>NC_137589.1:41574259-42174259 GCF_963210335.1 Falco punctatus
AGCCACCTGGCGGCCAGTTGTCAGTACTGCAGCAGCCTGGTTGGTGGAGCGCTGGTCACAGGGCCGTGATCACCAGGTTGCAGGCTCGTGCTCCATTCTTCTGATGCTTTCCAGTCTTTCTCTTGCCTGCTTCCTTATTTCTAGAGTTTTGGAATAAGTTCAGGGAGCTCTGTTTGCAACTGGTGGCAAGCTCTGGACAGAAGGCGTGCTCTCCCTTGCAGAGCGGGTAGCTGACTGAGGGAGGAGGAGAACAAACCACCACGAGTCTCCAGTGATGCTGCACAAAGTCTTTAATGAGAAGGAGGAAATGCAGTGGCACAGAACAGACTCCAAGACACATGTCTGCAGGGTTCAGGGAGGTACAGAGGGAGAACGGCCCATTTCCCAAGGACAAACTCCACACAAAGCGCTTGCCTTTTCCCATTCTGCTCTAGCCGGTGGCAATCCCAGGCCACCAAGAGCAGTCCCTAACTCCAGCACCCTCCTCCCTCTCATCAGGAGATTCAGCAAAGTAGAAGAGAATGAGCCCTTTCTCGAGGGGCTCAGAGAAAACCAGTTTATGAGCCAGAGGAGACACGGCAGGGGTGGGGGGGTGGGGGGCGCTGCCATACAGCGAGGAGCAGCAGGCGCGGGTCCGTCCTGCCAGGTGGGATAAGGACACCCAACCTGCCTTTAAGGCAAGGGAATGCTCGAGCTGCTGCAGGGTTTCTGTCTTCCTTCCCACTCCAAAGGGGGTGATCCGCCATCTTCAGCAGTTCAGACTGCAGCGGGGGATAGGCAGACACAGCCCTGACCCCCCCAGACCAAAGGAGCCCCCAGAAGAGATGGGAACCCCCCCAGCGCTGAGTGAGCTCCCAACAGCAGCTGACAGAGAGGATCCCACGGCCGTGCTCTGAGGGAAGGAGGTGAGGATGGGGCCCGGCAGGGTCACCACCACCGGGGAGGCCTCAATGGCCACGATCGAGTCTGCGCAGCGGGCGACACAGGGCTCACTGCAGCTGCTTGCAAGAGGGGTCGCGCCCGAAGCGCCGCAGGGGCGTGGAGGACAGGGTCTGAAGCAAGACATCTCTCGGTGAGGGAGGCAAAGCTGAAACACAGAGCAGGCAGTGAGCACGAACCTCGGTATCGGTCTGCCCTTCCTTTCCTCAGCTCTCTCCACGGACACACTTTGTTTTAAAAACGGACAGCGTGCCTAGGTGTGCCACGACCCTCATTGTGCCCTGCAAGTGGCACGGCACGGGAAGGCTGGCTCACTTTTGGAGTAGGACCCAGCAGAGTGGGTTTCAAGCACCTGTGGAAAGACTGATCGTACCCCCATCTCCGGAAAAAACACTGCACTGAAGAAGGTGCTGGATGCACTGGGGCATTTGGTTAGAGACCATCTGCCGGTGGCAGAAGTTCTGTTGGGCAGACCTCCCTGCTGCTGAACCCCACTGATCCCCTTCTGCCGGAAGGAACCCCCCCTCTTCCCCAGCCAGCCCCATCAAGGGGGAAAGAGGTGACAGCCCTTAAAGAGTTCTATTGCAGGGCCAACATGAGGCAGCCCAAGGATCAACCTGAGCAGCCACCATGACAGCCGTTCAGCCCACAGCGAGAGATGGAGCAGACTCAGGCTTACCTCGTTCGTCGAGGAAAGGGAGGCAAGAGAGGAGGATGCAGGGCCTGGAGCAGCGCAGGCTTTTATGCTGTGTCCCAGGGCCCTGGGGGGGCACTGACATTCCTTCCTCATGAAGCATCTGAAAACCCAGTAGTTATTGCTTGCTGAGGCCTTGCTGGTGATTAAGCCCTTGCCTCTTTCATCTGAAGTGTTTTGCTCCTGCTGCATATCGTCAAACATCAATATAATTAATTTGTGTCCAAACTTGCTAAGACCAATTGGCTTGGTGTTCTCAGGCTAGCTGTGCAGATATTTTAAGTGGCTTTCCATCACATGAGTTGTGTTCATTTTGTTGCTTTCTTCCTGGTGAGCTTGGCCACCAGTCATGGTGAAATTCAGCTATTAGGGACACCTCGAGTCAGTTCTCAAGCACGTTCGGGGCACGGCCTCAGTCTAAGCCTGGGAGACATCTCTCTCCTAGCGGGCCATTTAGGCTCATGGGTGATGGTGGGAGAAGAGATTCACATCTCCAGAGATGTAATAAAGCTCAATGGCACGGAAGGACCATTGTGGGTGGGAAGGAGGCCTCCTGTAGGCATGAGTGAAGGCCGTGAGGACCTTGCTTATTCTTATTGGGCTCTGCCACAGCCTGTTTTTTCTGTCTATGAGCCAGGGAACAAAGGCAGATTAATAATGGCAAAGAGTAGGCCTGAGGGTTAGGCAAGCCTCTCTCAAGTAATTTCTCCATGGGATCTCCAGAGTCATGCCCGTGAAAACTTGTCCAGGCCCTCACACTTCTCCCAACCAGGGGTCGGGGCTCAGCTTGGGAAGTGCAGAGCCTGTCAGAAACAAGGACATCAGTGCATAGGTGAGTGTTGCTTTTATTCAGGGGTACACAAGCCATTGAGCAGCCACTAAAAGGCAATGTCTTGGAAGACAGAAAATGTAGGACATTGCATAGAAGCACCAGTTGATTAAGAATGGTGCTAAAGCATGTAGAAATGGCCTTAAAGAAAACAGCACTTGGGGCCTGAGCTCTGGTATCCCTGGCAGCTCTGAGGCTGGGGCACCGTGTCCACTGAAGTCCATAGCACCATGATTCATCTCTGTGGTGAGGTCAGGGATTTTCCCAACTCTTCCACATCACAATGACTCCCAGGTGCTCTGGAAGACTGATCTGATGTCCCTTTGTAGTTTGAAATGCATGGAAGGGGCCATCTCATTCCTGACCCAGGGAAAAAAAGAGTCAGGAGCTTTTAGGTCCCTGCCCTGAGCCTCTCCTCAAAAGCAGGCCATTGAGACCTTTGGCCTCCGGGATGACCTTGCTGAGCAAAACAGGCCAATTTGGGTGTAGGTCTCTTCCGGAGAAGGATGCGGGCATCTTTTTGATCACAAAACCAGGATGTGGTAGAGCCTGATGAGCGTAAGCAAGGTCCTCATGGCCATCATTCCTGCCCACAGGGGCGTCCTTCCAGCCCACGATGGACTTTCCTTGCCATTGAGCGTCGCCACATACCTAGTGAGATGAGTCTCTTCTCCTTCATTCTACTGAACATCAGTATGATTGATCTTTGACCCATTTTCATACGGCCAGTTAACGCCCAGGTCTTCAGGCTAGCGAACAAGGAGATTTTCAGTGGATTTGCCTTTGTCACTTTGCCTTTTTCGTGGTCAGCATGGCCGCCAGTCACAGTCATTCTCCTGTATGGGAATGTGCAGTCTTCATGCCCACCTTGAACTTACTCATGGTATACAATGACTTGTGGGGAGACATGTCTCCCAGATTTAGCATGAGTGCCTGCCCTGAAAACACTTGAGAGATTTAGTATCCCAGTCACAATCAAATTCCGCTATGAGGGACACATCAAGTCAGCTCTCAAGTGTTTTCAGGGCAGGCACTCATGCTAAATCTGGGAGACATGTCTCCCCACAAGTCATTGTATACCATGAGTAAGTTCAAGGTGGGCATGAAGACTGCACATTCCCATACAGGAGAATGACTGTGACTGGCGGCCATGCTGACCACGAAAAAGGCAAAGTGACAAAGGCAAATCCACTGAAAATCTCCTTGTTCGCTAGCCTGAAGACCTGGGCGTTAACTGGCCGTATGAAAATGGGTCAAAGATCAATCATACTGATGTTCAGTAGAATGAAGGAGAAGAGACTCATCTCACTAGGTATGTGGCGACGCTCAATGGCAAGGAAAGTCCATCGTGGGCTGGAAGGACGCCCCTGTGGGCAGGAATGATGGCCATGAGGACCTTGCTTACGCTCATCAGGCTCTACCACATCCTGGTTTTGTGATCAAAAAGATGCCCGCATCCTTCTCCGGAAGAGACCTACACCCAAATTGGCCTGTTTTGCTCAGCAAGGTCATCCCGGAGGCCAAAGGTCTCAATGGCCTGCTTTTGAGGAGAGGCTCAGGGCAGGGACCTAAAAGCTCCTGACTCTTTTTTTCCCTGGGTCAGGAATGAGATGGCCCCTTCCATGCATTTCAAACTACAAAGGGACATCAGATCAGTCTTCCAGAGCACCTGGGAGTCATTGTGATGTGGAAGAGTTGGGAAAATCCCTGACCTCACCACAGAGATGAATCATGGTGCTATGGACTTCAGTGGACACGGTGCCCCAGCCTCAGAGCTGCCAGGGATACCAGAGCTCAGGCCCCAAGTGCTGTTTTCTTTAAGGCCATTTCTACATGCTTTAGCACCATTCTTAATCAACTGGTGCTTCTATGCAATGTCCTACATTTTCTGTCTTCCAAGACATTGCCTTTTAGTGGCTGCTCAATGGCTTGTGTACCCCTGAATAAAAGCAACACTCACCTATGCACTGATGTCCTTGTTTCTGACAGGCTCTGCACTTCCCAAGCTGAGCCCCGACCCCTGGTTGGGAGAAGTGTGAGGGCCTGGACAAGTTTTCACGGGCATGACTCTGGAGATCCCATGGAGAAATTACTTGAGAGAGGCTTGCCTAACCCTCAGGCCTACTCTTTGCCATTATTAATCTGCCTTTGTTCCCTGGCTCATAGACAGAAAAAACAGGCTGTGGCAGAGCCCAATAAGAATAAGCAAGGTCCTCACGGCCTTCACTCATGCCTACAGGAGGCCTCCTTCCCACCCACAATGGTCCTTCCGTGCCATTGAGCTTTATTACATCTCTGGAGATGTGAATCTCTTCTCCCACCATCACCCATGAGCCTAAATGGCCCGCTAGGAGAGAGATGTCTCCCAGGCTTAGACTGAGGCCGTGCCCCGAACGTGCTTGAGAACTGACTCGAGGTGTCCCTAATAGCTGAATTTCACCATGACTGGTGGCCAAGCTCACCAGGAAGAAAGCAACAAAATGAACACAACTCATGTGATGGAAAGCCACTTAAAATATCTGCACAGCTAGCCTGAGAACACCAAGCCAATTGGTCTTAGCAAGTTTGGACACAAATTAATTATATTGATGTTTGACGATATGCAGCAGGAGCAAAACACTTCAGATGAAAGAGGCAAGGGCTTAATCACCAGCAAGGCCTCAGCAAGCAATAACTACTGGGTTTTCAGATGCTTCATGAGGAAGGAATGTCAGTGCCCCCCCAGGGCCCTGGGACACAGCATAAAAGCCTGCGCTGCTCCAGGCCCTGCATCCTCCTCTCTTGCCTCCCTTTCCTCGACGAACGAGGTAAGCCTGAGTCTGCTCCATCTCTCGCTGTGGGCTGAACGGCTGTCATGGTGGCTGCTCAGGTTGATCCTTGGGCTGCCTCATGTTGGCCCTGCAATAGAACTCTTTAAGGGCTGTCACCTCTTTCCCCCTTGATGGGGCTGGCTGGGGAAGAGGGGGGGTTCCTTCCGGCAGAAGGGGATCAGTGGGGTTCAGCAGCAGGGAGGTCTGCCCAACAGAACTTCTGCCACCGGCAGATGGTCTCTAACCAAATGCCCCAGTGCATCCAGCACCTTCTTCAGTGCAGTGTTTTTTCCGGAGATGGGGGTACGATCAGTCTTTCCACAGGTGCTTGAAACCCACTCTGCTGGGTCCTACTCCAAAAGTGAGCCAGCCTTCCCGTGCCGTGCCACTTGCAGGGCACAATGAGGGTCGTGGCACACCTAGGCACGCTGTCCGTTTTTAAAACAAAGTGTGTCCGTGGAGAGAGCTGAGGAAAGGAAGGGCAGACCGATACCGAGGTTCGTGCTCACTGCCTGCTCTGTGTTTCAGCTTTGCCTCCCTCACCGAGAGATGTCTTGCTTCAGACCCTGTCCTCCACGCCCCTGCGGCGCTTCGGGCGCGACCCCTCTTGCAAGCAGCTGCAGTGAGCCCTGTGTCGCCCGCTGCGCAGACTCGATCGTGGCCATTGAGGCCTCCCCGGTGGTGGTGACCCTGCCGGGCCCCATCCTCACCTCCTTCCCTCAGAGCACGGCCGTGGGATCCTCTCTGTCAGCTGCTGTTGGGAGCTCACTCAGCGCTGGGGGGGTTCCCATCTCTTCTGGGGGCTCCTTTGGTCTGGGGGGGTCAGGGCTGTGTCTGCCTATCCCCCGCTGCAGTCTGAACTGCTGAAGATGGCGGATCACCCCCTTTGGAGTGGGAAGGAAGACAGAAACCCTGCAGCAGCTCGAGCATTCCCTTGCCTTAAAGGCAGGTTGGGTGTCCTTATCCCACCTGGCAGGACGGACCCGCGCCTGCTGCTCCTCGCTGTATGGCAGCGCCCCCCACCCCCCCACCCCTGCCGTGTCTCCTCTGGCTCATAAACTGGTTTTCTCTGAGCCCCTCGAGAAAGGGCTCATTCTCTTCTACTTTGCTGAATCTCCTGATGAGAGGGAGGAGGGTGCTGGAGTTAGGGACTGCTCTTGGTGGCCTGGGATTGCCACCGGCTAGAGCAGAATGGGAAAAGGCAAGCGCTTTGTGTGGAGTTTGTCCTTGGGAAATGGGCCGTTCTCCCTCTGTACCTCCCTGAACCCTGCAGACATGTGTCTTGGAGTCTGTTCTGTGCCACTGCATTTCCTCCTTCTCATTAAAGACTTTGTGCAGCATCACTGGAGACTCGTGGTGGTTTGTTCTCCTCCTCCCTCAGTCAGCTACCCGCTCTGCAAGGGAGAGCACGCCTTCTGTCCAGAGCTTGCCACCAGTTGCAAACAGAGCTCCCTGAACTTATTCCAAAACTCTAGAAATAAGGAAGCAGGCAAGAGAAAGACTGGAAAGCATCAGAAGAATGGAGCACGAGCCTGCAACCTGGTGATCACGGCCCTGTGACCAGCGCTCCACCAACCAGGCTGCTGCAGTACTGACAACTGGCCGCCAGGTGGCTGCAGCGCCCCACCGACCCTGTGCTGAGCACGGGCCGGGACCTCGGCCCAGTTCACACGGCCCGACCACGGGAGCTGCTCGCTGCGGCTGCAGGGTCCGCTTCGCTCTGCCCTTTGCCCACTCGGAGCCCTGCCACCATTGCGCGCTGCCTCCGTACCACAAAGCACCCGCGTGGCTCGCGCGGTTAAATCCTTTGCATCTGATGGCTTTAACAGTCGGGTGGTTCGTGGTTCTTTCTGTCCGTGCCTCCACCCCGTTACCGAGGGAGAGACAACGGTATGAGGAAAACACGGCACAAGGCACGGAGGGCGGTGGGGGGCGGCTGGTGGGGTCCTACATATAAGCCCCAGCGATTGCTGTTGTTAAAGGAGAAACTCACACACACGTGGGTGCCACTGGGCTTGCTTTAGTCACAACTCAGTGCTGGGCCACCACCCCAGGGAGTGGCAGAGACCCGAGGGATACAGCGCAGCTTCTGTACACTTACCAACTCATTAGTCAACTTTTATATCGGACAACTAGTTTGCTAGTTGCTGGAGCTCAGACACAAGAGCAGGATGGCAGACATGCTTTTCCCCTTGGTTATGGGACACTAACCCACACGGGCAGTACACTATGACTCCACTGCTTGCTTCAGAAGAACGACTTTGTAGTCGTTAGCTGAGCAAAACCGAGCTTACTCAGCTTCCACAGGAATGTCGGGCTGTTGCATTAGCAGCCCAAAGCCGCTGTTGTGGAAGCTCAGAAGCTGGAGCAGCCTCCGAACCTTCTTTCCCTGCAGCAGAACAGCTGCAGCATCACAGGGTTCCCGTCTTGTGCCCACCCCAGAGGCACGTTCTATTTTGCTGTGGGAAAGAGGGGGTGCATTTGCTCTGTTTGCATTTGGAAGCATCTGTTAGTAACAGCAATGTCAAATTGTTCTCTTTTCAAATAGAAGAGATTTTGCAGGACTGCACTTTTTTTGAGTAGGAAGAAGCAGTGGTGCAAATATATGTGGCTTAGGAAAAGCTCGTGCACATTTTTTTTCCTTGCACAAGTAAGCCATCTCGAGCTGTTGCACGATTTAACCTCTTGACTTCACAGCCGTTCCCTGTGACGGGAAAGCGAGGTGTTACCAGAACGAAGGGGTGCAGGTGGGACAAGGGAGCGGGGTCTTTCCTACGCCTGCCTCTCGCCCCGCGCCCGGTAGCCGCGCTCGGCGCAGCCCGCACCCCGCGGGCGGCCCCCGCAGAGGCCCGGGGGCCGGGTCGGAGGAGCCCGCGGTGGCACCGAGCCCCTTCGCGCCCCGGCGCAGAGCGGGAGCCCCAGACCCTCCTCGGCCGGTTCGGGCCGCGCTGCCCGGCGGGCCGGGGCCGGTGGGCGTGGGCGGGGCCGGCGGCGGTGGGCGTAGGAAGGTGGGTTTATTTCCGGCCACGCGGCGCCCTGGAGCGGCTGTGGCGGTGCGGGGCCTTCCCCGGGAGCCTGGAGGACTTTCGGGCCGGGACGTGCGGCGGCGCGCTGGGTGAGCGGGCGGGCTGAGGGCGGCCGGGGGCCGCGGGCGAGCCCGGGCCTCGCCGGGGGGCAGCGGCCGGCCGGGGGGGCGTGGCGGGCCGGCGCTCGGCCGCGGCAGGGAGCGCCTGGTGGCGGCTGAGGCGGGCGGGCGGCCCGGGGCCGGCGGGGCTGCCGGCGGGTCTCGACTGCCCGGCAGTGACGGTGGTCAGCGGGCTCCTCACGGTGCTGCTTTCTTTCTTTTTTTTCTCGGCGCCCCCCCCCCGCCGCCTGCGGGCTGCCCGGGCAGCCGCCGCAGCAGCAGCTCTCCGCGGGGCTTTGTCTTTCCCCCAGCCGCTGGCCGTGGCCGTGGCAGCGGGCTGGGGCTGGGGGCCGCAGAGGCTGCCTTGGGCCTGCTGTAACGCTATCGCAGGGGGGTGCCTCAGGCGCCTCTTCCCGCCGTCTGCAGGCGAGAGAAAGAAAAGGAAGCCGGCGGTGGGATCCCCACCCCTCGCCCCCGATTGCTGATTTCTCTAAAAAGCATTACGGAACGGCAAGCGCTTAGCTACCGGGGAGGGTCGGGAGGTGTCTCGCTGATCCTGTGTCTTGACAGTCAGCTCCTGGGCCAGAGCAGCCGAGGGGAAGAGGCCTTTTGATTTGCTTCCGAGTGAAACGGGGCTCTTGTTTTTCCTTTGTACCTAGGTTCATCCGGAACCGTACGCTGACAAATCAAGGGGAGCTAAACTGAAGGTCAGTCTAGATGTTACTTTTCCACATATGCCTTGTGCTTGTGAGTCGGACTGCTGACTGTGGAAGGATAACGTCTGCAGTTGCCGAGGGCCGACGAGGTCCTCGAGTGTGCCCGCTGCTTCAGAGTGCTGCGCTGCTGCTTGGGCAGCAGACTGGGAGGAATTGGTGGTCGCTCGTGGTTACGCAGCCAGGCCTGCTGGGCGCTTAAACCAGGGCGTCCAGTCGGGCAGTATTATTTTTCTGGATTGTAAATGAGCCTGAGGTATAAACCCACTTTACATTTCTGCATGGCGGTGTACTTTGTCAGAGAGCTCAGCCGTACTGACAGAGCTGGCACAGAGTTCCCTTGGGACTCCAGACTTGACTGTCTTGTTGAAAGGCTCGAGAGCCTGCTTTGGAAGTCACTTGGCAAGGCTCAGCTTTGCCGTGACTTTTGTACTTGAATTGTGACTGTAATGCCAATGCCACGGGTTAGCCTTTCTCCAGAAGTTATAAAAGCAGAATGAGCGTTAAGAATCTGATTACCTTTTAACTAAATGCAAAACAAAGTTGTGGGATGAAGTGACTGGAAGTCCTGCAAGTCTGACTGGGTATTACTGCCGTGCATGTTATCTGCCTGTCTACCGATCGTTCCTGCCTCTTGTTCTGTTGTGGTAATGCCTTTGGGTAATGCGCTGGGCTCTAGCTGTAGTGCGTCTTGACTTCCTCCTGACCCCCCGAGTTGTTACCGGTCTTTGCCTTCCTCACGTTTAACAGGGCGTGGGAAGGCCAGAGAGACTGGAAGCCTCGGCTCTTGTGTGCGGAGAAGCTGTCAGCCTTCTAAGAGAGCGTGTAGCCGGCAAGCGCATTGTGGTGCTTCGATACCAAGCTGACAGCACAGGCCTCAATCTTTTTTGTGAAAAGGGATCAGCAGGAAATGTGTTGATGTTGAAGGGGGAAAGGTGGCAGGGGAAGAGGTAGGAGGCAGCTTTCAACCAATTTTAGTCTTAACTCCTGTGTTCCTGAAAATGGTTCTGGGCTTTGAGGGGTTTGCTTTTGGCTTTTTGCCTTAAGCGCGTCTGCCTTTCAGGGTAGCGCTTTCTTGGAAGTTGGAAACGGTCCTTCTTGGACACCGAGCCCTGTACCTGAGAGGGCCATCTAGCGTGCTGCACCGTGCGTTTTATTCCCTGTAGGTCACTTGGCCCTAGCAGTACACGCTCTCCCGGTTTGGCACATTTTTACCCTGCTGGCTGAAAGGTTCTGTCTTTGCACTTCCTCAGCTTGCCGCAGGCCGTAACACTTGAGTGTTCATAGACCGCTTTCCGTGCTCGCTGCTTTCAGATTTGAGCATCAATGCCATGGACGTAGCAGGCGAGCAGCAGCTGGACATAGAGCACAAGCCGATTAAACAACGCTTGGATAAAGCTGCCAGTCGTGTGACTCCAGAAGCAGAGAGACACGGTAAGATGCTATTCTGCCATTGTTGGATGCATGTTCTCTTAGTCTTTCCATCGCCGTGTGCCTGCTATGAGATTCATGGGAACAAGGGACGGCTGAATTCACAGTGTTTTAAACACCACAAACTCTTGAAGAGTTTATAGGACACAAATCTATTACCCTGGCAGATCAGACAAGCTCGTGTGTGTGTGTGTGTGTGTGTGTGTGTGTATAATGCTCGGTACTTTTGCGAGGCAAGTCTTTGCCTAGTCCCTCTGAAACCGAGACAAGGACTCGTTGATGCATTTCAGGAGCAAAGCTGCTGAGTGACTAGGCTTTTCCTACTAGAAATCAAGCAGCTGTTCTGGCAAAACTTGACTTGGGTTGCATCTTTAAAGCCTAGGAGGCTGACAGATGGGACGAGCTGGTTCGAGGAAAGAGCCTCTCTCCAGGGAAGGCTCCACTGGACTTGACCCTTAAGCCTAAACTATCATCTTACTGCGTTTACTTGGTGTGTGTTAATGCATACCTGATAACTGATAGATCAACTGAAATATGTTGAGTTACAAGTTGGAGTAAGTGGTCCTCTGCTACATAAACCTCTTGTCTGCATTTTTTACGTGTTACGACTTCATTGTTTAACTTCAATACAAACCAGGAACGATTCTGGTAGTGTTGCAATGTAATGGTAATGCTGTCCCGACTTTGTCTTTCTAAAACGTGAGCTCCTTATTATCTGTTCTGGGAGATAGTGTAGTTCCGTGTATTGGCATGAACTGAGTTTGCTGATTTGATGTAACGCAGATTTAACTTTTCTGTTCTTGAAGCTGAAAGGCTAAACTAAGCCAAGAGCTGAACAGTGGGGTAGGTACGAGAGCTTCTCCTGTTGTCATGGGAATGTGGTGATGGAGTTCTTCCTATTGTGCCACTTAGCAGCCTTTCTGTATTTAGACTCTGTCCCAGGTGATGCATCTTCTCAGTTCCTAGCTCCTCCTTAACTCACATGCTCCTTCAAGCGCGCTTCGTCTTTGAACAAGGAATTCGTATACTAAATTTTCTAAAAACACTGGCGTTTCTGAGAGTGCCTGTGTGCACAAATTGGTCATCTGTTGTTTCTCTGTTCTCCCACTGATCAACTGGACTGGGTTTTAAACCGGCCTTGGACTAGGGCTACGCTAGGGACGAGGCCTGGTTCTGCCACTTAGCTGCTTCGGCGCTTTAAATTTCTTAGTTAAAAATACATTTTCTTTACCATTGACCTTAAATATTATGGAGTGGTATGTGGAGGCTTTTCCTGATCATAGTTGCATTAAAATAGTTAATAGCTTAATGATTTCTGTGGTAGGCTGCATTCTGTGCTGGGCTGTCATCTCATTAATTTCCATTGGATGGCGATAGAGGGTTGAATTTTTTATTTTTTTATTATTGTTATTTACCGCTTCCTTCCTTTTAACACGGGCCGAGTTTTCCAGCGTCATGTGTCATATCTGCATGCAAGTGGAGGACCATGTTAACAGCATGAAACTTTGCATGTGGGGTTTTGCGCACTGCGGTTTCTTTATGGTATCTAAGCTGTGTGCGGTACCTCTGGGTGCTCTCGGAGACTACTCGACGGGGCAGCTACCGATTACATTCGGAAAGCTGTTACTAGTTGCTGTATCTTGAAAGACTCCGTGTGTTGTACAGGTGGTGTTCTTCAAATGGCAGGAATCATGGCTTTGACAAAGCATGGGAATTATTAAGCTGCATTCTTCCCGACACTATCTTTTAGTGTAATTACAGGATCAAAACCCATACTGGTTGAATTCTTAAGCGTCCTTTCAACTTGTCTGAGTGTTGTAAGCTGTAGAAAGTGAGTCTGGTACAGTGGTTTAAGAATGGGTATACTTTCCTAAAAGTTCGTATTTGCTTGACCATGACTACCATAAAGTATTTGATTAAAGAAGCGAGGTTAATGATTGATTTTCATGCATATTTCATACTTTCTAATTTAAATCTCTTTCTTTTTTCTTTTTTCTTTTTTTTTTTTCCCCCCCCTGTGGCTAATACAGATGTCTTTGATACTCACTTCTGTCCACCTGATCTGCCTCCCAATCTCAACAAAGAGGGTCCCGATAACATTTTTGTCCCCTCAGCAGTGTCTGCATTATCACCTGCCCCGGCCTTAGTTATCCAAGAAGCCACCTTTTTGAGGCTCATAAGAGGGTAGTGCGGCGGTGCCTAGACAGTGGGCCTTAGAGGGCTTTTGTAATCCAGCAGACTTGGTCCTGTCCTTCACTCACAAATCCTGAAACAGCCTGGTTTTCAGGGACCTCTCCTAATAGGAGCCCGTGTTCTTGAAAATCTTAGACGTGCAGTTCCTTGGCTCGCTTATTCCGAGCTCCAAAGCTTGCGGACCTTTGGTATTTGTTTTGGTTTTTGGAAAAACAAAGGTCCTGTTTGAGTTTTCTGGAGGCATGTCTTGCCCTTTGGCGTGTTTCAGCTGTCACCAGCTCTCATCTCCTCTTTTACGAGTCCCTCTGCAGCCTTCTGCACTTAAGAACATAAAACTCCGCGAGTTTGTGCCCCAGCTGTACTGTGGCTATGCATTCAACACACAGGCGGCACAGGCACTGGCAGAATTGTAAAGTCGTGACAAAGACAGAAATTCCTTGGAGATTCTAGTAAGCCAGTGGTTCATGTGTGTGCATTGTCAGCACCGTTTTTCTGGAGGACTGAGTGTCAGTTTTCCGCTTGGGAGATTCCCACTCTGATCTAGTTCCGCAGCAATGTATAACTGTGTTCCCTGCGTATCTTGGGACGGGATTACGCGTTATGCGCTGTTGTCTGCTATTTGAAGTGTCGTTTGTGTAACAATTCCGGTATCAGTTGCAACTTGCTGTTTGGGTCTGCTTTAGACAAAGTCTTAACAAAGCCTTTAAAAAAAAGTGACGCTTGCTTGCATCAAGCTGTGTCCCGTCTCTCAATCGCGGCCATCTGTCAAGTTGCGTCCTTCCCCAGAGAAGTTTCTGTCTTGAGGGATTCATGATTCCGGCCTTCAACTTTTTGTTTTGTCCAGCACAACACGGAACCAAGACAGACTATTGGTTTTTTTTCTGGTGAGCGAGACGTTGTCCAGAGGTAGAAGAGCAATGAAGAAAGTTTGCCGTTAACCCTGCCTCCGATGTCGGCAGTCTTGCCCTAAAAACAGAGGAAGGGAGGAATAGAAACAGGCAGATGCTTTGTTCACGTGGGCAAGTTCCAAGCTGCTCAGAACTGTGGGAGAGTGATGTCGTTTCTGCAGCAAATTTCTTTGCCGAGGATTGACTTGGCTGTCTGAATGGACGGCTAAAGTCCTCTTCAGACTTAAGCGCTGCATTAAAACAGCTTGCATCCTCCTGCCAAAATCTCAAAAAGTACGTCGGGAAGCTCAAGCTCCTTCAGGTGCGTTGGACTGGACACCGAAACGTGGTCCCTGATGTTTGCTTTGATGTTGATTTGTTGAAATGAAATCCACCGGGGATTGGAGTCCTGAGCTGGAGTGTCTCTTTATTGCTGTAAAGATGATAAGATGATGACTGTGCTCTTGCAGGTGCTGCGATACTTGTGACGATGTCAGAGAAGCATACAGGCGACGAGGCTGGACCTTTGGGAACCCGGATAGCATAGAGCAGTGCAAGAGGGAAGGATTTATCTAGGAAATGCAGGAGCAGAAGAACGAGGGCTGCCAAGTGTACGGTTTCCCAGAGGTCAACAAGGTGAGAGATGGGTTTTGCCGTGAGCCTGTTGCGTGGTGGTGATGAGCATCAGAAGGCACAGTCGGGGCATTCTGCTCTTTTTTTTTTTTTCCAGCTTTAGGTGTTCTCAGGACTGTAAAAACCCCTGGGCTCAGCAAGGTACTTCTGCTGGTGAAGGGGTTCAGTAGGAGGGTCAGGAAAAGCAGTAGGCAGGGGCTAATCCTCTGTTTAATGAGGTGGGCTGGTAGGAAGCGTGCTGGCTGGAGAAGCTTAGATGGTAGAAAAAGCTATCTAGTGAGTCTTTTTCTGGAGGGGGATAGGCAGCTTCTTTGAGGTTTAGGTGGTCCCACCTGCCCTTCTAGTCTCAAAACGGAGACCACCAGTGGGTGCTGGAGGAGATAACAGTAACCGACAACTTGTCAGCAGAGGTGCTGGAGGGAGCGAAACGTTCCCTTCTTTAGAAAACCAGTGGAATCAAGACTATTGGAGTTGATTGTCAAGGTTGAAGATGCTCAAAGAGATGTTTTTTGCAACTGGTGTATGAAAATGTAGTACAAGATACACCAGATGAGTATGTTACTACCCTGTCATTTGGCAGGTTACCGAGCACAAAACACTTGGACATGCAGGTTACATACCCAAGTACATTCTAGCAGTCAGGCTCAGGCTAATTTTTTTATTTTACTTTTTTATTTCAAAATCTGGAGGGTTTTTTACATCTTTGGGTACTATTCCTAGTGACCACGTTCTTTATTTGGGGGGGGGGGGGGGGGAACCAAAACAAACACACCCCACCCTTTTGCTCATGAAGCCAGACATCGTGTTTTGAGCATCATCATGGGTGCTGAACCATTACAGGACCCTTTGTCACAAAGTGTGATGAGCAGGAAAGATTCAAAGGGGAATGCTGTGGGTAGCAAGGGTCCAGGGGTGGGTGTCACTAGGGATATTTCTGGGGGCTGCTGTTAGGCCCTTGGACAACTTCGCACATCTCCGTTTTCATTAGGTCCGCTGTTAACATAAGCGATAGGTTTGCACAGACATTCAAAGGTGTATTGTAGCATGTGAGCCTGACGCATTAAAATCTTCCGAAGGAGGGTGTATATGGTTGCTAGTAAGTGTCAGAGAGGACTGACATCTAATACCCATATCCTGTTTACATTCAAGGTTAAAATATTAATTACCTTTGTCTTTTGGGGGATATTTGGGGGGGGTTGTTGATGGTTTTTTTGTGGGGTGGGGTGTTAAGTTTAGTGCTTTATTTTTGAATGCAGCTTGTTTTCATGGATGCATACATAGGACCACTGTTGTTTATTGCATTAAGGGTTTGCTTACCCTCTCATTTACTTTCTGCCTCCTTTTCTGTGATACCTTTTTGTATTTCATACAGCAGCAGTTACTTCCCTCCCAGTAGACTTAATTCCTCCTTCTTCCCATTTTTATGTCCACTAAAATACTCTGCATAGAACGGTTATTGTCAACATCAGTACGTGATGATGGCTTTCCACATGACTGCCTGTTAGGAAGAGGGGAAATTCATACCTCTTTTAGGACAATGTTTGCTGGTATTGTCACCCATGAAAATAAGTTGCTTATTGTCTATCTTAAACAAAAATTTGAAAATCCAATGTCTGGTATGACTGCTTGATTTATGTAGATTCAGGCCTTTTAACAAAAGATTACTGTCTCCTGCAGGTAGCTGGAAATTTCCACTTTGCGCTGGCAAAAAGTTTCCAACAGTTTCATGTACATGGTAAAGTATTTTCTTTTCCTGCTTATTGTGACCTTTAGCTTCCAAGTGTTTCTGACCATTTCCTTTGAACATCTTTGCATTGCTATCTGTGATAACAGCAGCACACTGCTTCAGGGGGGAGGACATTGGTGAAATTTTGTTAGAGATGTTTATAGAACTATCAGGAACAAATAGAAAAGTGTTTTCTGAAGGTGCTGCCACATGGGTGTGGGAGAACATGGAGGAGAATGTGTCTGGGCAGTCTCTCAGCCTCATTTGTTCTACAAAACTTTGCTGCCCTGCTGTAAAACAACCTCAAGTATGGTGTTCGGTCCAGGACCTGAATATCAGTATCTCTGGAAAGGATATTTTGGAGAAAAGCTCTTGGGAATTTCAAAGCAATTCAAAACAGCTTAACCTTCTTTTGCTTGAGGCTTAGTTCAAACCCTGAGAACAGCAACTGGGAGGTCTTGATACCAATAGAGGCTTGCTTCTTGACAGATTTTTGCTAGCTGTTGTTTAATTAAATTATTCATTTTTTTTCTACCTGACCACTAGCCTGTGGTCAATAGGGAGTATGTAACTGCCAATCTATACCTAAGGCCTTGCCCACTTGCTACATTATTTTGTCACAGGAGTTGGGTCACCTATCTAATGAGATTACATCTGGGACCCCAAACTGTAGGATTATGTCATTCAGTAACTTCTTAGTAACTTCTCTAGCCTGGTTAGTTCTACATGGGAAGGCCTCAGGCCTTCCAGAAAAGGTGTTCTGAGTACCAATAAGTAATGATACCCCTCTCTTCTTGGGAGTTCTGAAAAATCTATCTGCCAATGCTAACCTGGCAGTTTTCCCTTTCCCTCTATTTCCCAGCTGGAGCTTTATAGTAATGTTAGGATTATTCTTTAAACATACCTCACATTGTTTGGTTATCTGGTTTATTTTTGTGTACAAATTCTGGCACACCAACTTCCCAGTCAAGTATTTACAGAGGGGTTCTACTCTCCAGTGGGTTGCTTCATGGTCTTCTTTAATAATTAACAGAGTTGAGTGCTCAGGATTCATGATCTTCCCATCAAGAGTGCAGAACCACCTCTCTTTCCTACTCGTGTCTAAGTCTTGTATCATTTTTTGATCTTCCTTGGAGTATTCTGGTGTTATTTCATGCACAAGTTTTTTTACCTTCAGGGATCAATGGCATTTGTTACCATCTGTTCTGCTGCTCATTTTGACACTTTATCTGGAAAGGTGTTTCCTATTTCCTGAAGTTTCCCTTTTGATGGCTCCTACAGTGGATGACAGCCACTTCCTCCAGTTCATTCACTGCTTCCAATAACTTCAGAATTTTGGTAGCATATTTTACTCCTTTCCCTTGGGCCAGTAAGAGCCCTTGTTTCTTCCAGATAGCTCCATGAGCACGCACCACTCCAAAGGCATACTTGAGTCTGTCCATATGTTTATTCTTTTACCCTTGGCCAGTGTTAAGGCCTTGTTAATGCCATCAGTTCTGCCTTCTGGGCCAATGTTCTGGCAGGTAACGGGCAGGCTTTGATTACCTTCTGGTAAGTAGTTACCACATATCCAGCTTTTCGTTGTCCCTGCTGCACGTAACCGTTTCCATCAACATACGCATTCTCAGCATCCTTGATAGGTTGATCCTTTAGATCTGGGCAGCTGGAATGTACCTCCTATTGTTTGTAGACGGTCATGCTCTACAGGTCCAGCCACATTGCCACTGAGGAAACAAGCTGGATTGACAAAGTTAGTGGTTGTTATGGTGACATCATCAAGGTCTACCAGACTGGCTCCCATTTCATAAAATGGGAGGGGGATAATCAATGGTTACCCTTTTTGTTCTAAAACAGCAGTTACCACGTGGGACACAAATACAGTCATTCTTTGCTCCAGTGTAAACTTTTGGGCTTCCTGAATGTTCAGGGTTACTGCTGCTACTGCCCTCAGGCAGCCTGGACATCCTTTAGCTACTTCATCCAACTGTTTGGAGAAGTGTGCAACTGCGCATTTATATGGCATGTCCTGGGCCAGAACTCCCAGAGCTACTCTTTGCTTTTCATAGGAGAACAGAAGAAATGGCTTGGTTACATCTGGGAGACTCAAAGCAGGGGCCTTCATTAATTTCTGCTTCAATTGCTGAAAAGCTTTTTTGCATTTTTTTGCATTTAGACTGTTCTAACAAAGTTGAGTTTCCTTTTAATATCTGGTATAATGGCTTAACCAATAGGCCGTAATTATATATCCACAAATGGCACCACCCGGTCATACCCAAAAAGGTTCGTAACTCCTTTACTGTGGTGGACTCAGGTGTTTGACAAATAGCTTCTTTCCATTCTCTCATCAGTTCTTATCCTTCAGATACCTCATATCCCAGATAATGCAGACTTGTGTAACTTATTTGAGCCCTTTGCTGCGGTACTCAGTATCCATTTAATCTCAGGAAATTAAGTAGGCTTACCATCCATTGGCAACAGTAGTCTTTAGTAGGGATAGCAATTAAGAGATCATCCACATATTGTAATAAAGTCCTGTTTTCAGAGGGAGGACTCCATTCTTCTAATTCTTTAGCTAATTGTTTTCCAAAAATCATTGGACTGCTTTTAAAACCTTGGGGTAACGCTGTCCAGGTTGACCGGGACTTTCTTCCCAAATCTGGATTTTCCCATCCAAAAGCAAATAGCTTTTGACTACTCTCTCAGCCAATGGGAGGCAGAAGAAGGCATCTTTGAGATCCAACACTAAAAAACATTTCCACGCAGATTTTAATTTTGTTAATAGAGCATAAGGATTTGGCACCACTGGGTGTATGTCTTCCACAATTTGATTTATTGTTCTCAAATCTTGCACCAGTCTATGCCCTTTCCCATTGGGTTTTTTGATGGGTAGGATTGGTGTATTATATTCTGATTCACATTCTTTTAATAACCCATTCTGCATAAAATTATCAATTATTTCTCTTATTCCTTGTCTACCTCACAATTTCAATGAGTATTGTTTTATTCTTACTGGAGTTGCACCAGATTTGAGCCTCACCTTAATGGGTTCTGCTCATTTGGACCTTCCTGGTAGCCCAGTGGTCCAAACCCCTGGAAACACCTGATCCATCACTTGAGTGGGGATTCCTATTTGGTTTACATTAGTTATTAATGCCAAACTCCTAATTTTGACCAATCTTTCTTCTTTTACTTCACATATTATTTGTCCATTATGAAACTTTATTTTGGCATCTAATTGTCCCAAAATATCTTGGCCCAATAGTGATTTTGGGGACTTGGGCAAATACAAAAGTCATGTATTTCCACTTGCTTTCCCAATTTATATTCTAACTGTTTTAGAAAATGAGCCTTTATAACCTCACCAGTTGCTCCCACAGTGTTGACAGCACTATTTCCCTCATGTTCCTACCTTTTGATTCAACACAGAATATGAAGCACCGGTATCAACTAAAAATTCCACTTCCTTATTCTGTGCCTAGCTTTATTTTAACCAGTGGATCCACTAGGGTAGATTCCCCAGTTTCCCATCATTCAGTATCAGCTTCAGTTATGAGCCTTGAATTTCCTGATTTCTGACAGTCTCTTTTCCAATGGCCCAGTTCCTTACAGTAGGCACATTGGTCCTTCCTAAGAGGGCCTCTGGACAAATTTTGCCAATTGCTTCTTTTCACAGGTGGGTTGTTCCCATGCTGCATCACTACAGCTATAGTATGCCCCATCTTTTTATGTTCTACCTCATCCCAGTTCCAAAATACCTTCCAGGACTCCTCAAGCAACCTTTCCAAATCCCTGACATCCAGTTCTTTCACTTTCTGAAACTTCTTTTGGATATTGAGGTAGACTGTTCCAAAAATAGTGATATTAATTGCTGTTTCCCCTCATCAGATGAGGGATCCATAGTGGTGTATTTTCTCATTGCTGCCCTAAGTTGGTCCAAAAACTCAGGTGTTTCCTCTGGCTTTTGTTTAACCTCATATAGGGTTGCATAATTTACTGATCTAGGAACCACATTAGCCAATCCATATCATACCCATTCCTGGTATTTCTTTAGAAGTTTATACTCTGTGCTATGGTTTGAGTCCCAGGTTGGTTTGACCAAGGGAAAATGCACATCCACCCCACCTTCCAGGGTGTCGGCATTGACATGGGACTGCACCTGGGTCAGTGCTACCTGGATGACCAGTTGTCTCTCTGTTTCTGCCAGCATGCTTAACATTACATCAGAGTCCCCCCAGTCTGGATCTAAATTTCTGATTATCAAATCATATCTTTTAACTACAGCCTCTAGGTTGTCCCGGTATCCTTTTATTACTCTTTCCATTAATCTAACTCTGAGGTAGTTTGCACCTTTCCTCTCCTCTTTGCTATCAGTAATCTGCTCTCCTAATCCTGCATACACAAAAAGCTTTATGTGCAGGCCTTGTCACTTAGACAGACACACAGGTATTACTTACCACCCTGCCCTCCAGCCTGCAAAGTAATTAGACGTGAAGCAGGGAACACAGAGGCAGGTTGGTATATAAGATGTCCTTAGCAAATATATACATATAAGATATTACAGAATTCCACTGAGTGAAACAACTATATATTTTTAAACCTTTACCTGTGTGTATGTCTATAAATATATTATGTGAGGTGTTACCAGTACGACACTCGCCAAACTGCTCCTAGGACTGAGGGTAATGGAGTCCGGAAAAGTCTCACTTCAAGGGTGATCCACATAGTGGAGTCTGGAGCCAGCCATGCATCCCTGGGGCAGGTCTGGTCTGTCCAGAAGACCTCTCATGCAAGGAAGCTCTGGCAGAGAAGCTCATTTTGGGTGGGTAGCAAGTTACTTTTTATAACGTTTTGGTGTGGATACATAAGTGGGTGTATGACACCAGTTCCTAGAATAGTTGTTACTCACTCACTGTTTTCCTAGGTCAGTTTGCTATCGCAGTTTCTTTGCCCTGAACCCATCAAAGTTTTTCTTGTCCTGCTGACTGCTCCCCATCAAGGGGGTTTCTGGCTGAATTTATCAGGGACATTTCAGGGAGACAGGTTTCTTTGTCAGTATGTTTACCATGTCACCTTTGTGGAAGCTCTGTCATACGGACAGTACTTGAAAGAATAAAGTGATTGTTTATTAATGAATGCACATAAATTACATCCAGGAGCGAGTGTATCACATGGCCACAGGGCCAGCATGCTCCCCTTTCCCATGTGACAGCTGAGGAGCCATTGTTGCACCTTTGTCCATCAGTCCAGTAAGGCAGGATTGCCTCCCGCTCCTGCCCTTGACAAGGCGTGAAACTTTGGTAACTGTCAAACCCACCCCCTTGACACCAGTGATGCCAGAGGGTTAATGCATAACCTTAGATTTAATGTACAACCTTAGTATGTGTACAAACTTAGTATAATTATTAGATTGTAATCATGAAGTCCTTGTAGTAGTGTAATCATTAAGATAGTGATCAAGAAGACCTGGTATTGAATGGATAAGATTTACGATCTAACTTGAAAGGAATATCTAAGATGAAAGAAAAGAACTGATTGAATCTCATGGAAACCTAGCAGGTTTTGCCATGTAACATTGCAAGAGGACTAAGATGGCTGGGTCATGATGTATTTAGAAATCAGTTTGGGCTGGTGGTTGCAAAAGCAGCCCTTTGACTCAATTCAGAAGAAACTATGGCATGTGCAAAAGAAGGAGAGGCTAATGTAAATGAATCCTGTGGAAGTTTCTTTGACTGATCTTTCAGTAACACCTTTTTTCCTTCAGGAACAGGATTCAGCTCCAGTATATGAGGGGGAAAAGCCCTGATTTCACCTCTCTGTACTCTGTCTTACCTCTAGAATAAAGCCCCACAAGAAATCTGCACAGCTCTCGGCTCGCTCATTATCTTAGCAGTCTGATTTTTTGTGAGGTCACTACAACATATCAAATCCAGACCGTAGATGAGAGCACAGAGCTGAACTCTGGCTGGCATAGGGGAAGATGACAAACCTCACAGAAGGATTCACAGCCTAGTGTTTAGGGTTCGGGACTTACAGTTTATTATCTTAGAATTTAGACATTTCCATTTTTGTAAGTCATCAATCCTGAATCGAAGCTATAAACTTCAAATCTTGGAACCAGAATCGTTTTTTGGGATTTAGTTTATGGATGATGATAGATGTTAAACTCAGATGCCTGATCAGTACAATAGTAAACTATAAACCCTGACAAATACCGAGCCTCACAAAATAAACTACAACCTGTGGATAAGCAACCCTCAGCTCTGCACTCTTAAAAACAAACCATAAGTGAAAGGCTCTGAACCCTCAGCTTTAAGTAAGAAACCCTAAAGCATGTATGAGCAGGAAAACAGTAGAGAGACCCTGAAGAATTTTTGTCCATAGCTTTAAAAGCTTTCCTGAAGCAGAATAGGAAGACTTGCATGAGAATGTCCTTCCACTGAACCTACGTGCAAAACCACAAGCATTAATTCATCTGCATTAGGAACAATTAACATAATTTTTGGGGTCCTCTGAGCTCCACAGGCAAACATTCAGAGCCAGTGATATTTATTACCAGCAACCAGCCTTTCCCTAAGGAAAGCAAAACCTATTAAGAGAGAAGCATTTGTGACAATTAGTAATATTCCTTCTGCAGTCACTAACAACACTTATAAAACCTTTGCCTCTGGCCAGTAAATTCCACCCTAAAGACTAACCAGAAAATGCCTTGCAGAATGAAGGTAAAATACTGCATCTGGGGAAGTATTTTTTTTTATGATATAACCCAGTAAATTTTTTACTTTGCTTCAGTATCAAACCTCACCGTCTCCAGCTCCTTCCACCCAGCAGCACAAAGATTGTGAACAGTCTTCCCCATCCCTAACTGGAGCACAACCACCGTCTACCCATACAGCCCCCCTCACGGGACTTAGCTGTACCCATGTTAGCCAGGGAATGAAAAAACCATCTACACAAAGTAGAGAAGCAGGCACTTCTTTACTGCAGCGCTGGGTGCTCGGTGGAATCTCCACAAATCAAGTACACCCATGCCAATTTCACCATTACATCTACACACAAAAATTACAAGGTCATACACTTACAGTTACAATGAATAGTTAGTAATTTGCATATAATTATAATATCTGCTGTATCATCCTCTTCTGTTACCATGCCTGCACAGGGAAAACTTCTTCACCTGGGCAAGGGTCTTCCTGACTTGTGGGTGTGTTCTTAAGTACTATAATGAAAGCAGTTCACTTTTGAAACAAAAACCGTAAGTTTTATTGCCAAGTTGGATGGCTAGGTATTTACCTTGCCAAGTTGCCCTGTAACTCATCCTATACACAACAGAACCCAGGTGCTCTGGTTACGGTCTAGATAATAAGGACCTCAAGTAACACAGCCTCCAATGACAAGTAGCTCAGCAACCCATACATCATTGGTTAATAAGTGCTAATGGAATGCTAACATAGAGGCTAGCTTCTTAAAATCAAGGTATTCATGTAGTTAACTGTTTCACAAACAAACACAAAATACAGAAAGATTCATTAAAACTTTAAGACAATCTGCAGTACCCAGGGTGCAAGCCTAAGCTTGTCCTCCATGGCTGGCCACATCCTTACAGAGCTCCCGGCCGCAACTGTCCTTCAACTGCCAGACTATGTCAGCATCTGCAAAAGACAAGAACGGTGACCAAGTGGCCAGGCGATGGCACAGCTCTCCCAGAACTGTTTCCTACTCTGAGGCCTGTAGTGGCCTATGAAGGCACAGACTCCAGTTGTGGTGCAACCAGAGACACTTCATTGTACAGAGAAGCTCATATTTATATCTCTGAGCCCAGACCCAAAGTCCAGCTGTATGTACCACCCGGCTCAGGGCAGAGACCATTCATGCAGTTACGTAGCTACGTATCACTACAAGCATGCAGACACCTATTTGCTACTAGATAACAATGTTTCTCTTTCTTACTCTCCTTCACAATACCCAGCTGTGCTCTCACCTCCCATCAGACCATTCTCCATCCTCCTCTCACACATCTCTCTTCAGGCACTCTCTATCCTCTCACACAGCCCGTAATTGTTCTCACAGTTCAGATTGACTCTAAGCTGCTTTGGTCACATACACAGCTCCCTTTCATTACCAGGATGTCCCATAGCCCTCAATGGCCATCAGGCTCACTTGGGTACCCAGCAATTCCAGGCTTCGGTTGATGTTGGTACTGAGAGAACCAGCAGCACAGACTGACACTGCAATGCTAGAAGTGTTTCTTTTGGCACAGACATGCACACATGCAACGCAGAAAGGAGAAACGAGCAGTCTGCTCTCACCTGCCCGCCCTCTCACCTGCCAAGTGCAGGAGAAGGAAAAAAGCCAGGGGAGCACTGGTGCTTGTGCTCCAGCGCTACCCCACTGCAGGCGTGCCTCTCGGCCCTGCAAGAGCCGGGAAGCCTGCCCACTTTCTTCCCCGCTCCCCTATCACCCCTGCTCCATGTATGCTTCTGCACCAAGCGGAGCCCCAGTCCTCCCTCCGTAGCGCGTGCCGGCTCCTGACTGCCACAGCACCGGCAGCTCAGACCTTCAGGCCGCTCAGAAAGCTGTGTGCAGCCAAGGCAGGATAAAAGCCACGGCCTCTGAAAACCCCCGACACCGGCGGGACTGCGCTGACGGGAAGCTGGCCCTGGCCGGGACGACGGCAGCAGCAGGGCTTCGCTCCCCTCCTCCACGCCTGCCTCACAGACGGTGCTGCGCCCGCCCCGCTGCCGGCGCCGCGGACCCGCGGGCTCTAGGACCCGGCGGCCGGCGCGGACCGGGGTTCGGCGGCCTGCGCCCTGCTCCGCCGCCGCGGGCCCCGGGCTGCGGAGGCGCCGTGCCGCAGCGGCGGGGCGAGAGAGGCGCGGCCCCGCGCGCCCGGCCGGCCCGCCTCAGCGGGGGAGCGCCGCGACCGAGAGGAGTGCGGGGGCGCCGCGGCAGGAGGGCGTCCCGATGCCCTTCTCAGGCGCGCCGGGCAGCTTCCCCGCCAGCTGCTGCTGGTGCCCGGCGCCGCTGAGAGTCCTCTGGTAACTACCGGGCTCGGGGGCGTCCGAGAGGAGCGGGCGCTCGGCCGGCGGGGTGGCGCTCGGAACCGCCACCGCTCCGGCAGCGCGGGCCGGGGCCGCTGCTGGGGCCGGGCGGCCCCTCCGCAGGGCTTTCTGAGGGGCAGCGAGGCTGGGGGGGCCGAAGCCGCCGGCCTGGGGGGGCCGCCGGGGCGCACGTTCTCCTCCCCCGTCGGCAGCGGCCGCCAGCGTGAGAAAACATAGTAAACCCTTCAGAGATTTGTCTTATATAAACCGACAACCAGAAAGGCTCTGAAGAACTCTTCCGAATGAGGCCTGGGTGAACCTCCAGCCCCTGATAAGGCTGCGTTTTCTTTTGTTGAGATCTGTGGTCGGTACCTGTGCAGTTGCACGCGTGTTTCTGTGTGTACAGGTAGGCGCGCAAATGTCTCAGAGGCGAAGGAAGTCTTGCCCACGGGAAAAGAAATTCTTGTCCTTTGACTTAAAAATCACACAAAGCTCTCCTAAGAACTGTACAGGTGAATTGTTTCATTTAGGAAATTCAGAATTTTTTAAAAAGCAAGACATTCTGTTGTTTTCTTCAAAGCTGATATCTTGGTTTTTTTTTTTCTTGATCCACTGCTTAGCTATTTCAAATATTTGAAATACTGAGAATAATTTTTATGAAAATGGATGGCTCAACCAGTTACCCACAAAAATAGCTGGAGTTCAGTCACTCTTTGACAAGTTGCCAGTGCATTTTAGAAGATAATTACTTTAGTTCTAGCTATGCAATATCATTTCACCCTGCCTCCCAGAGAAATACAGTTTGATGGTCATGGTTATTTCTTTGATACATATTTTGTGCATTAGCCTTCATAAAAATACTCATTGAAGTTTTATCCCTGCGTTGGAGTTGCCCTTGGTTGTTGGTGGTTTTTTCCTAACAGCTAGCATTCTGGTTTGGGATTTATTGGGTTTACTGGAATTTGTTTGGATTTTCACCCCTCTTTGCATCAGCTGTGTCATTGCAAGAACTTTTCTTTCATTTCTAGTAAGGCCCAACTGTCATTCATATGCTAAATTTTCCACTGCACACTGAGATTATCTGTCTGCTTGGTGTCAAATGCAATGCTAACTACACTTCAGGGAATGCTATTGTGGCACTTCTTGTTTCTTACTTTCTAAGTTAAGCCTTTATTTTAGTATTTCATCTGTGCACAAACTGTGCTGAGTGGCTTTTCCTCAGTATTCATTATAATGCTGTCTAGGTGCGTCTTGAATTCCTTAGTTTTTCATCTGGCAGTCAAGTCACCATGTTGAGCCCACTGTTTTAGTCACATAGTGTGAATGGAAGTCGTTCTGGCCTGGTGTCTTGACTTGAGAGCAGCATTCCACAGCAAATCTGACCTACCTGCTTGGCTGTCTTGGAACCAGCTAGTTTCTGCTACTTGCAGGCATACTGAATAGGTATACTTTCCAAGGAAAACACTCTGCAGATGGCTGAAATTATATTACACCTTTGCAATCCATTAAATAAATGCTCAGTGCACAGCAGGGTTGTAAGAAGCAGCTCGGGATCTCTGCTTCTTATGAGCCCCTTACGGTCTTATGGTACTGTGGGTCATTCTGCAAATCTCTTTCTCTGAGCATGAATTATTTTCATACTTCCTCTGTGCCAATCATTGTAATTTTTAAAGTCTTCATGTTTTCACCAAGAAAAAATATATATGTAGCTTAAGAGCTTGCATGAAGTACTTTATCTCTCATTCTGTATCGTGGTTTTGCAGGCAGGCTGGACTTGTGAAAGCCTTCAGAGATGGCAAGTAGGCTACACCAAATGTAGGATCTTAAACTTGCCCAGGCAGTGGCCAACTCAAGCCGCTTCAGGTCTGCACAGGTGCATTGAAAGCACAGTGTGAAGGAGAAGGGGAAAGCTTGAAAGTAGTAATGGTAGATAAAGTTTGGCTGTGCACTAGAAATGTCTGTGGCTGCATGGAAGGTAATGCAGACCTTCTAGCTGAGATTCAACTGGTCTGATTTCTATCTAAGTCCCTAAATGGCTAAATACATTTGAAGGTCCAAACCCAGTGAGATGACAGAAAATGCTGGCCGTGTGGACTTAAGTAGAATTTGAACTATCTTACTCTAGTCCTGTACGTGTCCAGGGTTTTCTTGACTTTGTTACTATTATTGCAAACACTAAAAAAAAAAAACCAAACCAAACTTCACACTTCAAATTTTGTGGCTTAGACTGCTTTTGGGAGCTTTGCTTCTAGGTTTATCTTTTTTTTTTTTTTTTTTTTTTTTTTTTTTTTTTTTTTTTGTAGCTGTCCAATTGTAAAAAATATGAGTGGTTTTGATTTTGTTTAAAAAAAGGAAATCAAACATATCTTCTCTTTTTGGATCATTGTATGCTATGTAAGTACTTGTACTGTGTGCTTCAGACAAATGAGAGAGACATCACCAGTGGAGTTACAAAATGGTTTTGCTGTAAAGGGAAAGTTCATCCTTTTAAAGTGTCACTAAAAGTTACTTTGTGGTCTTTCGGGGAAGTCAAGATAAAATGGATTGATAAGACTTATTTTGAAATCTTAATTGTAGTGTTACTCATCGAGCTGAAATAGATCAGCTGTATTCTCATCTAAGAGTCTGCAATCATTTTCAAAGTATATTCCTTGTCTGCAAGATGCTGAGGATCTCATCTGTCCTCAAGTTTGTTGGAAAGTAAGCTTGTTTTACAGTGCCTTAACAAACGTAATGATGAAGAGTCCTTGTTTTAAGAGAAGAATAACCCTGTTTGAAATTGCTGATGATACGGATTTCACACATCTGGTGAATTGAGCTCTTCACCGGTCTTTGTATTGTCTAAACAACATGGACTTGAATGACTCATGCTATTATGAAGGTGGAAGCAGTTTAAGGGAAACATAATTCAGGAAATTAAAGAATGTAGAGGTCTATTTTGATAGACCTTCAGGTTTATTACCATCCTGTATCTTTTCCAGTGAGTAACTTCTTTTTCTTAATATTCCCGTAAATCTCTTTCTCAGACTTTCTTCTTTATATTTAATAGGCTGTGAGCTTTCATGTCTGTCCCTTTAACTATTTTTCTCAGTATATGCTTATAAAATCCATTTTTATATATTATATTGTTTTTTTTTCTTTTGGGGGAAGTATGGAATTGTCATAGAATCAGCAGCAATTACCAATAAAGCTAAGGCAGTTCTGCTATTTGTGTCTCTGCCAGCCTCTTACTGCAGAGGCATGCTGCATCCTGCAACAGAATACTAGAAATATCTATGATTGCTAAAAGCTGCCAACGGGAATCCCAAATTTTAGCTAAACAGCATCCAAGCCGATGCATTTCCAGCATACCTCTTTACACACTTGTTTTCTTAGTTTGCTACTACCTCTTTTATTTCCATCTTTGCGTGTTTGTTGTTTGAGAAAATGGGAAAAGAATTGGTGACAGCGTGTTGTAAGGGAGGCAGTCCTTTGTGTAAAGAATATTGTGGGGTTTATTGTGTTGAAGATTTATTGCAGCATTGAAATTAGAGCATACTACAGAAATGCCTTTTTTTTTTTTTTTTAATGTAAACATTTGAAAAAAAACCCAAACCTTCAAGCTTTCATTTTTTGTGGTTCTTTTTCATGCAGAGGCTCTGTGCTTGCATTCTACCCTGGCTGGAATTTTAGCACACTGTTAGACTTCAGTACAGCGTATAAGACAGGCCCAGAACTTTCTCAGGCTCTCCCTGTCAGTGTCAGAAGGCATATTTAGAAAGAAATAGCCTGAGAAAAAGCTGCTGTTGCAAGGTATGTTTCTTTGCTGTTTGAAAGATTCATTGTGTTCTGAAAGCTGGTACCCTTCAGGGTGACAGAGGGGCACCACAGAGCATTAGGTTTGAGTGAGTGCATGTGTTCATAGAAACTCTTTTATACCTAGTGCACAGAAGGGAAGAGGAATGGGGTAAGTGGCAATTGCATTAAAGTGGAAATTAAGTATTTGTGGAATATTTTTTTTTCTGTTTCATTCTTCCATTCCACAGACGTAGCTTCTTTTGAAGGAGCCAAAGAAATGAAGCCTCATTTTTGGCAATCTTGTAAAGCAGTCCAGATATTTAGAAAGAAGGAAAGTTGTGGTTGTTGCAAAATACTGAGTAGGGCTTATTGTTGGTGTTTCTTTCAATAAATATTTTTGTTTCTTTAGTATAGAAGTTCCTTTTAAGTTATTTTATTGGGCATGCCTATTTACGTTTGTTAAGGTATTGCTTGACATATAAGCGGTCAGCTTTGAGTTTACAGTGTTATTAGTTGAAATGCACTTTCAAGTGGCACATGGCTGGATTTGTGTTCAGACATTTAAGTTATGATGTAATGGGCCCTATACAGGTAGTCTGCAAACAGATAAAATATTCTTTACAGTGTGTTATTTTACTGGGCTAAAATAAGTTATTTCCATTGATTCCCAAAACTGGAAGATCTTTTCCATGCATGGGTCCTTCAAAACTGCTAACAGTATTGAGTGATACAGTTAACTAGTACAAAGCACTGTTTGCAGTAATTAACCAGTTACCTTATTGGAGTTTCTTGCCTATAGACATAGGGTATTTTAGATTTATTTTTAAAAAACAGAGGTGTCATTACTAAGGTGCAGATTCCTATCTCCTGTCAGCTTTGAGGTTTTGTCAGGGGGCAGACTGTACAGGACTGGCTCATGTCCATACATTTAACACTGTGTGAAAGCACAGTAATAGTTAATGAAGATTACTCAAAAAATTGTTAAATGTTTGATTTAAGTTTGATGGCATCATTTCTAGCTGAATGAACTATGAAATGCTGCATTTATTGTATGAGGAAAAAGGCACTGTGCAGGAGAAAGCACAAAGAGAGATTACTCCCAGAGTGCCCCATGCGTGGAATTCTTACACTTCTCTAGGAGTAACAGCCAGTTGTCAGTGGGAGGATGGGTACAATTTTTTTATTTGGACCTGAGGCACCATCTGCCAAACTGAGCAGCTGTGGGACATGTAACTTTTAGGAGGACCTATGTGATGATGTGAGGTTTGGAATAACAGTATGCTGGGTTCTAAATGCATTTTATCCCTTTTATTATGCTTGCACTTTGCTAAAATCAATCATTAAACTCACAATCAAACTGCATCCTGTTAATTCCCTGGTTAACCAAAAAAAGTCTCTCCCTACCATTTTTTAAATACTTTTTCCCTCCTGTTTTTAACCCCAAGTAACTTTACTGAGCAGCTGATAGTGTGACTCCTCAAACACAATGGCAAAATTGACAGCAAAGAGTGGTGCTGTGACTTAGAAGGTGAAGCTAACTGCTGGATGGTGCAGACTTACTCAGAATTGCTGCCAGGGGCTCCGTTGTGAGGCTATCTAGCCCAGGTGTCAGTGTGTTGGAAACTTTGCTGATGGAGGATCCAAATGGGTCTTCAGTCTTAGTAAGCTTTAGCATTCTATGTTGTCTGAATTCTTTAATGTAAAGCTAATGCTTGACAGAATTCATCAGCAGTACATCACTAGCTTGAGTCCAGCCTGGATCAGCATTAATTAAAAGGTGCTCTTTGGTGTCTTCTACTACGTAATGGGAGTCCTTTGCCCTCTTGTGTTACTCTTCATTTTCTAGTGGCTGATAGAATAAACAGAGACCCAGAATGATATGAAATCTGGAAATTGAACAGTCTTTTAACACTAGGGAAGCTTTTCATTAAGTTCAAACCTCAGAGTTTTAGTGTGTTAGCTGAAGTTACTATTTTGTAATAACTGTTGTAAAGAAGGATGAAGGTATACAGAATCACATCATGTAGTAACTAATTAGTTTACTACATGGATGGATGCAGTATTTAATAATGCACAGTAATGCAGTGCAGTTCATTACAAAACATACAATCAATTGAAATTACTGAAGAAATTTGTCTGAACAGAAGAGTCATGCAAGTTAAGATTACCTAAGATACAGGTTGTTACTCTAGCAAAATACTGGTTCATCTTTAGTTGTAATAGTTGATTGCCATATTGGTTTCAAGTCCCACTGAAAAGTTGTAAAGTTCTCATGCAGTCAAACCACTTGCGGTCACCTTGCTATGCTTTGATTCCTGACGCCGGGGTTCCAACCTCACTCCAGGGTTTCTGTCACACGGCGAGCACAGACTATGTTTACCTCCTGAAAAGGTAGAGAACAGTAGTGTCTGTCTGCATAAAAGGAGAAAACGGAGGGAAGAGCTTTACACACTTGAAAGCGCCGCTGTTCTGTTATGCATTAGACTGTAAAAAGTCACGAAGGTGCAGATCGTTCGAGACAGTAGCGCTGCAGTGAGCGGTGCCGGCTCGCAAGCCAGAGACGGCCGCGTCCTGACTCTTCGGCTTTGTTGAAGCCACGATACCGAACTAAGCTGTCGTGCCTTCCCCGTGAGGCTTCCCGCTGCTGGCTCGTTGCGACCGAAGGTGACGGAGGCCGTCAGTCAGCGAGCCGGCTGCGCTGCTGAAGGGGCTGTGCCGCCGTCCCGCGCCTTACCTGACGCAGCAGCGGTAGCGCCGGGCCCGACCTCCCGAGCGCCGCCGGGGCCGCAGGTGAGTGCGGGGACGGCGAAGGGCTGGGCTGCCGCGGAGCAGCAGCCGGCTCCGGGCCCAGGACTCCAGGGCAGCCCACTTCCCCCGCCCTCCGCCGCTCGCCCGTGGCGCTCGCTGCGCGGGCGGGCAGTTGGCGCTGCGCGGCCGGGGCGCCGCGCGCAGGCCGGGACTACAGCTCCCGGCGGGCCCTGGCGGCGGCCGGCGCGGCGCCTGAGTGGCTGGCGGGCCGGGGCGGGCGCGGCGGCCCTGCGCCGGGGCAGCGGGATGTGTGCGGAGCTCCCGCCGCCTCTCCCGCGCGGGACGGAGCCGCGGGAGCGACGCGGGGGCGACGAGGCCTCCGGCCGGCCGCCCGCATGGAGCTGAGCGGCGCGGAGGCGGCTTCCACCCGCTTCCTCGGCCTCACTCAGCGGTACCGGCGCCGGGGAGGCGGGGGCCGAGCTCGGGCGGGGCGCGATGCGGCGCGGGCCCGCGCTGCCGATGGCGGGGAGGCGGTGCCGCGCCTCCGCGGGGGGCGGGCCGGGGGGGCCGCGGGGCGGCGGGACACCGGGGCCGCGGGGGCTGCGGCCGGCGGCGCATCCGGGTTCGGGCTCGCGGTTTGGGCAGCGTTGGGTAGGCGCGGCTGAGCAGCGATGCAGCTCCCCGGAGCGCCCGCCCCGCGGCGGGGAGAGGTCATCGGCGGGGGGCAGCGCGGGGCGCGCAGGCTGCGCCGCGGCGCTCGCACAGGTGCAATCTGCAAACTCACCCCGCCCCGCGCCGCCGTGCCCCCGTCAGACTCCCGATAGGCAAAACTTGTGGTTTGACACCAGGGTCCTAAAAGCACATGCCTACGTGTAGCGCAGCAGTGTGTTTAAACTTGCGCTGTTAGACTTTCGGGACTGTTCCAATGTGGCAGTAGGTTCCGCTGAAGTGGGAGGAAGCTGTCCGCTCTCCTCTTCCTCATGGCTGCGCCTTTACACCGCCCAGCAGATGGGAGAGGGAGGCCCGGTGTGCGCCGGGCGCTGCACGGGTGTGTGTAAGCTGCTCTTTTTTTCAGATGGATAAAGGCTCGTCTGTATTAAAACACTTTGCAATATAAATACATTTTAAATTGTCAGGTCAAACTGATCTGAGCCACTGGTAAGCTAACGGAAATACTTCAGTGCTGGCAGTTCTTCTTAATAGGATATAAACTATTTTAAAACTGGCATAACTGCAGCCGCACTGTTTTTCTGATGTCAGTCAGGTCAGGACTGAGGAAGGATGTAATCCAATGAAGAAAATTAGTAAGACAATCTAATATTAATGACAGCATAATTTAAAAATTAGATTATGTGGTATGTCAGTGAGTTGACGAGTACAAATTTTCGTAGTAAGTGAGAACGTAGAGCCAAAGATGCACGCAGGCTGGCGTTCACTGGGCAATATGTGCATCTGTGCAAATGGGCTGATAATGTAAATCTCACCTATGCTTTAATTGAGGCTAAGATGCTTAAATTTCATAAGGTGGTCTGTTGTATATGTTGGTGTGACATTCTGCTTTAAGTACTTTATACAAAGCATGTGACAAGTATGATATGAAGTAGAAATGAGATACGAGGTTATTAGGTTGAGAAGAAGCAGAGATTAGCTATTGGGTTTAATTCTCATTTTTAAAAGGACTGTTACTGTGTTTGAAAGTTAGGTATGTTCTAAGTACTTTGAGTTGGGATGCAAATGGATAAAAATTAATATTAAAACACTAGTTTTAATTGGTGTTTTCCTTGGATATACTCCTGTTTTTTTAATTAGCAAGGGTGGTGTCAGAGAAATGCTTTTGGTACCAAAGGGTGTGGTTTGTGGTGAGACAATGTATTTCTGCAAATTATTGGAATATAGTTTGTGGAGCAGTAGGTGTATGAATGTTTCAGGCACAGAAACTGTTCTTTATGCTTTTCCTGGGCTTTGTGTTTTCCATCTATATCCAGTGATGTAAGAAAATAGACTTATGTCTCCCATTAAATGTGTTCTCTCTTGGTCTTCTCCTCTGCATTATCTGATGAATGTACCCTGTTTTGCTGCATCTGTGAATCTCTGTACCCTTAGTAGGGCTAGATATTGGGTATTTGGTTTGGAATGGAGCCCTGTGGGTTCACCTTAGAAAGCATGCATGGTTATCATGTCTGTCTTTTTCACCTGTGTTGCAATAGGGGCCTGTGACCATGGGTTTGCACTGGAGGCTGGCCGCAGTACTGCAGTAACTCTTCTTCTCAAGACCTGATCAAGAGTGATGCAAAGCCTTTGCCAGTTTCCTTGAAGAATGTGACAGTGCCATCTTCTTTTTGTTTTATGTATACTGCTGTTGGCTACTGTCTGCGTGCTTATCATTTTGTCTATCATGCAATGACAGAACTCTGAAACAGCCCTGCTGTCATTCTGTGGCCCACAAAGCTGATTAAATGTGAAATGTTGGAATATGTTGGAGTGCCTCCTAAAGGCAGCTGGTTTATGGCTTATCGTTACGGAAATGCTCAACAAAAGAAAAAAAGTATCTAATAACTGTGCTGGGATTGTTTAGAGAGAAAGTGGGTTTTTTTGAGAATCAGGAATAGAGGATATATTCATGTGATAGAGAATAGTTTTGTAGGCCTCACAACAGTTGTGAAGAGCTTTCTATTTGCAAGTGCAGGTAAAGCATAAATTCTTGGATCAGATGGTCTACTTCCACATCCTCTCTCTCGTAGACATCAGGGGGTCTTTATGCTGAACCTTTCTTTCAGTTAATCTTCCTCCAGAATTTTGCTAGAAGCAATGTTGGGTACATCTGACAGTGTGGAGGACAATCATCTTCTCCATGTTGAGGAAAAATAAGATTTGAATGGTAGAACCAAACTTAACTCCACATCTCACATTGTCTTTTGTTTTGCTGTGACTCTCTGGTTGGGAAATGTTACTGCAGTAGTCATTGTTGGGATATCTTAATGATCTTAACTTTAGTCAAGATCAGACCAGTGTATCTGGTCTGCTCTTAATTCTGCCACCATCTTTCGGACATTACTTTCCAGGCTCTTTACCTGGTCTGCCAGGCATATACCTTAATAGGCATTTTGAGGTTTTGTATTTCTAAATAAATGGCTTTCATGTCATGTCCTCGTTTAACTCCGTAACTTACATTAGTGCATTTGTGTGTTGTATGCCTATATCCATTTTTCAGCTATACAGTCTTTGGGTTTGAATACTTTTTTAATGTGTTTTTTTTTTAAGCTTTTTGTTAGCTACTGACTTTATCTCTGCAGCATTAATGTGCTCAGATCTCAGCATGCTTTTCCTGACAGTTTGACTTTCACTCAGCTGGAATATCACCAAATTAAGGTATAGGACTTATACACACTTAGTTTGTGTGTATGCAGATAGTTCTAAAATGCCTTCATAACTCCCTGGGTTTTTCACGCAGGTAATTCATGAGATGGCATTTTCCTCTAGTGTCGTGCTTTTTGCACTTAGCTTTGCCACAAGGCAGAAAGTAGTTCAGTTTTATAAACCTCAGCTTGTTTTTTCTCCTGCTTTGGAGATCTGTGGCATGACTGATGAAAGTCTCTAAAAATTATCCCGACAAGAGATGGTTCCATTCAAAGCACAGTAGGCCAGATGGTCTTCGTGGTGACTTTCTAATATGTATTATATTTGTGTTTGGGGTTGTCCAGATGTTGGACACACAAAACAGTGACCTGGTTTTCCCAAGACTTTAAAAGATTTGTTGTGCTAGTGACTGTTGCTGGATTTTTTAATTTTTTTTTTTTTACCCATTCCTTGAATTGTCATCTACCGTATATTTCTTCATTTGATCAAAGACTGAATTTCAGAGCTCAGTGACAGCAAAATCTCTCTTGACTCCTGTTTCCATAACATTCTGCCACCAATACTGATGGTGACAAGTGTTCATTGATCGGAATTGCTATTACAGTGGTTTCTAAGGCAACACCTTAGCCACAAAACTGAATTTTGTAGAACAAAAGTAGCATCAAAGAAAATGCTAGGACTACCATAATTGCCTGATTTTTCTGTGAAAGAAAAAAAAAACAACCAAAACCGCACTGCCTTAAAATATATTGCAAATGAGGCATTCCATTTGTTGCATGGAGGATCTGCCAAATTTCATGTCAGGAACTCTAAAAATGGCATTTGATGCATTATTACTTTTTAGGTTTTATCTGAACTTTCCAAATTCTCTCCAAGATTTGTGAAGAGGCAAAGAATCGCTTTCAGCCCATACAGAACTAACGTTGGGAACTCTTTTGTTCTATCTGGAAAGGAAAAGAAAATCTGATGTATTTATTTTCTTTGTATAGATACTAATCTTGAAACACTTTGTTACGCAGTCTTAATAACTGCAGAAAAGAACTTGTTAGCCCGATTGATGTGTGTTTCCTTCTGAAAGGAAAGATGAGAACTCATGAATAGTAGCTTCAAAATTTTTCTTTCCCGCAAACATATTGAAGTAAAGTTTTGTGGTTGGTGGTTTGTTTGGGTTTTTTTATACTTCAGATGATGGAAAGATGGAAGAAAGTGATGCATTTGTAATGAAATGTAAACTTTGTGTGATTTCCTTTTAAAATGTAGGAGTAGAGTGAAAAGAGGCTGTCCAAATAAACTTTGAATGAAGATGTCAATTATTGGTATGAAACCACAAAAAGTAGAAGGTAACTGTAACAGAAGTTACCTGCATTCAGTCTTTTCGCTGCTCTGGGCCATCTTCTCTGTTGCAGGCTCAGAGGGAGCTTTAAGCGTTGAGGTGTGTTACAGCTTCTGTGCAGCAGTGCAGCAGCGTTGCAGGGCAGGGTTCACTCAAAGGTCCAACAGCACTAGTGGTAGGTGTAGAAAAGTAATAGACGTGAAGTCCTTGTGGTGTGTGATTGCTTAAGATTTGAACCTGCTTCTGGATGCTCAGACTTCCTGACTTTCTTCTCTTGGTCTCAATTAAGATTGTTTCATCTTTGCCCAGATCATAAGGCTCTGAAAATCCTCAGTGTCACAAATGTGAAAAGATAAAGATGTACTGCTGCAGACTTTGAAAGTGCCATCTTTGGGCCATGCTTTTTTCAGGTAGCAACTTGAAGTAGCTTTCCTTACTCACTGGAGCAGATTCTTATTGTGGCTCGTTTGTAATTTAAATATGTCTTAATTTTTTAATACTGTTTCTCTTATTTTGTTTCCATCTGCTTTCTGGCCTGCTGTGGGGGGAAAAGGAGGAGTTGTTACTCTCAATTAGACTGCAAGCTGTTTGCATTGCAGGCTTTAACATTTTTTTTTTTTTTATATCAGTAAGTACAGTAAGGCTCTGAAATTCTTATGTCTACAAACAGCTCATCATAAGTAATATCAAATTGTAGCTGCTTTGATGACAAGGGCTGTTAGATCAGGACCCAAGCCCAGTTTCTTCTTGTATCACAGACTTTTTCCATCTCTGCTGTGCAGGTTCCTGATACAGGAACTTATTTTTTTCCTGAAAGATATTTCATGCCGATTCTCAGGAAGGTTAAGATTAATAACTGTCCCCAGTCAAACATATGTTTGTCATACAGGCGACCACAAGCTGAAAGCTTAAATCATTGTATTTGTGTTCAGGTTATAATACTTTTGAGTGGTTGTTTAGGAGTTTGTAAACTTTCTTCTGATGTAGATCAGGCTCAGTTCCTGTAGACGATTTTCCTCAAGTCACTTCTATTACTGCTGATGTGGCATGTACGCGTGTGCCCCCATAGATGTCAACACAGACTGTGGCTTCACTGCCTTCAGGGGTCAAACTGGCTGTATTACAGTCTTTTAAGCTTAGGAAGCAGTGCAGGTATGTTTGTGCGACAAGGGGTCTGTCTGAAAGGCAGCTGACTGAGAAAGTACAGGGTATGCGTTACCAGAAGCAAAAGTGTCATATGAAGGTTTTATTCATGTGAAGTTAGAAAGGCAGCTCTGCTGTTGCAGCAACTAACATTCCTGCTTCAGTGTGGGTCATTTAAAATTACTGTTGTCATGTTCTTATTCTTCCCGCATGATTTATATACTGGAAGCAAATACTAGAATTATTTTGGTGAGTTTTAAAGTTCTGTTAGATATGGCTGGTTTGTATTGCTTCTCCTTGGGTAAAGATGTGGAATCCAACTGAACAGAACTCAGAAATATGAATTGCATTTAAGAAATTTTAAGTACTTATAAACACAGATCCAAATAGAAAAGCTGTCTAAGAGTTAAAATGTTTTGGAGTCTGGTGTTGCAGTATCTCATACAGTCAAGAAGCACATAGGAGGATGTTGCATTAAAATTTAGATATTTTGTTTATCAATATAACATTGCAATTTACAGTACTGATAATTCTCAGAAAAATCAGTCTCTTACTGCTGGAGAGTTTATTGTTGTCTTGTTTGGTTTTCCATTAAAATTACTATATTTTCATTACTGTTGACTGAAGGGTGAACTGTAAGTTTGGAATATGATGGAGGGATTGAGCTGCTAGCCCTGGTACAGACTGGGTAATCAAGGTTTATGTTAAATTTGCATCTAAATCTTTATTTAGCTTGTGTTTGTAACACATATATCCCCATTACAAAGGCAGGAGGCTTAGTGTTTATAGTTAGGGAAGGTGTTTGCTATCCGTTTTAGCCTCATGAAGCTGGGAGTGGTGTGCTTAATGTGATATGACGGCATGAGACTGTATGTGATAATGCACATAGATTTTGAACTTTGCATGCCGGGATTACTTTTGCTTGCTTGGTAATTTTATCTTTGTTAAGGTTATTGGGGGGAAAATCTATGAAATGCTGTTCTTTCCTTATGCTTTCAATTAAAGTAATTGTTTGGTTTCTCTTTGGGCATAGGCTAAAAAATGACTGGAAAAATACAGTAGCAACTTACTAAGTGTGAGTTGAGAATAGTGCAGATGTCCTGTTTGAGGCATTAAGTTTACTGTAGGTTTTTCTTCCCATAGATTAAATGCAGATTTCAAACATGTTTATAAACCACCACCCACTTTGGATCTCTGATCACGTCATGACTAAATATTTAATTTAATCATAGCTTTTGCTTCTGTTCAGGACACAGACATTTCTTTTCCTTTGAGGGTAATATGAAAGCCAGACTGCAATGGCTGCTAGAGATTGTGTATATTTTAAGAAGGGTTCCCTGCAGTAATGGGTTTATACACTGCAAACCTTGTTCAGCAGGAGTGGTGTATGGTAATGGCAAGGTACAATGTTGCAGGAGATGTAAGGCTAGTTGACTTGTGTACACTGATGAAGCATTTCTATTCCAGCTCTGTCTCTGAAGATCTGGGTTGCAGACGTGGAGAGTTTAGCAGAAAGCATTATGGATCAGTGGAGCTTGTAAGTTTACATAGCCTGTCCTTTGATTTTGGCAGCTTATAATGCAGAGCTCAAATCTTTTTCATTTCCAAGTTAAAAAGTTGATCTAGTCTGAGAAATGTGCTTTCTAACCTGGACTTGAAAGTTACAGGGTAATAAAAAGAGGCTTCACAGAATAGGTATTACACCTGTGCTAGGAAATCTTTTTACTACCTTATTTATGAATATTTCATCATAACAGGACAGGAAGTGTTATATAGATACCATGTTTACCTCCAGGTGGAAATTGAGCCATTTTTCCTCTTACAAGCTGAAGATTGCAAAATATTAGGGTAGTATTTGAAAAAGTACTTGCAATTATGTGGGTTAAACTATGTGTGCTGGTCTGTGTACATATGTATGTGTGTGTGTGATTTTATGTGTATAGGCCTCAGAGTAGTGGGAGAGGGCTTAAAATTAAAAGAACTGGTCAGAATAAGGATATTGAAAACTCTTCCCTAAAATCTGCCAGTTATTCTGTGTTTGCTTCAAATTCAAAGATTGAGTTGACACTTCATTTTTCTCACAGACACATTTCCCTGCGGTGAAAATAGCAGTGTCAGCACTTAACAATAACATCACTGTATACAAGGCCATACTGAAATTACATAAACTTACTACAGGAAAACAGAAGTGGTGAGGGGTAAAGAAACTGAACTCCAGATCTCTTACTGTGAGAATAAGTCACTATTTTTCTACTAGCTATAGTCATAATTTAAATTTCTTGGATAGTATATTCGTTAATATGTTCGTAAATTGATGGCTTAGTTGCTGGAAGTCGCATTGCAAGAACACCAGGTATCTTTCTTTTCTTTCTGTATGTTCCACGTATTAGAGGGGGTGTTTTAATAAAAAAAAAAAGTGAACTGCTTTCTGCTGAGCGGGTCTTTCATTACTAGTGCTTAGATTCTTCTGCTGGAAAAGAAAAAAAATACTGGTAATTATAAATTCACAGTAAGCTCACACAAATGGACTTGTGTTTTGATCAATTTTCTTAAAATTCTGCTAGTATTTTATGAAAGTGCATCTTTATCTTTCGGAGTATGAATGTATAAAGGTGCTTGTTACCCTTTCAGATTTCTAGATGTTTAATATTGAACCTTTCTTGCTTAATATTTTCCTCAGCAGCATCTCAATTGCTCAGTTATTTCCACCTTTTATTTATTACAGCACAATTATTTTGTCTCTGTCTTAAACATTTTTTCTTATGTCTTTCCCACTGGTGCAATACAACCAGTTGTCCATAAAATTTCTCTTCAAACTTATACAAGACACCAGTATGTGTTGCAGTTTTAGCCATGTTAGTTTATTCCTGACATAGCCTCAGATCACCTCAAATTGGCAAGCAGCAAAGAGAACTTCCAAGTGTTGTGATAACCCTTCCACCAACTAAAGGGATAAAGTATTATCCTAGAATAATATGGATTGCTAGATGCAAGCAAAGAATGATCGGTTATTGTTGTTCAGGTCCCATTTTGTAAGTTTGGTACGATACATGACAATCTCATTTTTTACAGTTTTGAGAGGAGTAACATGCAATATCGTTGGCAGCATTCTCCTTCTTTTGTAGGGAACCTAAGCAGTGTTGCTGAACACATCAGAATTATGTTACCCTATGTTTTACTGACTTCTCAGAAGCTTTTTTTAACAAAGAGTTTCAGTGTTCTGGGACTCTCTAGATTCCCTTATAAAAAGACCAGGCATTCTTTCTAGAGTATTTATGAAACTGTTGAAGTCTTCAGCTGGAAACAAGCCATATTTTCTGGTGTTAATGCTGGAAACGGACCAGGACATCTCCTGTACCTTATGTTGTTCAGTATCATCACTGTTATGTTTGGAGATTCTTGCTGCTCTCCATCTCCTGAAAAAATCTATAAATAAAATGCAGTAAAAGACTGCTAGTCCCAATAATACTGCCAACAAGTAGAGTTTTAGCCTTAACAAGGTTGAGAGGACAAGTATCATCACATCTGTAAGACTCATTGTTTGGAAAGGTGCAAGCTTCGAGATCAGTTTCTGGAAAGTGGACAAGTCCCTCTGTAGGCATTCTGTGTGTTGGCGCAGCCAAAATCTTGAGACAGGAGAATTTCTGATTAGTATGGGATCGAGCAAAAGAGTGAACAGCTCTCCCACTCATGCCTCCTTAGAGTTATAATTGGGTCATTCCAAATCTGTAGTCTAATTAGTAGTAGTTGTGCTGATCCCTTCCCTGTGGGTAGTCATATAATGCCTGGGAGAAGAGGAAGCCATGGTAAACTTTGATTGCTGGTTATATGGCTATTTTTGGAACTAGAACTTCTATCTTAATGTCTCTTATAGCTTATATCTAGTGATGCTGATGGAGCCATTCAAAGAGCTGGACGGTTCCGTGTGGAGAACGGCTCCTCTGGTGAGGTAAGTGGCTAAAGATACTTATAGAAAGCTGCAGAAATAGTTCTGTTTCAGTTATTCTTCACCACTAAAAGATGTATTTGCATTCAATTACTAAGAAAGAGGACTTGAAAATGGTAAATAATAGGAGAATGTGAGAATCTAAGAGGAGGGAGATGGTGGGTCGTCCCCCCCCACACCAAAGTCTAGCTTAGCTGCTCTTTCAAGATTATGTGGTCTTGACAGTTTAATTTTTTTAAAGGGAAAAAATGGTATTCCATTTAGTTTTGGTAATGTTTTGCTCACCTGATCATGTTAGAAGAAAAAGACCTATCTTCTGAATAACACTTTGCATTCTCTAGTTCATCACTTTATATTGGTGTCCTGGTGGTACTACAAGCTGGTTGCTTGAACCCAGGTACTACTGTTTTCAGCCTTTGTGCTTTTAAGTTTTTCCTTCAGTGTGATGAGGTTATAGCTTCATTTTATTCCCCTTTAGTTGTCTTTCAGCAGCTATGCTTATCTTTAAATAAGAGATAAAGAAGCTGAGTGGAGCCTGAGAGTCATTTGCTCCAGTTCTTTTGTGTTCCCTGTAACCTCTCCAGTGATACTTGGGTTTCTACTTATCCTCATTTTTTATCTTCCTTTGCAAAACTTTTTCAGCTGTAGATATCTTAATATTGAAAGAAAGAAAGAAGACCTCATATTCTTGAAATATATGAGAGGTCCTGGTAAGCTTGTATTGAACTAATACTAACAGTAAACAATGATCATCTGTTTGCAGCAGCACTGGGTGCAGAGTTTAAAGCAATCTAACTATTCTGCATTGATTCTCAGGGGGGTCGTGTTCTGCACACTTTTTAGTTCACTTTCATGAAGTTCAATTAGCTTGTATCACAGAAGGATTCTCTGAGTGTGTGATGAATGGCCATATGGTGAATGGATATGGAGAATGGCTTTTTCTCTGCATACGTGAACTTTTAGTGGAAAAGGACTTGAGGGATGCTTGGGGGTTTTATCTGGCCTATCCAGAAACAACATGGAAGAACTTAAAGAGCATGCTCTGGTCTAGCGAGGAGTCTTTGAGGATTATTTTGGGAAGAACTGAGAAAATAAAAAGTTGAAGGCAGAATTCTGATTATTTATATAAAAGTTTTAAAAACACTGGTCTTCAAATTCCAAATTGAAATATCTTCTTTTCAGTGGGGTGGTACAATAGGAAAAGACCGTAGTTACTTAGAAAGAAAAGGGGGGGTGGGGGGGGGTGGGGTTGCAGGGGAGAAGGAGAGGGAGAAATTTTAGTATCATCTGCACAACAGCTGACTTCAGAATAATTCTTTGCTTTTTAGTACACAGCTAAAGCTCTTCTGGTGAATCAGCCGCTCTTGATTGGCTTTTGCCTATATTATGTTCTTTTTTTGCACTTGGCATTTGATCTGACAGTCTCCCAATTCTGTTTCAGAATACAGACTATACTCCAGGTACATGGCACAGAACGGACGTGCATTTGGAAAACCCAGAGTATCATACACGATGGTATTTCAAATATTTTTTAGGGAAAGGTAATCATCTTTTTGCAAATGGATTGGAAGTTTTGATCAATGAAAATGTAATGTAGGTTTGAATTGCTGTTATTTAAATATGGAAAGAAGTATGGTGTTAATTTAGTATTAATGCATTTTCTGTACAGAAAACAAATTATTGTTTCATGTATTTTCAACCTGAAGACAGGGAATGGGTTTCTGTAAGCCATCAAAAAGAGATGTTTTGAAACCCTTCTTGGCCTTGAGGGCTGTACCTATCTCTTGGTTGTTTTTTTTTTTTTACTCATCTGTATGTAAATACATAATTATTTATGTAGATAAGTATATATTTTTACACATGAATGCATGTATTTACACATTTATACATGTGTGTGTCTGGGTCTGTGCGTGCATGTCTGTGTATGAGCATGTGAGCAGGTATGTGTGTCTTCTTTCTCACTATGTTTCTTGTTTTTCCCTAACAGTTCATCAAAATTATATAGGTACAGATGCAGAGAAGAACCCTTTCTTTCTGTCTGTTGTACTGTCTGACCAAAATAATCAGCGTGTTCCTCAATACCATTCAATACTGTGGAGAAAAACAGTAAGAAACAAATACTTAACTGCTGCTCTGACTTTTTGTTTGTTTGCTTGTTTGTTTTGGATATGTTTATCACAGACCTTTTTGCTTTCTTCAGAATTTCAGCATTTAATACATATGTTTTCATTTTATACGATAAGAATATGTAACTCCACCATAGCAGATAAAATTAAACTAGCTTTGTAGGTAACATTATACTAAACTTTCGGACATAAATCTGTAATGTCAGATATTTTTAAATTGTTCTTACCTGCAACCCTGTGTTATTTTTAGAAATGTTGCCTAAATTGTTCTTGTTTATGCCCTGTGATCAATTTAGGCAATGACTTCATACAAAAATTCTAAAAGCAGTATACAACGTTAAGAAAATAGGCAGGTGTGATACTGTTTTCACTAATATTGTTTAATGATTTATTTATTCTTTTCACTTAACGTTCCATAAGAGCCTTTTATCCAAGCAATTAATCTAAAACTCCTGCATGCACACGTGGTTCACCCCTTTTTTTTTTTAAAGAAATAGCTTGTCACTTTTAGTAGTGTCAGCAGTCCTTATATCACATGCCAAGGTAGCCAAAACTAAGTACAAAATAATTTTTTTCACCTTCCATGACTTTTCACATTCCTTTTTTCTTCTTTATTTTTTTCCCCTTTTCAAACAAGCAGTAAATATGGCTCAGTAAAACTAGCACGTTTTTGTTCTTTTTTTTAACTTGTTTTTATTAATATTCATAGTTGAATACACATAAAAATTCACTATGTCCTGTAATATCTCCTAGCTTTTTTCTTTACAGGGTACTCAGAAAATATGTCTGCCTTATAGTCCCACAAAAACATTATCAGTGAAATCTATATTAAGGTATGTATTACCAAGTAAGTTATCAGTTAAGATATTTGTCTGTATGCCTTGTCCTGTAATTCAGAAGCTCATGTTGCATGGTTTTGGTGATAGATTTGTAAAAACAGGTTTACAAATCTTAATGATTGAAGGCAGCAAAAAATGGTTTTAAAGCCTGTTCTGGAATAATCAAAGTGACATCTTAAAGTGGAGAAGAATCCTTAGCCCTTTTTCTTCAGCAGAGGGACTGTTCTCAGGTTGATTGGAAAGCAGGTGCTAAGTGGAACTGCAGTAGGTGAGAAGAGATACCTTTTTAAGTTAGAGAGACAATAAACAGACCTAAGGAACAGCAGAGACTGACTGGAGGGGTGGTTATTTTGTGACCCTAGCAGGAGGAAGCAAACAGGGGAGAAACCAAGAGTTATGTCTTCAGTTAATGGTCTCCCTGTAAGTCTCACCATGGGTGTTACACACAGTGAAGCCAAGAAAATTCCTTCCTTTAGCCAGCGTCTGTATGGGCATGCTTGTACTGTGTCCTGCCTCTTTTGAGGCAGAAGAGAATATAAAGTAAGGAAGCTTGACACCATTTCCATGTCTTTCAACTTTATAATCAGCTGAAGTGGTAGAAGATCTGTTTGCAAAGTGTTCGTTCAAACTTAATCTGCAGTTTTTACAATCTAATCATGTGGTGTGTTTTTTCAACCTCCTCACTAACCTCTTCAAATGCATCTTCTGTAAGGATTTTACCTCCTCTGAAAACCCATAAAAAGTGTCTTTGTTTGCCAAATGGGTAGCATGTGCCAGGTAAACGAGAAGTCTGCATGTCTTCAGAACCTTTGGTCACTATAGAGTATGAGCGAATGCCTCTTGCTTGGTTGAAGCTGGTACGTGGGATAACACTGCCAGTCCTGATGTGAGAGGAGAGTTCTGGGAACAGGGCGTGTGTTGGGATGTGAAGTCAGTACCATCAAATCTGGATTTTCCAACACCTGTACAAGATGTCCGAGAGGTCCCAGACCACTGAATTTGCCAGAGGGGCTAGCAGGTCCATTGAGCCTTGCGTCTTAATTCTGATTTCCTGAGCTGTGGCTTGTTTGGAGTGTCAAGATCGTGAGCTGGAAACACTTCAGATCTCTTTCATCTTTTTCATCAAGATGAGCTAAATGTTGTCTTCTAGCTCCTATGGCACCAGCTTGAGTAGCGTTCCCAGTTGTCAGTACTGCATGTTGTACCTGCGTGAGCACCTGATCTTCCGTGTCTGCCCACCAGTGCTGAAATACCTCTTCCTAGCCGCCCGTCCTAACCCAGCCTCTCTGTCCACTCTCACCCACACAGACATTTTTGGTCAGGCATCCCAGGGTGGAGAAACTGTCTTCTGTTAACGAGAGTCGTAACTCCTTTGCTGAAGTGCCCTCATGTGTTCCATCCTCTGACACTTCACTACTCTACCAAGGAAAGTGCAGGCTTCTTTCAGACCTTGTTCCCTGCTTCTCCCAAGGTGTGTGCCACGTTGTCACATGAAGGGGTGGGGGGGGTGGGGGGAGCGGTACGTAATCCTCTCAACCCCAAGTGTTTGTCTATTAGTGCCCCAGGAAAGCAGAGACCCTTGTTCCCGACCAGTCTGTCAGCGTCCCATTACAGGGACCCTTCACTGAACAGTCCCACTGGATCGAAGGGCAATTCGACTGACTTGTTCAGAGCAACACACTAGCAGCATTAGGGGGACCCCTCAGCGGGTCTTCCCACTTTGTTTGAAAGTATTACCTGCTGCCATCAACTGCCAGTGCCCACAAAGGACTCACACTAACAGTTCACAAAATAACACTCTTTATTAATAGGAAATCGTGACAAATTAAGGTTTTGCCAGTGATAGGGACTCTCTGCAAAAACAGGCTTGGAATTATATACAACTAAACTACATACAACTAAATCATAATCGCTAATAACAGCTAGCATGAGTTAGTTATTTAGCATGCATAAAACAAAGTTCTTACCCGATAGGTGTCCCTATGGGGGAGAAGACAGGTTCAGCCCATCGACGGATCCCAGAAGTTCTGATGGAGTCTTCCCTAATTTCTCCCCTCATCTGCCTACTTCTTATACTTCATAGTACATTGCATATTCATTCATCATACGCAGGATTAGTTACGAGTTTCTCACTTCTAATACAAATCAGTATGTATCCTCAGATAGCACTGCTGAAGTTCTCTGCTAACTACGCGTGCTCCTTAGGCGGGGTTTTGCCCTCCTTTGGGGGGGCTGTTTGAGTTGGAGGTTGTGATCTCCCACTAAGAATAAGGCAATTATCTTTGTCTTATTTTCAACTAATTTTCTGTTGATGTCAGTGGATTGCAACACCTTATCATCCTGTTTCCTCTCGTAGCCAGAACTTTCCTCGCTTGAAGGTTTCTTTCTGCATAACTTCGATAATGGCGTTGTTTTCACTACCTGTTCTTTGTTTCTCATCCTCCCCATGGCTGACTACCTTGGTGAGAAGTCCCTTCATAACAACTATAGAGAGTGAGTCAGCTTGACCTAGCTTTGTGAACACTGAATCAGAGTTGGGTAATCGGGGAGTTTAGACAATTCCCCCCTGCTTTGGACTTAATTTCAGTCCAGGACCAGTCCATTTCCATCACATTTAGGCGGAGCTTGAGTGACTTTAGTCATGCATATTGTTGTTACTAATTGGTGTTGTGTGCCCAGTGAGGTGTAGTAGTACCTTGGAAGCAGGCAGCTTTGAGATGGAGGTGTGCGTTAGTATTACAATGAGATTATTTCAGCTGAGGAAAGTAATTTCACCATAATGGTTGGCTCAGCCACAGACGTCTCCTGGATTCTTCGTGTGACAACTGGTATGCAGCTTATCAGCTGTGTGGTGCCATCTGGTTCCCTTTCCTGCATGGGGAAAGGGAGCATGACAGCCTGGCCGTGGTGTCTCCACTCCGCACCGTCCTCTGTCACCGCTATCCGCGTGCGCTGAGCTGCCAGGAGGTGTTGCTTAGGGAACATCTGTGGTGATACAGATTCTGTGCATGCCAACCATCCTGAAGGCCATAGCTGTGTTTTACCCTAAAAAAGCTTTCTGTAATACTACGCTTCTGTTAGGACGCAATTTTCTCGTAATTCCCCCCCTCAAGGTGATTTTTCCCACACACCTGCAGGCAGCAGGACTAACGTCATCTCCTTTTGCCCACTTGGGCTTGGACTAAAATCCCTTCCCTGACTATTCTTAAGCTTTTACATCCTTTGAGCCTTCCCTCGGGCCTGGTTGATAGTCCTTTGCCATTTCACCCAGTTCACAGCCAGCATAAGTCTAGGTATAGACAACCTCAAAGAATTTCAGTTACATGATAAACCTGCTTTTTTGTAAATTAATTGTAACATTTTAATTGCTTTCAAAGGGAACTACAGGAAATCCTGTACGCATGGTGACCTAGCATAAGCAATGATGGAAAGGGGCATCAGATGTGACCTCTGTGTCAGCTCACTGTGCCTCAGACAGACTGCGTTTGGCATGCTGTGCAGCTCCAGAAATTAATGCTAGGGAAAAAATGGGCAAAAATAATAGTAAATGTAGAAACATGAGTTAGGAAAAAATGCTGTAAGTTAGGTATTTCTGTTGGTTGAGGCAGTTGATCTTACTACTTATTTAAATACTTTTTCCTGTTCTCTTTGTGGATCTTTGGTGCGTGAATTTGATGCTGAACGGCTCGTTTTTCATTTGACTTGCCTTGAATTATTTTAGAAGAGATAGAAGAGAAGCTTATGAAATAGAATAGGTTATTGAGTCTTCCTAAAATACTCACAACGATTATGTATAAAGCCAAAGTGAAGGATCATCGATGGAATAAAATTCTGTGCTTTATAAGTAAATACAGTACATTTAAACCTGATCTCCGTGCAGGGTCCTAGTTATTTCTGGTTTTAAAATCCAAAAGGATTTTAGGAAGTCTTAGAGGTTAGTATTGTGGGATATAAATGGCTCTTCCACAAAAAATTCCACATAAGCAAGGCTTTTTGAACAATTCTTTTTGAAATCGGTTCTAACTACAACCAGTTAACGGTTTAATGTTGAAATGTATACTTGCTCTCCTATAAAGCAGTATTTCATTTGCATTTCAGTGCTATGAGTCTTGACAAATTTGAGAAGAGCCCAAGGGAAATTTTTCATCCTGAGATACAAAAGGTAGGAGGTGACTTCTTTTTTTGTTTGGTTGTGTTTTTTATTATTTTCTGGAAAAATAAGTCATTAAGTATAAATGCTACTGGTTTGTTTCTTTCAGTAGCAGGGTAATAATGATGAGTAGGGTTACAGTGACAAAATAAACTGTCTTTATCAGTTGAACTGGCTACTTCAAAATTAAACAAATATACAAGTACGTTACAGGGTTTTTTTGTGCTGTCTTCGGTACCAGTGTGCTAAAGATATTGTTTTGTTTACAGGATTTACTGGTTCTTGAAGAGCAAGAGGTAAATGTTAACTTATCACTCCTAGCACTTAGTGACTTATAACAACTTAGATATCAATTGCTTATTGCAGTAAAAAAATGTAGTATTTCTGTGCAACATATGAGATAAAAAATCATTTTAAGCAGCAGCATAATATATCTTATTAATAGATCACCAACTTAGTATATCATAAAATTCATAATCTATGATCAAAAGTAAAGTATTAGGTATCTGCTACTTGAGCATGTAATGGAGCTGGTATGAAGTGTGTATTCCCGTGTGTAGGATGTATACAAAAGATGTATATACAAGTCCTTAGAGGAAACATTATTTTAGGTCTTTTGTTTGATTGTCTGTTTATCCTATAATATTTGGTTTTATTTCTCAGGGACCTGTGAATTTTAAATTTGGAGTCCTTTATGCTAAGGATGGGCAGCTTACAGATGATGAAATGTTCAGCAATGGTGAGTTTTTCACCTTTTTCTTAATTGTTTTATTCATCCAAATTAAAAAAATGTGGGATAGTGTCTAGATATGGAAGCCGGAAGGGAGGTGATGGTTTTGGGAACAGAGGTTTTCATGTTCATTTTGGGGGCAAAATTGTAGCATAGAACCTTCTGCTTCTATAAAAGGTCGCTGTAGGAAACCTACTGTTACAACTTGGAAGATACTGAAATTTCTTTTCTAGAAACGGACTATGCAATGTAAGATTTAGAAAAAGGAAGCAGTAAGATTTAGAAAAGGGAGGCAACTCATATTACCTGCAGGAAGTCACTGTTGTTCTAGTTCTTTCACTCTTATTTTGCAGCATGATCATGTTCTATATGTGCTTGAGCAGTGTCTTGGAGTTAGCAAAAGAGGTCACTGTTTAATGTCACATGCTAATGCCTATTCTGCAAGGCTTGGATGCTTTTCCTGGAGAGGTAGAAGGCTTGGATGACATGAGGAGAAACTAATACAGCTGAAACGTCCTCGTGTCCTGGAAGCAGGACCTGTTACTATTTCTTTATTATTTTTTGTAGGTATTCTATTAGTACGTGTGCTTTTCTGTTGTAACGTTTCTTCCTTCCACATGTAGAAACTGGAAGTGAAAGCTTTCAAAGATTTTTGCATCTCTTGGGTGACACAGTTACTTTGAAAGGCTGGACAGGCTATAGAGGAGGACTGGACACTAAAAGTAAGAACTCATCTGAAAAAAAAAAACAAAACCAAAAACGGGGGAGGGGGCTGCAGTATAAATGTTTTTGCTTATTGCATGTGCATATTATGTATATTGTAGAAATAATGCCAAAACAGACTTCCTCATGTGCATGCTAAACGCTCTGCTTCACCAGGGAAAAGTCAGGTTAGCTTAAATCACTGGTGTGAAATACAGTTGAGGAAAAGTATTTATGTAACCTGTATTTTCAAGGTGAATGATTTTATTTTATATTGGAGTGGGGTGAAGAATAACCTGACATGTTACTTTCTTCATGATTGTAGGACATCATGGCTGGAAGAACCATGTGTGATTTCAGGAGGCTAGTTAAAGGATGTCATAGGTTTTAAGTGTGTGAATAAGCAGATTAGGTTGCAAGCTTGATTTTGGACCCACATAAAACATGCAGCGTGGACATTTTCTAAAATGGATCAGAATGACTAAAGAAGGGTTGGTAGAAGGCCCTGAAATATCTTTTGACCTTTATAAAACTTAAAGGACATATTCCTGCTGAGATTGTTGTCTTCCGTTGCAGATGATACAACAGGAACCTGTTCCATCTATACGGTTTTTCAAGGGCATGAAATTATGTTCCATGTTTCAACCATGCTACCATATTCGAGAGAGAACAAGCAGCAGGTACATAGTTCTCGCTTTCTTTTTTCCTATATTTTTTTCCTCAGTGCTGCAGCTAATGCTGAAAATACTGTATCATATCATCTCTATTAAGGTACAGGAGACCCTTGCAAAGAGAGTCAAAATTGATTGACTGAGAAGTGATTTGGTATTCTGTTATTCAGATGACTTGTAATTGCAGCAGTGAAGATCTACTGTTACCTCAAAGAATTTAGGAAGGCTGGAAGTTAGACTTGTGTGTGAATTGTCAGAATATTCACATACATAACATACAGTTCATGTTTAGGTAGCAATTCATGTAGCTTGACAGAAATTCCCTTTATGAGCATGTTAATGGCAAACTTTGAGCATTTGCTCTAAAGCACTGCTGGTGCCCTCATAGATTGACTAGGTAGGTTCTTGCCTGCTTGCTCAAATGTGCTGTCATCCGTTGCTTGAACCTTTCTATGTATTATATGATGAAAAAAATAATAAGCGCATATCTTTACCTATGCATCACATATCCACAATGATTTACTTAAAATTACTCACAAATTACTTGTTTTACTAATTCCTTGTTTAAGCGATAATTAAATATTATGTATTACGATAGTAATATAATTAGATGACATAATTACATTGTCCTTTTTTTATTTCTGTGTCAATTTTCTCATGCTTTTGCCTTGGATTGATGACAAGATCACAGCAGAAACCAGAAGCCAATTGGGACATTTAGTGTTTTTAAAGAATAAATTGGCATCAGGAGTTTTTTTCTGTTTAGTTCAAGTGGTGGATTTGCTCTTTTTGGAATGCTAGGTGTTCTGTGCCAAATTTGTAAATATTAATTATGGAAATAATGAGTGCTTTGCTAACTTAAAAATATGCAATAGCTGCTGGTTTAACAGTTGCCTTGTGTGTGCACCATGGCATTGCCAGGTTTACTTGCTTATAGTTAAGTAATAATTTTATGTTGGCTTCAATTGTATTGACCACAATTTTTCTGTTTGCAGTTTAGGAATATTGTTTTACCATTCTCTCACAGAATTATTAGAGGTATTTATTTATGTCTTGTAAGTCATTGTGTCTTTTTTTTTTTTTTTTTCTTTTTCCCCTGCTCCCTCCTCCCTTTTTTTTTTCTTTTTTTTTTTTTTTCTTTTCTTTTGTTTTTTCCAGGTAGAAAGGAAGCGACATATTGGAAATGACATTGTAACTATCGTATTTCAGGAAGGCCAAGAGTCTTCTCCAGCATTCAAGCCATCCATGATTCGCTCTCATTTTACACGTATCTTTTTTCCTTACATTTCCTAGTTATTTTTTTATTTTTTAAGATCAATATTACTTTTAATTCTACCCTGAGTCCTTCCTGCATGCTGCTTATGGAATTGAAAACTATTTTGGAAAGACAGTTGCATTCTTTACCTTCAGCTGCTTGATTAGGAGTCTTTTAAGTCTGCCTCATAAAACAATTTTTATGTTGAACCACTTAGAACATAAGGTCAAAGTAAGAATGTGATTTTTGATTTGTATTTTTATTGAAGGCATTTAACTGGATCACTTCACAAATTAGATTTTGTGCATTTTCATAAAATACAAATTCCCAAAAGATTTCTATTAATGATGTGAATGAATTTGACATTAACTACTGAATATTGCCTTTTAATGTTTAGATGCTGTTTATTTTAGATATTTATGTATTTTAGGTCAGTGTTTCTCAAATCTTTCAGACCATAAACCACATATTCTCCAGATTTTAGCAGCCTGTGTTTTTCAAACTCTTGGTTAATAACACTGTGAAGACAATATGATTCAAACATGCATCTGCCAGTCACTTGGATTTATCATGGGGTCCTATTAGTAGTCCATAGATCCCAGTCTGGCATCTCTTAGTCTAGATGGAATGGAATGAAGAAAAATGTTTTTTTTTCTGTCTATGCTGTGTTGCTGATTTTTAAAAAATTACTGCAAAGCCTACAACTTCTAAATGTAGTTCTCAGGCTGACTAACTGTTTTTAGAACCTTCTTACTAGTCTCATCCATGGCTGGTCGTAGTTTTTAGATTTAAGCTTTTAATATTGACCTGTTTTTGCTAAATGGAAGAAGTGAATAGAACAAAAAGAATTGCACACCAAAAAAAAAAATACCTGTAGATATCAGAGGAACCTAAATACTGTTAATAAGAAGTGTTTACCAAGTCGATGTACCTTTTCATCGGAGTGTTAGTAGAAAAGGAGTAATTCTTCCCTTATTGCTGTTAGGAGGACTTGTTATGATGCAATTGTTACACCCCACTCTTTCTGATTCTTAACAAACATTTTGAGGTTCAGCTGTCCTTTGTGTCATAATGAGTTGGAGGAGCAGATGTGCCCTAAATCCATAAGGATGTGTTATCATTTAGGTAGTTTTAAGTGATCCACAGCTGGTCGATGCTGTCATTTCACCTTCCTGATGTTTTCAGTTGACAGTAGCCAGAGATAAAGGTGTTCACTGTGGATTGACACTGATCTGTGTCAGATGTGGTAAATCTCAAAGCTGACTGAATCTGTACCAGCACTTCGTATTCACTGTCTTACATACTATAGCACCCCTTTTTTGTTACTTCTACAATGGGAACAATTAGCATACAGATATCCAGCTGTGCTGTCCTGTAAGGATTTGCTGTATGTCATCTGTGGGGTAGGATTGAGTTACCCAAGTAAAAGCATCCAGCACAGATGTAGATGTCCCAACATATCTGAAGTGTCTGTACAGGTCTGGCAGGTATGACTCGGGACCTACAGGAGATCTGTGCCTCTTATAGCAACTGGAGACTAGGCAATATATTGTCAAGCATCCTAAATAGCACTGGATGCTTGCATTGAATCCCATCATAAGTCTTTTTTTTATTGGGCAGTCTCCGACAGTGCTGATCACAGCTATCAGCAAAGCTCTCAACATTCTATCTGGAACAAACCCATACAGCCAATGAAGTTAGTCAGACTTACAGTTTCTTTAACACTGTTTGTAAGGACTGAAAACTTAGAGACAGTGTTAAGGAAATTTATCGAAGCAAGGTGCTTCTAGTTGATTCCATAAAAATATTTTGCAATGCAACCATAAGAATTTCTTGGAATTTTTTGCCCGTATTTGCCCAAAGTTATGAATCAAAGCATTTTTGTGTACTTGCACTTTAAATTCTCCTCTCTATTTTCTTATAATTCTGTTAGCTAAATTATTTCTTTGGAATCTTCTCTTCAGTGGAAAATTTGGTATAAGCCAAGTTCAGAATCCATACTTTTTTATAAACTAAAAGAATTTTAAATCACAAGTCTGTTGAACACATGCACACACAAAACTATAGAGCGCGTTTTATCCTTCACGTAACAGCAAGAAATCTGTATTTGTGGTACTAGTTCAATTTTTAAAACTGTTGATCAAACACAATAAAATTTTATATGGGATCTCCTTTATAAACAGGAAAATTAGTATAATTTAGAATATTTTCTATATTTACAGACATTAATAGATTTTACCTTTATTAAATTTGCAATCTGCTGCAGGAAAAAAATGTATTAAAATACATGTGAGATGCATTAGTATTGAATTAACATCCTTAACTGTGTGGCAGATATTTTTGCCTTAGTGAGATATAATAAGCAGAATGATAGTTACAGGTAGGTGTTGATTGTAACAAATAACTTCACACTGAATTTCTGATGGTTCAGAGATAATGGGGAAAACATTTTGTATTGTCCACTTATGTGTATGCCAGGAAGCCAAATGAATTTATGAAATTGAAGAGCAGTATGGACCTGGATGCAGATGGCTGTAAACTGGCTATGAATAAGTTGCACGTTTCTAACCATCAGAAAAATGAAATTCTGGAACAGGCGTAAACTAAGGGGGCGAAACAAAACTACTTTTTAGATGAAATGTAACAAAGTGATGGAAGATATGCCTGGAACAGTGTGACCTGGTGAGATCAATGACGTAATGAACTACATGTATGATGAAAGTTAGATGTGATGTTGTGATAGCCATGGATTGTAGATCCTTAAAGGTCTAGGTTTAGTTGTAGCTAAGCAAATCAGTTCATTTTTAGGGATCTTAATAGAGTATCTGTACAGCTGGACATCACATACTTAAAACCTATTGGAATTTTGCTGGTAAATAATGTGTTCTTCATCTGTTTTTCAGTTAGCGTTGGTGACCCTCATACTTGGAGGTATATGCTGTCTAAGTCAGAGTCAGTGTCCCAGTCTGAGTCTGTTAGGTTTCACCAATATCTGAAAAGCAAGCATTCCTGCAGCGTCCTGCCTAGGCTTTAATGAAGAAAGTGGGATTAACCAAATAGTTAATCCAAACTGTTGTTTTGAGATTAATGGTGAGATGCAAGAGATATCTGTCAGTCTTAAAAAAACAGAGTGGCAGTGGGATGTCATTGTCTGAGCCTATGGGAGGGATTCACCTTGGACTTAAAGCAAATAAGCAGTAAAGAGAAAAGAGCCACTGTTCAGCTGACTATGTGTGCTGCAGTTATCAGTATACGATATAGACTTACCACTGTTTTTCTCCTTTACAAAGTACTAGCCATGTCTGTAGCAATCCTTTTTCTGTTGAAAGTGTGCTAAGTTATTTACTACTTAGACTAGGTCAAAAAGAAATGGGAGAATCGCATTCTGTTTTGGATATGTGTCTGAGAAGAGGATTGGTTAGGTTTGAAGTCACTGCCGGCTCAGATGCTGAAGTCTCATATGGCTAAAGAATTTATATTAGAAAACCAAAACATATGATTTATCCAGCACTAGAAGGGAAATGTCAAGGCATGAAACTAAAATTATGCCTCAGACTGGAATGTGTGTATGTGTGTGTATGTTGACAACACTCAAAGCTATAAACTTTGCAAGATGGAAGGGTGAAGTCAATGTGTTAGGCTTTGAATGCAAATTTCTAATGGCTGTGTGGGCCTGTGGGGCATTAGTTATTATTTAGAAAATTTTTCAACTGTTTACAAATCATTCTACCCTACATTTGCAAGACAAAGCTGAAGGTTGACAGCATTGGGTCTGCTCCTTTGAGCTGAACTGCTAGTTGGCTTGCAGCGAGAAGACAGACACTGAACTTAGAAATGGATTCCAGGAATACAGGGTCCTTAGATTAGTTTCGCTTCCTCCTTCCTTGACAATTCCATAACCCTGAAGAGTCAAGATTGTGAAAGAGACCAGCAATATTTCCTGGAACTGATCACCTGGCACTAATGCACTTTTTTTTTTTTTTTTTTTTTTTTAACAACCCGTATCAGTTTGAGAGCCAAGAAATACAGCAAAAGTGTAGAAAGCATTCTCTTAGCCTCTCCCTCGGTGCACAGTGTAGACCACTGACACCAGCCGTGGTCCACAGTTTCAGAAGCTGCTGCTAAGATCCAATCACATAGTTCCAACCATTCTAATGTATGTAAATTCTGGCTTGCTTTGGAAGATTTTTATACTTAATAGGCTGAGCAATCTTCATAGTCATCTAAGAATCTGTTCTTGCTGCAATATAGGTTGCTGGAACTGACTAAGCCTTCTTGCCTAGCTCCAAAACTTAACCGTTAGCCATAAGAGTTTGGTGCTTTTTGTGCAACTGCAGCTCCACCCACTCATTGATGAATGTTACTTGAAATCATTTGTGGTGTACATGCGGAAATGCACAAGAACGTGAAGGCGAGAAGAAACTGAGTTAGTTTTAACTAGATTTTTTCAAGAGAGCTTGCCAATAAATTGTGTCCTATCTTAACTTTGTGTCCCTTCATATATGGGAGTCTTTATTTTGGGGCATGCTGGAGGAGAATGTTCATGCCATCCTTGTTGCTCTCGATGTAGAGTATGAGGTGAGACAAAGCATGTATATGCCAAATAGGTGCAGGAGTTGAAAGTCTCCAAACTTGGGTGCTTGAGGTGCATGTATATCCACAGGGGGAGAGATATATATGGACAAGTACACCTCAAAGGTATTTTTCACTAGAAATAATTTTCTTTTTCAATATAGCTAAGAAATCTTGATTCAGTAAGATGAGAGAAATCTGTATTACTGTGTTTCTGCAGCATGCCATGAAGTCTAGCTCTAGAGAAGGATCCGACAGCATGATACTTCAGTTTTCATGAGTGTGGGTTTTTTTCACCCCTCCTACTTGTAGCTAAGGTTTGTTTTGGAAGATGTCTGTAGTGCAGTTAAAAAAAGGAGTAGTTTTATTTTTGTGAGCACCTTCTTGTATTCTTTTTTTCCCAATTGATTGTCCCCATAGATTCTGCTTTGCAGCATTCCCAAGTCTGAGAGGCACAGAACATGTTCATGATTCCCATGTGCAGTAAAATCTGTTAGTTCTTTCCTTCTTTTCTTCTTGTTTTGAGACAGAAACCTGAACGTACTTCCCTCATTAGTCTTTAAGAAGTGAATGTTGTCTTGTAAACTAATAGCCAGTAGATGGGCTAGCCATAGTAAATGCTTTTTACGTTGCTGTTGATTTGGGGAAAAAAATTAGTAGCGGTAAACGAGAAAAATTTGACTCGCCCTGAGTAACTGACTGCTCTTACTAGATCAGTCCGTTTTATTCCTTAGCTGCTTCATTCTGTCAGTCTTAACACATCTTCCATAGTGCATACCACGCAGTATTGTTGCCCTGTGTGACGGGCTTGATACATTATTGTGTATTTCAAATTGGCCTAATCGCATTTCATTCTGTCCCTTCACCTTAGGCCCGCATAGGACTCTTGTTCCTTCTGTTATTTTTTTGTGAAGACGGTCTTCCAAGTGGCCAAAATTTCAGTCAAAAGAAACAGGGTGTACTCTGGGCTGTTGAGGCAAATTTTCCTTGTTCATATGCAATGCCACTGTGAGGTCTGACACTGAATTTCTGCTTGGAATGACTTTGTATTTTATGTCACTGAAGAAGTTTGTAGGTTTGGTTGGTTTTGTTGTGGTTTTTCCTCATCTTAACTCATTCTGCTCTAGGAATGCAAGGAACATTTCACACTCTGTGTAGTGATAAATGATTATTTTTTTAGCAGGATGGAATAAGACATAGGGCATCTCTAAAATTCTGTCTCGAATCTGCGAAACCAGTATTAAAATGATCGATATTCATACTATGTAATACTGCGTTTCAGATCGTATGCGCAGTTTTTAAGCTTTCATGAAAAAAGACCAGATGAATCAATTGGAATCCGTTTGACTCAATACCAGTCAGTCACTGCTGGTTTTTTGGGCAAGAAAATTCTGACTGGTTTGTGTAATAGTAGAGATGGGTTGAATCTGTAATGTTACCACTTAACTTGCTGCAACCTGTCAGCTGCACATGCCACTTGGAAGATCTTTGTCTGATTGCTGTCTTACAGTGAAGAAAATTGTGCAGCCCATCACTTAATATGCCAAGGAACGATTACTTACCTTTAAAGAAGCTACGGCTTGCTGAGCGTATTGTATGCTTGGGTTTTGTACCTACCATTCATACTTTCTATGCCAGATTCCTTATGGATCAAAAGAACTCAGCAGGTCCAGCTGTCATGGGAGTCTATTCTGATTCTTTCTTCCTCAGTGAAAATGACTTTGCTATTCCTGTATTATTCAGCTGTAGTAAGCTATTGTTGTTCAGAAAGAATCAAATATTCCATGGGCATCGTGAATGCATAGGTGAGGTGGAAATCTAGAAGGAGAACATATTTTGTAGGTGAAGAATGTTCTTTTACAGCTTTTTTGAAAAGGACTAGATTTAGTACCACTAAAAACATTGTTCTGTGAGTAGAACTCCAAAGATCTGTTGTAATTGTTAGTGTCACAGTGTTTGTATAAAGGAAGCAGGATTTTGCTGTAGTGAATCATTCCAAGTGAATGTTTTTTGTTAGACCCGTGGGAATTCTTACTTAAGACATACCCAGCTAACCATTTCCCTTTCTTTCTTCCATTTTGAATAGTGTCTATAGTAACAGTGGGTTTTGAATGTGACTTTCAATATAAAGATTTGTTCTTTCAATAGGCTGAAAATATTTTCAGAAGAAAGTGTTCCTCTCTTTGGGCCTCCCCTTCCATCCCCACCTGTGTTTACAAATCACCAGGAATTCAGGGATTTTGTGTTAGTGAAATGTAAGTCAGTTTTTCTTTCACTAGAAACACTTTTAAAATAAGTGCCTTAATAAATTGAAAGTCATGATGCTTAAAATGTAAACACGTTTTCTTGTGTATGCTGCTGTTCTATATAGATTTTTTTTCCCCCAAATCTGTAGCATAGGTGGGATGTCAGTTCCATCAAAGTGTTCCAATCAGATTAACAAAAAACTGAATTTCTGTCCAGTTATGCTTCTCAGGCTGCTAGATACAGACCGATTTCTGCATTTGCAGAATGTGGAGCCATATTTAGCTTAGCATTTTCTTAAAGGACTTGGAGGTCTGAAAGAATTTATAGTTTTCTTCAATATTTAGTAATAGAAGGTGTTGTGACGGCAGCTCTGAAAACCTGAAAATACAAGCTTTTCTGAATGCGTGCTGCACAGGCACCTTTCAGCACCTTTAAGAACTTTTTGATTCTGTAGTGATTCAGTTCCAGTTTCCATTGACCCTCACTTGCCCTTCTAAATCACCAAGAGAGCAAGCTTTGAGAACCGATAGAGATGATTACAGTTAGAAGCTTACCTGACAGGAACTTGACTAATAACTCATTTTGCATATTTAAATTGGTTTAGTACTTAAATTGATTAGCAGTTTGTCTTTAATTTTTTATTGGTTAAGAGGGTATTGGGATGCCTATTACTAATTTTTCCCTTTTAAACTTAAGTGATCATTATTCACTAAAAAAACATGCAAAAAGGAGCAACTGTAAGTTACTAAGGGGAAAACAGGTATTTTTTACAGAGGCAAACTAGAGTCAGTGGAAGCTGTCACAGTTCATTTAGGTAATGTATCTCCTTTTCCATAATATTTTAGTAATAAATGGGGAAAAAGCCACCTTGGAAACCCCAACATTTTCTCAGAAACGCCAACGCACTCTAGACATGCTGATCCGTTCTTTATACCAAGACCTGATGCCTGATCTACACAAGGTAAATGTAAGTCAGAAGTCTCTGCATCCCTCACATGTGCTTTCCTGTTCTCACTAGTAGACTGAATATTCTGTAATCCTAATGAACACTGAATTGCATACACAAGGCTAAATACCAATTGTCAAGTAATTTGTTTTACAGTTATGTGAAAGCTGGGAGTCCTTTCAGGATAGGACTCTTCATACATTTGTTTAAAACAGCTGTGAGAAGTGTAACAATGTCATACTTTGTATTTACCTGCAGCAAGGGAATAGGAAATTTAGGGTCTGCCAATACAGGTATTAGTCTCGTCACCATAAAAGCTGCACTTACTCGATCCATTACGTGTAAATTTGAATCATTTTTACCCTTGGGTAACGATGAGATAACTTTGTTTTGGATGATGAAGACTAATCTTAACTAAAAAGAAGTTCAATACCTCTAAAATTATTGAGGTGCTGGTTTTTTCCCACTGTTTATTTCTCTCAGCTAAATAGATCTTCTTAAACTTTTTTGTCCAAATGTTCATGTCTGTGGTCTTTGTTATGATTGTACAGAACATGACAGTGATGTACAGAACTATGGCAAGCTGGAAATTAAAGCACTCAAGGATTGGAAGAGTTGTAATTCCTATTCTCTGAGAAACTATACGGTTAGATTCATCACTGCAGGAAAATATCCAAAAAAAGACAGAAAACAAACAATATCATTAACTCAGATTAAAAGATTATGGAAACTTTTGGTTCCATTTAAGAGAGAAATGTTTTCTGTTTTAGAACATGCTCAATAGAAGGTCCTTCAGTGATGTGTTACCAGAGTCCCCAAAATCAACACGGAAAAAAGAGGAAGCTCGGCAAGCAGAGTTTGTCCGACTTGGTCAGGTAGGATCAATTTAGGAGGGACGCACCTAGGTTTACAAAGACTGCATCACCCCTTTTGTTAGAGTTGTATTAGCTTGCAGAGTTATGTCAGGACTTAATGCAGTTCTCTGTAGTCAGAAATAGTTTTGTAGTATTGCATTAGTTTAAGCTATGGTAAAGTAAAATATGAATAGAAATATTGATCTGTAATACCTAAGGTACACAACACAATTGCAAATATTTATAAAATACATAAGCTAAAGGAAAGTTGGAAAAATCACACCTTAGAATTAAACCTGAAAGTTCTTTCCCTACTTTGTGGATGTGTTGGGTCTGGCTGAGCCCCATAGCAGCCCTCATAGTACTGTGCTTTGCATTGGTAGCAAGAAGGGTGGTGATAACACACCAGTGTTTTGGCTACTGCTGAGCAGCGCTCGCCCACCATCAAGACTGCCTCTGCAACCTACCCCCACTACCCCCACCACTAGCATGGGGGTGGACAAGATCTTGGGAGGCGACATAGCCAGGACAAGTGACCCAAAGTGACCAGTGGGATATTCCATACCATGTGACATCTGCTCAGATATAAAAGCTAAGAGAAAGGAGGAGGAAGAGGGGGCATTCATTATTTTTAAGCCGCCTTTATTTTGACCCACCAGGGTTTTTTTTGTTCATCTTACTTTCTGTCCCCTTGTTCTGCTGAAGAGGGGAGTGATGGAACAACTTGGTGGGCACCTGGCATCCAGCCAGGGTCAGTGTGCCACAGTGGAGAAGATGCTTTCTGCCTCCAGACAGAAGAGTGCTCTGTCTTTTTCTGTGCTTTGAAGAAACACAATCTTGCATGGGTTTCCTCTATATGTTTTATTAAGATTTCATTTCTTAGAAATCGTTTACCCTGTTTTAGCCAGGAAGAAGTTTCAGCAGTCTTTCTGCTAAGTCTGAGGTTGCCATACATTTTCAAACGTACCAGATGCTGACTGCAACCTTCTGTGAGCTTACTGACATTTTGATTCAGTGAGGAGTAAAACTTCCTGATGATTTAGATGGTCTGGTTTGATCTGAAAGTTCATTGCAGCAGAAAAAAAAAGGCAGTGTCTACGCTCATCTATTCCCTGGTCCCTTCCCACTTGTCTCTTCTTGATCCTGGACTGGTGACATGGTTCTGCTGCTTACCATAAGAATACTTCTTTTCTGAGCTGATTTAACTCAGCAGAATATAACAAAGAAAAAAAATGAAACAACACAAACAAAAACCCACACCACCAACAAAACCCAAGCCTCCTTCCTTCCCTCCCTTTTTTTTTCTGTGTTAGAAAGCTATAGAGTGAAATTGTCTGAGAAGTTCCAGGTCAGGTTAAAGGTAGAGAATGGAGCCAGGTGGTTGAGTGCTGGTGCAAAAGAATCTCAGGGCTGTTAAAGCTTGGCACTAGCCATGCTGCAAAGTCTACTCCCCTTTGCTTTGCCCACCCTTTCACCAACCACTTTGAAATAGCTAGTCACTCTAGGCAGAAGGGAAAGTGAATGTTTATAACATTCAGACAGAAGTAACCCGATGATTTATTCCCCAAGTTTACTAATTACTCTACAGAAGTTAAAGAAAAACATGGTTATTGAAAGTATAGAAGCCTGTAAGTTTGATTGCCTCCACTTCCCTGACATTAAACTGGTAAGATACATAACAAATCAAGTTGGCACCCATTTCTTAAACAAGACTTCCATCTCCGCTGTGGCCTTTGTAAAAGGACGGCCTAATACAGGGGTTTGAAATTAAGGGATACTTGGTTGCTTGTGTTTTTTCTTGGAGGTTCTTTTCACATTTAAATCTTCTGCTTTCCTAAAAGAACTTTCCTCTAAGTTACAAACTGTAGGCTTGAGCACATTACAACATGCCTTCCAAGTAGCTCCGAATCATTCTTGCCAAACTGTGAATGTTGAGTTTTCAGATGGTAAACAGATCTCACTGATGACTGGCTCAGCAGTATGTTCAAATCATTTATTTATTGTCAAGGTGATCTCTACTGACTGGTGGAGTGAAATTAAAATGTTAATGCAAAAAGGTATTTTATGCATCTTCATAAGCTGACAGCCATACTTCATGCAAATGTGGAAATGGTGTATGCAGCTGATTACTGCCACTTCACAGAGACCATGCGCGATGGTAGGCAAACTTTAGGACAGTAAAATTGGTTTAGGAAATTTCTAAACTTTGCTTTAAAGAATGCCATGACAATTCCATGTGGCATCAGTTTATTGGAACACTGCTGTAAAGGTTAGCAATGAAGATACATAGGCTGTATATATGCTCCCTTAAACAAGCTTATTGTGTATCTCACTGAAACTATGTTAATACAGATTTCTCTAGAGTTCTTCCAGTATCAGTTACTTCTAGTCCTTGAATTTGTGATACTGTGACTGTGTGTCCTTGGCACCTCTGGCAATGTATATATATAGCTTGACTTACGGTTTGTTACAAAGTTTTGCAAGTAAAAGGCCAACTTTTATAATTGATAAAAGGATTCTTTATCCAGGTACCTTATAGAATGAATTACATAGATGACTAGCTTGTATGATTTGAGGTGGAGACTTGTCTCTGTTACTGTGTTCAACACTTCTTTTCTGATTCTGAGTTTCCGTTTAAAAAACAAAAAAATAGAACGCCCAAAAAACCCAACCAACATATGTTTTGGCTGAGAAGAGATCTAGTAGCCCTCTGGTGATCATGTGGACTTTGCTCAGGATATACAGAATTCCACTTCTTTGCTAAATACTTAAAATGTGACAGGAATTCCATAATGGAGTTACTTTGTAGTTCTAAATTGTCCTTTCTTTATAGTCTTTATCTTGGGTGTTGGTGACAAAAGCTCTATCTAAATAAAATATCTGTTTGTATTAGGCACTGAAATTGAAAACCACTGTGAAAGGGGATGCCACAGCTAACTTGGCAACCACAAGCTTTTGTAAAAAAGAGGTGAGTGAGCCTGACTTTCTGAGAAGAGTTATGAAAGAATTAAAAGCTGTTGAGTATGGCATTGTGTATCAGTTCTGCATACTGTTTATTTACTTTTGTAGTTAGATGCTGTAGCAGCAGAGATGAAATGTATGGTGTCAAAGTGATTCTGCAGCCTTATCAAATTAATAAAGGATGAGTCTGGAGACAGAAGCACTTCTCAAGTTAAAGCAAGTGTGGATATTTTTATATCTGAGAATATTTGAAAAAAATTACATTTTCCATACGCAGTCATCTTTAACTTCTGTATCGAGTTTAAAACAAAATTCAGTTGTTACTTCCTGTAGTACCAGATTTTGTTCAAGGGCATTAGGAAGTGAAAGATGCAAGCCACACTCTTCTATATGCATCTTCTATACAGAAACTTCAGAAGTGCTTCTAGAATTTCAGAGACTTCAGCTAATATTTAAATTAGGGGCAGAGGCGCAGACTCTTGAGAGGTAAGTACAGAGAACACATGACAAAAGAAGCATTTGACAGAAAGGCGGTTTTAACTACCATGTGCTAGTGACTAGACATCATGAACTGAGCCATAAAATGTAAGCAAATTACATATGCATGGTGGTACATACATTTTAAGTCATTTGAGTATTTCCAGGGTTGCACTATCAGCTGCATGTGGTTTAATTCCAGTGTTTCAGAAACATGTCTTACACTTGCTAGTTTCTAAACCCAATTAATATAGAGGCTATTTCCTCTGTAACAAAATCAACTAAATTTTGGTATTTCAAATTTTAAAAAATACACTGTTTCAAAATGTATCCTGCCAAAAGCATTTACATGTTATTACTTGCCATTGTCCATCACATTCTGTGTCTGTATGATCTGCATTTCTTAGTGTGCTTAATATGTATCCCTTATGTTACTTCATAGCCTTGGGAATCTCAATCTTTCTGCAGTAATTTTCCTCATGAGGTTGTCTGTGCAGATTCTTGGGGCCAGTCCTTGCTGGTTTCTACAGATGCTGGCATCTTGTTAATAGATGGTTAGTAAATGATCCAGTGTTTTTTGTGTCATTTGTTATGTATCTGACTGTTTTCTTGAAAATGTATGTTCAAAAGCTCTCTTCAGGTGCTGGTAGGTCTTCACCTACAGGGATAGTTACCAATCCAAGTGAATTTATTACATTTATGTAACCTAGTTGTAAAAATTCTCTCTGCACCAGATTCAAGCCATATTGGGGAGACAATGTTAATGTAGGTTTCTGAATGTTTTGTTATTTCATATGTTGTTTTCTTGACCATCTGAAAAGACTTACAGAGTCACATCCAAGCTCAAGGAGTGTTTAAATGGCTTGTCTGGATTTCTTAGCCATTGATGACAGCATGAAGCCAAAGGTTTACGTGACAGTGAAAGCCTGCTTCTTCCATAGCAATAATATTGCTAGTTTAGACCCCTTATCTTCCGTGTGTCACATAAGGCCAGTGGGACTGAGGGAATGAAGTTAGTTCTTCCAAAGGGAAGGTCCCTTTTAGGCTTCAGTTCCATAATCTAATCCATGGTAGTCATAAAACTCTCCTGTGAGGAGGTATCAGCTGTGATGCTGTGGTATACATAGCAGCTTTGTGCAGGTTTTTTCAATTTTGTAAGAAAAAAATGAAGCTTTTATTAAAAGAAATAGCTCAAAACCAGTCACTAGCAAATTTTAGCAGGATTTTGAAAAAATACTTGTGTTTCTTTTTTAGATGGTCAGCCATCAGTGCAAGTATTTGATAAAACTCTCCAAATAAAACAGATGCATGTGTTGGAAGCTCTGGATCTTTTGATTGCCCGAACAGACAAAGGTAGGAGAGGTCCCTGTTCTTTGATTCTCATACAAATGTGGCTGGTGGTGGGTATGTATGTCTCATGAGGCAATTGTATCTATCAGTGGCGAGTATATTCGATGCCTTGTTTAGAATAAGGGAGCACATGCAGCAACTGCTGTTATTTTCTAAAAGGATGGTGGGGAGTAGGGGAATCCCTAAATGCTCATTCATGCTTCCTTCAAGGCAAGCCTGAATCTCGTCATATGCTCTTTCTTCAGCCACTGTTAGAACACAACACTCTTCAGAAATCTCCTTGACTGAATTACATGTTTGTTCACTTACACAAAAATATGGGGGAAATTACTTATGCTGTCACTGTTTTACCAAATGTGCTTTATTGGTATTTATTCTGTTAACTGTCACCACATTCTAGTACTATAGAATGTATTTTCTTGAAGGTTGTGGTTTAAAAGAACTTAAGTGTTGTTTGGACTGAGCATATTTCCCTTTTAGCCTCATTTGGAAGCATTAAATGTGCACTTTTTTAACAAGGTACAAGTCTGTGGTTGAATTTCACAAAGTGAACATACACAAAGCAAGAATAGAATCTTTATGTGTAACTCAGAGAAAACAATTATAAATATGATTGTTTGTTACCATATAATGTCTGTTTGTCCAGTATATTGGCTGAAGTTACATTTACCCAAACTCGGGGTAAAACATGGTTCCTTTTGTATCATTGGGAGTTGCTCAGTTTGGCTGCACCTGATGAAATTCCCCCTGGAACCTTACAGAACTGGCTCAAACTACCCGAGAGCCATGTGTAGTTCTCCCAAGACATCTGGAGGGTGGGTGACATTTCAGAAGATCTGAAAAGGGTAGTTGTATCTGAAGCTGTTTGTGAAGCTTCTAGAAAAGATGATTACGTTTAATTGTCAAAACATCTTACTGTTTGGTTAAACCGGAAGAGAGAGATGTGAGCAGGCGTTTTGAGGTAACAGGGCAAGGTATTACTGGCATCAATTCATTACGCTTCAAACATGATTTTATAAAGTCTTACTCATTTAGAAGATTGCAGAGATTTTTAACTCTTGATATGGATGCTTTCTGAAGCATTTAGGAGAAAGTTCTTTCATACTTGTTAGAATTCTGGGCTCCTGTTTTGTATTTGCATACCACATTGAAATTAAGATCTGGGATGGAAGAAAAAATCATACTTGCCTTTCATTTTCAGACTACATCTCAGCAGCAAAAATTACAAAAATGATGAGTTAGATGAGCAAAAAGCATGCTCATATTAGGCTCATAGATTGGATTCAAAGACTGTGGGGTTTTAAGATAAAATGTTGTGTACTACAAGGTTAATTCTTTAAGCTTAACTATCTGCAAGAGCTTATTCAGGTCAACATTCCAAGAGTAGGTGTTGAAGAAGGCACCAGTACAGCAGGTATCAATGACAGCAGCACAAATTGCGTAGTAGCAATGGCCTCTGTTCTAGTGCAGACACAGTTAAATCTAGCGCCACAGTGGAGTTGTTTGGGACATCTGCTGGTTAAATTTGTCCTATTAATGAGAAGCAAGGCACAGAAATGGATGTTTTGTCCTCCAAATACATACAGGTTTTGTTCCAGCTTTATTTTGTGAAATGCCTGTACACGAGAATGAGGGGGAATGAGGAAGAGCTGCTTTGCTTGGAAGAATCAAGTCTGTGGGAGGTTAAGAAAGACTAAAAAAGCCCAGATGATAGTGACTTTTATAGGCAGCCGCAAATAAATCTAACACCATCGTGCAGCTGTTTGTAACATCTGCAAAAGAACTAGTATTGCGAAAGAGGAGTGACGCAGCCTAGGGGGACACACGGGTCAAAGAGCCAGAGCTATTGTAAACAACAAGGAGAGGTGAAGATTTATGTCTGCTGAAAGGCAGGCTTACTGTCAACCTGTGGAGTGCACATCTTGTGGCCTATGGGGATTTAAACCCCAATTCCTTTTTAAAAGCGTATTAAATCAGTTTCAGTGGAGGCAGTGGTCATTGTTGTGCCTTCATAGTGAAACGCCTGTTTGGGAAAGAAGTTATCATATGTATTGTTCTTTGCTGCACACACATAGTATCTTCACAGAGGTAAATATGGCCTGTTTGATGGAAGCATGAAAGGCCCTCTGAAGTTTGGTGTAACCTTCAAGAATAACAGTGCTTAATATGGGTGGTAATACTTGCTCCCCACTATGTCTGCCTTTTTACAACCACTTCTTGATCTGAAGAATGCAGACATTCAGGTTGGCCAGAAAAAGTTCTTGAGTTTTGCTGTGGTTACACAGTTGTAGCGTTTTGCAATTGCCTGCATCACCAAGAATGTTTGTAAAATATCTAGCTGAAATAGTAGCTGGGGTACAAAGACTGAATACTACAGCTATCACTGAAGAAGCAACTACTTAGAGGCAGAATCTAGGAGTAAATGGTAATAAATTTACAGTAAAACTTTTTTTCAGTCTTGAATGGCTGCACTGAAAAGCAGCAGATCTCTGATCTCAGAGCAAGCAATAGCAGTCATAAGAACTACAGCTGATTCTAGATCGGGAAAGATGGCCTTCCTTCAGGTTGTGTCAATAGCTGTTTTAGCTTAAAATCAAAGTTGGTAGAAATGGAAGAGCATTTTAAGGTGTTTGGTCATGTGCAGGTTTTTGTGTACATGGTGGTGTTTGAAAACACTCACATGCAGCACCAAGAATTGTGCAGTAGTTGTAAAACGGTGGACATGCAAGTCCTTGATTACATTCCTCCTTTCATATTAAAATGTTCCATGAATCTGAGAGCAACTTGTGATTCCTTTCCTAAGTAGAGATGCCACAGGCTTGTTAGGGACTTCAGATTTACAAAAATAATCAGTTAGTTGCTAGCCAGCAAGCACAGCCCTCCACTTGTGGGCGTGATGTTGAAATCTGCACTTTCCAAGGGTTGGCAATAAGCTGTGAGGTGTTCTGAGCAGATACCACATAATCATAAGCGGTTATTGCAAAGGTTGATGACAGAGCTAGTACTCGGTTAACTCGGAAAACTCTAATGATACAAGGTTCACCAAATACTGCATTTCCAATACTGACTCTGCCTTATGCCTTTTCTGATGTGAAATCAGAGCCTCCTATATGTCTTTGTGTTGATTTCCCTAGTCCTGTAGGGTGCTGTCAAAAGTCACGCTTGTTCACTGAGAAAATTCTGGATTACAGATTGCTCCGGAGGCCCAGTCAGTTGTCTGGTTTAGATGTTGCCATGCCACTATCAGGTGATCATCAATAGCCACACCCAAAATTACTGTATCTAGCATGGAAGAAGTTAGCTGGTCAAGTGCCACGGACAACAATGGTTTCAGAGAAGACGAGGAGGTTCTCAGATAAATTGGGAAACACCTTACAGACAGCCTTATTCATCAAGATAAGGCTTTAGAAAAGAGCAGCCTCGTATTACCAGGACTTAAAGCATGGACTAGTTGACTTAAAAGACAAACTACGCTGTAATTTAGGCAACTTGTTTGACATTACAAACATAAGATGTGTGTTTTCTATGCCTTGATGTTTGTCTAATAAGATCTGTCCCCACCACAGAAAACTATATTCATGATCTTTGCTGGTTTGAGGAATTTGCTGGATTCTGATGCCGGATTCTTCGGGTTGTTATGTTTGGAATAACTAACTGAATGCCAAAGGCAGGAGTAAGTCCAAAGAGACTCTGAATTGATGAGAGCATTAATACTGTTCTTGAACATTTGTCTTAGCTCATGTTTTTTGGCCTTCACTCCAAATGGGTATGAATGTTGCTTGCCATTCTTCCACGAACTCGTTTGTAGAAGCACAAATGCTTGTGTGCTCACATTCTTGAAAAGAGAGGGATGGCCTATATTTTATTTTCCTTTTGTCAATATAAGAATTTGCTCTCGGAGTCAAATTACTCAATGTTTCAAATTGTGGCATGCTTAAGGAAGCATTGTATCTTCTCTTCTCTTACACTTGCTATGGGAAAAGAAGGTCATGCAGCGGCCAGATGTCCTGATTCATGTTGCTCTTCTCTCAGAATTGAAGGCAGCATCTGTGATTTTCCTTTTGCCTTTACAGTAGGATCCACCCAGCTATATATTAAGAAAGCATGCTTCATTTTTCCAGCCATACCAGCTAGTTAGTAAAAGAGTCCACCTTTGTCAGAAAATCTTGCCTTGCTTGCATTTTAAGAAACTTGATTTCTTAGATAAGGAACTACTCTTAAGTCGCCTGTTTCCCAACTGCAAGTAGTAGTGCATCATTAATTTTATTTCTTTTAGATGTAGAGGTTGTAGATTCCACTCTTACCTATCTGTAAGAAACAGATTTAGCCATGGAAGTAGGTACTGTATTAACTTCTGCACTTGGAATATGCCTTGAACCTAACTTGCCTACCTTTGAAGAACTGATAGGTAAAACCAGTCTGCATCCTAAAGGGTTTCAGACTCTGTTAAGGACCCAGTCATCAGCTGCTCAGCCAGACGGTTCCAGCTTTTAACATTAACCTTTTTGCTCTGTAGTTCATATTTTCATTATCTTGCAAAATTTTGTAGACTTGTGAAATAGCATACATTTCACTGTTTTAATATCATTCTTTGCTGCAGCGCCACCTGATAGGAAACCCAGCTACTGAACTGAATGGGTTACTTACTAGAATTGTAAAGCCTAGGGAGTTCATAAGCAGTCTTGTATGACATTGCAGCTCATCCCCAGAGAAGCAGTATACTTTGTTTATCTTTGCTTTGTTTGTTAGGTTGCTTTGTTTGTTAGGTGCTGCTCCCCTTTGGAAGTATTTATTTCAAACTACCGCCATAATTTTTAACTTCTTGTTTTGTGGCTCTCTTCATCCTTCAGGGAAAGACTCTCGTCTCCTCGTCTTCAGACTCAGTGTTGTCCAAAAAGATATAGAAACAAAGCAAATTATAAGAAGCAAATATGACTGCAGAGAAAATAAACTGGAGAGAACAAAAGGTGATTTTTATTATCCTGCATTTAAAAACATCCACTGTGTTACAATACCTGTAGTTGCCAGGCACTTACTAGCTCTCTTGAGGCAGTTGCAGGTGTTCACCTTTAGTTTTTCCTCTGGATGGTCAGTCCAAACTTTGTTAAGCTTATATGTGAAAATAAGTCTGGTATAGTCCAGCATGACACTTTAGAACTTTGTAAAAGTACCACGTTACTTGGCAGTCACTGCTGATGAAAAGATATAGAGAAAAATATGTTACTTTCAGGACTGAAGGGTATAAGAAGAATTATGCAGGGATGTGAGACTGAAATAAAGGGAATTGTAAGGTGGAGGAACACTGGCAAATCTCCATTAAATAGAAGTGCTTATATTAGTTTGGATGTTGCTGATTTATTTTAGTAGACACAAGCATTTTCTGGTCTTCAGAAGCAAGCTACTTTGGAAAGCTGGAACCTGCAGAATAGTGAAAATCAGTGTATTTACTCTTTACGTGCAAAAGGAGTAAGGGGAAGAATGGACTTTGTAAGAGTAATAGCCTTCTGTCTTTTCCTAGAAATTAATGTTATCTTGTTGGGAGGTTTGTAATTCTGTGTTGCTAATTAATGTATCAGAGCCCTATTGTACTGATCGTCATAACAAATAGAGAAAAAAAACCAAAAACAGACCCTACCCCAAACACTTACAATCTAGAGCATTATTTCCTCAGGCTGCCATTTGTATGCCATTAATACCCATCATGGCAGTGAACTGAGGATTGTTGCAGCTATTCGGAACAAACTACTTCTGGTCACAAAGAAATACCATCCATGCAACAGTTTAACCAGCAGCTCTCTGCTATCGTCATCCGAATCTCCAGTAGAGGAGTTCCAGTACATCCGGGTATGTGTAATCTAATCACTAATTACCTTAACAGACTGGGCAGTGCTCGGCTTGTCGGGAAGGGGCTGCGGGGGTGGGGGCGTCAGAGGAAGACAAAGAGCATGCATTTTTATCTTTTTGAACCTCCAGACAAGTAAAAATGAGAAGCCATATGATGGAGTTCCATTATATATACTGAAGTCTTTCAGATTTTTTTAAGTAATTTTCTGCTTCTTCTTTGTCATGTTGCTGTGCTTAGAGCACATCCCTTTAAACTTACGGAGTATCTGCAGCACCCACAGTAGGAGCTTGAAAAAGAGAATAATTCTGTTATTTACATTATAGGAAATATGTCTTTCTGACCCTCCAGTGGTTATGACGCTGGTGGATGGACCTACTGAAGAGAGTGACAATATGATCTGTGTAGGGTATCGGCATCAGTTTGATTTAGTTAATGAGAGTACTGGGGAGTCCTATAGATTGCATCATGTTGAAGCAAACAAGGTAAGTTTTCATCATTTAAACCTTTTTTTTTTTTTTTTCAGAACCACGCTGAATATAATTTCTTGCAGACTCAGTGCAACGTGTGCTTACCTCCTGGGAGTGTAATTTATGGAGATTCTCATATCTCTTACTTTTTTGACTTATATAACTTCTGCTTTAGGGCACTCTGAGGTATTTGTTCCTTTTGGGATACATGATAATAATCACTCCCAAGAGAGGTAGTTAATAAGGTATAACATGTTGGGAAAGGGCCTGTGTTTCAGGCTCTGGAATATTGCTGTCAGCATAAATTAATTTTTCTCCTTTCTTAGTCAGTTGTTTGCTTTTTGCTTTTTCTTTGTGGCCTCAGTGTTGTATTGTTTAAGCAATTGCAAAAAATAACTTCAGTTGTTGGCCACTGGTATCTTATTCAAATTTGCCTATTTGCGCGTACTAAGGCTGAAAAATTTACACATAGCTTTTAGTTCTATTCAAAAAACTGCTGCCCAGTCAGCTCATAAATTAACTGAATCTTTCTAATGAGGACATGGGGTTGGAATTTAAGCAAATGTTCTGGCTTTCAGAAAAGAGCTCCAGTGTTTCCTGCTGCTGGGAAGATAATGAACTTCAGCATCTCAGAAAATCAGATAATTGTAATGTTTCTAAATATGGATGTTGGTGTATAGCTTTAGAAAAAAGAAGATTTTACACAGTTGATCTTTTTGTTGTTGGTTTTAAATGACCCTTTTCCTCATATTGAGATAAAGAACTACTCATTTCATTTGATGGTTCTTGTTGATAGGTTATTTTCTTTTTAAATCATCTGTATTTTTATTCAGATCTGATGACGAAGAGGTTTGGTACTCCTAGCATGGGCGATACAGTGTAAGCTTCTCCACAGCACTGGAAATCTGTCTTAATCTGGATGAGGAGAAACTACAAGTAAAGAATGGGGACGGGGAAGTACAGCACCTCCACACACACACACACACCATTCCTCTTCTCCCCAGGAATCTTTGTTTTCTTTGAGAACACAAACAAAGCAGACCATTGATATGAGCTGAGCCAGTGACTTTTGTGATGTTGAATGGGATACCAAATTACTTCCATGGGTAACAGAGCAGAAATGGCTTTCAGTCACTACAAAGGATGGGTCAAAATGCATTTGGTATAGATACATGAACTTCCAGGTTGGTTTAACAATTCTTGATCTATAGAGTAACCTTAGATCAAGAGGTGAACATCTAGCTTATTGTACAAAGGAAAGTCAAAGAACTGCTGATCACAGAATTGGTTTCCAGCCCCTCTCCCTGACCTAGTAGTAAATGCTTGTGGTCTGGGAAGCATTTGTCTCATGTAATCTCAGGTATTTCACTAATAAGGTCTTGTTTCCTGAACAGATACCCTACATTTTATGGCCATTTTGGGCTTTTTAACTGTCAAAGACAAATACAGAGTTGAAATATGACAATTTGTGTAGCCTAGTTATGTAAAAAATACTGTGGTTTTATCAGGCATTGGTTCTCAGTTCCTAAATTCAGGCTAGCCAGTAATCCTTGAGTACAGCCCTATCAACCTCTGTGTTAGTGGTTCTGAACCAGTAACTGGTGCATCTGATCTTTCTGCTAGTCATGATGTGCAATGGAGCTTCTTGGATAATTTTTTGAAACACATTGCTGTTTTTAGCACATCATGTTGTTTCACAGCTGTCCTGAAATCACCCTATTTCCCAAAATTTATATTGCCAAATAAGTTACGTGAGGTTTTTATTGCTTTATACTTTGAGTGTGGTATTGAATATTCAGTACTGTACAGAACTGAGTACAAAAGAAATTGATTTCTATCCTGAGAGCATACTGTTTTAAAATTAATCACCGAAGAGGCTGCATCTGAAAAATTGACCTTTTTTTTTTTCTTTTATCTGTAGTAGTGCCCTCCCCAAACTGTATTGCTTGTTAGACAAAATCTGGTAGTGATAACCTCGGTAGCCTCTGCCTATTCATTATCCTTTCCCATTACCATTGCAGGTTAATTTTGTTGCAGCTATTGATGTATATGAAGATGGTGAAGCTGGTCTACTGTTGTGTTACAACTGTAAGTATTTAGGGAAGACCAAAAATGGTAATACCTCAATTTCCTTATGTAAATCTACTTTTCATTGGGGTCTAGGTATGTATTTTAAAATAAAATCCAGCTTTTCATGGAAAGTTTTTCAATATACATTCTTTTAAATTTAAATGCACGTTATAGGGACTAGAAGTATTATTTTATTGCACAGTATGTTGAACTTAGACATACTAGCTGTTAGGTTTTAATTTTGGTTATATAGATGTATGCCTATATATATATATATATATTTATGGATGTTACCACCTTACTCACAAAAGTCCTATTTCTTCAGATCCAGCTCATTCTTTAGTTATACACTTAGTAGGTGTTTTCAAGACACAAGCAATTTAGCGTGCTACTCCTTTTTTCTCTGTGTGGGGTCCTGTCCTGTCTTTGTGCTTTTTCTTCTGCCGACTTCTTGGCACTGTTGTGTAAATGGCATTGTAATTCTCTGTCTCCTGTTATAAAACAGCCTTGGACATAACATGCATATGCTCTTCTCTGCAGTACACAGGTACTTTTTTATTCTAGTCGTCATGAAAATAGATGCTCTTAGCTTGAAACAGCCTTTGTGAGGCAATGCTGAAGGACAAGGCACAGCTTTCTCTGTTGCAGAAGACGTATCCTGTTTGCCTCTCCAAATTGAACATTGGTGGAGACAGGACAAATAAATCTGTGTTCCAGCACTGGTATCAGACTGGTACCATGAGGCAAAGTTTAAATGTCTCTAAACATCTCTTTCTGTGCTCTGTGAGGCTTTATTGGTTCTGGTAGCTTGACAGATGGTACCTGGTTCTGGTTCACTTAGCAGTGCCTCAGAACTACAAAGCTATCTGACAGAGCACAGTGAATTCCCACCTATATTTCTACATAGAATCAATTCCCCTCTAACAGACCCATCACTGAGCCACAGCTAGCAATCTTAGCTGATCTTAAAGTTAAGATAAAGGTGCTGCACAGGCTTGCAGCAACTTGAATTCCTATTTCTAGGACAGCGTCACAGGGAAACCTACATTTGTTCTTTAGAGAGTTTTAGAATTCTGAAAGTGTCATCATAGAACAAATATGAAAACACAGGATTTGGCAGTGTCCTTCATTTGTATTTAGAAAAAGACCTGTAATAAGTCTCTGGATATAAACTTTGATTCAGTCTCAGAAGATCAATTACAGGAAAAAAATACAATTTTGCCTAAAAAAAAGAGCTAGAAGCAAGCAGCACATATTTGAGAGGGTTATAGGTGTTTACCTGAAGCCACCAGTATACTCATAGAAGCTTGTCAAGGAAAAAAGATAACTGCAATTGCATCTCATCTTTAAGCCTTCTTGTTTGCTGATATGACTTTGTGAGTGCTGAGCTTCAATAGATGTTTGATCAGCGCTTGTGCATGTGTATAAAGAAAAATATGTTAATAGTGGAAGGTTAAGTTCCCCATTATCTAGAGCTATCAAAAGTTCAGAATTGTATTGCCAGTAAGAAGCTTTATAAGCCAGTATTTATGTCTGACTCATAGAAAGACTGTTACTTTCTGAATCAGTGGACTTCACAGCAGCTAAGAAGTAGGCTCGCTAGTTATGTGATTAATGAAATCCTGGTGTCTGTAATATCACATGTGTGTAACAGTCTTCAAAGAAGGTAAACTCTGCTAGCATGGCTACTTGAAGGGCAGAGAAGTACAGTTCTGTTGACACTGTTTTCTGAATTTTTCTTGCCTATTCCTCTATCCCTAGACAAGGTAAAGAACCGATAACTTGAAACAGCAATACTTACTTTGTGAAATATGGCAGCTTATTAAAATGTAGATCTTTTTATTCTGATCCTTCAAATGCCGTGTTCACAGAGGAAGCACGTTTCTCTTCTCTGTTTATATATAGGACTACCACATAAATGCTTGGTTATGTATATAATGCCCATGCTTCTGCAAAATCTGCCTATGAAGTTGGTGTTTGTCACTTGTAGTGTAAGGTGATGGATGATGCTTTTTTCTTTATTGTTACAGATGTTTGCCAATACAGAAAGGTATATCCTTTTAATGGAGGTTCTCCACTGGTCCAGCCATCAGCTTATGACTTCCAGTTCAGCTGGAATCAAGTTCCTTATGCTGTTGGTAAGCAAATACCTCTTTTTTATTGGATGGCTGTGTTTTTCATTACTATTTAGGCTTACACTTGGCTCTTGGTGGAATTACAGTATGTGTGCTAGGAATAAGCATGTTACATTCATGGTGCCACTTAAGCTAAGTTTCTGCATATGATAATTTTAAAAAGTGGAGCCTTGGTGCCAAATTCTTCCTTTGCTGAACTTTTTTTTCTGTCGTGGTTTAACCCCGGCTGGCAACCCAGCACCACACAGCCAGTTGCTCACTCCCCCTCACTCAGAGGGATGGGGAGGAGAATCGGCAAGGGTTCAGATAAGAACAATTTAATAATTTAAACAGAATAAAGAGGTAAGGACAACAATAATAACAATAATAATAACAAAATGGAAAGGTGGGGGAAAACGGTAAAGCAAAAGCTGGGCACGCAAGCAGAGCAAAGCAAGGAATTCATTCACCACTTCCCACGGGCAGGCAGGCTCAGCCATCCCCAAGGCAGCCGGGCTCCATCACGTGTAACAGGTACTCGGGGAGACAAATGCCATAATGCCAAATGTCCCCCCCACTTTCTTCTTCTTCCCCCTCAGCATGACATCATATGGAATGGAATCCCTCTTTAGCCAGTTTGGGTCACCTGTCCTGACTGTGTCCCCTCCCAATTTCCTGTGCCCCCCCAGCCCTCTGCCTGGCAGGGTCCAAGAAGCTGGGAAGTCCTTGATTTAGTATAAACATCACCCAGCAACAACTAAAATCATCAGTGAGTTATCAACATTGGTCTCACATCACAACCAAAACACAGCACCATACTAACTACTAAGAAGAAAATTAACTCTATCCCAGCTGAAACCAGGACATTTTCCTTTCTTTTTCTTTTTTTCTTTTTTTTTTTTTTTGTTTTTTTTTTTTGTTTCTCATTTTTCATTCAGTCTGCATTCTGGGCATGGAGAGTGACAGGCCTGATGGAGCTCAATGTCTATCAGTATGTTAGACAACCCTTTTTGTAGGAAAGGCAGATACCAGAGAGGTCAGATACTCAAGAACAGTTCCCATCAAGCATCCAAGAAACATTTACATTAGCCGTTTTTCCTTGCCAAATATTTTTTGTTTCATTGCAGTCTGTGCTTTTCCTTATATCCTTGCCTTCACTACTGATTCCATTGAGATCCGATTAGTGGTGAATGGGAATTTAGTCCACACAGCAGTTGTGCCTGAGCTTCAACTTGTAGCATCAAGGGTAAGACACAGGAAAATCATGTTTGGCTATTTCTGTGATGTGTTAGGATCTAACTCACATAAGAAGTTGCTGCAGCCAAAAACTAAACAAACCAAAACTGAAATATATTCTCCTTGATCTGTGGTAACTGTTCATCTGTGTGCTTTTAGTTTATATCAAGTACAAAGAGAATCAGAATCAATCTCACTGTCCTTTGTTGCTCACAGTAATGTGGATCTGTGATATTTGTTTATGGGGCGAATGCTGTCCTCAACATCACAGATGTTCCCCCATTTATAGTGGGATAACTTTTCCATGACCAACCCTAGTTGACTTAGCAGCAATATAGCAATAGTGGCAGTAGAATGTAGTGGACAAGTATTTGAGCTCTTACTCAGAAGATGGTTAAGAAAGTCTCACTGTACTAATGATGAGTTATTTGTCATTTCAGTCAGATATTTATTTTAAAGCTACTGCTGCAGTAAGTGGATCATCTGACAGCAGCTCTAAGGAAATGAGTTCAAGGAGTTCTCCTCAAACACCAACAGCTTATGAAATGCCAGAATGTCCTCCTTCTTCTCTAGAAGGTAACATGGTTTCCAGGCAACTTGAATTACAATCTCTGGTCATTTCAACAGTTGTTACATCTCAGTACGGCTGATCTTGAGTAAGATGAAATTGATAAAGTAAAAGCTCCTGGCTGAGTTCATAGCTGAGATTCTGGAGATTTTCTGTTTATCCACAGACAGGAAGCACTTGTCTGAGCTTTTGCCCCATAGTATCTCTTCTGAATGAATGGCAGCACTGTTCTGAAGAAATCATTTCTGTAGGAGGGGAGGAATTAAGCTTAAGTAGCTTGATGAATCTTTGGCAATATGGCCAAGCCTAATAATGCAAAAAGAGGTATAAAATTGTGGGGAAACTTGAGATTCACATACACCATTCCTTTCATTTAAGAAAAGTTAAACTACCACTGGATGAATAAAGCTTTTTTGTGAACCAAAAGGAAGTTACAACCTCGAAAGAGTTCATACAGTCAATTTAGTGTAACATGATCTATGAAAAATGAGTCTATAGGGGAACAGTAATGGAGAAACAAGGGAACATCAACTAAATAATGTAAGATGTGTGTATATCTTCCTCACTTAAATCTGCTGTTGCACTGTTGGCAAAAGGGGAAAGGAGAAAGGAATCACAATTTCAGTTTTTAGAAGGCAATGCTATTTGATGGTAAGTTGTTGTTTTTTCTAGGAATTAGGAAAAGGTGGTATTTTGGGTCACCTAAGAAGAGGAGCCGTAATTTAAATGACTTGGGATTCAGGCTCCAATGTACTTGAAACATTAAAATATATGGGGAATACAGCACAGAGTGCAGAGTCATGGTATAACAGTCAGAATACCAGCCTCAGGACATGCACATTTACTTCCTGGTTCCACTGCTGATTCATCGCATCACCAAGAGTCAATCTTCTTTTTCTCTCTGAGTCAAATTGCAAGTCTGCACAATGTGGCTGCCTTTCTTCCTCCTAGTCTTTTTATATTGAAAGATCTCTGTGGCAAGTGGCATCTTTGTTATTTGGGTTGAAAAGCACACAGCACAAGTATAACTTTTTTGCATAACTTTTTGCTTGTAAGTATAAAGAATTGACTCTGTTCTGAAAGTTTAACATTCTTTTTCCTTCTGTGTTTCAGGTGAAGTTCCATGCAAAAACCTGTACAAAATTCCTCTCAGTAATCTGGTTGGGCGAAGTGTTGAACGACCTCTGAAGTCACCTTTGGCTTCCAAAGTCATCACTACTACAGCATCCAGTGGCATTGCCTCTCTTCCAGTTACTCACTCACTATCCTTATCTCGTATGGAAATTAAAGAAATTGCAAGCAGAACACGTAAAGAATTGCTGGGTAAACTCTCTTCATTTTTCAGTGTTATTATCAATTGCCAAGTATATAGTTTCTGTCTGACTGTGGACAACTGCAGTCAGATTTGTAACATGTAACCAGTATTCATAAATAAGTAGTATAAACTAACAAATGAAACTGTGAGAAAACATTATTTGTAAATAGTCTAGCCAGCATCTGTTCACATACAAGGTGACCATATCTAAGCCAGGTAGAAACTGTTTAGTTAATAATGAAAACCAGTGACAGATACCTTAATGTTTTCATGAACACTTTATTTTCTCTTAAGAGTATTAAGTCTTTTATTCCTCTGTTGAGGCCTCTTGGATGAGCCTATACCCAAGTCACAAAGTGCACAGAAGCAAAAAAAGGTTCCTCGAAGACAGTCGGACCCCAAGCAGGAAGCAGTAAGATCAACTAGTAGTGACAGGTAAACATACTGCCTTTAGAAAAGAATCTTAAGTTAGACTGTAAATGTTTTCAGAATTGATTGTTCATGCTTGGCATGAGGCTCACTGATACCTTTGTATACTGATATGAATTTCATGCTAATGTATTTGTTTAGAGTATCAGAATATTGAAAGTACTGAAACTAATACACTTTTTGCTAAAGGCATGTTACTGAGCAAAGCAAGGCTAAATGGGATTTTGTGGGGACTGGCTGCAGCTGAGCCTGTCATTACAATTTGGACTACTAGATTCGCACTGTGCAGGCTCACTTGCTATTTTCTTCATATGCTCTTGTGTTGCTATTTCCATAATACATTTTGTGAAGAAACACCATAGCATTTGTCTGCTTGGCTCTGCTTAGCTGACCACACTGCCATTCTCTCATTTTCATTGTTTTCATAACCTGTGTTTGTGCCAGTATACAGTAGACTGAGATTAACAAAGCAAACAAAATATCCGTTGCAATGTAAAATGATATTTGATTTATTTCACTATCTAGAAATCATTTGGGTGAAGGACTTCATTAACATTGCCTTTTGATGATTTTCAGTAGAGTAAAACAGGGAGAAACTCGGTTTTAATGGTCCCTCTCTGTCTTTAGGATAACTTGATTGAACCTAGAAAATAGCTATTGACCTACTTGCCCTGATGTGTGTATTTTTTTAGTAACTTTTGTCTTCCTCTTTGTAGGATAATATCAAGCTCTTTCGAAAGCTACTCTGAAGGACGTCATCTTTCTACTAGTTCAGATCCCGACACTTTACCAAACAGGGAGGAGAGCTCACCATCTAGCTATCCATTTCAGCTGATTTCTTTATACGATGAAGATGACATTGACTTGAAGTGAAGACAGTCTTAAAACCTGTCTTCCTTACTTAACGTTTTCTTACAACTCTGTGAGCTCTATGGGAATGTTACAAACACTGCTTTTAGTGGTAAAATGTGGTTGGAAGTATTATTGGTGATTAATCTTTATAGAACCCATGTTGTTCTGGCTAGCTCAGCCTGATTTGGTGATGCTTATATCTTTGACATAGGTATGTTTTCTTTTCTCCATTAATGGTCGTTACTTTTTGTGGCATTCTAACAGTAGATAATCAATGAGAGATTTAGGCTGAACCTGAAGTAAACAAAAAGTATTACTTGTTCTGAGCTTCTTATAATTTGAAGTACCTGTATGACATTCAGCTAAGTTAACTGCTGTTATTACTACCAGAATTTGTTTTACAACAGTTTGTCTTGTGGGGGAAGAAGAATTTTATAATATAAATCACTCCTTTTGGTTTTTCAGTCTTTAAAAAACCAAACCAAACAACTTCAACAAAAAAAGGTTTGCAGGCAAGGTCTTTCCAAACAGTGCAGTCTGTCTGTGAAGTGATGCAGCTGTGGTATGTTCACTGAAGAATCAAGGATGTTTGATAAAGATCAGGTAAGATATAAGATACTGCCTTATTTGTTCTGGCCTGTCTGTGCACATTTTTTAGAGAAACTTAAAAACTGTTTTGGCATTAAGAATCCTTGAGCAGGAGACTTTTTGTAGAAGACGCAAACTTTCAAAATATTCCTTAAGAATTGGAAGTAAAAAACCAAAACAAACAGCTGTGTTTCCCCATCTACTGGAAAACTTATTCTAGTGCACCTACAGGTTTTCCCATTACAGGCAGAAGAGCCAGCCCGTTTTTTTCTTCAGACTACACAAAGATTCCTATGCAGGCATCAGCGTTAGCTGTTGTCTGCTGTTGCACCAATAGTGTAAGTCATTATTCCAGATGATGATATCTTTCTAACAGGATCTGGACTGAAATTTCACTTCGAAGAAGCTAGTTTTCTATGATTAAATAGTCATCTTAGATCTTCTGTTATGTTAAAGGACAGGGTTTCATGTGTAAAGCTTCGGTGTTTTTTAACCCTTACCTCTATGCCAAAAATCAGTTTAAAACAGTATTCTGAAAAGGTTTTGTTTTGTTTGGGGTTTTTGCTTTGGTTTGGTTGTTTTTTGTTTTTTTTTCATGAAAATGCAATGCTTCCAGGCTTTTTATATATGAAGATTTTTAGCTTTATTAGCAATTATTTCTTGTTCTATATGTAGAATTACTTCTGTATCCTTGATTTGATTTTGTAATAGTATTCATGTGTCACGATTTCACTTTCTGTCCAAGCATGACCACCTGGAGACGTGTGCCTTTTGCTTCAGTCTGTCTGAATGTAAAACTGTTTTTGCAAAGTATTTTTTGCTGTTTATTGTATATAATGGCTTAATTGCTCCACCTAGGAAAATATGCAAGGCCTTACCTGAAAGGATCATTTTTGCCTCTCAACTGGAGTGGCTGATCAAGGAAAGGAGCAGTATTTTCACAGTAATTATTATAGGAGCAGAAGCAGTATTAACCAGTGGCTACTATTATTTTAGTATTTTTGCTATTATCACCCCATAGATGTGAGGGGTGAACCTTAATAAGCATCTAAAAAGAAGTGCCAGCTCCAAGTCTTTGCAAGAGCTTGTAATTCTTTTGAGTGTAATTTCCAGAGATTGTGTTAATTTACCTTGTCCTGTTTATCTGGGCAGCTAAGGTTTAGGAAAAAAAAAATCAATCTGAAAGTATCACGTGGTGCTTATTATCCTGAAACTTGTAAACACTTCTGTGGACTTACCGAATCCATTTTAGGGAGTACTGCTTGCACTTAGGTATTTTTAGAAAGCAAAAGCACCACCTTTTTCCATAAATGGATTTCTCAGTGTGGTATTTAATTTGTTATGTGGGTGTTTTCAAAGACTGTACCAGTGTGTTGCAAAACTGGGGATTTAGTTAAAATACAATTGTAACTGAAAACTTAGCTTTTCACTGTTAGGGTATCAGATTTTAAATATATTGCAGATGTTCACCTATGGTACTCCAGCATGATTTAACATGACTAAACCATAGTTCAGTAGCAGTTGAAGCATATATGGAGATTTTAAAACTTGTTTTGAAGAACTGGAACACACACATATTTAGGTATCCCGAGAGACAAGCCTTACAGATGGGGCGCTAGGGGGATCGAGAAGAACGAGGAAAACTTGACAGAAAGCTTGACCACAGCCTATGATGGTAGTTAGGATGCATATAGATGTGGCATTTGTGTCATAACCTAAACATGATTATAGAAAGAGGGGCCATAAAGCAAGAGTTACTTTCTTTAACCAGAACCACAGCAGCAGCTATAAAGTATTGCTGTAAATTAAGGGAACATGTGTGTGTCTGCATGTGTGTGTGACATCTTCTGAAGGTATGCCTGTTATCACAGCATTGATGACATCTAGCAGTAACAGACAGCAAAAAGGACTGTAAGGAGTACAAATTAAATTTGATTGCTTAAGCTAGACAAAACTATCAGACTAGCTTCATGGCACTTATCTGGAACCAAGGCACTGGTATAGTTTGAAGGGGGAAGCCCAGCAACAGCCACCCACCACCTCCCACCTGAATTTTATGCTACAGCTTGACTTAAAGGGTCAGGTGCAAGCTGCTACACAGGTCACAAAGGGAACTACCAGGCCTAATAGACTATTACTCATATAGGACAAGAAAGATCTGAACCCTTCAAACTACCTGTCTTCATTCCTAATGTATGCAGTAAGTGCCTTAACAGGGCTGCCACTTCTTGAGTTTTTGCTTCTGTAATTGATCTGCATGTCTTGCAGGAATAATATTAGACCTAGCAAGAGAAGTTGGGAGGGATCAGGCAATGTTAGTTTGATTTATATGACACCTAGAAGTGGTAGCAGAGGCTTCAGGGTCATGTATATGTAACTTCCTACCTACTTACTGCATGACAGCAGCCCAGAGTATAGGTGGAAGGCAGAGAACATGGTAGTAATGTTCCAATTTTGACACAAGCCACGAGAACCAAATTCTGTGAAGGTCTTCATCATATCTATTGTATCAAAAGAAAGTATCATGCAATAATGTGAAATTGCTGGCACAACTGGACAAATAGCCACCGTACAAGGATGCGGTTTCAGTGGGCTCTTAACAGTCTCATCAGACTGCCCTGAGTTATATGCCTTTCAGTGTGATGAGTTGGCATCCTCTGAATTAGCTTCTAGTCATTGTTTCTCTCAAAATATTGTCTTAGACCCATACCATTCCAGCTGCTAATTAAAGTCAAAACAAAAGCCATCTGGTGGTATTGATATATAAGCTCTTGCATATCATTGATAAAGGCAATACATCTGTGCCGGCTCCCCTACTTCAGACCAGTGTCCGATGACAAGGCTTGTTGGAAGGCTACTGGGATGGACAGCTATATTGTCGTGCTCTCCAGCTTTAAAGACATGGTTTTTCCCTTCTGTTTTTCCAGCATGTGTATGCATCTACTCATTAAAACTTAGAAAGCAGTCTTGGGCACAAACTGTAGCCATGCTCACCCTAAGTATAACGCTTCCTACTTTCATATCTTATGTTAAAGCTGCCTTCAGCCTGCATTCCTGGTGTTGGCTGACCATCTCATGGATGAGAGAAAAGATAATCTTTGTATCTGCAGCTATGTAAGATTAAGGTGGGCATTGTTCTAATTGAGAGGAATACTGAAAAATCTTGCTACCGATGGATGGAAGAAATCCCTTCTGTGAAGGAAGAATTGTTACCGAACTGAACACTTGCTATCAAGCTAAGCTCAACTGAAGGCCCATTCTGGACTCGTAATAGATAAGTTCCTGCAAGAAATGTTTACTATCCCAGCATGCAGGATTTGTTGGAGAAGGTGATGCTCAACCCCTTCCGGCTAATAGTAGAATCACCACTTGAGCACTGTGCCTTAAGTCTGACTAAATTATAGGAATGTTGTTTACTTCGGTGGAAGCATTAGACTGTACAGGCAGTTAGTTCAGAATGTGCTTATGCCTCCTTACCAACGTGGGTAATGATGCATGGAATCACAGAATAGTTGAGGCTGGAAGGGACCACTGCAGATGATCTAGTCCAGTACCCAAACCCACACACCTCCATTCAAAACAGCATCAGTGTCAGGTGGTTCAGTGCCACATCGTTGCATTTTGAGTCCGTTCAAAATGGAGATGCAACATTTTGAGTTAGGTACCATCTTTGTCCTGTATTTGCATTACAGCATGCATATAAACCGGACAGCTTTCAAGTGTGACTAGGACTCGAGAGCCCAGAGACACACAAGCTAATTCTTTCACACACATGCAATATGTAGCTCTTAAGGCTGAGGATTTGATGAGCCCTTCCCAAGGTCTACAGTTTGGGCTTTAGAAACTGTTGCAGACTTAACAGTCCAGATCTTTCTTCTAGTGGCAATGCAGTACACATAAATTTTAGAAATGTTTGAAAGTAACAAAACACTTCCTTCTAAGGAGAGGTAAAGACTTGCATGCAATTTGAAAGGCTAGGTGCTGTTTATGGTAGCGAGAGCTCTGGACTTCTAGGTTGAATGGAAGTACGGATACCTTCAGCATCCTGTTCTGTAAGGAATAAGTAGGACCTGTTCTGATTACAATCCTTTCTGGGTTTGGGGCTGGGGTGGGGGTTTCTTTTTTCTGTTTGGTTGCTTTGGTTTCTTGGGGGTTGGGGTGGGGGGCAGGGAGAGAGGCTGTGGGGTGGTTTTGTTTGGTGTTGGGGTTTTGTATTTTTTTTTCGATGCATAGCGTACACTATACAAGTGGCACCCAGAATGAATAGCAGGTTTGCTGTCTGCCCTCATGTAACTATTTCTGTACATATGCAAGTACTTGTAATTGATTGGTAGATTCAAATTATTTTTATTTTTTTTTTTTTTTTTTAGTGCTAGGCTAGTCAATTGAATAACCAACAGCTCTTAATAAGGCAGGGGACAGGTAGCACCCCTGTGAAGTTTAACACTATTACATACCCAGTTAGATATGGTCAAGGTTGCTGCTCCTGACATTTACTTTCTGCTGTTCTATGTATAGTCCACTAAGCCACAGATTCAAGCTCATCCATGTTTTCCTAAAGGTGTGGGTCTATACCTTGTGCTTGCAGATGCAGCAGCTTTCCCAGAGCTGCTGGCTCAGTCTGCATTTGATATTTAATCCTTTGGGTTTGGATTTGTGTTTTTATATATATATATATACACACACACACATATGTGTATATATATACGTATGTATGTATATACATATACATGTGTATGTATCTGTAATTTCTACCACAAGTTTTAAGGGGTTAGAAGTCCTAAGCGTATTCAGGAATTTAAAGTTATGTGATCTTACAAGGGGAGGGAGGGGGACATGGGAAAATCCCAAATGCAAGTGATAAGGTATTTCTGAATCATTTTTTTCGCATTCTTTGTATGAAAATGACTGCCATACTACTGTCATTATTTCACATATGCATGTTCATATGCAGAGTGCTTGCTCAATCTGTTAAAGCGGTATTTTCTCAGATAGGCTTAGCCTGATTTTGTGGAGAAATAAATTACACCCTGAGAATCTAGTATTAACAATATGGGAAAGCGCCTGTGACAATATGCAGCAAACATCTGTACTTGCATGCAGGTTAGGAAGTATTTTTATACTCTTACTTAGTTGAGCACAGCAACTTCACCAGCCTGTATACTGCCTAGCTGCTTCTTTGTTGCTGATCTGCAACTGACTGACTCCTGTTTGCTACTGGAAATCATGGTATTAGCACAGGATTTGAAGAGAAAATTTAAGAATTATTTTCTGCATATTTATTTATAGTCCTATTAGGTATTTATCTGGTTGAATGGAAAATGTTATGTCTCTAAAGGTTCATGCAAAAAGCGTTATCAATCTGGAATGTCAGTTTTAACTAAGTCTTTGAATGTTAGCAGACTGCTTTGTAATTTAATAATTGCATATTGTTAGGACCGTTGCTGTTTGTGATCAGAAACTCTTATCTACCACTTGTCTTAAATGCTGACGTATTACCATTGTTTTTAATGTCACGTGATAGTGTGTATGGCTTGTGTTTTAGATGTGACATCCAAATAGAAACAGTCCTATCACAGCTGGAACTGTTTTAAGTGCCATTTACACTTTTGTGAAGGAATAACAGACTATTTATTTCTTCATATGTGATAAACTATAAATTTGACCTCACTTCTTTCTTTCACACATGCAGAACTAATAGCTTTTCCAAATTTGGCTCACTAGACAAGAAATTAAAAAGACAGGATGTAGTATGATATCGCATACAGCTCAGCTCTGGATTACTGTTTCCATCTGAGTTCTCCAGAAATTTTGTTTCAGAAAAGTCATTCAGTTAGAAGTGCTGTATCATACCTGTGAGATTGCTATTTGTGTCTTAAGCATTACCCATCTTTGATAAGAACTGTAATCCAGCATTGGCTTGTGTTTCCAGGCATCTTTTAGACTTTCAGAGACCTGCTCCAGTTGAAGATCATTACTGCTTAAATTAATACTACAATAGATGTTTTTTCTCCTTTTCTGGCTAAAAGTGTATTCTTGCTGTTGCCAAGACCTTGTAATTCCTTTTGAGAAAGCAGTGCTCCTTCCTGAATTCCAAAATACATTTTCCTAAGAGCTACAGCTTTTGTGATTTAAATACATTCCTAGCCAACTTGACTGCAGTAGGAAAAATAATGCCAGCTCAACACTAACACTCACGAAAGCCAAGCATTCATCTCCGGTTGGGACCAACACTTATTCCATGGTCAGGCATCCCAGAAACAGTAGCAGCAGCACAAAGGTAAAGTACTGCATTCTGAAATCAACATTACCCAGGCTACATAATTAATTTATTCACTGTAACATGAATACACATGGGAAAGGTAAAGTAGAGCAAGGAAACTCAATATATTTATTTTCAAAACCAAATCTTAATTTACATCTTAGAAAAAAATTATACTGGCCAATAAATTTAACAGTCTTACTTGGCCATTACAGTCAGTCTGCACCAGGTGAAAAGAAGATGGGAATCAAAGAATAAAGAATATGTCCAAGACCTACACAACTGAGATCTTACTGCAGGGAGTACACAGAAGTGTATGCAGATCTGCATAGATGGTTTTCTTAAAAAAAAGAATTCAGATTTTACAATTAAAATTAGTTGATAGGAAGTTTAGTAACTGAGATGTCTGTCATATGATACAGATACTTCCAACTACAGCACTGTAATTCATGATTGATAGGAAGATTCTGTATCAACATAAAAAGCCTTAGGCTTACGGTCTTCTGAAGTAGGCCTCAATTTGTTCCAGGGTTTGTCCTTTTGTTTCGGGAACATAAAAGGCTGTAAAAGTTACATTGAGGCAGCAGAAGGCGGAGAAGAGCCAGAAGGTGCCATAGGATGTTAAGCAACCCTGAGGGAGGGGAAACAACAAAAAAGGCATTATTACAGCTCACTAAAGTACAACTATAGTTCTGTATTGCCAGAGAAGACTCTGGCTCAGGGCTCACTCAGAAGCATCTTTAATAAGTTTCCCTATGAAAAGAAACCAGATTGTAATATATGATGCTTACTATGAAATCATTAAATTCTTTGGTTACCAAGAAGGCCATAACCCAGTTTGTTAACACACAAGCACCACTGGATATGCCTCTAGCTTTAAGTGGAAAGATTTCAGATATCACCAGCCATGGAACAGGACCCCATCCAAGGGCAAAACCTGCAATTACAAGGAGAAGAGAATAAATGCAAATTAAATCCATATTAAAGGGAAGACTGAACGATGCCCAAGTTAGTCAGATAAGGACAATGCAGTTTTTCCTCTAGCTTCTTGGCTGATTCCAGTAAGACAGTGCCTCTAGCAGAAGGAAAGAGAGTAAGATATTTTAGGGCAACATGATAAATGCTAGTTTTTCAGATCAATTACAATAATATGCTTCACAAGCAGAAATTCTTGCCCTGAAGTCTCTGAAGTGGTAAACTGAAAAACTGACCTTGTTTCCAACTGCTGCTGCCTTGTACTGTCACAGAATTCAGTGTGGCTTCGCTAACAAAGACCTTTTTTTTTTTCCTCCATTAATGACTGTAAAGCAGTTTAACCTGAGCAATTACTATTTACCATTAGTACAAGGAGGTATAGATTAATTTTCCAGGAAATTGGCTTAACTAAGCTGCTAGCTCTATCACCAGGGTTGTGAATGCTCAGCCCAACTTTGCATTATGCACCGAGAAGGTCTGTCAAAAAACCTAAGTCAGTTCCATTCATCAGTAATGTGACAAAATAGAACAATATTGTCACATTCATTAGAAAGTTTTGAGTTTTGTGTAATCGTTACTTAGAAGCCTGTTCCACTTACCAGCAACAAAGAGCCCTAGGCTCACTACTGCAAGCCAGGATATGCTGCTTTCTGTTCCTGGAGATGCTGACTTTAGAGTGAGCCATACATCAGGATCTGACGAGTTGTTTCGATTTGGAAGGACCATTTTAAAGTAAAGCCCAAACAATGCAGTACTGAGAGCCATGATTATCCCTGAAAAGTAAGCAACAAGCAAGTTGTCACTGGTTGCCACTTGGATATTCTTCTGAAAGACTGAACATAGTTGGTCTGCCAAATACAAGATATGCTGGCCCTCAAAGAGTTTTTCTTAAAAAGACTATTCTTGGAAATAAACACTGGCCTTGACAGGAGTAAAAGGTACTAGACAAGCATTCTAAACACTAGCCAAACAGTATAGTCTTGACAGCAATCATTACTATTGAGTGTCAGCACAAGAATGATATTAAACAGAATTAGTTTTACTTAGCACATGTATTTGTAAAGTTAAAAATTTTAATTATTTTATATAACTGAACAACACAATGCACCATGAAAGTAGCACCAGCCACAGAGAAATTACTTTGAAATAGCCATTTGGTGACAACTTGGGTATGAGAACGTATCATGACATTGAATCTTACTGAGAAAAAAAATTACCACAGTAGTAAGAACTGTCTCAATGACATAACTATTTCAAATAGTTTCAAGGGGTTCCACCTACAATGTACATGTAATATGATAGTTTCCTCTCACAAGTTTAAGTCTATAGTTCTACCAAATGACAACTATAAAGCAAACCACTTAAAAATGCATAAACTTCAATACTTAATTACCCCAGCAATTAAGACATTTTCTGGTACTATACATAGTAATTTTTCATACTGAACAAAATTCAGTAACATGTTTTACCAGATACATAAAGCAGCACTTTTCGTCCAGTTTTATCTATGATAAGTGCAGCCACAGCAGTGAAACATACTTGTATGGAACCCACAATAACAGAAGCCATTCTGCTGTCCTGAAATAAAAGTAAATAGGGAGAATTTACTCTTTCAGGCTGATAAAAGGATCACTTATCAAGCATTACAAATGCATTTGTTTCTTGAATCTGAAAGAAGATGAACTATGCCATAGAATTAATGGTGGGGGGAGACAATAGGAGGGGAAAAAAAAGAAAAAAAGACATTGACAATTAACATAACATACTGTCTCTTAATAAACTAAGATAAGCCACAGCTTCTTCCTAGAGTTTCACTGCATTTGCAACTCCAATTTAGATGACTACAGTAAGATTTTCTATTAGTATCTAAGTTCAGACCAACAAAACACAACATACTTTCCCCCCCAAAAAAAACCCCAGAACATTCAGGTATGCCAGAGTAACACAGTCAAGAGGGTATCTAGAACCCAAACAAAAAAACCCAAAACACTAAACCCCAGACCCTGATGTTTATGACATAGGCAGGATCATTATCAGGTCAGTTTGTTATGTGTTTTAGACTTACAGGACTGACTAAGCTGAAAGTATTACAGACATTTGTCAGTTTGGAAACACACCCCGATTACCTTGAAGTCTGCATCTTCAAAGATAGTTTCTGCATAAAACATAACTGCATTAATGCCTGTTACTTGCTGGAAGAACATTAGAGCCACACCAATAAGAAGCGGCCTGTAGATTGAGGGATTCTTAAATTCAGAGAAATTCAGTCCCTGTTAAAAAGATTATGAAATGATTTGGTGAAAGATTTCATCTTTTGCATCAAAAAACAAAAGCAGTAACAACAAAGAATATCCTCAGAACATTTCAATGTCTTCAGACTAAGTTTCCCATCCCTGCTTTAGCAAAACTATGTGTCTCTAGCAGTAACAATGTTTACATTTGAAGTATCCGAGAACTCCAGAAAAGCATTTTTCCTTCTAGAGTCAGAAATTGAAGTACTTTGTAGAGAAAGGTAACATGAATGAATCCGCGGTTTGCAGAAACCAAACTTCCAAGGATTAGACCTGCCTATTTACGCATGCATCGCCCAAGAGGCTAGACGATGCTTTTAGAGACACAGGAGAAAATGCATTCATACAACACAAACAATAGGAAATTAGTGTTAAAGATGCTGAGCAACCCTACAAAATTCCTAAATAAAGCAAAAAAAAGGATTCTAACAAGAACATGAGCCTGACTGCTGCTCATATATGCTGATGGCAGCCAATGGTGCCATTCAGCAGCTGCAGCTGAAAGGTAGAGAAAAAACATTCAAAGAACGTCACCAAAAGGTTGGGACCACCATTTGTAGAAAAGACTATTAACTAAGCTTTGATAAAACTCTCTTAATTACACTACATGCTTTCAGATATTATCTCCATACAAAAAGTTTTTTAAAGAGTAAATCAGATTCTCATCACCTCTTCCTGAACAGTAGCTTCAATCTGCCTACATTCCCATTCATGGTCCACATGTGGTCCCCGCAGAAAGCGCAAAGAAGCTATGGCTTCTGAGCGTTTGTTCCGATTCAGCAGAAATCTCGGTGTTTCAGGCATGAAGGACATTAACAATAGCATTATGCAGGATGGAAAAGAACACAACACTGCCAGCCAGCGCCAATTTAGTGTTATTCCTGGGTAACAAAAAGGAAGGAAAGAGGACTATGAAAATCAATTAGTTGTACAGACAAATTAACATTCACTTTCAATTCTTCAGTGTTGTTTTTTCATTACACGTACCAATTCTTCTTTGTAGCCTAGAGCCCTAACCTCAATACCTGCAACGTAGACTCCCAGTATGCCAGTCACCACCATCAACTGAACACAAGAGACAAGCATACCACGGACTTTAGGATGAGATACTTCAGATATATACACCTGAAACATACGGAGAAAGTATTTAATAATTACTTTTATCTAATTTGGGCCAAGGACTTGATAAGTAATTAATTTCTGAAAAAACACAGATGTATTTCCTAGTAACTCTCCTCCTTAAAAAAAGCCTCAATAAAATGGAATGAATAGAAAAGCATTATCTCAGAAATGTATACTGGCATTATGAAAAACACTGAGAAAAAGGGAGGACCTAAGCCAGAAGAATGTTGATGCAGTATCAGAATCCCAAAGGTGAATAAACCTGCATTAGTAAGAGCTGCTTTTGTTAGCCATATTCAACAAGAAACACATTATCACAAAGCAGTCCACAGCTTGAAACAGTCTTTGCATAAACACGTAGCCCAAGCCACATATAAAAGTTTTTTGCAATGGAAGTTTTAAATGTAAACAGTGAAACTACTTCATTCTCCATTAAATTCAAAATTGACAGCTCATCTTAACACAGACTATATGAACAGCATCACACCACATCCAATATTCAGGACCAACTTAAACTTTTCAACTATTTAACATCATGACCCCAAGTCAACATCTACAGTTTAGCTGTATACATTGCAAAAAAGAAATCCCTCATATTTATATATAGATTTCTGAAGTCATAGTTCTTACTTTTTCTGGAAGGAAAATAAATAATCCTTATTTCAAAAATGATTTAGAGCTACAAAAACTTGGTATGCTATGTATGAGGAATCTGAAGAGTTAAATATGACTACAGTAGAACATAAAACAGAAGCAATCAAATAAAAGACTAATAATCTTAAAGACCACATCACTGTATTGGGAATGCATAGCACAGAAGTGCCATTAGAAAAAACAAAAATTATTTTATTTATATTTTCTTCATTATTAAAAACAAGCAAAACTTGACTCTATAAAATTCAGTTTCTTCTAAATCCACAAACTGCCTTGGCTGTACTTGGTATAACAAGTTATTCAGTTACTTCACTCAAGCCACCTATAATACTGCTATGGAAAAAAACCCAAACCCAAACCAAAACACAACCACAAACAAAATAGCAACCATACATGCACACACACCGAGAAAAACATCTTACTTACCGGAACGACAAGTGAAGTAATTCCACTGGCTAAGCCTGTCAGCATTCGTCCAAAATAAAGCATCCAAACATTCTGAGCAGATATAATAACTACGTATCCAAAAACATATGGTATTGAGCACAGCATTAGACTCAGCTTTCTCCCAACTTTATCAATAAGATAGCCTCCCAGTATTCCTCCGGCAGCAGCTCCCAATGTTACTACTGACTTCAAAAAACAAGAAAAATTTTTTTACAAATATGAAAATAAGTAACAGCAATTTCTTTTAAGTCTTGAATAGCAGCTTCTAAAAGAACGTGCAAGAGCATGCAGGTGTTTTGAAATCAAACACAATCAAGAACATACTCAGGAAGCACTACTCACCACAACTGAACATCAAGAATTTTCATATTACATATAAAGCTCTTTCAGCAAAGGAAAAAAAAAAGAAGTGCAGCAGTAATTGTTTCTTAATCTGTCTAAAAAGCTGTCCATTCACAAACAGGACTTTCAAGCTATTCTACAGCCCTGAAGAATGTTATCTTGACTAACCTTAAATTCAGCCTGTATCCAAAAAAACAAATATTCCCCATGTTGACAGACTGCACTGCTTCATAATAAAGTTCATTTTCTGTGGTCCCTTAACAGGTACAACTGAGAAACACGAAGACGACATTTTAGCACCAAAAAATAAGTTCAAGTAACAGGGGCATTTCTTCACATATCTAAGAGTGATCAGAGCATAACTGCACTGTTACTCAAGAAAAACTTGAATCAATCACTGAGTTTAGAAAAATAATTTATTTAATAAATAAGATCTGCATGTATGCTCATTCTTAAGAGGAGTAAGACCCCATCACGTAAGCAGCATCTTCCTGACCTATGCTTTCAAATGGAATCACATAGCGTATCATACAGAGACTTACCCCAAACCACGAGGCTTGATCGCCGTGCAGTCTTAATTTAGGATCGCTGATTTCCCTCAGCACTGGAATAACAGGTGAGCTATAGCCTAGCACGAAGCCAAAGCTAAGCGGTCCCAGGACAGCAGCGAACGTGGCGAGGTACAGCTTCTCGTTCCGCACCCTGGGGCACAGAAAGGCCGAAAGGCTCGGACCGCCCCCGCCTCCCGCCCGGCTCCGGCCCCTCGGTGGGGCCAGCAGCGCCCGGGCGGGCCTGGCAAAGGCCTCGGCTCTCAGCTCGCCAGGGCCCGCCCGAACTCCGGCGAGGCCGGCACAGCCCCTGAGCCCGCCGGAGCCCGGCGCCTGCCCTCACCTCGGGTAAGGGTCCGGGCTCGGGGAACCCAGCAGGCAGCGAGACTCCTCCGCAGCCATGCCCAGCCGCGGGGAGCGCCGCAGCGCGGCCGGCGCCGGCCACTGCCCCGCGGGCAGCCGCTATGAGCCGCAGGCCCGGCCGCGGCTCCCGTCCAGGCTGTGCGGGCCGTGGGAGTCGGCCGCGGGGGCGGGTCGCGCCACCGGGCAGGGGCAGGGGCAGGGGCAGGGCCTCCACCGCGGCGCCGCCAGGCTCCAGCCCGGACGGAAACGGCCCGAGCGAGGCAGCGGGGCTTGATGACGTCAGGGGCTGAGCCGGAAGCCGCCTGGCTGCGGGCCGCCGCGGGTGCTGGGAAGCGCCGTCCCTCCGGGAGCCGGCCGGTTCGCCCGGCGCAGGGGCCGCGGCGCGGGGCTCGCCCCGCCCCTCCCGCGCCGGGCGTGGCTGAGGCCCTCCGTCCCGCCCGAGGGCCGCCTCCCGCCGCGGGCTGTGGTGCGGGCCGCGAAAGCGCCGGGAGCCCGTCCTGCTGCGGGAGTGATGGCCGCGGGGAAGCCCCGGCCCGTGCTGGGCTCGGGGGGGCCGCGCGAGCCGTGGCGGCTGCCTGCCGGGGGTCGCTCCGCGCCTGGCCGCTACCTGAGGTGAGCGGGGGTCAGGCGGGCGGCGGCGGAGGCTGTGGGCAGCGCCGAAAGTCTCCGGTCCCGCCATGCCCCGAGCGGGGGGGGCGGCAGCGCGGGGGGGGCCGGCGGCGGCGGCGGGCGGCGCGCCGGGTGCTGGGTAGCGCGGGGCACCGGCCGCTCGGGCCCGGGCCCCGCAGCAGCCCTTGGTTCCCGTGTCAGCATCGTGTGCTGAACACAACAAAAGCCTTGGGGCTCGCCTGTTTCTTACCCATGGGGAGCCTGTCAGGTTTTTGTTTTCAAGAGAACGCGCTAAAGCCTGTTAGAACGGCAAATACATTGTCGGCCGAATGTGCTGAGGAGAGCGGGTGAGTGCTGTCAGCAGCAGAAGTTACTGTGCAAACCTGTGACTTGATAGGAGCAGCTGCTTCTCTGTGTTTGACACCCAGTACCTTGTGTTTTCATCAACAATCGCACACCATGTGCAGCCTCGGTAGTCAAAACTGTACTGTTTGGGTGCTGCTGTGCCACGTTAAGAGGTGCCTTCTAAGATCTTACTCTATGAAGGTAAAATGCCTGCGTAGAAATAAACGTGTTATTGACTCCCACTCAGATTCCTCAATTCTTTGGGTTTGGGAGTTTCTATGAATTAAATTCAGCCAGTTGTCTAATGAATGGAATGTGATCTTCCAGAGAAAAATAAACAGTTACGGCTTTTTAACTGTTTGCCCAATGTTTATCTTGCTAATCATTTGTCCAAGCTTATTGTAGGGACTGGAGATGCCACAGGATAGTATAAATGCATACAGATCGTACAGTTCGGGTAGTAGTTTCAAACCTTCAGTTTCACAGTTAATTCTTTTACCTGGAAATAAACTGAGAAAGTAGGGGGAAAAACCCCAGGAATTAAAAAAAAAAATATCTATTTAGGTCAAAACAGTGCAAATGTGTCAAAACTGATACTAGACCAGCACGATCTACAGTCTTCACGTGAGCCAAATAGAAGGATGGTTAACACACCCTTCAACACAATTTTTCAGACATCTCTATCTTTAAAAAAAAATAAAATAGTTACCTGTGTTGTGTCTAAAATAGTTCAGGACAAAGATATGAATTAAGTTCTGTCAGTAACTAGCTTATCAGTCTGCTTATATGCTTTGATGTCTTCCCTTTATCAGTATAATCCATGAGTAAACTGTAAGACAGTGTTCATTTGCTGTAATAGGTTTAAAACTTAAACTAACCCTTAGCTTTTTGGATTCAGAATTTTGAAGTGTTAACCTAGAACAAGAAAGATGTTAACATTCATAAGGAATGCTAACATGCAGTAGCTCCATAAATTCACTTCTAAGTCTGATGGGGGACAAATGATAGTTCGAAGTGCATGCAAATTTAGTCCTAACCTAATTAATATTTTAAAGTGCATTTGGTCACTTCAGTCTATGTGTTAACATGCCATTTGGAATACTGATGTACCAGTAATAAAGATGTGATGCTTACCTTATTTTCTGAACGGAACTAATACAGTATTTTGATGTATCACAGGTAAATTTTTCCATAACCTTATGGAGAAAAAGGACTTTGAAGCATGGCTTGATAACATTTCTATTACATTTCTTTCTCTGACGGACTTGCAGAAAAATGAAACTCTGGATCACCTAATTAGCTTGAGTGGAGCAGTCCAGCTCAGGCACCTCTCAAATAATCTAGAGATCCTCCTCAAGAGGGACTTCCTCAAACTTCTTCCATTGGAACTTAGTTTTTATCTGTTAAAATGGCTTGATCCTCAGACCTTACTCACATGTTGCCTCGTCTCTAAGCAGTGGAATAAGGTTATAAGTGCCTGTACAGAGGTGTGGCAGACTGCATGTAAGAATTTGGGTTGGCAAATAGATGACTCTGTTCAGGATCCTCTACATTGGAAGAAGGTTTACCTAAAGGCTATTTTAAGGATGAAGCAACTGAAGGACCACGAAGCCTTTGAGACATCCTCTTTAATTGGACACAGTGCCAGAGTATATGCACTTTACTATAAAGATGGACTTCTGTGCACAGGTAGGAAGGACAGAAAACTTGAAAGTCTTACAATTCTTTGCTTTCTCCCCACCCCCACCCCCTGATTAATGACAATTTGCTTTTCCTTTACCAGATAGATTATTTCCATAGTGTAGCACAGTTTAAGATGATTTAAAATTACTTCTTTTTCAATTTCTGAAACACCTGGCACACCAATAAAGTCATTACTCACTTTAATAGGAAAACAAGGAGACCAGTTTCTTTGTTGGTTAATAAAACAATAACAGCAGGTATCATGCTTCAGATTAGTAAGCCCATTTGAAAAGTACAGGTATGTTACTTTTTAGACAATAACTTCTAATTAAAGGGACATTGAGCTGTATGATCACTGCAGTCTCCCAAGGTGTGGCAGGAAAAGTTTGTTGTCTTTCTTGAAACAAGACCATTTCTCTGATAGTCTGTAAGCACTTTCAGTTCTTAACCTAATAGCTTGTATGAAGACCTATAAACTAGATTTAACCTTGCAACTAGTCTGACTTGTAATGATAATTTCAGCTTCCTCCCTGAAGACTGCAGACTTCAAGATTTCAGTTTGAACTTAAAAATACAGCCAGAACAAGTATGAAACATTAAGTATGAAAGAATAATAATAAAGTTACAAACTGCTGTCAGAGCATATTCCGAGGATTTCCCAATCACTTGAGATAACACAGCTATAGAATAAGTTGGGAGTACTGGTTAAGTACTCCCACATTTGTTGGTACATTAAGATGATTACTAGAAACCAACAACTAGACTGTAGCCAGTCTTTCACTTCCCTACTCAGCAGGGAATGTAAATACACAGGAAACACCCTTGCCAAAACTTTTTAGAAAGTGGCACACTTGTGCTGAAACCACAGGTGTAAGGGTCTAGGGTTTTATTCTGCTCTCAAAAGCCAGCTGTCTGGACTTACTGTTATGACTTAACAACAACAAAAAACAAACAAAACAAAAAAAAAAAAAAGAAAAAAAAAAAAAAGAAAAAGAGGAACTTTAGAGAGAGAAAGGAACCTGGCAGGTGATAGGGTCTGGTATTCATCTGCTGTCTTTTGAGATTTGGTGGGCTCCTTTCCTACCTGAAACAAACTAAATCTTGCATTGCAGTCATTGGCTTTGCAAACCTAAGCATTTAAAACTCATGTAAATCATGTAAAACTTCCGTGCATCTCTTTCAGTAGATACTGTCAATGAGAGGCAGTGCTGGAATCTATGGAAGGTGCTAAAAGGGTATGAGGAAACTGGAAGGCCAGACATCTAGTACCTTAATTAACATGAAAACAGGAGTCTTTGCTGTAGTGCTGAGGCCTAAAACTAGGGCTTATTCCCCCATTCAAGCAGCTTGGAAGTAATATTTAATGAGGAAAAAACTCAACAAGGGGAAATGCAAAGCCCTGCACCTGAGGAGGAACAAGTCCATGACACCAGTATATGCTGGGGGCCAACCTGCTGGAAAGCAGCTTGGCAGAGGAGTACCCAGGGGTCCTGGTGACCACCAAGTCAAACATGAGCCATCAATATGTCCTTGCTGCAAAGAAGGCTAACACTATCCTGGGCTGCTTTAGGAGGAATGTTGCTAGTAAGTTGAGGGAGGTGATCCTGCCCCTCCGCTCAGCATTGGTGGCGCTCCACCTGCAGTACTGTGTTCAGTTGTGGGCTCCTCAGTACAAGAGAGACATGTGGACACTGGAGAGTCCATCGAAGGGCCATGAAAATGATGAAGGGACTGGAGCATGTCTCAAGAAGAAAGGCTGAGAGAGCTGGGACTTACTATCCTAAAGAAGAGAGGGTTCAGGGAGGATCTTATCAATGTACGTAAATACCTGAAGTGAGGTTGCCAAGAAGATGGAGCCAGGCTCTTTTCAGTGCGGCCCAGTGATGGGACAAGAGACAGTTGACACAAACTGAAACACAGGAGGTTGCCTCTAAAACACTTTACTGTGAGAGAGAGTGAGCACAGGTTGCCCAGGGAGATTGTGGAGGGTCCATCCTTGGACATACTCAAAAGCCTTCTGGTTGTGGTCCTGGGCAATCGGCTCTAGGTGGCCCCACTTGACTAGGGGGTTGGAAGAGTTGGCCTCCAGAGGTCCCTTCCAACCATAACCATTCTGTGATTCCATGAAAATACTGTATTTAAGACAAATATGGAAGACGAGCATAGGATTGGGAAATATTTACTCTTTGCTTCCAATTACTCTGTTCTTTTATATTCTAGGATCAGATGACTTGTCTGCAAAACTGTGGGATGTAAGCACAGGTCAGTGCATATATGGTATCCAGACACACACTTGTGCTGCAGTGAAGTTTGATGAACAAAAGCTTGTAACAGGATCTTTTGATAACACAGTAGCCTGTTGGGAATGGAGCTCTGGGGCAAAGACACAGCATTTTAGAGGACATACTGGTGCAGGTATGTTGAACTTTTCAATTTGTAAGTTTGCCAGTCAAGTAACATACATCATCGTTAAACAAATTATAATTTAAGTTAGCTCTTTGCACAGTAGCTTTTTTCAGTTTTTTTAGGCTCTGTCCCAGGTTTTGCAGGGGGGGCTGGGGGAAGCAGTCAGAACAGTTGTAGACCTGTCTGCCCTTGAATAATGCCAAAGCTTAGCCATGTAGTGTTTTGCAGTTGCATGGAAATACTACTAAATGCCATGTTTTTTCAGTACTTTAGAGTCTACCAAAAAGATGCAAACCGTAGGTGTCAGGGAGCACATGGCAACAGCAGTTCTTTATATCCCCAGACTGGAGACAGGCTTATAGGGCCTGAGAAGCTGTATTTGCATTTCCCTCATAATTAGCTTCTTTGTCCTCTGCTGCAAAATATTCTCAACTCAGCTGTAGGTCTGTTCCCCTGTGAGTAATGAGATATATCAAATGTACTATTCCTGCTGGAATTGACTTACTAGAACTCTTAAAATAGGAACCAATTTAAGTTTTGCTTTGTGATAATCCAGCCATAAAGGAACCATTGATGTACCTGTTCTTAATTTGAACAAGAATCAGTAATTTTGCAACGATGTGAGCTTAGGAATCCAGAGCAACAATTCACACATATAGTTAAAGAACAACAGTTAAAGCTGTAGTAGCATATAAATTTAGAGGCTACTAGTTAGTGTCTCACAGAAAAACGTATACATAGAAACTGGTATTCCTTATTTAGTGCACTCTTTGCTTGTAGTTTTTAGTGTGGATTACAATGATGAACTTGATATTCTGGTCAGTGGCTCTGCAGACTTCACTGTGAAAGTATGGGCCTTATCAACAGGAACGTGCCTGAATACCCTTACTGGACACACAGAATGGGTCACTAAGGTGGGAATACTGTTTTTTAATAAATCTTGCAAAACACTTACTTGCAATAAGTTTGTGACATGTTCTGTTTCCTAATCCTAACCCTGCACCTAGTTGTGGAATCTGAAGAACATCAGGAAATACCGCAAAATAACATTTCAGCAGAAAAAACACTTAAGCTGTAATCAAACCTTTCAGACCACCGAAGATATTTCTATTCCAAAGCAGCTGGAATAGTATTAGGAATCAGTGTTTGATTCAAAGACTGAATAAAAACAATGTTACTGAAAGAAAGCTACCTAAAAAATTATGTAGAAAATTCTTAATTCTAAAGCTAATGATCTTGATAACCAAAATACGAGCATGAAAAGTGTTCTAAGTCAAGAAACAGTATTTTTTTCTGAGTATTTCAGAACTTGGAAGGTGGGGAGGTGACTCTAGAGGTGAAGTATGTATGTTCACTTATTAATGCAGTACATTGTCACTAGTAGGAACAAGAAAAGTGTATTTTCCCTTCAGTTGCTAGTAGTATTTGAATTGCCTTTATACAAACGTACAGTAAGCAGACTGTCAATGAAGTGAAAAATTCAAATGAAAGTTATTTAATAGCATCGACATAAATCATTACATCCTTCAATTACAGGTAGTTTTGCAGAAGTGCAAAGTGAAATCTCTTATGCATAGTCCTGGGGATTACATTCTTCTTAGTGCAGATAAGTATGAAATCAAGGTATGTACCATATAACATGCATACATCATTTTGATACCCAGGGAAGTAAAATGCTTGAGTGCTTTGCTCAAGTTTACATATTATATGATTTTTTTTTTCCTCCCATATTCCCTGCTTGTAAAGTTGTGTACAAGACATGCAGCTTTTTGGAAGCCAACTTTTCAATGCTGTCCTTCATGTTTAAATTTAAATTATAGCTCTACATGAATGGTAATGCAAATAGTAAGTGCTTTCAGTGCATGCCTAATGTGCTAACTTGACAGGGAAGCACTTAACTGCAAGTACCATTACTGTTGGGGACTTTTGAGTTGGAGAGTGCTCTAAATAGTCTGTGCCTGTGGAAGTGCTTCATAACCAAAACAGTGTTACATTTCTGTCCAATTGGATGGTTGATTTTTTTGCAGTTCTTCAGAACACCCATTTTCACTGGGATTTTTTAGGCTAGAAACAACACTTAACTGCAACAATACTGTCAGACAAGTCACTTACAGAAATTATGTTCCTATCTAAAGGAGATAAATACTTCTGAAAAAACATGCATACGTTTACGTTCCTATCTAAAGGAGATAAATACTTCTGAAAAAACATGCATACGTTTACCCGATGCTTAAAGAGAGACTGTGAGGCTTGCTCTATTTGTGTGACAGCTTATAATGTGAATGTTTTATGGTCTTAACTGTGTTTGAATTGTAGATTTGGCCTATTGGAAGGGAAATAAACTGCAAGTGCTTAAAAACACTGTCTGTTTCTGAAGATCGCAGCATCTCCCTACAGCCCAGACTGCACTTTGATGGTAAATACATAGTGTGCAGTTCAGCACTGGGATTATACCAGTGGGACTTTGCCAGCTATGATATTCTCAGGTAAATCTTTCAGCTTAAGACTTAGTCTCATTTAAATAAATAAGAACATACTATTTTTAATAACTTACTTTAGATGTAGGCCAGAAGAATCTTGATACAAATTCTGTAAACATCTTTCTTTACACTTGCTGGGTTGAATTCTAATTTATCGTCTCCTAATACGAGTCATTTGATTGCTGTTTTGGTTTCTGGTTGCAGGCTAGTCAGCCATCTTTCGTATTTTCAATCTGAAGTGTTTCAATATAGACTTAAATCAGACTGCAGTGCTGTAGTTGTGAATGTGAAACTTTAGTGACTAGAAGTTAATGTTGCCATGGAGACTGCTCTACAGAGAACCAGGTGGCTATTTCTGGGGGTCCTTTGATAGGACAAGAAATTAAAAAGACACTTTTTCCTTATAGCACTACTACTGATCCGTCATTCTCAGTATTGCTGTGGAATGATAGTGAAGTCTACCAGACTGCAGTAAGGGATCAAGCAGGATGGCATTCTGTTTCCATAAAAAGAGCAAGGCTGTATCTGATAGAAATGGTGGCATTAAAGTGAAAACTGAATTTTAGAACTGTTAGCAGACTCTTAATTGAAATGGTCCAAGTATTTATAGAGTATCTACCATTGGAAGATCTACTCCGAAAGAGCTGCTTCTTATCAGTAAGACTAACAGTAATTTCACCTCTTAGGTTACCCTCCCATCCTTCAAAAGAGAAAGGTATTCTCTTACTGCTGAGAACAGATTATCATCTCTGTAGATTTTTGTGCCTCAGTTCTGTCCTTTATGTAAATACTATGATCAAATGTTCAGTCAGTGGTGGAAAACTTGCTCTTTTCAAATTTCTGTTCCGTTTTCTTTCTTAAGGCAAAAATATCCTAAAGGTGTAGAGGAACTAACAAATACTTCTATTTTTCCCCCCAAGATGAAAATGCTTAATTTATACTAAGCATCAGTAAAACAGCATTCTGTTAAGGACCAGTCTTGAATGACTCTTCTTATCACAAGACGGCCTTTCTGCGTTTTACTTCCAGCTTTTAAAAGAGTGGGCAAAATACTAATAAATGGTTTTACCTCTCAGTTTAACGATATCGAGGATATCCCTATGGAAATTTACTGTAAAACACAAGTACATTTGCTTTTTTCTGTGTATGTGGAAATGAGACTCTTTTTTTTTTTTTCCTTGTGCTGTACAGAATCCCTTTCAAACCCTAACCTTATGTTAAGAATGGTCTGTCCTGAATGCACAAAACCAGAACTGAAACCACAGGCGTGACTGCAGCTAAGTGTTCAGTTGCTTAATTGCAAAAATTTGCATCCAGTTCTTTCTGCATCCTTTCAGAATGATGAGTAGACATTCATTTTCTTTAGACGCATAAGGATAGTAATGAGAGTTTCTAACAGTGTTGTCTTGTCTTCCAGGGTTATCAAACCTCCTGACTTCTCAAATGTGTCCTTGCTGGGCTTTGGAGAGATATTTGCTCTGCTGTTCGATAACAGATACCTGTATATAATGGACTTGAGGACAGAAAAATTGATAAGCCGCTGGCCTCTACCAGAGTACAGAAAGTCAAAGAGAGGTTCAAGCTTTTTGGCTGGTGAAATGTCTTGGTTAAACGGACTAAATGGCCAAAATGATATGGGCTTGGTTTTTGCCACCAGTATGCCAGACCATAGTATCCATTTGGTGTTATGGAAAGAACACGGCTGAAAAGCTCATATATGCAGAATCTTCAGGAATATATGTACTGTCAGCAGTGTGTCCATAAAAATCAGACTTTGCATGAACCAAAGTTGCACACCTAACGGTATCATCATGCAATGCACAATCATTTACTTTTATTTGGGCATTTGGGAATGGGTTGTTTTGGACATAATGCAATACAGCATGCTAACAGTATTCACCACAAAATTTTGTCTGTACTCATGTTTAAGCATACCTGTTTGGGCTCTGAAGCCTAGCTTGTAACATTTAAACCCTTCAAATCCATGATCAAGTCTGAAATGAAGTAGTACTTGACCTGACTTCTGACCTATTTTTTGTTGTTGAAACAGAAGGTGAAGCTACTATTTTAGAACCATAGGCTTTTGTACACATAACAGCAAGTACTGGTTACAGTGCATGGCTGCTTAACTCAAACAAGATGATAGCAAACTCTTTCTCTCTCCAATATCATTCTTTTCAAAATGTTTTTCCTTATGATAGCTTTAAATACTTAGCCTTTGAAATAGACGACTCAAATGAGTCCTTTAACTAGGATCAAATGCTAACAAGAATACTTTGGTCAAGTTCAAGAACATGTCAATATAAACTCTCCTTGGTGAGAATGAGCCAACTTTTTATCTGTCTGACAGCTTTCCATCACAATTAAGGTCTGACAGTATTCCATCATATTTGCTGATGGTAACTCAGAATGGCTTGATCAGTATTTTACAGACCGTATTTCCTATAGTTTGTGTGAGAACTTAATTTAGTTCACAGGTAGGTAGAAATGAACAGGAATATGATGGTCAATCTCTACAGCAAGAGTCACTCTCTTACATTAAATATGTCTAGCGGCCATTCACTTTTTCCAAAAGTTGCAGTTTATATAATCATGCACTTAAAAGTAGTTGCTACATCTAGATTTGGAAAGCAAGGGCAAGCAAAAGTGAGAATGACGCATCTTTGGGGGGAAAAAACCCGCCAAAATACCAAAAGTCTGAAGAAAAGCATTGGAATAGAAAAAGGTCTTGTGCTTTGATCATTGTAGACCTGATGTACACATAACTATTGAGTAGCAAATACCTATCCACATACTTTTGTGGTATTTGACATGTACTGAAAAGCTGTACCTATGACATCACATGCTTTAGAAATGCTTTAGGTTGATTTCCCCACCTCCCTTACAATAAAATTTCCCCTTAATGTCTATTTATTTTTTTTTTGACACAACTGGAAAACATGACTTCAGGAAGATAGGCTTATTTCCTTGAAAAGGTAAAACTGCCTAGCATTACCATTGTTAGTGTAATTTTTTTTCATGCTATCCAAGGAGGCCCAATTTCATACTTAGTACTGAACAAAGGCCAAGGTTCCCAAATGTATGCAGTATGAATTACAACAATGGAAGGGGAGTTTTCATGTGCAAGAATCAGTATTTGAGTGATGCAGTAGGAACTGCATAAAGTCACAGTGGAGCAGTGGCTCATGAATGCAAGGCTAGAGTCTTAAGTACTTGGCTTTCCACCTTTATTCGCACAAACTTACTTTGAAAATTTATTTTCTAGTCAAGGATTTCATCAGTTAGAAGCCAAATTCACAGCTCTGCATTCAGACCCCACTGATTGGGGCATAAATGATCTCTTAGAGCTTTGTCTTCTCACTCAAAAGTGAAGAAAACTTACATGAAACATGAAAGCTTTCAATAACTTGTCTTGAAATCCAGTTCCCACCACTCATGTGAGAGTAGCTACTGTGTGTGGTATGTACAGTAACTCAGCTTACTCTATAAAGGACCCACCTATAAAATTAGCTTTGAAAGATTATTCACAGCAGGAGTTTAGACAGAAACATGCCAGAAATGTCCTTGTACCCAAATCAGTGACATACGGAGTAAATATTTGGACCGCAAGATGAGTGGAAAGTGGACTGGCATGCCAAGCTCAGAGTGGTCATCAGCAACACAAAAATCTAACTGGTAACAAGTTATTAGAAGTGCTCTTCAGGGGCTAGAGTTGATTAACTACTTGATTAATCAACTTTATGATGCAGAAGTCCACTCTCAGCAAGTTTCCAACAACACTAATTTGGAGGGGAAGGGGAAACCACGGGAAGGGGAAGCAGTCAATGCGCAAGAGAACTGGGAATGCTATTCTGAGGGTCCTCAACAAACCAGAGAAGTGGGCGGCCAGAAATCTCATTAACTTTAACCAAAGCAAATGCACCACCCTGCACCTGAGACACAGTCACCCCACACAACAGGCAGGCTGGAGCCTGGGAATGCTGTTGCACAGCACATTGAACAGGATTCAGCAATGCGCCCTTGTGATGAAGACGACCCACTGTACTGAGCTGTACGAACACGGACATCACCAGGAGTTCAAGGGAAGGGGTTCTTCACCTCTACTCTGTGCTCAAGGCCACACCTGAGTCCAGTGCTGAGCTCCCTAGGACAAAACAGACACACACTGGAGCAAGTCCTGTGGAGAGGCCACAGAGAGGTGGAACTCAAGATGTCTGAGAAATTGCGAGAGCAGAGTTCAGCCTTCCAGAGAGAATGGTGGGGGATGGGAAGGGAAGGTGGAGTGGGCATGGGGTAAGGAGGCACTGCTACTGTCTCCAGCTACCCAATATGAAGGTATAGAGAAGACAAAGTCAGGCTCGTCTCGGCATCATGCAGCAGGCCAGTGGTCACAAACTGCAACAAGAGAAATTCCAACTAGTTCTTCACTGTGAGGGTAGTTTAAGACTGGAACAGGCTGCCCAGAGAGATTGTGTATCCAGCTCACCTAGACAAGTGTTGACCAAACCATGCTACCTCACCCTGCTTTGAGCTGGGAGCTGGACTTCTTTTAAACTACACAGGTCTACAATTCTAAACGGACCTCTAGCCAAGCAAGACCGTCACTGCAGCAGGCACCGCCGATGTTAATACAGCTGTCAATTTATTCATACAGACCTTGGGAGATGCTGCTGCCACTGTAAAGCAAATAGCAGTTTGTTAACAGCCATGAAGTTGCAGCTGAAAAGGGAGCCTGCCACATGTATTTTACAAGTTGCAGAAAATTTTTCAAAATTAGGAACTCAAAATTCTCCTTTTCTGCATTGTCCCAGAGTATGCAAGCAGAAAAGCATGATAAGCATGCAATACACGCTACACTGCTCTTCTACCCTTTTAGTTTTAGTTGAATGAAGTTTTAGCCTGTTACAATAGCAGCTGATGATTATTATAAACACAATTAGCAAACACTTATTTCCAGATTGTCTCTTGAAGACTTCCAAGTAGAAGTTCCACCTGGACATATGCTAGCTAACGATAATAATCTGCTAATGATGGTGCTTCTTAAGGGCACAGGTATGTGCCACCACAAAGCAGATGAAGGAATGAAAACATGACACTGGTGTAGAAATTTAAAAAAAAAAAAAAAAAAAAAAAAAGCACACCTGCCCTCACACACACTTCTCTGCCACAGACCAAATTATCAGACTATCACTGCCCCTGGACGTCCCTTCATAGGAAGGGTCTAATACATTACCACATCAGTACACTGCACATAGCTTTGGGGGCTTAGCAAACAGAAAAAAATATGACCAAAATTGTGAAGCTACAGTGAGCAAATACTTCATTTACTTTGCTTCCCATCTGACCCTTCAGCAGAAGTTACAAACTACTTGGTATTATTTTTAGGTAGAGGTTGGATGAGATGCAGCCGTACCCTTAAACCTACATAAAGCAGCAACATAATTCAACTTACCCATTACTAAAGGACTAAAATCCACCTAATGCCTAAGCTTTGTGAATGAAGAAACAGTTTGTTATGAGGCTTCATGGCCCCAGAAAAAAAAAAAAGAAAAAGCTATTACACATCATAAGTTGCTGTTCATACCTCCATCTTTCCACCTGGAAACAACCTTTTCAGTTCACAACAGCCTCCTTTTCTTTAACATCAGTCTGTAGCCCTTGCCTCCATTTTAAAGCTTTCCAACATAACTCAGCACTTACCACTTAAGTAATTCAGAACAGCTGTGGGTAACAAGAAGGCTCACCCTTCTCAAATTTACAAGTCTCACAACCCCTGCTAAATAGTCATTTGGATCAGCACCCCAGCAGCTATGTTTACCCTTACAATACATCACCACTTTAACAAACGCTATTTCCAAGAAGATAAGGGGTTCCTTTTTTTTGCTATTGAATCTGGTAGATTCTGCTCGATTATTTTCACAATGTATTTGTTTACCTTTTACTCAACTTGGCACAAATTTAGTACCAGTACAGTGACATACAAACTTCAACAATTAAGCAACATTACCTTCAAAACTGACTGTAGTTGTATTTTTTGCACGTAGGTAGAAAACTGTGGATAGCCTTTTGCATTATTTGACTCAGTTAAGAAATATTGATTTATTGATTTTTAATTGAAAACAAACTCATTTTACATTTTCCAGAAGAAGTAATACCATCTGCATTGATGCTTTGTTATTATTAAATAACTTACGGCTCTGCTACAGATTCCCGTTTCCCATAAGAAGAAATACCTCTAAAAAGTGGCAGTTCCAGCGCTACAACTGCTGTTTTCTTATCTTGCTTCTGTGATTCTAACGAGTTACAGGGTGAATGCCAATGCAGGTCTTCATCTGGGAAACGCTGTCCCAAGCCACCTTTTAATGAGCATTACTAAGCACAGCTGTACTTTTTTGTCCACCAAGTGATTCAGAGATCCAAATAATCAAAAATCAATTCATTCCTTCTTGAGGTAATTCACAGGTTCATTGTACTAGCTAAAACATATGCGAAGATGTGAAAAGAAAAAGAGAGAAAGGTAGAAATCATTAAATTAACTTTCTAATTTCTATATGGTCACCTCCTAGGCCTTGAATAATGCCCTTCCATAGTTACAGGCTATAAATGAGCAATCTTCTCACTATGCCTCAGCTCTCACACCTAACAAAGCTACAGTAGAGACTTTCCCTGAGGAACCCAACTCTGAACTAGCACTCGATCACTGTGGACTCTTACAAGGTACAATGTCTCTATTCACAAGTCAGATGCGTTCACCTTTGCACAGTACACAAAAGGGCTGTTCTCCCAAGCCTCTGTAAGACGTAAGCTTCATGTGAAAGTGATTTTAATAGGATCTTACAATCTGTCCTCTGCCTGCCCACAGTACGGGTAGCTCTCCACTTTCCCTCCTTACAACCAAGGCTGCGCTTCTGAGCTTACAGTACGGTCTGATACAGCACCTTGTTAACGTTCGTGATTAACGATGAGTTGTATCTCCACAGTGTTGTATCCCTGATGAGGGCTTCTCTGGGAAGGTGTCCCTGAAGGGGCACCCGGCAGTGATAAATGAGGGCAACATCCATGGGAACATACACACTGTCCGCATAAGCACGTAGGACAGAGTGGACTGAAGTCTGAATCACCTTTCGTGGATCGATTATCATTTTCCTGGGATTGATTACATCTTGCCTGTCAGGCTCTCTGTGAACATGCTGTAATATGTTAACACCTGGAACAGTATTCCAGGATGAAATGTTGAACATGTGAGTAGACACGGTTTCTGGAAAGATGTGGTTCTCAAAGAGGAAAACGCCAGCCCTCGGGTGTTGCTGCTGAAGGCTGCTCATCATCGTTTTCCAGTCTGAGTGCTTAAGGGGAAGAATTATTTCATCAGCGTCATTAAGAAGTACAAATCGGCTCCTCCGCATGTTACGGTATATACAGTCATTGAGGGCTGTGATTTGCCCATAGTAGCCAATGTGTGTTCCATCTTGCATGAAGAGCCATTTTGAAGAAACCTTGAGGTGTGAGTTTATGGGCCAGGGAATTATCTCTACAGTTCCTTCTTCCACATAAAACTTCAGGACTTTCTCCATCAGATGGCTACAGTTGTTCTTATAGATCACCACCTTCTGTACCCCAAGAATCTTGTACATTTCCATACTCTGTATAAACTGCAAGACGTTGTTGTAGTTTCCAAACATGGTAGAGATGCATACAGTGAAGTCAGCAGAAAAGGTCTCAGTCTTGCGGTTTTTGATTTCAAACCTTGGCAGCTGGTCAATATTTCCATGTGGAGACTGATGAACTGATACGTGTGTTGGATCGCAGCCTTCGGGTTCCAAACAAATTATATCTGCTGCACCGTAAGGGAACCCAAATCTGTCCGAGTGAACGTCAATTGTTGCTTTTGATACATACATCTTTCTATCGTCCTGACAGCAGAACCAGCAGTATAGTTCTTTTACTTCTGCATGGTGAACAATCCCGATCACACGAGTGACTTTGCTTTCTCTGTTGTCAAAGTATGCAGATATAATAAAAGTTCTGTTATCTTTTAATGGTGTTATTGTGCTATAGGTAATTCTCCCTCTACATCTGCTACCTTCTTGAATTATTTTTGGCAGGTAAGAAAGTCTCTGTAACCTAAGGTAAGAAAGTGTGACCATTGAAGTTAAAGTAACAATGCACACAGCAACAGCAAAATAAGGTTTTTTCCCACCACACAACATTTTGAATGTATCTGAATGTGGATGCAGATTTCTTTTTCCTTGCACTTCATGCTGCCACATCTGCAGAAAAGAAAATATGTAGTATGAGACAATATTACTCATGTTTGTTGCTCAAGAATTTCTCAAACAAGATGGGGCACAGATCTCTCATTGTGCACTACATAATCAGAGACACAGGTACTGTGTTTTCATAAAAAATAGATCACAAAACACACCTTTAATTGAATTGACAATACTGTATGTGACATTCTCAATGCCTCTATGTCAGGTGTGTGGAAGTTTCTGTACATGGAAGGTTCTGTGAAAGAATATGACAGAGGTTTATATATAGGAGACAAGGAGCCATTATTCATGATTTTCTATAATCCAAACTTTAGTATATCCAATGAAATAATCGGGCAGTAATTTTTAAAGCAAAACAAAAGCTGGGGTTTTTTTCTTCTACACAGTGTTTATGTAAATTATACACAAATAAAACCCTCAACCAGACTTCTCACAGGCAAGTTAGGGGCAGATATACAAATTAAATGTATACAGAATTAATCAGCTTCATAAAAAACGTGGCAATTGGGGATTGCAGATGATGGTCTAGATACAATTGCTGATGTATCAATTCCCTAATTTGCAATTCACAACAGATGACAAAATACACACAGAGGAAGGTCAACTGATAAAACTCAGAAGACAGGTGAAACCTATGTGGGTATAAAACTCATTCTCAGTTACCAGTTCTGCCCTCCTTAGCACTGTACGAGGCAGGGCTTGCAGGGAAGGTTGCCTTGTACTACGCTTCACGGAGACCTGGGCCCCCCTCACATGGCATTAATGCTGGCTCAGGCCCTGGCATGGTTTTGGGGCCAGATCCTAAACTCTTGCTGCTGCAGGAACAGGCAGGCATCCCCAAGCACCTGGATGGTCAAATTCTTCAGCAGCACTCATGTGCCAGCCAGTGCCAACGCCTGACAGGGAGCTCATGGCACTCTAGAGCCATAATTTCTGCAAGTAGAGCTCAGATTAGTTTCCTTTACAAATTCATCTTTAGGCATCCAGATACGATCCATAAGACAGTAAGGTGACAGCAAGTTTCTTCAAAGGACTGCTTGTACCACAGAGATTCTTGGAAGAAGAGTGCCCCAGATTAATCAAATTCACGTTATATTAGAGAATTGGACTGGCAGAAGACAGTATCCCCGACTGCCAGCAAGAAGCATGGGGTAAAATGTCAAGATAGAATAAACTGGTTCTATTGAACAAGATGAAGAAAATGTTTCTAGTAGGCATGTCATAGCTGCATAAAGTCAGCTGCTGAGAAAAAAAAATCATATCATTAAAAGACCCAGATTTCTATATTTTGTAGCTAAAACAGGTAGCAATGTGACAGCTGCAGCAGAAACTGGAAAATTCTCATATTTCTTGTCCTTTCACTTACTTCTCAAGACTTAATAAAATCACTTGCTTAAGTACTTATTAAGCTAAGTATGTTCAGAGAGTATGCACAAGCTAAATATCTAACTACTTTTTCCAAAGCATATTACTCAGTCTATTCTAAGATAATAATTAAACCTCATATTTCATGCTTTCCCCCCCAGATTTCACACATTGTGTAAAGCTATTTTGAAAGCCTCTATCTTGATACTGTTTTGTGATGGAACAGAAAACTAGCATTTTCAAAGAAAAGTAAGCAAGATACAAAACCAGAACGAACCTAAATCCATAGTTTTGATCCAGATATCATACTCAGCAGCTTCACAGCTTTGGAAGTTCCTAAAATCACTGACAACTTCACTGTTTGGCTTGAAAAATTCCGCTAGGGTCTGGTTTTGTGCTTAAATACAGTATTTTACAACCAGTAAAATCCAGCTTCTGAATCTCAACAGAGTTTAAGCAAAAAGTAACTGTCCACACCTTCAGAATAATGTGCAACATTTTCACAACTGCTCTCTCCTGAAAAAGCAAAGTAAGGAGAAAGATGGTCACAACACACCCCTTAAAACGCCCCATTTGCCAAGGCTGATGATTTATAGCAGCCTTTCCTAGCCACCAAGAAAGTGCTTTCAGGCCAGAAGAGTCACAGGGCCAGAAATCTCCCCTAGAGCACAGTAGGCACAAAGCAGAGCAGCAGCAGCAGCCAGCGCTGGCTCCTCATCTCTGACCTGGAGAATCAATCCCCCCTCAGAAGCCTTTAGAGCAGAACTGCAGGTATGTGGCAAGAGCCTGCTACTGTCGTACAACCTTCTGCTGGGAGATTTGTGACTGAGAAAACCTCACATTTTCTAAGTCTTTTTATTAAACATTCTAAAATCAGGCAAAAAGTTTCCCCTGGGCATTCTTATTCCCAGGTTGCTATATATTTTAGCATTCTTACAACACAGAGCAGATCATATTTAACATTTTTTCCTTGGTCTTGCCTATTTATGACTTAAATTATTGTTTGGCCTTCTAGAATAACTATTTTTTTACTGAAGAAAAATCAAACCATGTCATCATTAAATAATAAAATTAATTTATTACCTGTTATTTCTTCTGCTTTTGCTTGCTATAAGTAATGAACATTTTAAAAAAAATACTTCAACAGTGTTTTGAACAGTAAACATCAGAAAGCAAAAAGTACCTTTTAAAGCAGATAGCTGAGTGAAGTTCTGTCCAGTCCTCCATTTATTTTTGCTAAGGTATAACCTACAAATTGTGTATTCTAAGCAGGTAAAAACTTAAGTATTTTAAGATTAATATTTAATTGCACAAATTGTTCAGTATAGAACAATACTGAGGAAAAAAATGCTAGTACAATACCTAAGGCACTTGCTGACACATTTTATTTCCCGTGGTTAGTGTTCTTTAATGACGTAGCAGCAGCCACACCTACCAGAAAAACAAGTTTTCCTTGTCTTGTGCAAAGCATACAGTTGCCTCCCAAGAACTTCATTTAAATGACAAACTTGAGTGTGGAGTTGAAGCAAATGAAACCTAGGTGCTTGGGTGATTTTTTTAAGGCTGCTTAAGCATCCTTCTGGAAATTAATCCTGCATGTTGATACAACTGCAGTTCATGCACATACTTATAGGATGTTTTTCTAGTTCTCTTTATATCTGTATTTCTTGAGCAATACATTTTTTCAGTAACATACTATAGACTTAATTAAAATAGGTAAATACAAATTCTGATGAGGAACTGTGAGAGAGATCTGAAACAACAGCAGGTTCTAGAAGCAGAGAAAAAGAGCAAAATACAGAACTCAAGGCACACCAGAACACAGAATCTTAAATAAATATGTCATTATTAAGGAGTTAAATTCATGGTTTTCCCAACATGTGACTCATGACTTTTGATTCTCTGAAATTAACTGCACAGGTATGTAGTCAGAAAATATATAGTCAGGTTAATTAGGAACATTACATTTGTATAGAGTGTACTTGGCCAATTTTGACTTCAAAAACCATGCTTCCAGCATACTTAAAAAGTTTATTTTATGATAACAATAATTCATTCTAGTTTTGTGTCTTTTAATTCCAATTACTATCCAGATAGAACACTATGCAGATTTGCTTTAGTACTAAATTTAGCTAACAGTATCAATGGCTACTTTGTGCCAGTTTGTTATTTGTCAGTATTCCCCTTAATAGCAAAAGAGCCCTTCTTCCACCCTATTTCATTTATGGACTGCAGTCACACCGCCTAGTCTTCCCATTTGCTGCTTTTTTATTAAACAAGACAGGCTGTTCTAATACTCTCTCATAAGAAACACTCATTCCTTGACCAGTTGCTCCTGTGCAGTTGGCCCAGTTTCAGTTAATCTCTAGCACAGGAGATGAGAAATTTCTGTTCCTTGTCCATTTGTACATGACAGTGACAAGCCCTCATCACTGATGGAAATATTCTTTCTTAACATATGCCAGGATTACATTGTTTGCAGATGCATCACATTGCAGAGATACATCTGAGCTGTCATCAGCCGAAGATTAATGCACCTACTCAATCTCTCAGCCAACTGCAGTTGCACAATAAAGAGCACTTGTCCCAGTTAGAATCACAGAATCACTGACTGGTTTGGGTTGGGCAGGACCTTTAAAGATCATCTAGTTCCAACCCCTCTGCTGTGGGCAGGGACATCTTTCACTAGACCAGGTTGCTCAAACTAATCACATTTCTCCTTTCGTCACAGCCCTTCTAAAAATCTACTCTAAAACCTTGTACGTGACCAAGATTGCATTTACAAACTTGCATACACTTATCCCCTTCCTAAACCAAGGAACTGCTCATGCTTTCTCTTGCCACATGGTACCACTACACCCATGACACATTTATGAAACACCCGCTATCAATAGCTTCTCTCTTCTTAGAATTTTGGAATGGAAACTATTCAGTATCACCTTCCAACTGGAATGTTGTTTTTACTTTTGCTGTACAACTTCTATTTTCAGACTGTCTTTTCTGTCACCTTTCTTTAACCCTCCACAACTAGCATTGTCCTTAATAAAAGGTGGAACAAAGTGCTAATTTAGTTCAACAGCCACTCCTAGGTCATTATTAATCTCCTCCATGTGTTCTCTGCATTGTGGCCTTCCTTTGCAGTTTGTTTTATTTGCATTGAGACAGCTGAAGGCCTTTTATGCCACCCATTTCAGTATCTTCGCAATGTCTAGACTGAGTTTAATTCTGGTAACTCTCAGCTTACCACTTCATCTCCCAACCCAGGGTGAGGACAAGGAGCAACTGGCAGAGGTGACTGCAAAGTTTCAGTCATTAATATTCAGTTGCACAGGACAATAAAGAGTCTAATCCTTGGTTTATCCAGGGTCTAACTACAAAGAGCATTATTAAATCATTATTTTTGGAAAAAGTTATAGTCTGCCATCTGCTTTATGGTTTTCCCCAGAAGTGACAACATACACCACTGGTGCATAAACAAAAACAAAAATTCGTAAGACTAACAATCATTTACCATCTTTATCTAGATTGTCTGTTGCTAATCTTCTGATATCTTATCTCTTTCAGAAAGACTCTCTGAAACACTGTTGTCCTTCCTCTCTATACGGTCCAAAGTCCACCAACATGTATTGTTTGAAGGATTAAACTGAGGGCAGTATTATTCCATTATTCATAAAATATTGCTCTAAAAAAAAATTAAGCTGGCCGTTTCTATTCTAACCACCCACCAGGCCAGTGTGCTGGCCCAACACCTCCTGACGACCCCACGGCACAGGGCCTGGCAGCGCTCCCCTGTATGCACACACCTCCTACAGCGCACATACATCCCTCAGCAGAACTACTACTGCGAACAACCGGACCTCGCGTGCTTTGAAAATGGGTCCATCAGGCCAAGTAACAATCCTCTGGCAACACTGAAAATACTGTCCTTCCCGCTGCCGGCCTCGCGCACTGAACTTCCTCAGCTGGGACACGGTTCGTCCCGCCGCGAGAGCTCGCAGCACGCTGCGCTCCGGGCTGGTGACCACAGCGGCGCCCGCGACACTGGCTGGGCGCCCACCGAGCGGCCGGGCCCCCCCGCGCCGCGCCCACCTCCCCGGGCCGGGGGTACGAGGGGCGGGGCAGGCCGCGGGGGCGGGGCAGGCCGCGGGGGCGGGGCAGGCCGCGGGGGCGGGGCAGGCCGCGGGGGCGGGGCAGGCCGCGGGGGCGGGGCCCGGCTGCACCTTGGGCGCGGGGCGCGGCCACAGCTGGGCCCACGCAGGGGCACGCGGCGGTACGGCGTTTGTCTCGGCAGGTCGGCGCGGCGCGTCAGGCAGCCCTGCCGTCCTGGACGTGACGGAACCGCCCCTGCTGCGGGGAGCGGCGGATAGATCCCTTATGTCGCTTTGACTTACCTCTCCGGCTGCCTGGCTCAGCCCACGAGCGTCTCTCTGTCGCGACACCGAACTCGCCCCCGCGGGTACGGAGCTGCCGGCCGGGCCTGGCGTGCTGCGCCCGGAGGGGCTGCGCGGCCTTTCCGTCCAAAATCACGCTCCAGGCTCGCAGCGTATTCAGACGGAGACTTCAAAAAAAAGTGTTTTAATTTACCGTTAGACGGTTAGCACCGGCAAACAGCGCCACAGCTGCCCGCCACCGCCTTTGCCATCCCTTGGGTGGAAACGAATCCGGCCTCGCCGAGCCCCCTCCGCTGGGGACGCCGGGTGCGGGCCCCGCGCAGCAGCCGCAGCGCCGGCGCCCAGTCAGAGCCAGCTGCCGGGCCGGGGCCACCCGTCCCGCCGCGCCGCTCCCACCCCGGCACCAGCTGCCGCGGGGCGGGGCCGCTCGGCCGGGCACCTGCGGCTGCGGGCAGGAGAGCGAGGGGAGACCCCGCGGGCCCCGCCCGGGCCGCGCGTCCGGAGGGCCCCAGCGCCCGCCGCCGTCCCCCCGCGGGCCCAACTCTGGGGTCGCCCCGGCGGGTCGCTACCGGTACCGGCGGCTTGCCGGGGTCCCCGGGCGGGGCGCGGCCCCGGGAGCTGCCCGGCGAGCCAGCGGCAAGCCGCACCCCTTCCCGCCCCCCCCCCCCCCCCAGTGCCCGCCGCCGTCCCGGGTTCCCCGGAGGCGTTTGTACGGGGGGGGCGGGCCAGCGGTGCGTGGGGCCGCGGGGCGGGCCCGGGGGGTGCGCAGCCCGCGCCCCGCAGGCGGCCCGGGGGGAGCGGGGCGGCGGTAGCGCTGCTCCCGGCCCAGCCGCGCCGAAGCGGGGCTCAGGGCCCGACCCCAGCATTTAACTGTCGGTTCGTCTAATTGGCTTGTGTAAAATGGAGAAACACAAGCAAGCCATTGTCTTCAAAATGCAAATCGATTAAAAGACAAATGTAAAGGGGAATCTGATAATTAGGTAATGATAAAATTCAGTTGTTCACAAAAACACTTCTTGGAGGTAGCAGCTGCTACCCCAGTCATTGCTACACCAACATGCAATGTTGGCATTCATGTGAGTTCTGTCCTGGGATTTTTTCTAGTGGTGAAAGCCACACATCACAGACCATCACTCCTGTGAATAACAGATGATTTTAAATATACAGTGCATTTATTGTTGGGGACAGCACAGCAGTACATGCCTATTGCAACACCTCTAAATGTCATTAGTGCACTTACAATTGTAGCACACACAACACAGTCAACTTTCAGTGCCACAGATGTGTAAGATACCTCCAAAGGGATATATCTCTAGTAAGAGGTATGTGACACCAATTTCCTGTGGAGACAACAACATCATCAGGCTTCTCCCAACGGTGTGCGAACATCTCTAGGAAATAGTGGTATGACGCCTCAACCACCCTTTTTGGATCAAATACATTTTTTCAGTTTTGAAAATCTCTTTCCTGGATACCTTGATTCAGTTCACAAGTCAGATGCGTTCACCTTTGCACAGTACACAAAAGGGCTGTTCTCCCAAGCCTCTGTAAGACGTAAGCTTCATGTGAAAGTGATTTTAATAGGATCTTACAATCTGTCCTCTGCCTGCCCACAGTACGGGTAGCTCTCCACTTTCCCTCCTTACAACCAAGGCTGCGCTTCTGAGCTTACAGTACGGTCTGATACAGCACCTTGTTAACGTTCGTGATTAACGATGAGTTGTATCTCCACAGTGTTGTATCCCTGATGAGGGCTTCTCTGGGAAGGTGTCCCTGAAGGGGCACCCGGCAGTGATAAATGAGGGCAACATCCATGGGAACATACACACTGTCCGCATAAGCACGTAGGACAGAGTGGACTGAAGTCTGAATCACCTTTCGTGGATCAATTATCATTTTCCTGGGATTAAAAACTTTTTTCCTGTCAGGCTCTCTGTGAACATGCTGTAATATGTTAACACCTGGAACAGTATTCCAGGATGAAATGTTGAACATGTGAGTAGACACGGTTTCTGGAAAGATGTGGTTCTCAAAGAGGAAAACGCCAGCCCTCGGGTGTTGCTGCTGAAGGCTGCTCATCATCGTTTTCCAGTCTGAGTGCTTAAGGGGAAGAATTATTTCATCAGCGTCATTAAGAAGTACAAATCGGCTCCTCCGCATGTTACGGTATATACAGTCATTGAGGGCTGTGATTTGCCCATAGTAGCCAATGTGTGTTCCATCTTGCATGAAGAGCCATTTTGAAGAAACCTTGAGGTGTGAGTTTATGGGCCAGGGAATTATCTCTACAGTTCCTTCTTCCACATAAAACTTCAGGACTTTCTCCATCAGATGGCTACAGTTGTTCTTATAGATCACCACCTTCTGTACCCCAAGAATCTTGTACATTTCCATACTCTGTATAAACTGCAAGACGTTGTTGTAGTTTCCAAACATGGTAGAGATGCATACAGTGAAGTCAGCAGAAAAGGTCTCAGTCTTGCGGTTTTTGATTTCAAACCTTGGCAGCTGGTCAATATTTCCATGTGGAGACTGATGAACTGATACGTGTGTTGGATCGCAGCCTTCGGGTTCCAAACAAATTATATCTGCTGCACCGTAAGGGAACCCAAATCTGTCCGAGTGAACGTCAATTGTTGCTTTTGATACATACATCTTTCTATCGTCCTGACAGCAGAACCAGCAGTATAGTTCTTTTACTTCTGCATGGTGAACAATCCCGATCACACGAGTGGCTTTGCTTTCTCTGTTGTCAAAGTATGCAGATATAATAAAAGTTCTGTTATCTTTTAATGGTGTTATTACATTTTGAGCAGGTTCTCCTCTACAAGATTGATATGCTGGACTGGTAGTGGTTGCCTGGGGGAAGTGTTTCCTAGTTATGTTATTCTGTTGCTGAACATCTTTCCAGGAAGAGATGAAAATGGTTGCAAAAATAAGGATACATGCAATAACACCACAAATATTTTTTTTTCCACAGTGCATCATTGCTGAATTCCACGATTTGGAACTTAACAGACCTTTACACTGTCTTCTATTCACTTTCTCTGAAACAAAACAAACACAGAAAAAAGCACACTTTCAGCGATTTGCCAAAAAGAAATAATCTTATTTATTGAACTGTATTCTCTTAAACACAATAGTTATTGTTTTGATTCTTCAAACTTTATTATGAAAACCTGACTTTTCATAGAGGTTTGGAAAAAACTGAGAGACTCTTTTACACCCCCTGATTCCAAACTTGATTATATATTTCAGTCTATGACTGGGCCCAGTGCAACATTTTCAGCTGTTTTGGTATATACTAATGACAATAGAGTGCAATTTGAATCACTTCGGAGCATGGAAGAAATTTTATGTTACTGAAAACCCACATTCTTTAACTTTTGGTATTCTGAGAAGCATTTAAAACTGTAGTTATCCATTCCCTTCTTCTTTCTAGAAAAGGTACTGTTAACAAACTCAAACTGCATTCTTTTGTATTGGGTAGGAGTGATCCTGTCACAGTCTCTCAGTGTCCTGCTTGCTATGTCATGAAGGAAATGCTTTCAGAGCCTAGTAGGATCCTGTGGTATTCAACATTATCTAGGAAAACAGGTTTGAAAAGAATGACCTTGTTCAACCTTGTTGCGGGTGAGGTTACTGTAAATGTAAATTGCTTTTGCCACTAAAGATGTCAAGTGTCAGACCTCAGTTCTAAATCAGGAGTTGATTTCAGTAGGACTTTATGTGAATTTTGTGACCCTTCACTAGGACCATATGCACTACTGAACTTCGTAACCTTGCCATGGAAACTTCATGTTCTCCAGGATGTTACCAAATTCAGACTATACAGTGAAGGTTTTCAGTATGCAATCGTAGGTTGATATTCATACGTCCTTAAACCATCAAGTAGATGAAAGGCAAATTAAAACAAACCCAATCCTTGCTTTATTCTGTGAGTGGCCATGAGGGCACGCACGATATAATGTGACACGTCACAACAACACATCGGAACAATAAACTATTGTCTGTACAGTTTTTAAGTATTCTGTCCTCTTTTGTATACACTCAATCTCAGCTGAATAACAACCTCTTTCTAATTACACACAAAACTGACACTTTAGTTACAGCTCTCTTCTGATTTCATAGTACAAGGTTTGAAGACCACGATGAAAGCACTACTGCCTGCTGTAATTTGTAAATTCAAGATGTTGCTCAGCTGTTCTTTTTCACTTTTTGGCCTCAAAAGCTTTAAGAATGTTGTATAATGACCCATTCTCTAAAGTCAAAATCTTGTGTTGCTCTCTGCAAATTGTCATGTGAGTTCTAGTTCTTGTTACTTATCCCCAATTGCTTTTTTTTTTTTTTTTCTTCTCCCTTCTTTGGAGGTGGGATTTAGCTGTCAGTGTTCCCTTTGAAAAAATCAACAGAATTCTTCAGAGATGGGAGTAAGTCTGATGATCAAAAAGCATGTAACAAGGACAGGAGCTTTAACGAGGCTGTAAAAGTAGAGTAGTTTATGGGTCCAATCTTCCCATCCATGAGAACAACACAGTGACTGAGGAAGGCAGAGAAAATCTGAGAATCCTGGTATAAACTTTTCTGGGGAGGATAGGGCAAATTTGCTAAAGGGTGAGATTAAAGAAAGCACTAATAAAGTTCCTCATCATTAATGTCTGTCATGTTTATTTACAGAAATACAGGTTCCAGGGGTTTGGACTTGGTTTTGGGTTTGGTTTTTCTATACCAATGGTAAATGCAAAAATCATTACACAGTTCTGGTGAAATACATTTTCAACTGCCAGTCTTACACCAGGCAGTAACATGCCTTAAAAGCTTCCTGTTAAATTAGGATTGGGAAATTTACATGAAAATTGCATTTAAAAGATTTAAGAATGTTAGGAAACTAGTAGTCTCTTCCTGCAATAAAGACCTAATGTTAAAGTCCACTCATGGCAAGTACTCTCATTTACTCCCTCTTCCTTTTGGAACACCACTACTTTCTAGCCAATGTAAAAAGAGAGCAATTCCTGCACACCCCTCTGCACAGAAGTCTCCATCTTAGTTTTACGTGGAAGTTACACAAAGCAGGAAGTTCACTCAAAAGCTCTCTTGCATTGCACGTCTTCTAGGTGAATCAATCTGTTGTCAACTTTTAACTATGCACAAACAAACTTTTGATACAGTTTCTCTTCACAAATTTTGCATGCATACATTACACAATTTGGGTAATGCAAATTCATCCTAATAGCTTATTTTTAGACTAATAACAATGAGTATCAGCATGCCAAAAGCATTATTAACCACTTGATCTGGAAAAAAGCAAACTTGCATTCCCATCAGAAACCAGAGGCTTCCTCGGGCATGAACGGTGGCTGTGAGTAAAACTTTACAGACAGGGACAATAAATAAAACAAATAGGTCCCTTTTACATAAAGAAGTCTATAAAAACATAGAGATCTATATTGTCTGCTTAAATAACCTACTGTTTTCTCCTCAAATATTTTTTTAGTTTCTGGAGACCTTCAGCGACTGCTACTCTACCATTTCAGTGTTTCATCTTGACCTGCTCAAAGGGAGATTAATTGATACATGAATTTTACAGGAAAAGGATGGCATCAGTTCCCAAATATGAAATATGATTTTGGGTTCCAGCTTGCGCCACCTCATTTGGAGTCCACAGGCTGCAGCCATTAGCTGATGTCCACTGAACAAGGTGACTAAAAATGTTAAGTTTCTCTTTTTCTGGCTGGGATGGGATCATTACAAAAATGCAGCATCTCAGCTATTGTCAGAACAATAATTTCTGACCAGAAATAGCCACTGTCATTCTGAAAAAGGCTTGTACACAATGTTATTAAGAGATGCTTATTGTACTGTCCTTAGTTCATGATGTTATTAAGAGATGCTTACTGTATTATCCTTAGTTCAAATGGATGTATGTTGGCAAAGCCTCACTGCATGCAAAATAATGACATTCCAATGTTGAGCGAATGATCTCTGTTCCACCATGCGTTATATCACTATGGTCTGTGTTACTGAAGAAAATACTTCGTGTGCTCTGAAATGAGAAATTATCCCTCCTCTTTAAAAGAAGGGTTTTAAAATGTGTTAACAGCTCTGGACCTTCTCTGCCCATTCAGGTTAATACCACTTGCAGTACAGAGAAGAAACAGGAACACAATGTTTTACTGCAAGGTACGTTCTATCAACAGAGTTCAGGACACTTATTCACACAACACAGCAAAAGCCTTGCTTTTAATAACTGTTTTAGTGAAGCTTTATATAACTGTCACTCATTTTGACCGGCATAGTTAGACAACGCCTCAGCATTTTTCAGTTGATGCATAAAGAGAAATAATGGAGTCTCTGCTTGCTATATGCAGTCTTCATATTTCACCAGAACACACAAAATCGTGCACTCCTGAACATAAGAGGAATCAAACGGTAGCGTACTTACTCACCGTTTCAAGCCTCTTTGTCTAGCACTTTGTGCTTTCCAGTGCGCCAGTTCTGCCTTACGCTCCCACTGAGAGACCTTGCAGCCTTGCTTGTAACCCAACATCTGCTTCCTCTACAATTATACCAGTACTTTTGAGTGTCTGAGGGAAATCCCGTGACCTGGGCAGCTTCCTGTACAGCACAACAGTTTGCGTTCCTTTCTGTCACTTTCTCAGATAAAGAACTTCTACTTCATTAAATTATACATTTTTCAATTGATATTTATACCACCTCAGCCTCTAGACAGTCATATCTGTTAACTGGGAGAATGGTAGATGATAATTTTCCTCTGTTTATGGTGTCTGTGTGTATGTTCTTGATGATTTATCTAGATCAGGATTTAAATGCTTCCCATTAGATCAGCTGTAACCAAATGTGTTTTAACGAGTCTAATCTTAAAGAGACCCTTGTGTTTTTCAGAGGAGCTTTTGGGTAAGCTTAGTCCTCCTTTAAGATTATCTCTTTCACTGTATAATGACACAAAATCAACAGAGCAATTGTGTGCACCGTTGTGAAACCAGAAAATAAAACTTAGCATTTAATGATACCAACATTTAATCTACTACATCCGGTGTCTGAAATGGTAGGTGGATACAGCCTGAGTCAACACTTGACAGGCTGCTGGAGTTGTATGAATAACTAACATAAATACTAACTTAAATGGGAGAAGTAGACCGGTAGGGAGACATGCAGAAGAATAGAACAGTTGATTTTCTGGGAGCAAACTGGATTTGCCTGCTTTATTAGCTATTTAGAAAGAAAAAATTCCCTTTTTCTTAATAAAAGTGTTGTGCTTGCAATGTTTACTTTAAATTAGTTCTATTTCTATGGAAAGACATATATCTTCAGCTGTCTTAGAGGGAGAAAGGGAAATTGCAGGGGTGGCTTGATTACAGCTGAAGTATTTTGAAAGGGAAATTCAAATTGTAACTACTCAGCAATGGTAATTTGTGACTAAGAAACTATCTGGCATGGAGAGCAAGAAGGCCTAACTGCCGAGGGGGTTAAACTGTCTTAAGCTGTCTGGGAGCAGGTACACCAGGAAACATAATGACTCCAGTGAAGAGAGAAAACTCCCTTGCTGGTAAGATAGGAAATGCTTCAGCAATTGTCAGGTAATGTGTAATGATGGATCGAGCAAGAGTGCTTATAAGCCACCCTTGGCCAGCAGCACTGGCACCGGGGGATGGTCTCGATGGGCTGAGGATGCCATGCTGATGCTCACAGCATGGGTGCTCATTCCAGTGTGGCAGGGGAGCTGGCTTCTGTCACATCTTTGCGGGCTCCTTGTAGAACTGCTGATGGCTGTGGGACTCTGTCCAATGCAGTGTTCATTAAATCTCTATAATTAACAAACATGCTTAATTCACCTCAAGGGGAACAATAAAAATTCCCCAGCAATTTTTACTGTTATGTCTGCTTGTTTCTCTACTATCATGTGTCAGCACAGTCACTGGAAAATAAATAAATAAAAATAAATCAACAGAAGAAATACGTAGTTTTCTCCTACCTCAGAAGCTCTTCAGCAGTGTCTAGGAGTACAGCAACCAGCAAGAACTGTCCACCACTGCTCATGCCTGATGTGAGGCTGCTTCTGCTAGGTTATTGTGCCCTTCAGTTAATAAGTCTCCATGCAATGATAACATTAATATACCTTTATACACACTCCCACCCACCCAGTAAACAAGATAACTAAAGCTAGCATCAGGAACCCATCAGTAACCTTGATACTAAGTAAAACTGATTATGACACGACTAATTGCCTTTTATTTAAACAAACAGTGTGATTTTTCTTGCTAAATAACCTGTTTCAGATAGTTAGGCAACCTTTTATGACTATTCCGACATTGTTTTGTCTTACTGTACATAAAAGCAGCCCTCTCTTTTCTCATCCTATCTCCCCGCACATCTGTTCTTGCAAAAACCTCCCACAGCACTGTGCAGTTCTAGAAGCATTCAAGATTTTTGCTAGGGGGAGACACACTTTTCTGCTTCCCTCCTCATCCTTTTCCCCTTCAGAAAAGGCATAAACTGGGCCTAGAGTTCCGAGCAGGTGTGGATGCTTCTGTTTGTCAGGGCAGACAGTCACAGGGAACATGTCAGAGCTGCAAAGGCTGGGGGCTCCGCACGCAGGAAGCAGCTGGGACCCAAGGGGATGGGGCAGCTGGTGGGCTGGGGGCCTCTGCAGCCAGTGCCCAGCCCTCGCTACCAGAGCGAAGTGAGGGGGGCTGGCCACGGCCAGGGCCAACACCCCCACCCGGACCACCCGGCAAGCCCATGGGATGGGACAGGCCCGAGGCCAGGCGGGGAAGCCAACCCACAGGTCAGGTGCAGCGGCTGCTGGCCGGGTCCGTGGGGATGAGGCAGGACCGAAGCCAAGCCGGCCGGCTGGTGAGGGTCTGCGGGGTCGGTGAGGGGCTGGGCCCCCTCAGGCTGCGTAGCTCAGGTGGGGGCTGAGGGCCTGGAGCTGAGCTTAGGTGGGCTCCTGGGCCCATGGAGGGGGGTGTGGGCATCCCAGGTGGGGCTGGTCAGGGCCATTAGGGCAATCAATGCCCACAGGGCCCCGACAGAATGTTTCCAAAGGTACTTACTTTTTAACCAAGTACAGGAACTTGACATACATGCTCATCATGTAGGGCAGTTACTTAAAGAAACACAAACAAAAAACCACCATGAGAAGCCAAACAATTATTAGAAAAGGAGTGTTTCACCTTTAAGACTTCACATTTACTTGCGCAGAACTGTACCATGACACCAGAGCTGCATCATTTTGCCCTGGGCATTATGAATTTTCCAAAGGGCTTGTGCTCAAGCTTGGAGTCCTCTTCTCCTTTTCTGAAGGATCTGTGTCACCTCATAGGTGGAGGTGACTCCAAATTCCATACTTACCATTGACTTCCAGTTTCTTCAGTGAAATCTCCATTCTAGGAGGGCTTCCCTGCCCCCTGTTGTGATGCTGGGAGGTTACCCAGCTGGCAGGAGTGGCAGTCAGCAAGAGGCAGGTCTCTCAGTCCAATCCTTTGTGTAAACAACCAGCAGAAAGAACCAGGCCATTATCAACTGGACTTTGTACCAATACCTCCATCTTTGCTGGCATGGCTTTCCTTGGTGGCTACATTAATTATTAGAGAGAGGAATGTGTAAACATCCTAATAAACATGCTGAAATGCACTGACAGGTTTCTGTGGAACAAGGAAGTTCACTGAGCATTTCTATTTTGTCCGCCTAGCAAAAGATAAGAGAGAAACAAGGAAGTTCAGAGACAGGTGGGAAGGGAGTCAAAAAGGTCAACCTAAAGACATGAAGGAATCACTTGGCCCATTTACCTTAAAGCATAGGCAAAGAAATTAGCTCATGAAAAAGATTTACAAAATAGTAACTGGAGGAGAAAAAGGAAACCCCCCCCCCCACTCCCCCTCACTCCCCCCCTCCCCCCCTTTAAGGCTCCTTCTTCTCTCATTCTCCCTTTTCTCAGTTCAAAAACTCAGCAAATTTACAAGAGTTTTAAACCTAGACATAATCATCACTTGGTGATCTCTTCAGGGCTGATGGAGCCCTATGCCCCTCAGTGTATGCCAAGGTTGGCATACCAGGTTCCTAAGATTTAGTAAGTCAAGGACTGTGCTACTACTTTGCCATACTTTTGCACCAGAATTCTGAGTAAAAAAGTCCTTGTCCAATAATAAAGCTCAATCTATGCAACGTAACACTCACTGAATGGCAAAGAAAAAGAGAACAGCTAATTACTTTTTTGACCTTCAGTTCTATGAGAAAACAAAATAAGTCAGGAAAAGAAAAATGAAAACCAAAGAAGTTTGTTCCAGCTTCTACTTTGTAAAGATTAAACAGAAACAAAACCATCTAGGGAGCCAGCCACCACTAGAAATCTAAGTAACAGCAAAACCTAAATAAATCTCAAAAGACAAGCATTTAATAGAACAAAATTCACACAAGCCTAGACCCAATCTTCTCTAACTACTGAAACAACATTTCAGACACAGAGGAACTGGATAAGAAGAAAAAAAAATCAATTTGCAAACACCTTCACCTAGACTGCCAGTGTATCATAGTACCAAGAGCTTACAGTGAAGGTGTATCGGTCCTAAACCAATTCACCACTGAGACAGAAGCTCAGCAGGCATACAAAGCTGTAGGGGAAATTCCATGACATCAGCATGCCGGTTTCAACCACCATTAGGATGGTCACAGTTTTACAGAGTGATCTCAAGTATTAACCAACAGCCTTGGCTTAATCAGCTGTCATCTGAGTTCACCCTGGGTAATACACACCCTATGTCAGTCCTTTTCTTGTTTCCTACCTTTTATGATGCTGCAGCATGCTATGTTGTCCTCACTCCAAAGTAAAACATTTGACTTAAACAAATGTGCTCCTGCCATACAGTATCCATGAGTCAGGGGTAGGTGCAGAAGGTGGTACCTCTGACGTTAAAAGGTCTCCCACTTCGTCTCCTCAGAGCACACCGAGGGCAGCAAGACAGAGGCAGCTTGATCTCAAAAGATGTCTAAGGAACTGGATAGCCTTACATATTCTACAGACGTTTCCTCCAATGGTTAATCACAGTCACTGCTCAGCAGTTGCTAGATCTCTTTATATTTTCAATTTGCTGCTAAATGAATGCAATTATCTCATTGGAATCACAGTCTTCTGCATTACTGGAGATGGAGCATGGCCGTAAGTGATTGCATGAGCCTGCAATGAGGGTAGGTATTGACAAGAGCAGTGCCAAGGGCATCCTCAGGTCAGGGTATGCTATGCTGACAACAGTCTCTCTAATGCCTGAAGGGCTTTTATTAACATTAGCAAGCTCCTGCCTCTAATCCTGGGGGAGGACAACTGCATTGTTCTTTTGAAACAAATGCAGAACAACTGTATAAATCTGATCAACCTGCTTTGTTAGAGGTGAGTAGCCACTACCCTCTTCTAACTGGAGACTGCTCCAGAAATTTAATTACTGAAAGAGAAATTTAACTGCGTGCTACCCTACTGTCTTTGTCATCTCATGTTAGTTCTTCAAAAATTAATTATAAATCTGAACTATAATGTGAACATTCTTGTTTGTGTTGCTCTAGGACCTAGGAACCTCTCTCTGGTTGCGGAGGGGTTCCATACACACGATGCTTCTGTTGAAAACAATCAATCTACGCAAAACAGTATATACTGTAGTAACTCTCAGATACAACATATAAGGTGTGCAGCTTCACACAGCGATCCAAAAAATGGCTGGAAAATGGTGTTTTTAATGAGTGACTAATTAACTTTCATAACTGAGTAGCTGTGCCAAAACATGCTTTTACTCTGCCACCTGCACTCACCTTCAGGATGTGAAGATCAAGTCTCCTGAGCAGCTGCAAGTGTACCCTATTTAAGGCTGGTAGGTGAAACAAAAATTATTCCCTCGCCCAACTGTTGAAAGAATTAGAACAACTGTACTACTGAACAATGCAGACAGGACTAGTTGGACTTCCAAGTATGCTGTGCTTGCAAGCAGCAAAGAACATCTTATAATCTTCCTTTTTTTTTTGTTTCTTTGCCCCATGACAGACTATGACATTACCCTCTATAAGACAAGGCATACGTTCACTGTGTTCGCATCAAACAGGTTCACATCAATAGTTCTGTATTATTACAAGAAATGGTAACCATTTTGCTATAATTAACTTTCAGTGTTTCCAGGGTTCTAGGGAGTTCCTACATCTTCAAAAATGACATAAATAATTTTATTAAGATAGTGGTATCAATTAACAAATCATATGTAAAATAATTTAGCTGGTGGTTTACTTTTTTTATTCTACAGAATTGGGTAGACTTTTCTCTATATGTACACCAGAACAGATCTGTTTCTTTTCTGACCTTGCTTGTTTGCTTTATATTCAGTTATATCATGCTTGCAAGCCCAAAGCATGGAACATCTGAAGCAAGTAATCACTTGGAAAATGATCTATTCTTCCTTACAGCTGAAAAGCCTATTTCCAGCACTAAAAGCATGGCTACAGACAAAGTCCAGAGACATAAAGGATACTTCCTCCAATTCATCACTAGCTACACTTTCTTATGCACAACTGCGTTTTAGTTGACGCAAAATGGGTGTTTTCATCCTTCCTAATATGCTTATCTGACTTGCTCTCGCATCTGAGGTCTACTGAAACATGTAAACTTTGACTTCTTTTCTTTTTTCTTTATGGTCCCCCTAAGGAACGATCTGGTATATTTTCAGAATTTGATAAACAAATGTTCATAGTAATGGATCACAGCTATGGAAATACCACAACCACTTCTACTGATTTCAGAAAAAAATTGATGCAATTTACCAGTGCCATCACTTAGAAATCTAGCACAGCTTGACACCTAAAGTAGGAACAAACTTATTAAATATTCCGTTTTGGTTCTTCTCTCCCAGGTTACAAAACAGGTAGTTTGGACATAATGAGCATTTAATAAGCTCTTCAGTACTCATCTTTGGGTGTTGTATCGCAAAAGCATATTACTAATAATGAAATACTGCAATGCGGAAAGTAGTCCCCTTTATCCCCTACGATTTGTCTCTATAACAATAATAACAGCAATCTGGAATACAGTGATTGTTGCTTTTCCTTCCTAATGTGCTCACTTTGTTTCTTTTCTATTATATTGCCTATGGGAATGAGAGGAATTTCAATCAATTTTCCCATTTAAACTGATGCTATCAGCGAAAAGAACCATTTGGCAGATAGAAGAGGCACTTATTGATGCTTCTTTTACAAAATATTTACAGTGAAACACTGGACATGAACCTGGAGGAAAATTGTACAGATCCAAGTGATTTCCAAGACTACAAAGCAATAAAAAAAAGCCTTGAAGCAGTCTTCCTGTTTCTGGGGGTAACAGGAAAAGGAGGTCATTTCAGGAAAGAGGTATGTGCTTTCCTTTCCAGCTCCAAAAGTAGCTATTTTGTATGAACTTATTTTGCTCTCACCTTCACATTAAGCAATTAGGCATCTCTCAGGCAACTGCTCATTAAATTCTGTTTCTGCAGAAATTAAAGCAGCCTCTTTGTCAGTCATGCTGTAGAGCTTATTTACCTTGAATGGGGAATCATGGAATGGTTTGGGTTGGAAGGGACCTTTAAAGGCCACCTAGTCCAAGCCCCCTGCAGTGAGCAGGGACATCTCCAACTAGATCAGGTTGCTCAGAGCCCTGTCCAGCCTGGCCTTCAATGTTTCCAGGGATGGGGCATCTGCCACCTCTCTGGGCACCCTGTGCCAGTGTTTTACCACCCTCATTGTAAAGAATTTCTTCCTTGTGCCTACTCTGAATCTACCTTCTTTTAGTTTAAAGCCATTGCCCCTTGTCCTGTCGCTACAGGCCCTGCTAAAACGTGTTTCTGTCTTTCAATACTTAAGGGGGCTTATAAGAAAGACCACTATAAGGTCTTCCTGGAGCCTTCTCTTCTCTAGGCTGAACAACGCCGACTCTCTCAGCCTTTCTTTAAAGGAGAGATATTCCATTCCTCTGATCACCATGTGACCCTTCACTGGACCTGCTCCCACACATCCATACCTTTCTTCTACGGAGGACTCCAGAGCTGGACACAGTACTCCCGGTGGGGTCTCACCAGTGTGGAGTAAAGGGGAAGAATTCCCTCCCTCAGCACACTCACCACGCTTCTTTTGATGCAGCCCAGGATATGGCTGGCTTCCTGGCTCATGTCCAGCTTTTCATCCACCAGAACCCCCAGGTCCTTCCCAGCAAGGCTGCCCTCAGCCCCCTCCCTGTTTTGATACCGGGGGTTGCCCCAGCCCAGGCACAGGACCTTGCACTTGGCCTTGTTGAACCTCATGAGACTCACATGGCCCTGCTTTTTGACCCCATCCAGGTCCCTCTGAATGGCATCCCATCCCTCAGGCATGTCAACTGCACCACTCAGCTTGGTGCCATCTGCAAATTTGCCGAGGGTGCACTCAAACCCACCATGTATGTCACTGATGAAGATATTAAACAGTACTGGTCTCAATACAGACCCCTGAGGGACACCATTCATCACTGATCTCCACCTGGACATTGAGCCATTGACCACTACTCTCTGGATGCGACCATCCAGCCAATTCCTTATCTACTGGATAGTCCATCTATCACATCCACCTCTCCAATTTAGAGAGAAGGGTGCTGGGGGGGGGGGGGGGGGGCGGGGAGGGGGGTGGCAGTATCAAAGGCCTTACAGAAATCCAGGTAAGATGACATCTGTAAGTTCTTACCTTGTCCACTGATGTAGTCGCTCCATCATGGAAGGCCACTAGGTTGGTAAGGCAAGACTTTATCTTGATGAAGCTGTGTTGCCTGCCTCAAATCACCTCCCTGTCCTCCATGTGCCTAGCATAGCTTCCAGGAGGCCGTGTTCCATGATCTTCCCAGCCACAGAGGTGAGGCTGACAGGTCGCTAGTTCCCAGGGTCCTCCTTTCTACCCTTTTTTAAAATGGGTGCAATGTTTCCTTTTCCAGTCTCTGGGGACTTCACCTGATTGCCGTGACTATTCAAATACCATGAAGAGTGGCCTGGTAACTACATCAGCCAACTCCCTCAGGACTCTGGGTTGTACCTCATCACATCCCAACTTATGTATGTTCAGGTTCCTCAGGTGGTCTTGAACTCCTCTTACAGTGGGAGAGGACTTTGCCCCCCCGGTCCCTGCCATGAGGTCCACCCACTCGAGAGGTGTGGGAAGAGGGATTGCCAGTGAAGACTGAGACCGAAGAGTTGTTGAGTACTTCAGCCTTCTCCCTGTCGGCTGTTACAGGTTTGGCAGTTACGCTCATTGCAGGGGTACACTTTCTTTGACCTTCCTTTTCTGGCTGACATACCTGTGTAGCTTCTTTTGTGTCCCCTGCCAAGTCCAGCTCCAGCCATGCCTTGGCCTCCTGACCCCATCACTACACAACTGGGCAACATCCCTATACTCTTCCCAGCATACTCGTCCCTGCTTCCACTGCCTGTGCATTTCCTTCTTGCCTTCATCTCGATTCATCCACGCTAGTCCCTTGCCTTCCTTTCCTGATTTCTTACACATGGAGATCAAGAGAAAAATGATACATACAAGAGGAGAAATTACCAAAGATGATGGACACCCGTCAATATTTCCATGATCTTTTCCAAGAGAAAGTTCTGCTGGACCTCTGATTGCTAGGCTATCCCTTGTCAGCTGTGCTCAGTGTTTCAAGGTTCTCAGTGAACCTTGATTTCATTACTGAAATCAGAAAGAAAATTTTGGATTTTAATAACAGAAGATATTATTATACACACCTACACTGATACACTGTGTAACGAAGGGCAGATCATTTTATTAGTGGATGAAGTGTTTTTTTTCCTATTGATTTCAGTGGGTGGAGCTGGGAATCCAAGTGTGTAAATAAAGTTTAATTGTAAGTGCAAAGAATTCACCTTGTTACTCAAGTCAACATGCAAGTTTGGCAGCAATAAACTGCATTTCTTAGGAAAACAATAGGATAGGTTCATCTCTACTTCTCTGGACTTTCCAAATCCCACTTGAAAGAACTGCAGGTTTGGAGGTTTTTCAATTTTCTGTTAGAAATTTGGATTCTGTTGTATTTATACTATTAAATGGCTACACATTGTGCAATAAAGTCTGTTCAACTGTATTGCCATTCATTCACAAATAAAACATGCTTGCTGCCTTTGAGCTAAAATGTTCCTTCTATACCTCTACTATTCTTTTTCAGAATATTTTATTGTTAACAGTATACATACTCTGCACAGTTTTAAATTTACAACCAAATGCAATTGCTGTTGAAGTAAACAAACTTTTTTTTTTTACATTAAAGTATTTAATTAGTGAAACAATCATTATCAATGTAACAAACTGAAAAATACAGCAACTCGATACAAGACTGAGGTAACAAAATACTTTGCCAAAAACCTAGATTCCAACACCAGGGTTATTATGGGTGAGACAGTTCACAAGAATTATAGAAAGAATCCTTACACAAATGGCATGCAGTGGACTGCTGGAAAATACAGCCAAAAATAGTGCAACAGTTTTCACACAAAACAAACCAAAATGTTGAGATTGATTTACATTATAATGTGACAAATAAGTTGCAATTTGAAAACTACCTTCTTTGCCTCATTTTAGTGCTATTTGGAAAAAAACATGCATTTTGGCACTGAATTACATGAAAATTGCACATTAATAAATTTATAAAATTGCCTACATACATTTTATATCTTCACAACTCTGAAAGTAGTACTTTCAAGATAATGTTTATTTTTACACAACTATTGCAGTTATTCTCTTTGATGGATGAGAACTTGTATGGTTTGTGATACTTTTGTAAAAATGCTGTATTAATCAGTACTGATATGCAATATGTTGCGTTTCGACAGCAGCTTTCAATTCACCTTGAAAATACCAGATGACAAGCAAATGGTACCAAATGACAGTATGAAACCTCAAATCAGCAGCTACAAACTGTTTAATACTTAAACTCATTTAAAATTGGTTTAAGATATTTTAGTAATATTCTTACACTGCTGTAATTCTGATTTTTTTTACATAGTGCAGCCATTTCACAGCTGTGCTATGCTGAAAAGATGTTCACCTGACTATTGTGTAAAACTATTATTTGCTATGTTGAGGATTGAGTAGGATTGAAGGGTTTAATTTCTGCACAGATTAATCCTCTGACAGTGACAAATGACATTGCCTTTCATTCATGCCACATTGTTCTGGGGCTCATCATGGTTTCTGGCAAAGACACTTCCTTTCTAGTTGGGAATCCGTTTTTCAAGCAAGTGAAAACTGACCCTTTTGTAACTTCTCCAATAGACTCTGTGGCTTGCAATTTTGAGTAAAAGTATATTTTTGAAGGCTAGAACACTCTACATCTTGTCCATACAGTAACATATATGAGACCCTTAAACTCTAAAAGCCATTAAATTCTGAGTACGTACAGGCTCATTCTGTCGCCACTGAACCAGTCAGCAATTACTGTTCTTTCCGAGGGAGGCTTGTTAAACGTAGCCCAAAGTTGTTACAATATCCATTACTTTATCTCAATTGCAAGATGCTGGAAAAAACGTCATGAGTCCTCATTAGTGTTCACTTCCACTACATCACATGAGAAATGAGTAAGTAGTTACATGCCTCTAATATATGTACATTTCATGCCAATAAATATTCCGTTTCAATTTTAGCTTATAGTTAAGACAGATCAGGTGAATCCCTTTTAAGGAGAAAGGGCTGCTAATAAAGTAATAAACTTTAAAAAAACCTCTTGACTTCAACAGTTCTGTTTCGCTTAGCGTGTCATCATTTTGGTCACCATTCTGCATGTGGTTCAAACCCTTCAAATGCTAGTAACACACAATACGCATGGTCACAGGTGGCATATTCATTAAAATGGCAGTCCACGCAACACTTGCATCTTCATAAATAATCTCCTAACTAACCACAAAAGTCCACAGGTACAGAACAATTCAAATTGTATCATAGTCTAACAGTCTGAAGTAATTTACTGGTGACAGGATTTTACTTCATTCATTGTCTCTAATGGCACTGCATGCTCTGCCCTCCCAGATACTGGTATTTTTCCTAGTTCAAAGCTGTCTTACCTTAGCAAAAAAGGAGAAAAAAAGGTATAAATATATTTTGCATTACACTCTTTTCACAGAACTCCTGAGCTATCAAAGAAGTTTTCTCAACTTTACAAACACTTTCACATGTCCCAGGATCTAAATGCATTTGTTGTCAGGAACTGGTTTTCTTGAAAAGCTGGTATGTATTAGGCTTCATTCTCAGGTTTGTAACATGAACACTTTAAATAACACAAAGGTTACAGATTACCTACATTTAACAATATGAGTATTTTTTTTGTTGTCATAAGAGAAGTTTCAGTATCAAAAATTAAAAAATCATGTAAGTCCACAGAATAAATACTCCTAATGCCAGGCAGCTTGTTCTAATACAGGCTTTGTTCAAATAAACTGACTTCCATTTTTCTCATAGTTTGTCACCTAAAGGCTGGCTTGCAAATTTATCCTCTGTGCAATCTTAGGAAACTCAGAAGAAGCTTTTGGATGAGTTCTGAATACTGATGCCTTACGGCAAAAGAGTTTCAAACAGAAAAAGTGCCAAACTTAGCATGGCAACAGAAAAAAAACCCCAACCACAGGAGCACTAGGGCACAGCAGGGACACAGCTATGGATGTGGAGAGAGTTCTTTCAGAGGAGAAGGCTTAGTTACATTCTTTTTTGTTGTTGTTGTTTTCTGGACACTGGTGTGGAAGATTCTTTGTACTGGCTCCACTGTCAGACAGTCTTCCCTAGCTCTCATTGCCACCATCATCTCACAATAGCAGCACCATGTGCCGGCACTGTATGTCATAAAGTTGTGTCATGTACTGGAGTTGAGTGGAGCCGAGTCACCCGCAGACAGAACAGAAACAACAATACAGAATCACCCTGAGGAGCCAGGGCACGTGATACGTAATACCCGATTACCTGCTTCCATGTACCGGGGGATTTAAGATGAACAACATTCAGACCGAATTAAAAACCAAACTTGTAAGCAACTATGCCACTGGTAAAGAGAATGAAAGATGACCTTTAGCACAAAACAAATTTAAACAGCCTTAAATCCATTGTCAGGCCATTCCTGAGTAACAACTGAACAAAAAGAAAACCAACTGTCCTGTGCCAAAATACATTTTTCCCAAATAGCTCAAATGTGAACAGCAGAATTGTCCAGAGATTTGATACAAAATCTGAGGCAGCCACTTCGCCAAGCAACTCAGTGCACTTAGATTATAAAAATGTTGTTCCACAATTTTCTATTCTAGTTGACACTTTGCAGCAAGTTAACACTGTCAATCATTCTGTGCATTAGAAAGAACTGAAACCCAACATGGGCCAAATATTCTTCAGTCACACAAAGCAGCTTAATAGTAAAAAGAACCGTTTAAAAAAGAATAGGCAGAAGATATGATGCTCAGTTTGTGGTCAAACATCAGTTCCTGGCAGTCTCTGACCACAAAAAGTTGAGTGCTCTGGAATCCTGCAGGAGTCGGTATTAATCTTCTGTCCATTTAACCTTCTGCTTTCACTCAGGGCATGAGACTACATCTGGTCCTAAGGACAACATTCACTTTCTGCTTTTAAAAGCTGTGTCAGAATCACTTTCAAGTTACATAGGAAAGTGCTGAAATATTTGTGGCTGGCTCATGTCAGAAAAAACATTCTCCTCTTCCTCCTCAGAGAACAATAGCTTGTTTCTTCAGTTTGGCACTTGAAGTCGCACCAGGTAGGAGAGCAAATTATTCGAATGACATTAGATTAGCAGGTACCTGGAAGAGAATTTCAATTATCCAGCAGCATAATGCTCCTGAGCCTATTATGGCATTGGGAAACTGCAAGGTTACAAAAGGCTAATAATTTATTATCCAATGTGACGAGTGGAATCAGTCCCCAACAGACGTGAAAAAGTGCTAACCCCATAAATGACAGGAAAGATAAAGACTCAAATGACTTTCCTATTCATGGACCAAACCCAGCCAAAGTATTCTAAGATGTCATCAGTATGCAATGGGGGGTGGGGGATGCGTGTGTAAAGAAGATTCTCAAGCTGCATCCTGTTTTAGGTCCTATATGGATGAGCATCCTATTAATTTAACCTCTGGAAATCCTTTTAAGAATGAACCTTTTCCTCAAGAGAAGAATGAGACTGCTATGTAAAGGACACTTTTTTTATAGGACACTCTTCAGTGGCACTTACAGATTCCTCCAGTCATCTGAGGAAATGTTAGCATGTTTGCTTTCTTTATCCATGAGAAAGCCCCTTCTGAAGTAGAGATGTGGTTACCTCACTTGAGGCAGTGAGTGCAAAGGTTATATGCTGTTAAGGGAACCAAACCTAAATCTGTACAAAACCTGATTTGGTGGGAATTCTGTAGCTTTAAGTATTTTTTATTTCTCCTATTGGAAAGCTTGATCAATGTACAAAATGAGAAGTTACATCTGTCCCCACAGGATATGTGTGCACACAGATTGAAAAGAGTTATCTTTTCTAGTAAGGATTTTCTGGAAAATATAATAAAGTGGGTAGAACTTAAGTTTCACAGCCTTACCTGAGGCTTGTTGCTTTTGCATGCATCATCCAAATGCTTATGCCACAATATTGCATGAAACCTTGAACCGGTCTGGAACTTGTAAACATTGCCTGCAAAAATAAAATCAAAAGCTCTAAATTTGCAGACAGACATGTAGTTTCAAGGGATTCTAATTTCTGTGCAGAAGCCAAAATCCTGAAGTAAGCTGTTAAATTTGCACCTCAAATGGTCAAACAGGACATTGCTCATATAACAGAGACCATGTGAAGCATGTTATCCAGCAGTCCCTGGGCGAAGGCAGTATGGGAACATACGTGGCCTGTGAAACTACGAGGGGTGTGCAGGCAGAGAGGCCAAACTACAGCCTGAATTTCTTCTACTCCTAACCACAGTTAGGAGTTGTGGTTACTGCCAAACTTCATATGAACATTTTTTGGTATTTGTGAACTCAGTTTTCTTCAACGGCCTATTGCGAGTTCCCTCTGTGACCCGTTATTTTGTAAATTGTTTCTTGCAATCTTTGTGCATTTTAGTCAACACCCAAGAGATGCACTTTGCACAGTAGATGCAAACGCATGTCCAGCACCGAAGCTGAAAATGTGAAAAGTGAAGGAAGCCTCAAAAAACTTCATGTAACTACTCAAAGTGCAAAATAACTCTGGTGGCTTTCTGATCTTTTGAAGTTTTTGAAGTTTAATCAAGGGATGTTTGAAGGATTTTTGTAATATTTTAATTGGTCTCAGTGTAAGTGACATTGACCAACTTTAAGAAAGCTATTCAGAAACCTGGAGATCAGGGTATGTGCACACATGGACATGCCACAATCTCATACTGGTTCGGCAATTTCTGCAAAACTTACCAGTAACCGTCAAGATACAGCAATACCTCTGTAGGCAGCACAGAAGCACTACGACATATTGTAGAAGTGTGTTCATTTGTACCCTCCCTTGAAAATACTACATTGAAAATCTTCCTCTTCAGTCTTTTAAACGAGTGGCGCTGCAAGCTCTATAATCTACAAACTCATTAACAGAGTATTAATCTACCTCCTGTCACAGAAATATAATGCAGACAATGTCCATCCTGCAACATCTACCTTTGTCAGGGTTATTTAGCTGGAAAATATCAGGATGCTCAGGGTCGTCAGGCAGTGCCACCATCCAGCCCACAACGGAGACTTTTTTACCAGGTGTAGATTTATACTGGAAGAGACAGACAAGTCAGTCACAGCTGAGACTGTAGTAGGAATCAACTTTTGATTATAAAAGTTGTACAGGCATATGGCTTAGCCTGGAACAGCAAGCACACTTCAAACACCCTTCCAGATCTGCTTACGCATACACAATTTTAGTTTATAGAATAAATTCAAAGCTTACATGTTTTCTTTCGGTGCCTCTTAAAGATTTTGCTCCAAAGTACAGAAGAGTTGATCCTGAAAGCATAACCCAGTATCTAGTCCATGAGGAGAGCTGAATCAGAAAGGAAAAAAAATTAGGAAAAACTTTGCTTATCTCTGACAGTTCAAAAATCTATTCACAAACAAGTCCAACAGCTACCGAAGTTAATTTCAGAAGCAAGGGAGAGTTAGGTAAGGAGTATCTCCTGGTATAAATCTGCCTGGCTACCTAAATTTGGATGGATGGCTGTGAATACAATCCATCTTGCGTATCTCATAAAAATATCAGGACTGATTTCTTCACAGCAACATAGCGTGCTGCCTTCTGCTGGACAGATCTTAGACTTCACGCTTGATCAGTAACATTTACTGAGAGGACACCTCTGCAATTCTCAGATCTTTTAGCACTGAACAGTAGGGTTGCACATAAAAAATAGTAACTCTTCAGAAAACAAAAAATTACCAAATGCATAGGACTGGAACCACGTGAAACCTGTGAATTTAGGTTAAGTATGAATTACTGTGACCTTTATGCTACGGGTGGATGCCCTGCAGCCTTCCCATTTCACCACAATACTAAAATTGCTGCCCTCACAGAAATGCATACTGATTTACAGAGCTGCTTTACTCTTGCTCTGCTGTCACAATCTAGAGTCATTACTTGCAAATGCAGGGAGAAGCAAAACTGCTGTAGATCAAATGACATAGAAAAGTTACAAACTTGTTAGAACAGTTAAAACTCTGAACAGAAAATAATTTTAAAATTGATAATAACAAGGAACATTGCTTTGCATGGTGTAAAGCTGCAGGTTTGATCTAATCCTGCAAATCAGAACAGCCACTACTGAATTAGAATTACAGGAAGAATTAGAATCACTTACAGTAGGTTTCTTGCCCTCTTTGAGCAATGTTTTTCTTCTTAATGGCCCTTCCATGGTAATGACTCCTGTGGAACTACCTAATGTGCAGCTGCAGGCGCCTGTTGGGCTGGAAAGACAAAACATTGCTGTATTTGAACAGAAAAATAAGGACAAGAAGCGAGCAATATAATTTAGCTCCAAATACATTTTTCCTGCATTCCCTTGTATCATCTGACACTTGACGGTATATGTATATGTATTTTTCCAGACCTGCATAGCAAATAGGAACCAGGATCCTTGAAAAATAGCAAATCAACAAAAGGTTCCATTCCAGGGGCTGAGACATGTAAAAATAAACCAAAACACAATACATTTTGAGGCTCAAAGTCAAAGGGAAAACAAGCAATTTTCTGTTTTATTTTGGTTAAATTACAGAAATGATCTGGATTTCTGGAAACTGACAGCTTAAAATTTTGGCACTAAGAACTCCCACAAATGTAATTTTATCTTATTATAAACTCTAGCTATCAAAAAATAATGTAAGAAACTACCTTGGCTAAATGGAAAGAAGTTGAGAAAACTTTGTAACAACGTCAAATAATTTACTGCACAGCAATTAAAATATTTTTTCCTTTCCCAGGACGAACATAGAGCTTCCCACATACAACAGTGAAAAGGTGATACAACTGAAAGAACCCATATACAGGCTAAGTTTGAAATGTAAACAGCCATTAATAACATAGCAACCAAAGACTGACTGGTAAGTAATGATTTATTAGAATTATCTGCTCTCTTCATGGCCACGTGACCACAGCCCTGATATTCCTGTAAAGGACAATGTAATCTCGCAGAGCCAACTAAATCATGTCTAATAATGAATACAAGGAAAAGGACATCTGTGTGATCTACGACTCACTATTCTGTCTATGAACAAGTATGACGGTGTCACACAAACACAAGCTGGTTAAAGTGACATACACAGCCACACCACCTGTGCAAGAACAGCACTCCAAGTTGGCAGGTGCATCCCCTTGGATTACATGGAATTGCCTTATCTGTGCTAATGTGTATTGTTGCCAACTCTAGTTTTCTGACAGAAGTAGTAGAAGATTCCAGAAAAGGAAGAATGAACACAAGCATTAGATTTACTTGATGGTGGATTAACACAAGAAATGTATTTTAAGGAATAATTCTTCTTTGTAGATGTAATAGGTTTTTCACATTATCTTCTTACATTTTATATTTCTAGCTTGTATACACTTTTGAAACAAATCTACCGTGGACATGTTAAGGGAGTATCTTCCAGAAGCAGGTATAATAGCTGAAATACTGTTCCAATATTTATTTCTTTACTTATTTATAATGTATGTAGTTTTGTTCCTGTCTAACTTCTAACTCGTGCTGCTATCAGATGTTACTAGCTCATTATATCAACATTTCTACACTACCTGAAGCAAACTAATTTATATGTAATAAAAACTGACTGGATTTAAACTCCAACTAAATCTCAGTATTTGCAGAATACTGTTTTCAGGGCCCTATTTTCTTTACGGTTTGTATATACTTCTTCACTTCCCACTACCACTATAGCTCTGTGACACAAACAGATGTTATGGGTAGCTGTCCTGCAAATCTGGAAATAAATTGTGAGAAAGGGTCAGGAAGGTATACTTCTGGTATCATTATTTGCCATAGAAGGCAAAGGTGGCCTTTGTGACAAACCTGCTTCTGTAATGTCCTAAAAACCGGAAGGAAGCGCTAGTGTTCTGCAATGTGGAAAACCAGATATAGTTTGTTAAATCAATAGCTAAACTGAGTTTTGTCTGAACGGGCCACACCCCTGCTTTAGCACGAACAGTAATTTTTACAAGCAGGAGGGGAAGACTCCCACCAGCTGATACCGCCGTACAAGGATACTTCTGGACACAAAAGGCGTTATGCTAGGAAAGTGCAGAGACCTAAATGGAGGTTTAGCACCATACACTGAGCAAGGCAGACCCTGAACTGTACCTGTAGACACAGCTTCGACTCCTAGGAGAATTCCGGATCGGTACCCTCCAGTTAGGCCCCAGCGTGGCATATAAACGACCCCTGTTTGTGAATGCAAATATCTGATGAGGGAAATTCTAGTCTGAGACTTCAACAGTTACGGTTTGGTAAGCATGACAGAGATAGTTCCCAATCTTTTTAAGTCCACAGAAAGAAAAAGCACAGTAACTTTACACTGCTTTGTTTCAAAATGTTTGCCATTTTTTCCTAACTGATCAGTAATTTGATAAAAATAACTACTGATTTAAGGCTTACCTGTGTTAGGGATAATTTGTGAATTTCTTAGCTAAGCCTGTAAAATGCTCAGTGAGTGCACATGAAGACTAACCTTTCAAGCCCTGATGGCAGCTCCTCACTAAATTCTGAGCTTTCACTGCTATCTAGAAAAAAAAAAAAAAAAAAAAAGAGTAGTACAGAGAAGGAGTAAGAAAACCACCCAAGAGAAAATACAAAGCCAATGTATGTGGATCATCAGAATGATCTTTATATAGTACCATGGAAATTGCTTACTCAAATCATGTTTCATAGTTGAAGTCTTTAGAGTTCATAGTAAAATCTGAAGTTGGAAGAGGCTTACATGAGCCTTCCCATTTATAATATCTGATTGATGAACGAAGTCATTGTCACCGCTGTGTTTAAATACCAGACATCTACATGTTACTTTAATTTTCATTATGCTGCTTTTCTTTTAAAAGCTGACAACTTCAGGAACACAAAATACAGTTACTTTGGATGACAAGATTTCTACCACAAGATCTGTAAGTGGACTGAAGTTATTAGACGTGGTACCACTGTTTGTTTTCAGCACGCAAGCACACCTGTAACAGGGGATGTGCCAGCTGGCTGCTGCTGCTGGGAGCCGTAACAACCAAGGTGACGGTACCGACAACGATAGTCCCTACTTATCCTCCCGTGACCGATCATCCCTCCTTTCCTGGAACAGCTCTTTAGCTCAGTTTTAATTTGCCTGGGACTGATCTTCTAATGCTCTGCGTAACACAACGAGCTCTGCCTGTATTTTCACAAGTTCAAAGATCATCTCAGTGTCAAACCCTTCCCGGCCAAGCACTCCGCCACCTTCACAGTTCATTTCCTACTCTAGAAACAGCCTGAGCTGCACGGAAAGTGCCTTCTCCTGCTCAGAACACAGATTCTCGATCACTTTGGTTTTATTATAATTGTTTTGTTAATTACAATACCATAAAGTAATTGCCGTCCTGTTTCACACGTTCATTTCGTCTCTCTTTTCAAGTCACGGAGAGCGCAGCCAAGAGGTTTTCCCAACCCCTAAGCGACACCGTTCAAGCCGCAGTGTCCCCCGTGCGGAGGCAGCCGGCCGGACACGCACCCCGGGTCAGCGGCGCTCCTCCCCCCGGCGAGCGCCCCGGACGCCGCGTCCCACGCGGGGCGCCCCCGCAGCCCCCAGCCCGCAGCCCCCGGGCAGGCGGCGGGGGCCCGGGGCCGGTACCTGCGCGGCCGCCCCCACGGCTGCGCCCCGGCGCGCGCCGCCGCCCACCTACCTACGGAGAGGCCGTTGGCGAGCGGTGCGCGGTGCGGGGGGCCGCGGGCCGGGCTGTGGGCCTCCAGCACGCTGTCATCCAGGAGGTGGCGCGGCTTCTCCGAGGGGAACGTGGCGCTTTTGCTCTCCACGACGCTGAGCTGGCACATCATGCTGGGACGGGAGAGAACGCAGCCCCCTGCCGTCACCCCAGGCCCCCGCCCGGCCCCAGCCCCGGCCCCAGCGACGCGTTACTCGGCGGCAGGCGGCAGCCCCGCTCCCCGCGCTCCCCGCGCCCCCGGCCCCGCTCCGCACGGTGGTACAGCAGCGCGGGCCCGGGCTGCACGCTGGGCGCCCCTCACCCAGCTGCACCCGCGCATCAACGCGCCGCCAGCGGCCTTCTCCCCGACCCGTTAACTGTGCAATGCGGTGGGTGCTGCGGCCCCACCGGGCAGCGGGTGCTCTCGCTTAGCTGGGCACATGGCAGAGGAACGTGTTTCTAATCCTCGCTACCCGGGTAAAACAGCGCAAACGGGCACAGCTTTCCTGAGTACGGTGTGCCAAACAGCTAGTAAGTCTCCTTAGTTGCATTAGCAAGATGTTTAAAAAGCAAAAGCAAAAAAAATGTATCAGTTACGCACACCAGGCACAGACAGACCAAAGTGGATACACAGCTTTCAAGAACTGCCAGCGCCTGGCACTAGCAGAGAACAGTGTCAGCAAAAATAACAAAGTGTCAGGAGAACACCTTGAGAACACCCAGTGCAGCGGAAGCACTCTCGCAATACAAGAAACAAGAAACGGAAGAGACAAACACCAGAGTGCTCTCTGCTGCTATCTTAAACCTTTGTGATGCATGAAATCGCCCAGCGTGAGACAGCCCGGAGTACCCACTTGTTTCCCAGGCTGTGACTCTTCCTGTGCCTTGGTACAGGAGGTGTAGGTAGGCTGGCTGCTACGGAGGCATCAGGACATGTGGGTCTCCTGCTGAATTTCATAATTGCTGACACATCAGACGGACCTAAAAGACAAGAGACCATTTAACATTGAACTGATGCAAAACCCAGAAATGTCACAGGCCTCTGTGTTTAGCCACCGATTAAAAGGAATTGTTAGGATAACCAAAAGGCACAATTTCTGAAGAACTGTTTCTTGTGCATTAGGGTTATACCATCCATTTCTGTTACGAATTCATCTCTATATTCTTGAACTGTCTGGAAGTAATTTCTAAAACAGCTTTGCACATACTTTTAACAATGAACTCCTACAAAAAGTCTTGGCACCCTTGCAACAGCTGGATGTGCCAAAGTGTAACATGCAGAGCCATGAAGTCGGTTTGTACTTCGGGTGTGAGCAGGAATGCTCACACATGTTTTGAATTTTGTTCACAACTCTGTGTTGTAAATAAACTGTAAACAGTCTGCTCACACTGACTCACAGCTTGAGCATGTAAGAGAAAGCAGGGGCTTTTCATGTATCTAATGGCCAGACAGATGCATTACTTCTCAATCATCTATGAGCTCTAGAGATGTCTAACTGCAATTATCCCTCCTCTCATTTTACAGATTTTATGAGGCCTCACAGAAAACATGGACAAGCTGTTCTTTTTCCTTTTCCAGTTCCTTGATGCTGTTTGCAAAAGGCCGGCATTGAACTTTGCAATACAGTGGAGAACAACATCGCCTATTGTCATCCACAGCGAATGCAAGACTATGCTCGGCTTCACAATAAACAGTTGAGATTTCACTTTTAAACATTTAGTTGTGACACTGGTGCTTGTGAAAGAAGTGGGAACAGTGGTCATGAAAGTGTCATCTGCCCTATATCTACCTCCAGACTTGGTAAAGCCCAGGCAGCAGCGAAACAGACTTCCCCCTGTATCACAGGAACCACTTCTTGGAGGCTCTAGCGACCTTAGCTTTGCCAGCTTCTGGCCTTTAACCTAAAACCACCCATTAAGAGATTGACACATCACACACAACTGTCACCAGAATCCTTACAAAAGCACTGGGACTCAAACTAGTGATAAACAGAAAAAACCACTAACAAACAAACCCCTCGCATTCCAGGGCACAGTTTGACAAGAGGGTACGAAGGTTCGCTTCTAACAGATGGTTCTGAGAGGGTGGTTGGAGACTGCAACAGGCTCCACAAGGAAGTGTTCACAGCACCAAGCCTGTCAGAGTACAAGGAGCATCTGGAAAATGCTCTTAGTAATATAATTTAGTTTTAGGTAGTCCTCTGAGGAGCAGGGAGTTGGACTTGATGATCCTTATAGGTCCCTTACACACTGAGATATGATTCTACCTGCTATACAGGCTACTCTATCTCTCCCCAAGCACGAAGTTATTAATCAGTTTCTTCTGCCTTGAACAGAGGATTCATGAGTCGCAAGAAGAAAAGAGGACAGCCAGTAATGAGCTTGTCCTAGTTAGAGGCAAAAAAACACAAGCAGATGAAAGATGCTTTACTGTTAATACCCCCTCTGCAATATAGACTTGTAACAAGTTGTATGAAATAGAGGAGTTAATTCCAAATTATGTGTATTTTTATTTCCCCATAGCCTCATGAATTTCACTAGGAACTGGGTCATGACTAAGAAAAATTGCAAAGGTTTTTCCCTAGCAGGAAGGGAAAAAAAAAATCTCATCCACACAGTGTTCTGAACAGTTGAGCAAACTGTTCATTGTGCTGTTTTGTTAACAATGAAAGGAGCCTCAAGACAAGCAGAAAGAGGAAACTGCTTCTAGCAATAGAAAAAGGGGAAATGAGTTTGTTAGAGGAACCTTCAGTCGTATCACTCATCAGATCATCAACTGAGTGGGAGAACAAAAAGAGAAAACAGTTACTAATCCTGTTTTCTACCACATTGCTACATAGCATCTTATATAGGACAGCATTTTTGCCTGCCTGTCTTTGCTACCATCATGCAATTGAGAATTTGTGAAATGTGACACCACTGGCACAAGTCACTGGCATAATGTGGCTTCAAAGAAGATCTTATGCTTAAAGGCCACATGCAGTTTTTTTAAAAAAAATAATAGTAAAATGTACTTTTAATCATTACTTGATTCAGAGTAACCAGAACCATACACCTGGGAGGTCGGAAGAGGGCTCAGTACAATGTTCTGCTGCATTTTCAATTAAAATTTTGCATTTGGTCTATAAGATGACGTCGGAAGCTTTTCCTCTAAAGACAATAGGGTCCATCTTCCTCTACTCTGTGGAGTCTAAGCACAAGAATATAAAAAGTATGAATCTGAGCAAAACCAGGTGGTGACTAAAAACTGTTTGAATTCGTACTTCACCATTAGGTCTGAAAACATTTTCTGTTGCATTACTAGCAAGAACATATATTCTCTGAAGTCTTTTACTACAAGTTTTGATTATGAATTCTTAAAATTTCTGCAGGGACAAACCAAATGCATCCAGAAGTTTCAGAAATGATCACAAGCTCTTTTACTTGAAAACCTCCAGCCCTTCTGACTAACTACGTTCACAAAAGGAGTGCTCTCTACGTGTTTTATTTGTATTGCCTTTCCATCAGATATTTTTCAACTCGCAAGCAGTAAAATACTTAGGACTAGTGAGGTGTTTACTACCTGCTAAGAAGCTTTTTAAAATATATTGGAACTGAGACCCAGTAAGAAGACAGTGGCAGCTGAAAGAGAATTTCCCTGAAAGTTATGAGCATATATCAGTAAGAGTTTAGTCTGGAACTCAGCACAAACTTCAGTGTTCAGGCGGCCACTCTGAGGTTACCATCACACCTTGCAGTGCATTAAGTCACTACTTGTCCCTTCGTTTGGCTGCAGGCTTGGTTCAGTTTTCTGTTGCTTCCTGTCATGTCATTCTGCTCGCTCTTTCTGTGCCAGTTCTCAACCCTGACTTACAGTAAGTTCCTTTAAGTGGATGACCTCATAGTTCCCCGAGAGCTACTGAAGCATTTTGTTTAACAAACTGTTGAAACTGCAGCCTGTGAAAGGGCAGCCATCTCAAGGTATAGCCCTAAATGAGTACCAGTATGGGCCAGTGCTTTTTCACACAGAAACTATGCCACATGTTAAAATAACTGTAATACATTAAGAGTTTAAAGGTTTAAATTTCTTACAGTGGAGAGTCACAGAGCTGAAAGCAATAAGACTGATTAATCTGATTCTAAGACAATGTTCATTGAAACAAAGCATGGAGACTGCACCAAAACGACTTTATCCACCAAAGGAACAGCAAAATAACAAGTCTTGTGCTGACACAATCAAGCCATTACAAAATCAAAGCCAGCTGGATTTGACTCCAGGTATTTTAAAGTATTTATAGGTTCAAACATTATTGCTACCACAACCTATAAAAATTAAGAGATGTCTACCAACAAGAACAGTACTTTGAGAGATTTCACTCTACACTCCCTAAGTTCGTTAAAAAAAACCCCTGTAACAAATGATGTAATGCATCTAAAAGGACAGCCTACCTTAGACCGAAAATAAGATTGTAGAATCAGACTTCAGGTTAAAATACTGCCAGGCTAAGGTGAGATGTATGAAGGGTGACAGAATCTGTGGAAATAGGTACAGGAGCCGTACAACATAAGCCAACAGTTCCTGCCTGGATACCTTGCTATTACACGTGGCAATCACAATTGTTTTCATCAGTCCTGTGAAAGGAGGTAATGGACTGACTCCAATTCCTAGTTAGGTGCCTTTAGTGAAGATCGGGATGACAGAGAACAGAGTGCTTTGTGGGGTAAGACGAAGACAGAAATATCAGCTGTGCTGGTGTCACTGGCTGAAGCAGCCATTTTCTGTGTAGTTCTGCATCCTCCTCATTTCCAAGACATGAGATGAAACTAGATACAGTTTGGCTCTGTTAACTCTGTGCTAAGGTAAAAAGAATCTGAGCTTAAAAACCCTTACACCTGCTCTGCTGCCAAATGTCTACGAAGAAGAACTGAGAAGTTGGGAGTTCTCCTTAGGCAGGACCTGTGCTGCAGGACACACTCAGTTCAGCAAGGGGTCTGGGGTGCAGAGGGTGTCAGCGTGAGCTACGGGGCACAGGGGAGGTGACCTCATTTCTGTAAAGGGGTAAGAGACAAGAGCGCATGTGCCAAGAACAATGCCAAAGAGGGTAACTGGTGAGATACTGATGAAAACTGCACAGACCGAGGGATGTTTATGGACATACCAGACTGCTGAGCAATTAGCTGGGGAAGCTATGCCTGATACTGCTGATAACAAAATTCCAATATTTAAATTCATTTGAGACTGAGTTATTTTGCCCCTTTTTTTCCAGTAAGTGAAGTCATCTGCTACTGCTAACTCTCCCCTTTACTCTCCTGGCTCCACTCCTAGTGCATACTGTTACCATGATTGCTATTCTGTTATTTTGCCGTTCACGGAGACAAAGCACTCTTAGTAGGATTTTCCAGTCAGCTGGCATGAACAAGGGTTAGTTTGGTTTTCATTATTTCTCAGCATCATTTTCAAGACTATGCTGACATGCACAAAAATAATGTATAAAAATATTTAAACATTATTAAGAATTTGTTTGCGTTGGGGAACGTGAGACAACTTCATCAGAGTAAGCGGAGTGCTGTTCAGAGATCTGCAGCAAGAACATTTGGAAAAGTTTACACATATCCCAAAGGAACTCACTGTTTTTTCCTTTGCATAATTTTTCCATGAATAATCCTTCAAATGTTATAAATGAATGTTACTTTTGCAATCCTTCAGTGGACATGTGAACATTTACAGTCTCCAGAGCTTTTTTTTTTTTTTTTTTTTTTTAATTTTTTTAAAAAAGGCAACAGGGTGAAGGAGCTACAGTTCACAATTTTTCTCCACTAAAAATCTAATCTATCGATAAAACAATACTAGGCATCCAAACAGAAAACTGAAGATGAGTTGCATATGATGTTTAAAAACAGAGTGACTTTTCAGGAAGGTAAAACAGCCTCAACTATTTACTATTTTTTGGTGAGCAGCTAAGAAGTACAACTGACACTTACCAGCTCTGTTTCTAAAACTATTTAATAAAGACATTCCAAGCCGCAGACTCTCTAGTTAAATCTTCTCTGTAAAGTTTTACTGTTCTGTTGCCATTGTAACCAAAGTCAGTGGGTGATAATTAAAACTTTCAAATAGAAAGACCTACTTACAAAACACACAATAAAGAACTTAAGAAGAATTCTGTGCACAGAATCAAGAATGATGCAAAAAAATTAAATCTAGAATGACGGCTATTGTAAAAGCATAGTTTCAATTTTCAGAGTATTGCTTTGTAATTCAGCTAAAGCCTATCAATGCATACAATATGCAAGGGACATATATGTTAGGGCTGCTTCTCAGACGAGAGCAAACTAAGAACAAGAACCAGTCTTTGGTTGCACCTCTCCATGCGCCCCCAAGCCTCCCAAAAGCCCATTAAAAAAGAAAATGTGTTTTGGTCAGACCAACTGAAGCCTGCCTGCCCTCTTTGGGAACAGTATGCAAAGGATTGTGCTGCAGAGGTCAGGAAGATGATTTTGGTTACTGAATGAAAGTACTCTTTTTTTTCTAAAGGACTATGAACTTTTTCCAATACCATGCCCTGGGAGTAAAGGGAACATAAGCAGGATTTTGTACTTCTGCCACATGATCTCTGTTGCTGTAATTAGTGTCCTATTCTAATCTCTGCCTCCACTCTACCTAACAGCAAAAGGTACAGGCACATTCATAAAAAGAAATTTGGAAACCTTATTGTGTAGTGCATTTTCATTATTTATCTTTTTAACCCTAAGGACAATAATTGGTATGGAATATTAGTCTGTTTACTTTGGCAATCAAAAATTTCTAATTCTAGGAGTATCATAGGAAGGAAAAGATCAATTCACTGTTTCATTCTAGACTTTATATTTTTAATCTTCCCCAAATCCTCATTCTTTTTTTTTTTTTTTTTTCATTTAAGAAGAGTATGTTAAGTCTAGGGAAACATTCAGTAGAAATCATGATTAAGATTGCTGCAAAAATACTGCCCAGCTTTGCTGCACTGCCCTTTCCCCCTCTAAAGTCTTCTTTCACTGACAGTCCAAAGGAACCACAATTTTCTCAAATGCCTTCTACTTCCCTAAAGCACGTCCTGCTGTTTACATTTTCCTTCAAATCATTCTCAGCTTCTTTGGTTTCTATCTTCCACTTCTCCAGCTATAGCTTGTTCTTTTTTTCTTGATTCCCTTCAGATTCTCAATGATCCTTTATTACAGCTTTCAGCAGATTTTCAGGGTAAATGAAGAGGTTTGCTTTCCTTAAATAATCAGAAAACAGCTTGAAGAAGTGTAACGCCAAACTTCATTTAGTAATCAAAAAAAGCCACGATACCGACATTTCCTTCCTCCCTCAAACTCAACTGATTTGCTTTGCGCAAGTAACCTCCCATCCTAATCTTAAACAAGCAAACAAAAAATGAGAGATTGAGACCCAGAGTACATGGTATTCTTTAGCTTCACTTTACTTCTAGGTTCTATTTTTTAGAACCTATTTTATGTTTACAGGACTACAGAATACAACCATTAGAAGATGTTTCTTCATAGCCTCCTCAAATCTGTAACAAGAAGTTTGGCTCCATTTTTTTTTTACAAATGCTACACCATTTACCAGTGCCAAGAATGCCTGGAACAGATACACAGTGTGTATCATCTCTCTCGATGTAGTCTTTGCTTTACGTTCAAATTTGCATTAATTTAAAGGTTAATTCCAAATGCATGGCTTGCAGTGAGGGAATAAACACTGACATGTATGTCAATCTTCTGTAATGTCTATCAATAACAACAATTATGAAAAAGAGAACTTTCAATCACATGGGCATGTTAACTTACAGAATTACTGAATCACAGAATGGTTTCAGTTGGAAGAGACCTTAGAGATCATCTAGTTCCAATACTTTTTCTTCCCATAAATTTAAGTGTAACAGTGAATCATGCTGGGTTGTTACCTCAGGATACTAACATCCCTTAATGGGCCAGTGCAGCTTAGGCAGGTGCAGCTCCGTTCACTCTGTCTCCCTTGCTGTTATGAAAAACCTGAGTGCATGTGTGAGCAACTAGTTCAATCTTCTTGGACCATTCAATTCTTGCTTACTTTTTTTGCTATGATTGCCAGAAAGGGACCAGTTCAGTGATGTGGACACAGAAGGTAGTCTGTTGATACTCACAGATGAAGCATCAAAACGTACAAAACAGGTCCTAGCAGAGTTTGCCCAGTAGTACTCAATCCAGTATCTCCAAGAGTAGGACTGTGGAAGTACGTTAATAACGTAGTGAAAGATGAAATTACAGTACAGACAAGATCACAAGTTTAATATAGTTAGCAAGGACAACAGCAAACTAGACAAGTGCACCAGAAACCTGGGGCACCTTTGGCTGCACCACTCTATCAAGATCAACTAACCATGTCTCTAACATAGTTCAGATGCACAGCAAGCACACTTGAGTGTATTTCCTTCAAATGCTTCCTGAATGGAAGTGGTACTTTCCATTTCAGGTGTTACTTCTATGGAATCGCTAATTGTCAGCATTTGTGTTAGTTACACTGTGCGAGTGGAATGTGCAAAACCGGTACTTACACTTCAGCAAAAATGTTCAATTTCTTGCAGCTGGATCAGCAGGGTAAAGCATGAGCTTGGATGACATCCCTGTTGGCAGTGAAGGCATACCCATTGTGAAAGCATAGCTGCAGGGGAACTCTGAAGTTTGGGTTCAACAAAATACATTAACCAATCCTTTAAAAAAACCCACTTTTTGCAGAAATTATTCCAGGTGACTGCTCTGGAGACAAAAAAAACCACCCAAAACCAAACCAGAGCAGAAAAGTCCCTTGTCCTCTGGCTCTTCTATATATTCATAATATGCCTTGGGAGTAATGGCTTGGTAGTTAAAATAAGCATCAGTAAACTAGGACATTAAAGAGACTTGCTTGGTAGGAAGTCACAGAAAGCAATAGAAAGTGGTAAAGTTAAAAATCAAGCATGAACGTTCTCTTCCTGATAACTTTATATTTGGTTTGACAGAACAGTCCTCTGCAGTTTTGGTGAAGCTTTGGTCTATTAGGAAAAAACACACAGACACTAATTCTGGATGGATTTAGCGGTTGGTAACAACATGTAAATCCCTCACATTTGTCTGGTATTAATATCTTTCAAAAGTACTCAAATGAGTTGTAAAAATTTGTAGGGAAAGTATCACAGAGGAAGAGACTGGAAATGAATGTAAGTCTGAAACTAAAGAGCAGTTTTCTGGATGGTCTGTAAACTTTTGTGACGAAAACTTAATTCTTCCACTTCTACCTTAAGTACAGCGTAAGAAAAGCAGACACTATGGACATGAAGCAATAACCAAGCACTTGCAAAAGGATTAGACAATCCTCATTTCCACAGAATGATTGGCTGCTAAAGCACTTAGCACAAACTATTTATTAGTTGCCAAAGCAACCAGTAAAACAAATGGCAAAATTAAATGTCAAACTCAGTGTTTACATGGAAAATGACGGCGTGGGTTTTGCTTTTTTTCATTCTAAAATGCTGGGACTGCTGTACAGACGTCATCAGTGTAGTATACCTACTTTCAGAGGGTTACAAATGTGTAAATATCCCAGTCTTTCTTCCTCCTGCTTCTACATTTTCTACATTTTTAGGTCCTACATATCAAAAAGCTGAATGGACTCAGCATAGTGGGCTGAATGTTACCCCAACAATAAAAAAGAAAATACACCCATTTCAGACTAATTGCTCCAGATTCCTGACAGAGTGGTAACAAAAAACCTCTGGTCTACTTATTCTCCTCTCAAGAATTATACCAAGACCTACTTGGAAAAAACAAAAAGGAAAAAAAAGGAGGGGGTGAAGGCCCATCTGTGACTATCGCACAACGAAACCCCCAGAATAAGGGCTGTCCACAGCTGAGGCACGGCTGTTGCTAAAAATGATTTCTAAATGCTAACTTCAATGAAGAGGTTTGTTAAAAATCACAGAATCATGAAGACCAGCCTTTCAGTCACTTCAGATTAGGTATGATTTTCTGGATATGGTAATTATTGTGACATTATTTTATCTTTTCATGTTGTCTTCCAGGACAGGATAAACACTGTATTTCAGAGAACAGGTACCCTGTTCTATATTCTGATTAGCACTACACCCTTAACTTTTCAAAATAACATTAAGATGATAAAAGAACATGCATAAAGTTTTGTATACTGAGCTACACTTGGTGTGCAAATCCTAAGGAACTTCAGTTGCTTAGAAGGGTAACTTATTTGCCATATATTACATAGAATATTTTCTTTTGTTCTGGGAAAATGTATTGAGTTATACCTTCCAAAACAATCTTGTCTAATAGCTGTACCATAAATGTACTGGGCATCTCCTAGCCAGCACTGCAGGAACACAGATGTCTTTTACAGCTAATTCAACTGGAAACTGTGAACAGTTAGCATGCTGTAAGCTCTCAGCTACATTCTCTCTCGCAAACTGTAACAATGCAGAATGAACAGACTTAACTTGCTGCCAAGGAAGTTGTGTGAATCAGAGTTCCTTAAAGCATACAATTTAAAGCTCCTTTTTAAATTCTACTTGCAAGAGACAAGAATCTCTGCAGCGTTATGGAAGGCATAAAATCTTCCTGTGAAAGCACTATTCACAATTATATATGCATTTGGTAATTAAATGAGACCATCTTAGCCACTAATACACAAAACATAGCTTGTTGTGAGACATTCACTTTAATCAGATGTCTGCCTCCTGTTTGAATTTACTGGAAAACCAGTTGGCAACCAAACTGGAAAATGGACACATGGTTTTCTCCAGTACTTTGCAAACAGAAACATTGAAGGATTTAACTGTTTTTATTGAGCCACACACTCATAAAGATACTTTAAGGGGAAAAAAAGAAACCCACAATGTCCCTGGCTATAGTAAACTGTTAATCTTCTTTTGAAAGAGAGAAAACTGAAGTTAGGTAGGAGATAAAGTCATAATGATGGGAAGGAAAATCCACTTCCATCATCAACACAAGTAATTACACTTTAGGACATGAAGACACCACTGTTACCTGCACTCAAATGCATTACAGACTTTGGAATTATTAACAGTGACATCAAGCTTTTTCTCCATATCTGGAAACACAGCAACCTGTAAGAAGGCAGTATGTCGCATGCACAACTCAACTAGACTTACTGCTATTAGAAACACATTAACTTTCAGACTATCAGGAGAACTGAACTGATGACTGCCCCTACGGACTATGCCTTAAACAATTGACAGGAACATTAAATTACTGCCTGAACTATTCTGATATCTTCTCTTATCGTTAAAGCTTGCTGACTGCAAAGGATTTACTCCTGGCACACAATGGCTAAAGCGGAAATAATCTCAAATTATAATTTGAATTCAAATAAAGTTGACGCAAGTATCTCAAATGTGCGATTTTAAATTTTTCATGGTCAAATATCTCATTACTGATATCTGAGTATTTTAGCTCAGATTTATTCAAGACTAATATATGGCTATACTTCTATTTGTTGATGTTGTGAAATAAACAATCAATTATTGCCTTCATGCTTAGTTAGATTTCAGTTTGAATTCATGCTAACTTACTTAACTAACCTTCACCAGGAATTAATTTTTTCAGAAAAAGTACACTGGATTCCCTTTAGTAGCATTTTTGCAGCCCCATATGTGCAGGTCACTAAAAAAATCATGTGGGTATTACAAAATGCTGGTGGCATTCACTGTCTAACTGGCAGTAAGTGAGAACTTTCCAGCTAAGCAAGAAATACAGCAGTCCACAAGGGTGTCAAGCTTTGGAAGGAAATACTAACAGAAGAATGGAGCAATCGGAATGATTCAAGACTTGGTTTCTAGTAATCATATTAATTCTCACTCTGAATAAAGCAACTTTACAGAGCAGACAGGGACAACTGCAGATTCAGAAGGGGAAGTTCACCCTCCCCTAACACTGCCAGATACCGTATGATCACACATTCAGCTGAAGAGATACTACCGAACATTGTCCTCCTCATCAGTATTTGTTGACTCCAGATGAGCTCACTGCAATATAAAGCCATATTAATTGCCTGGCTCAGGACGGTTCAAAGTTCTTGTTTCCAACTTCGGAACTATATTTTTAATTGCCTTCCATTACAGCTGTAATAAAGTGTAGTCCCTCAATTCAGAACTGCAGAGTATTGGTCATAATCACACACCACGCTGCTATGACTGAAGTTAGAACTTCCACAACCATCCTAATGAAATGTTAATATCAAAACCCTAGTGTAAAGCATTTAAACAGGAGCAATACAAAGTGAAACCCAGAAAACAAAATAGTTCACGTGTATGTCTGCTTTGCATATGTAAAATATAATCATATGAGAACAACGACTTAGTTTTAAATTTCAAGGTTGAGAAAGTAAATCCTCATGGAAGTAAAATCACCTATTACATGAGGTTGTGGGTTGACCTCGGCTGGCTGCCAGGAGGCCACCGAGGCGCTCTATCACTCCCCCTCCTCCACAGGACAGGAGGCAAGAAAATAACCACACACACAGACAGACACACAGACACATGAAAACAAAAAAAAAATTATCCTCTGCTTCCCATCAGCAGGCAGTGTCCAGCCCCTGCCTGGGAAGAAGGGCCTCAGCACTCACAGCAGCTGCTTCAGAAGACAAACGCCTCAATGACAAATGCCCTCCCTCCTTTCCTTAGCTCTGCCTGCTGAGCACAGCGTATGGCCGGGGGGATCTCTCTGTGGTCAGCTCGGGCCAGCTGTCCTGGCAGTCTCCCCTCACAAGCTCCCACCGGCCTTTGGCAGAGACAGCCTGGCCGCTGGGCGAGCACCGACACTGCTGGGTGAGCATTGACACTGCTGGGCGAGCATCAACACCGGTGCCTTCCCAACACCTTCCAGGTACCAGCACCACGCACAGCACTGTGAGCGCTGCTATGGGAAAAGTTAACTCCTACCCAGTCAGACTCAACATACATATGTACAAAGAATGTCTTAATTCAGAACTCCTTTTGAACTTACCTGTTTTTTTAAAAAAAATTCCTCCTATTTCCTTGTATTTTACACTACAATTAATAATACTAAGCACTGAGGGAGAAAGTGCCTTCCTGAAGAAATGTTCTCTTCCCAATTATTATTTCTATAGATTTTACTCCTTATTCCTTAGAACTGCACAGACTGAAGACCAGGTCAAATATTTATCTGACTCTGGGAGCAGCACTCACAATCCTGACAAATGAGAGTTTCCCTGTAACTGACTGGCCATGTGATACTGAGAAAGGGTTTCACAGCACCCAACACGAAGAGCTGGGACGCGGAAGAAAAACACCCTTATTTCTTTTTCTCTTTCCATACTTAGCATCTTCCTTTTTGACTTCTCTCTTTCATTCACTTTGCATGTCCCTCATTTGGTAAGAAAAGACATTTTGAATGCCAAATGAAACTGCTTGTCAGATGTGCTCTAGACCCCTTGGGTTTTTCATATCCACACATGGTTTAACGTAATTTACGAGACAGAAAATTGGCCATTCAGGTTTAAGAGATTAAAACAGAACAGCTTTTGAGCTAATGGCTCCTATAGTAGTAAGTACATTTCACATAGTCTGATGTTTGTTTAGCCTGTTCATAGAAATGAACTGTGTTGTTACAGCTGACTTGTTTTGGTCAAGTTATGGATGGTACTGTCATTTTTTAAAATGTTGCTAAAAGCTATTACAAATCTTTTGTCCTCCAGCTTTACACAAAGAAATTGTCTCAAATGTATGTGTTCACACAGAAACCTGAAAGAATTTCCCATGTTATTGACTGCATTGATTTGTTTGTACCGAAAGAGTGCTCTTCCTTCTTCACTTATTAAATGGTAATGAAAATGTACGCATTTGTTAAAAAAAAGTAACACGATCTGATTTCTGTTCCAATGCTAACAAACACTCACCCTGTGTTATCCCTCAAACTGCGACTGTGCATATACAAGTCAGCAATCTTTACTGATGACTTATGCTACTGTTAATACCTCTGAATTACCAGGTTTGGCTTCTGGACAAAGCAGCTCACAGCAATACTACAGGGAATCACAGCCCCTCAGTAGACTCTGAAATGTTAACAAGGTTACTGGGAGACTTGGTATCAATACTCGCAACCTTGGCAATTAGCACTGCTCAATGCCAGGGATTAATTTTAGGCATACTGCACTGTAGCTGAGTTTTCAGTCTTGGCAGAGGAATGTCCAATAGGCTTTATGGTACCTATTAAAAATGTGAAATCCACTAATAAATCATCTTAAAAATGCTCCCCTCTGCCATCGAGGTCAACCTGTTCTCTGGAAAGGCAAATAACAGTACACCCCTCCTCTACAATCTCTGCAAATTACATCTCACTTTTGAAATCAAGGTGTTTTCACTCAAGATCAATGGATTTGTTTTCCTAGTCAAATGAATGCTGGTATGTGTGAAAGCAATCTTGATATGTGCGATATAATTTGTTACTGTAAGAACCTCCAAAGGTGAATATCATAAAGGAAGAAAATTATTTAAGACAAAGGACAGTACTAACCCAGGTACAAGATGGCTATGTAGAAATTTGCAATAAAAATCAGATCTTTTATAACCATCAGAAGGGTGGTGTTCTGGACCAAGGATGTTCTGAAACTGGGCATACGCATGGAAAAGGATCAGTTCTCTGATAACCCTTACAAGATAATTCTGTAATTGCAACAAAATCTCGTATTTAAAACTGATTAATTCCTCCAAAAACTCTCTGATACAAATTGGGTTTTCCCATATACTTCAGTGGAGGACTTCTGAATTAAATTATTTCCTTACTCAAATTTTTAAATGAAGTTTTATACCTGCAAGATCTTCTTTGGAGGAAACCAGTCGAGGAGAGCTGTTACCTGGCTCAATTCTTAATGATAATCTGGAAAAACAAGTTTTTAGAGAAATTAACAAAAAAATTTTCTCAATAAAATTTGAAAGAAACTGAAGAAAGTAATTATTTTGGCAGTGGTTAGCAGGAATTTCACTTTGTTGGAAGTGCAGTTATTTATTTTGTGATCTAACAAAACAGTATTTTTTTTTAAAGTAAATCACTACCTGTTAGATCCAAGAAAGAAACTGTGAGGGACATCTATGAAAACAGAAATGGAAATTGATATTTATACTCCCTACCAGTGTAAAACCTGAAGTTCATACAGTCTTTCACCTGGAAAAAAACCACCCTCCAAAAGTTAGTCAATTTAGATACAAACCTAATAGCAAACATTTTATTTCCTCTGTGCACAAAAAGTGAATTTATTCTGTTGCCATGTAGAAATGTGCACTCAGAAATAGCTATTTGGAAATATTAGTTACTATGGCTTATAGAGAAGGAGTGTAAGTGGGTAGAGTGACCAACACTTAATAGTAAAAGAAGATAATCAGAAGAAAGTTAGAATATTATATGCCCCTCTGCCTCACTCCAAGTGTTTTATGGATGCACTCACTGTTGCCTTATCTCAGCACTCCAACACACGTCTTGATCTTCCAGTGCTTATGGCTTCTGCCACCTCTCAAGTTCATGCACTCTTGACATTCATGGGTCCTTTTTTCTGTACCAGTTTGACAAAAAAGTATGGAGGACTACAATGTTAAGTAAATTTTAATGGAGTAGGCAAAACCCCAAAGGAAATAACAGCTGTCATTGCACAGCATTAACATGTAAAAAAGTTGTGCAGGTTTCCAGCTGCAGCCCACAGTACACTGATGTACACAAACACCAGTGAAAGCATTTCTAACTGTAGAAAAAAACATGCAAAGGAGGGGGGGAGGGTAACCTATCACATTCTAAAATACCATGTATGGCTTAACTGTCACGTTCCTTACTACCTTGTCTTTCCTGTACACAGAGTTTTATGGGGAATACCTTCCGGTCCATTCTCCACAGTATTCACACAGTGTCAACTATGTTTTAGGGTGAAGTTAGTTAACAAACCTATGGTTCCTTTTCATGTTTTAGGATTTCTGTTTTTCTGTTCTTTTAACTATCCAAAGTGATGTATTTCAAGTAGGTAATGAGCCACTCCTTTCCAGACTATCTCTTCTTTCTGTCAACATGATTTGTGTGACCAAGGAGTGGCAACATGCCTCCGCTAGAAGCCAACAATGAGAAAGTTGCAGTAATGTAAGTCAGCGCACAATTCAGATGTTAATCATATGGGAATTCCTTTCAGTATGGAAAAATGGCAAACCCCCCCCCCCCCACCTTAATGAAGACTTTCCCTGCAAATGGGGCCCTCCTGTGTGAATTTATCTTCCAAGACCAAACTCTTTCATGATGGAAAAACAGCACAGGTGAAATACTGCCTACGAGTATGTACAGAAGGGGAAGTGCCATGACCTGCTACCAGATTTAAGGCAAGAGCATCTGACAAAAGCAGGAAAGATCAACTTCCATCTAACTTGCACTATGCTATTTCTCTCTTTCTGTTTAAAACTATTCTTGTAAAGAAGAAAAGGGGAAGGTAACAGCAGAAAGTAAGACCTAACACCTTTATGCTTTTAAAAGGCATGTATCTTTACACAAGCTAGAAAGCACCTGTGGTGTGTGCTGCACTTAAAAAGTTCACTGACAAGTCACCAGTGAGTCTTCAGTACTGTAAAATGAGATTACATCACTCTCCACTGGTCAACTCTTTAGAAAATGTGAAGTTAGACACTGTTCCTTATCTGTTTGGTTATGTTAGAGTATACTCAGAGCTCGCAGCCCTTGCTAAGTGTCTGACAGTTTGGTCATTGACTTCAACAATGCCAGAAGTCTGCAATGTTTTCAAAGTGACAAAACCACAATTTAGCTGCTCAACTTAGGAAAATCCAGGATGCATTAAAAGAACAACAAATAAATATTAGCCTAAAATTGAGTTTTGGTAAATATAAAATGCTTATGCTGATATTTTTAACACAATATTTAAAATAAATGGTGAGAAAAGGGAATATGATCAGACAATGAGATGTCATTCCTGGACCAAGCTTATTTCCTCCTCCCTCTCTCCCCAGAAGGCTGGAAACAATCAAACCCATTTTTATTTCAAAAGAAATTCACTGACATCAGTACAGTTTCAACCAGTCTTGGCTTGTTTGTCACCACCCAAACTCATTTTTGCAATTCCTCTGACACTGCATTTTCCACTGAGCACAGGTGAGATGCATGCACACACATGCTCGTCTGCTCTCACCTTGCCACATGTGTGTACAGTTATGCCAGCAGCATGAGCAATGTCTCCCAAGTAGCACTCAGAGTCAGAATCTTTGGCCCCTCTGAGGTTTAGCGTGATACCATCAATAGGTCTGTGCAGACTCTGACCCCCAATGTGCTTATAACCAATGTTCATCATTCATATCCATCACATACCAAATTATATTCTCACAGCTCACTGTTGCCAATGATACCCACTAGTATTACTACAAGTAAAAAACTACCTTTGTTCCAGCATGCCTAATAAACCACTCATTGCTCGTGAAGACACTCTTTTGTGTGTTTGCACCTGTATATGATCAGAACTTCATCTCAGAAGTCACTAAAATTGTCCAATATCACAGCACTGTCAGACATTATTTTTTTTTCAGGAATTCTTTGCAAAACCAAAATCCTTGCTTTACCATGGCGAGGAAACCTACTCTTAGTGCAAAGTCTAAGTGCTGACATGAAATTTCAACATTCCAAAATTATCCAGCAAGAGTTCAGCTAACAGACATGCCAGGATAAATCCTAGATACCAGCCTCAGAAACTGCCCATTAGAAATGGGAATTCCCAAACTGAGGAGTTAGCATTAACAACCTAAAGTGAAACAAAATTTAGAAGTAAGGTTTCTAGGAAAAAAAAAAATCCACCACAGAGATTTACTGAATAAACAAATGATCAATTTACCCTCAGGAATTAAGGCAAAGCTTTTAAAGAACAAGGCACAGGGGTAGTAACTGAAGGCTTCATTCCTGGATAGTAAAAAGATGACATAAACGATTTATTTTTCCTTTTTTAGAAGCCTGATACTAAAAATGTTTTCTGGAATGTGTTAGGGCTGGTATACTCTGCAAAGGAAACTGGACCTCTACCCAAACCTAGTCGTAAATAACACTCTGCTACTGAGTACCACCATATAGCTCATTTAAGAGTAACCTTCTCAATAAGCAGGAAAAGAAGAACCTAACATAATGCAGAAAATAAAATAGGTAGCCAGTCTTGAAGATTGCTTTTCTTCATGGGAGTATGCTGGCCATTGCAGGATGAAACTACTGCTAGGATAGTAAAGCTACTTTTACTCAGTTCACCTAATGTTAAGCAAGTGAATGAAGACACAGAATAGCCTCACATGAACAAGAAATTTAGCAGCTCCATGAGGAGGCTGAACAAAACTTATTCATCTTTCTTCAGACAAGGAAGGTCTAAGTTGCAATAAAGCAGTGTGGTCCTCAAAGCTGTCACTCAGGGCATTTCTGACCAGCATTTGTGTACGATGCAAAAGGGGTCTGACATATCTGGACACTTTGAGCCTGTGTAGCACTTAAACAGTAAGTCCAACAGTTTTTGGAAGCTTCACTGTCCCTGAGAACATCCTGTGGATGAGGTAGCCAAGTTACAACTATAGCTATTGGATCCATATGGCCACCGGAGCACTAGAAATCTCGAACTAACAATGAAGGCTTCCCCCTACCCCTGCCTTCGACAACCATTCTTGGTGGAAAAGCTCCAGGGAGTATAGCTGCCTGGGAGGCCTATTTAAGATGGACTGTGGCCAAGGTTCACTGTCGTAAGTATTAATATTTTAAGCACCTGCCATACAATTCCTGTTACCGTAAGACTAAAAACACAACAGTGCAGCTGGCACTTTTATAGCACCATCATTGTTAGGAGTCAGTATTATGTTGTGATTGCCTATTAATTTCTCTTGGACACTTTCAATAGGATTCTGACTATCTGAATCTAAATTTTAATTCAATTTTCTGTAAATCCTCTTACTAGTGTATGATAATATCAGTGTCTTGCCTAATATGCTCTAAAGAACTGAATTGTATGTATAGATAGCAGCCTACAGAATGGGATTCCAATCCTGATTGCCCTGTCCAGGTAACACTGTAATACAGATAATAGTCTTCAAACTGGCTTTATTAAAAGAACAACTTGCAGAGAACAGCAAGGCCAATTTAGACCAAGAACAACTATGGAGAATACCAGGCCTGACCTGATGATACCAAAAGGTCAGCAAAAAATTGTTTCAGAACTGCTGCAAGGCATGGCAGGTTAGGAAAGGATGTGGCACGGTGTCACGATGTTTGGCTAGCGCTGCCTGGCTCGGGGAAAACCTGCACACCTGGGCCAAGCACTCTGCGCAGATCACTGCTTACGTTGCTGGAAGAGGAAGAAGCTTCTGCAGCCGCTGCACCTTGGTGCCTCTGAAGCCCACTGTCTGCCAAGGATGCCCTGAGGTTAACGAACAGCAACACCTTTTGGGTATAACTGGAAGGAATCCTGATGCTTTAGGTCCTATTTTTTCCCCCTTAGTCTTGTAACTAGCAAATGTTACAATTTCTCGGCTTCTGCAGAGAACAGTATATGGGCTGAGCAAGAAAGATCTGTTATTTTTAGGCTATGACATCATTGTCAGGGGTTTTCTGGAGTGTTCCTACTTGCTGACAGGCACGAACCTAAAGCAAGCCATTGGATTGGCATAAAAAATTGTTGAGAAAAGCTTTGTTTATATAAAGGGGCTGCCAAATTTTCCTTTTCAGTGTAATTGAGGTTCTCATTTGGCAAAACGTGTGCTGGGATCCTGCCAAGTACATTTTAGGGCAACTATCTAAGCTTTTCTCCCTGACAGCCTGGTACTGAGATAGTTCTGTTCTCCCTGCCAAAGGTCAAGCATGCATCTCTTTAGAATAGGCTAACGCTGTCCTGGCTCAAAAAGAGCAGTCACTGGAAAAAAGAGAGAGGAGATCCTTTCCCACTATAAAAACTTAGTAATCTTTGCCTTTTGAAGCGTTACAGTTTCTTCTGGCGTGGGACCAGAAAATGCTATGAAACTCAAGATGCATTAGGGAAAAGTGAGACCAAAATGTGAAATCAAATATTCAAAACTAAATCCAAAAACTTCTTATCAAATACAAAGGCTTGAAGAGGAATGAGAGTTCTTTTTAAGGTTAGTTGTGATGAGTTTTGATGAATACAAATTTTTAAATTACAAGCTTTATTCTGATGAAACAAACATGGTAGAAGAAGGTCACAGTTCTCCAGTGTATATAAACTGCAGCAACCTTACTAAGCTAAGACGCAAATCTTTCCCTCTGTTAAATATGTCTTGTGACTTCAGTTTTTCCTTGCCACAGTGAAGCCCAGAAAGAAAACTAAGTTTGATTGAAATATTCTCAAAAGTGACCAAATCAAAAGTACTAAACAATCTTTAAGATACAGCAAATATCTTCCAGCATTATCAGCAAGGTTGCTGCTAAAGTTAAAATTATTTTCAAATTTGATCTGGAATTACTCATGATTTGTAGTTTTTCCAAATACTATGTTATAGCATCACATACTTAGAGATAACACTTGTTTAATCTACAGTTCATGAAAGCTATTGCGTATATAATGTTAACATTATGCATCATCAGGGAACTCCTCCTAAAAAACAAACTAAGCAACATGACCCATTTCCTGAATCTAATCCAGGGGCTGTAAAGCCTATACTAAATCTACAATTCTCCTTTACAAATTACTACTCAGTTTAATTTTGCTCTGTTTGCGACTTTAATAAAGCATGGAAGTATGTAAGGAAATTTGTAAATAATGACCATTTGTTATATTTTAACACCAAAATTTACGTCTCGGACTACCCTTAACACAAGTCTTGGACTGCCTGACCTCCAAAGGCTGTGCCCAATGCTAATGTTCAACACGCATCTGCTGCGCAGTGCATTCCTATTTGCGAAACACATACAATGTCATGAGCCTGAGAAAAGGAAGAACATACGCATTCTATCATCCGTACCCTGGCAGGAATTCTAATTCCATGAAGCAGATAAACTTTGCTACAAAAACATCACACAAACACATTCTTTTCTTCCAAGTAATTTTCCTACAGAAACATCACTATTCTTAGTATGCGTGATCAACCAGACACAAAAGCACAAACCTATCAAACCACAGGCAGGTGGGATCCCCTGCAGTGAACGACCCAATGCTGGTTCAGCTTCTGCTGCTGAAGGTTACCCTAAGCAAAGGGACAAATTCTGGACATTTTCTATTTGAAGTATGTCCTGATAATACTCAGTTCCAAAAGAATACCTCGTCTGAATGGTGTTACTTTTAGTATTCTTCTCTCAGGAAAAGCAAAGTTCCACACACATTTATCACAAGAATCCATACTGGCAGATCTGGCCAAGGAGCAGCACCGTATGCATGCTGCCCTGCCCACAGCTGAGTGGCACAGCGTTGGCCACTGGAGTTACCGCCAGCTGCAGCTATGTTCAAAATCAAAGAGAAAAGACAAATTGCTTGACTCATGCTATGCTCAAATGTTGGGTTTTGTCTCTGTTATCTTTTTCTCCTGAAGTGTCTCAGTACGATTTTGCATCTGTACGCCAGCAATATCAGCTATAATTGCAGCAAATGTAGAATGGTTAGGGCAGGGCATTCTTTACGCTTGTACATACATGACCCCACACTGGTAATACGCAGTCTTCTGATGCACTGAATCTGTTCTTTTCTTTTCACAAACGTTAACTGGTAGCCTTCAATTCATTAACTGATCAAGTTCTGACTTAAAATTATTTACTTATTTGTTTCACTACCTGATTAAGAAGCTGTTCCAGGCTTCCATTACTCTGCTAGTTAGGAACCACATTTCAACATTTAGCTTAAACTTTTTAACTCATTTATCCTTGTGCTACCATTACAACTTAAATTGCTCTTTACCCTCCCTATTTTCTCCCAATTGTGTTGATACAGAGTGACCATATTACCTAAACTTCTCCTTTTCCAGGCTAAAGCCAAACCTACTTCTTTCATTTTGGTGTTAGAAGACAGAATTTACTCACTTGATTGCACTAGCATTTTTTTAAACCCACCATAAGCATGGATGGCCAGAATTGCATACAGTACTCGACATAAGGTCTTACGAGTTCCTTTTGAAGCAGTATTAACAAATTTTTATAGCAACGCTGTATTTGACAGAGAGGGATGAATTTGTCTTTTTGTGCCTTTATCTCACTTCTGACACACATCTACTGGTCAACACTATAAATTATTGTTAGAGTAAGTATGTAACATTTTGATTTTTGTGTCACTATCATTTTAGTCATCAGGCCATCTAATTCTTCCTTGTGATATCCAAATCATATTCTATTTCCAAGAACCCTTCCAACACTTTCATTAGCATAGGGTCCAAGTACACACAAGTTCTGAGACCAATTTCTTAACTGAAGTATTTAATAAAATTGGTAACAAGACTGGTTTTAAGAAATTCATTAGCAATCCTGCTCTCCAAAACATATTCTAAAATCTTTCATAACACCGCTGTATTACTGAACATCTGGTTGCCTTGAATACTTTAAATTCTGTTCACCTAAATAGAGGTACTATATTTGTCAACAGCTAATTATACAGCATTGCATCAACCTTGGTTGAGTTATTTAAAACCTTGGCTGCTAGACCTATGATTTAATGTGCTAGTTCTTTCAGAATTATTGGACAGGGATTATCACCTCTTTTACTGGAGCACATTCAGATACTGACAAGTGCGCTCTACAGTGTCCATTTCACACCATTGTGTGGGTTAGCTCTTCTCCACTTCTGTAATCGTTGCTTTAACAAGCTTAAGCCCCCCAAACTGTCAGGTTCATACCTTATGTATCGGCTTATAAAAAATAGTTATTTGAAATTGGAAGATGTTTTTAATGTGTTATTTACAATAGCATAGAATCAATCCTGGACATGTTGGAGATGGCTTTAGGGTTTCGGAACAAAATTCCCAGAATATAACTATGATGTAACAGAATAAATACTCGATTTTCATCTGCTTTTAACTTTTACAAAGATATTTCATTTTGGAAATCTGGTTGGCATCGTAAAGGAAGACTGTCATTCTGGATTTTACTCAGGCATGCTGGTATTATCAGCTCCATTTCTAGTATTAAGCACACCAGACAAACCCCAAAACATCTTCAGTCAATGGCCTTTTGTTCAATTCTTAATACCAGCCAAGTGATCTCTCCATTAAACTCCCCAAAACCTGCAGAACAGAACAGTACTTACTTGTAATTGTCATCTTCTACAAATTTCTGAAGTTCTTCAATGTAACGGACAGACTTCAAATACTTTTGCACATGGGGCAGAGTTGTAAGATGATCTGTGCAGTGTTCAAACAAACAAAAAAAGAACATTCACGTAATCCAAAACTAATTATTCTTTCAGGGTTTTATTCTGGTTCTTAAGGCTATCTTTGTGGAATCAGAGAATTTGAACCTTCTTAAAGAACCAATCAGGCAGAAGCATTACTTTGACTCTAAGATGTTACAGATTTGATTGAGCAAAAGTGATGCTCAGTTGTTGAAGAAAACACAGATGCATTTCATCATCATGAAAGTTAGTGGATTTTATTATATACTGTCTCACAGGTGGAAAAGAGTTACTTGCTGCAAACCCTGCTTGAATTTTGTGCTTACTGTTCTGCAGGAAATTGGAGCCTGCAGCCATAGCTGTTAGTGATTCTCATACAAACATGAAGTGACTTAAAAATTACAATGTTGAATGCCAAGACAGACAGACACTAAGTTCAGAATGACAGAAAAATTCTTTGGTGCCTCGTACAGGGACAGGAACACGCCTTGCAGCATCTAACAACTTTTATGCTCTTATAAAGACAACTGTTTTAAAGGCCCCTGTATTCCAGAATATTGTTTCTTCAAGGCCATATAACAATTTTCATTCTGATTTTAACAAAAGTACTCAAAAATAATGCACAGCAATGCTGGAAGATGCCAAAACTGTAAAAAGGAAAGGGTCAATGAAATAATGAGGCTTCTTTGTCAGTCAAAGTATTGTAAGACAAAATGAAACTTAAAATAACAAAGGTGACAGCTGAATAACCTAGCTATTCAGAATCCTGCACCGCTATGCCTAGTCCCTACCTTTAAATACTTTATAATACCAAAGCTGACAACAAAGGACAAGGGCTGGATACGTAGGCATCCACAAGTAACTTCTCACCTCGTTTTCTTACAATCTAATTTAAATTTTTTCCTGTTCAAAACTCTCCAAAACTGTAGCATTTAAATGTTTTGAATTTATTTAATTGCACAGCTGCTCTCAAGGTTTTCCAGCTTGTTTCATGTTTAAGCAATCAAAAGTCATGCTGTTAGCAACAGTACACCGAGTATTTGTCAAGACTCCAAAACCAGCACATTTTTTGACATAAGGCTTCACTAACAGGCTAGAATTGCATAACTGAATTTCGGAGTAAAATCTTGTTAAGAGAAAGAAGCAGCCCCCTCATGTTCCTCACTTCATCAACAAGTGAGGTATGTGGAAAAGCTTAACACACAATTTAACAACTGTTCTATAGATTGAAATATGTGGATTTTGTTTTGTAAACATATCATCAGGATGCTAACAATGAAATGCTAATGAAATTAACGCATTCTGCACTCCAGAGACATCATATCTACTGTAAAGGAAAGGAAAGACATTAAGGTAATTCTCTTTGACTGCCTGGGATGGAAGTAGAATATAATCCAGATGCAATAGCTGTACTTGAAAGTATGTCATGTCCACACTTAGCATTAAACTCTGCACAACTTCTGTAAACAGTTTCTACAATTCAGGATACATGCTCATTTGCCTAATCTACTGATAAGATTGAAACTGCACGGAAGTGGAAGCCACATCATTTACTAGTGTTCAGTTCTACCAATGTTAGCCTCTTGTGTTGCCTTCACACAGGGCTGACACTGGCTTTCATAATGTTGTACTAAACTACAATTTTAGTTAAGGCTTAATAGGTATAACAAGATTTACCAACCATAGTTACAGGAGACTTGCAGATCAGCTATTATTCGGAGAATATTGTTCATTTGATTGGATCTTTGTTCATTCTCCATAATGCTGCCTGAAGCGGGATATGCAGAATCAATGTAGATTAAATCCAAGAGATAAATTCCTGAAACAAACAAACCAATCAACCAATTGATCTAGTGTTTCAAACAGAAATGGTTGCATAATTTTTAACAAATACAACAGACAGCAGCTATTTAGCCCCACTGTGCTCTGGGCCCATTAAACAAAGGAGAGCTTGGGATCTGCATGTTGAAAAATGTCCTAATTAGTGCTTGAGTTCGCTAACACCTCTTAAAAAAGGACAGAAAAATTCTGCTCATGTGCACTTGTATAAGCTAACGTCAACTACAAGCAGTCTGCAGGACCATAACAAGGACACTGAGAACAGAGCAACAGCTGCCACGAGCCGCTGATGGTGGCACGGGCAGCTGGCATGGAGCTGACGGCAGCCCAGCAGCCTGGGCCACGAGCCGAGCTCAGCACCACAGCGCAGCACCTCCTGGGCACGGCCCTCCTCCCCGCACAGCCACTGCTGCGCCTCGGCTGGGGCTCCAGCCTGCGTCTGCTGCAAGACAACAGGAGATGATGTTTAGGTTTTGATTATGTCATGATTTAAAAAAACATAAAGAAAAGGGGTTTATTTATGAATTCCTTAACTGAAAAAAAATGCAGTTATCTGCCTAGGACCATATTTCTTAGTAAATACAGAAAGATGGTGATTACTGTAGTTGCTAAAAATGCCGATTGTTCTAATTTGTATTGCGCTTTTCCAAAGCACTGCCCAACAAGACAAAACTTCATTTTTGGTTGGTAAAGCAGCACATTATATACAGAAGTCACATGTGGCAAGACGTTAGCTACCATCACCATCCAAAATATATCTACATCCCACATTTGATAGGCAGGTATTTTGCAGATTTAGTCTCTGTTGTACAGTACTTTTACCTTCACAAATATCTAAGGAAGAAAAAGGCAGGCTTAAGGCTGAAACGATTTCATGATACAGCATAACATCTCTTGCGTAGTACCCAACTGCTTTTTATCAACACATGCCATTCAGTACTGCACATACCATTATGATTTGCAGCAGGCTTCTTTTACAGCCTAGAGCAGTTAGAGAGCAATCACAGCCCAAGGGGGTAGTACATACAACGCACAACCATCGAGTCTGAGAAAACTGAACCATCACCAAGATCGCCTAGGAAGTTTAACTCTGTAAAACTGAAAGGCAATTCTGCAACACAGTCTTGCAAGACTCATGAAAGCTACTATGAAAGCATAATGCAAGGCCCATCTATTTACTTCAGTAATGAACTGAATGCATTTAAATGAAGATGAGGAAGAGCATCACTTGCTTTTGTGAGGATACTTTAATCAGTTTTAGTATTTCAATTGTATGAATGCAGGGAAGGGGTACAGAGGCTATGAGCGTGTGTGTAAAATTAATTTATTTTAGGACTTCTAGCTATGCTCTCTGTTGATCAGGCCTTGGGTGCAGAACACGGGAAGGAACAAAGTCATAATGCACAGTACTTAATCTCTTAGGGAAGTGGAACAGTTAGTCTGCTGAGGCAGAGTTACAACACACTTCATCTTCAGTGTGTCCTCAGACACGGGCACTCTGTGAATAAGACCTTCTGAAACAAGTGAGGGCAATCACCGTATAAAGGAGACTTGCTGCCCTTTTGCCTCTTCATGGAGCCATGCAACAGCCAGAGATACCCAAACTAGACAATACAAAGAAGAAAGTGCAGCTTCATCCACTCTTAACTTAGGTTTTACTTTTTTTTTATAAAAAAAAATAATCTCATAACTGCACGCTCAATCTGCAGGAAATACGAAATGCTTAAATTTGTAATCAATTACCTCTGAATGCAGGTTTACACACAATTTATACAAAATTTACACAAACACAAAGCCACTGCCAGTAGTGATAAATAAGAATGAAGTGGATGCAACCTAAATACTGTAATACCACTTACATTTGAAATCTTTTCTGTAGAGTCTTCAGTTTTCTTACTTCTACTGATAAACTGAAGTGCAGATCAGATTTTGTGGGATATGCATTTCAAAAAGGAAACCACAGTTTACACAGTGAACTTAGAGCAAAATATAACTAAGTTTATCAGGACTAAATCGATCTTTTTGCATCACAAAATTTAATGATTCTGTATGAGATAAAAAAAGAAACAGAACAAAGCCAAACCCCCTCTGTACAACAATGTGTGTCACTCGCTGTGATTCTGTTAAGCACTCCAGACAGCATGAAAGCTTGTGCCCAGAGAGGCAGCTCAAAGCACTAGTCCTTTATCTGATTTTTGCATATCATACAGAGACAACTGCAAACTAAGGGCAGGGACACATTCATCAAATTTTTTGAGTTGACACAAACATGGTCAAACTAAATTCTTTAGCTACATATTATGTACCTGTTTTGAGACAAGGCTCTATTAAGGTCCACTCTTATCAGCTCCTTTCTCTGGGTGTCTTGAAATCTTACAGCTATCGATGTTGAACATTAGTTAGCAACAGATCATGTTCCATCCGAGAACAGTTTTAAAAACAAGCAAGTAGAAATATTCTAATCCTCTGTTAGATCTGAAATAGAATCATTCTGAAACTATGCTGTAAAGTTTCTGTTGAGCTGGAATCCACTGGGAACAAACAGCACATGGCAATGGTAACATGTGAGCCCTTCACACTGCTTTTTCAACGTTTCACCTTACCCTTCAATTCACATATTCTTCCAATAGTTCAGTAACAGCACTGGATATGCTTTCTGACACTTGTCACAATAAAGTAAGATTTATACTTTTAAATTCCTATGAACTATGGAAAAATGTCTTAAAACATCACAGAACACAAACGTTAACTAAAACACTAGAATTGCTGTGAATAGTGTCACAGAAGTCTGACTTGACATCCACATCCTCCCCAAATATCCCACAGAACACCTTCCTCCAAATCACGGAAGAAATCAAAACCAAACTAAAAGCTCTAAAAGCCCAAACACAGCAGTGTGATCCCAGAAAGCTAACCTGATGGATGTCTTGGGTTTATGCAGGGTTTTTTGGTGTGAATTCAACTGCTAGTAGAAGAGAAGTAGATTAAAGAAACAGAACACCATACTAATCCTTTATGTATGTGTTAGGGACTGGATCAAGAAGTGTGCTTTATGTGTTTGCAAACCACCTTATGTATTAGGAGTTACTAAGTGATCTGTGGAAGATACTGTTTTACTATTAGCTATATACAAATATTAATTGTTTCAGATAAAAATCAGTATTTCCTGTGAGTGATAACTTTGCTCTTTCTGGACTAATCAGATACAATGATTTTTTAAACATACCCTGAATTACCCAAACTAAAGTTCTATCCCAATAACTTCTTTTTTTCTTCCTACTATTATTAGTTCACATACATAATTCCTTTTCTGATCTTGGTCTGCAAAGAAGGTGGGTGAAATTTATCTCATCATTCTTGTTTTCTGAGTTCTAACGTTTGTAAAAAACTCTCTAATACTTTTTTATAGCAGTGCAATGGTATTTTTTTAGAGAAGAACTAGAATCTTAGGATTCCAATCGGTGGCACTTTATGCACACTTTGTGCTGGCATTAGTCATCATCACAGGGTCACTTTGGTCAGAAGGTACGTCCAGAGGTCAATCTAGTCCAATCTCCTGCTCAAAGCAGGGCTACCTCGAAGCTGGAAAAGGTTGCTAAGAGCCTTATAAGTTTAGGGATGGAGACTCTCTGACCAACTTAAGTCGAATGCTCCTTAGCCATTCTAACAGTAGTTTTTCTTGTTCGTGTCCAGTTCTAATATCCAATGTTTACTGCCTCTTGTCCTTTTGCTGGGCACCTCTGAGAAGAATATGACCTGTCTTCTTTATAAGCCACCCCTCCCTGACAACAGAATGAGGTAACGATATGTCCCTCACTTTGCAACCAAATAAAATTAGAAGACTAACAAATGGGAAATCCTATTGCACAGAAGTAAATGCACTAACACACTCTCAGGCACAAATGAAAGATTTCTCATCTGAGTAATGGATGAAATCTAGAACCTGACACAGATTCTTCTACAGCATTAAATTACCAGTTTAATAAACTGAGTAAGAACAAAAACATTGCATGTTTTAAACAACAACACAAACCAGAAACTTAAATCAGCTTTATAAAAGCTTTTCAAGAAGAAAAGGGTAAGCCAGCCTGAGGACTTGAGATGCACTCACATTTCTGGCTTTTCAGCAAATTCATTAGCAGGCAGATGTAACCAACCTACTACCAAAATTTGCTGGCATAAGAGCACAGCGCTACCAGTATCTTCGATTGTTCACTGTTGTGTCAACCAAGAACTTCCTCAGGAACACAAGATAAAATGTCAGTTCTGTAGGAGAACTGTGCTGTGACTCGCAGGAGCAGCGCAGCATTTCAGTGCAGCTCACAGAAATGGGCAGGACAGTCTCAGACACAGCATCTGCCATGAGGCTCTGCAGGGAGGATGGAACCTGACACATTTTATCCTTTCCAAAAACAACCACAGCTTTTCAGGAACACCTTTTTACCATTTATAAAAGTGCTGAGTACAAAAGCATTGCAAGTTTATAGTTGTTACTCCAGTTCAGAAAATACATTAAAAAGATGTTTTTAGTTCATCTTAAGTTAGTGAGCACCCCAGAATAAAATACCCATTAGAGAAAATATTTTTGTGTAAGCATATTTTGCTCAGACTGCAAGGTATTACAGATTGTCCAAGTCCTGGGACTTGCATTACCAGTACTCGATTGCCAAGAAGTCTCAGAAACTTGACATTCCTGTGCTATTTGCTCTTCCACCTCTGCTGAAGCCAGCCTGAAGCTCCTAATGTGTAAATCCTAAATACTTTCCTTGGACAATATAATTCCTATTTCCAGGCTTGAGAAGGAGGGTTAGTAAATGCAGTATCTTTTGAAAGCATTAATGATATACAGATTAAATACTTTTCATAAGTCAGTATTCAGAAAAATCACTATAAAATGACATGCAGTAGAAAAAGCAAGCATCATGTGCATCTTTGCCTAGTTAAATGCTACTATTTTTTGGCTCTGTGATTTAGTTAAAAAGCAAACAACATAATCTCCTAGCCTCCGATGTCATTCATGAAAATCTCACTGACCTCAGTGGTCCTGGAAGGGAAACCCTTTATGAATGCAGAGAGAAAATGCTGTACAAGATGTACCGAGCCTGCTGTGAACGCTGTATTCAGACAGACTGAATAGAAATCACTGTACGTGTTCCATTCAGGGATACTGCAGCTATTGCTAGAGTGTATCAAGAATATTAACCTCAGTCTGATTTTCTTTAAAGGGCTGCTCAAACGTCTAGGGTCAGCTAAAAGGCAGACTTTGATTTAATGTATTCCTAAACTATTCTATGAGCTGTGCAGGGAAGTTAGTGCTTCTTTGTTGCATAACGAAGGAACATTCTTTTGAGCAGGAAAATAACTTGTGCACCATAAAAATCTACCATATTTCCACATGAGATTTTCCACAGTGCTTTTTGAGCATGTTTATAATTAACGACTCTGGCTCCGCCCCATGTTTTCTTGCCCTGCCTTCAGAAAAAAACACTCTTAGTTTCAGGAAAATAGCTAGCTGGCTCACTTTCACTCTCCTAGCTTTAGAACAGTGAATTTTCTCAATAAATTCCAGCTATTAAACCAACAGGAAATGCAACTATGCTAGTCAACTGCAATTTTTTAAAAGGGAAGGAAAGCCACTATGATGAAATGCATACAGCACACCTAAGCAACACACTCCTGAGAGAATTTCAGTAAGCTTATATTAGTTACTGATAATAATCAGATCTCTGGAAGTGTATTAAGTTTGTGCAGTGAAAACAAATTATTTTCTCCTGGTAGTAAGTATGCCTCAAACTTACTCAGATAAAACCAAAATAAAACAAAACACTGGAAATAAGATTTCCATCTGGGAAAATAGAAATACTTTCCTGAAAACAAAATGTTCTTATGTGTTCTCTAGTAATGTCTCATTACTATCATGTAGAGCTATAAGTTACAGACCACCAGCAACAGTCTAGCAAATTTAAGAAAAGTCATGTGGCTTCCAAAGGTTTTCTTCTTTACAGCTTATGGAAAAAAAAGACAGGCCTGGCAATTTTGTTAGATTTTAATAAGTACTGAGTATATGCATGAGCAAAACCTCATTCACATGTTCAGTATATCCCATACTTCACTATCACCTAAGTTTTATAGCTAAGATTCAGTCTTGCCATGGAATTTTGCGTATCTGAAGTGCTGTCTGGAAGATCTCCATTAATGTTTCTGCTCCGAGAGTGAGGAAATCTCTTGCAAGACTTCTCACTAGAGCTGTGCCTGCTATGTATCTGCTTCTTCAGCTCTCCACCACCTTGACAAATAAGTGGCTCACTGGGTGACACTGGGTTATGTCCAGCTTAGCCAGGCTGCAAGCGCGTACCTAATGTCTTTATAGTTTTTAGCCCATTCATTTATGCATTCTGAAAAATCCTACTGCTTAGGGAGGAATAGGTGAAGAAATGATGTGAACTGGCACTGAAAAATCACGAAACGGACCCAGAGGCAGCGACAAGCAAGAACAAACTGTTCATTCTGAGCTGTGAACGCTTTGCTAGGAAACCACGAGGCCATGACTGAGCTGTCCCTCGACCTGCCTCCAACCTGTGCATCTGGACCAAGAATGAACCTTTCAGACCCACTGACATGGTAGGTAGGTAGCACAGAGGGTGCTGCAGTGTTCAAAGGCAATTTGATAAACCCACCAAAACCAAACAGGATGTTAGGTCCTTGTAAAGGAGTGGAATAGAGTTGGATTAACAACATATAAGCAAAACGGAAATTCCAGACACACTGGAGTGAAAACAAAGAAAAAAGATACTTAGAAATCAGGTCAAGTTTTACAGTCTAGTTTAACTTCCTTCACTAGCCCAGACCAGTCCTTTAAAAATTGTCTTCCCATATTAAAAATGCTCTCTCTTGAAGAAGCAATCTCTCTCTCTCATAGCTATGCGTATAGATTATAAAGACAAGGGTCCTCTGCCTCAGACTATCTTAATGCTTTTAGCTTAAGAGCAACTTGGGGCATTTACTGCTTTCTCCCCAAAAAGTACTTACTAAAAACCATCCTGAATTTTTCCTCATTTCCATCTCTAGAGAGACAGAACTGCGTATCATTAAAAGTTACGTATATTTTGTGTAACTGTTTTATTTGTTCTGTTTACTAACAAAAACAGCCTCCGTTTTTGTAATCTGCACTAGCAGTTTGGGGTTCTGGACCCATGGATTAAGTATGCTGATATGCTGCTGCTTCTCTCAGCTACAATAATATCCCAAGCCAAAAGATGGGTGATATTTGAAGGAAGAGGGAGTGACTGAGTTTGCTTTCTGTGTATGCTTTGAGTACAGCTCTATTAACTTTCCACATCCCAGTCTCAGATTTTAGGGGATGAACAACAACCACCCAAAGACCAACCCTTACTTTCAGCTCCTCTGAACTTACCTGTTGCAAGGGGCCCAACCATACTGGGGCCGCGCTTCAGCTGTCACCCAACACACAAGTTACTAACTCCTACATGCTGCCAGCGCAGACCAGGCACCCCACACACCAGAATGAAAGAATGAACCCTGATTTCCCCAGTACCAGGATGACTCTGTAGCAGTCCAATGCCAAGTAAAACCAGACTGAACCACCCAAGATTTCTCCATGACCTGGAGATCTTACCTAGATTTCGAATTCACATTGCTGCTCTTCACTGTCCCCTCTTATCAAGCGGCACATCAAAATGTAGTTAAAGACTCTAAAAAATTCTATTTGCTCAGAGCCTCTATGGTGCAATATGCCTCAAGGCAGCCTCGTTCAAGACTAGATTCTGGCTATTTTGAGCAAGTTTGCAGATATTCTCATTGATATCAAGGATGTAAACACCCTTCCCATCTGTATCAGTAGTCATAGGCATTTCTTCCAGACAAACAGTAAATCTTCCAGGACAATATATGGATGAGGACCGATGAGATACACAAGCAACAAAATGGATGGGGGTGTGTGGGTTAGCATAGCTCTTGTCAATTCCAAATAAAAGTGCAAGGAAATGGGCTTTTTGTGGGTAGTGGGATGCAGGAAGAAAGAAACAAAACTGATGGATGCCAATAAAAAATTAAACTGAATGCTTAATTAATGAATGCTGGCATACAACAGAACATAACCTTTGTAAATACACATCAAGCTACACCTTTGCAACGGTGTTTCTCTCCCTCTGTCCTTTTAAATCAAGAAGGATGATTAGGTTTTTATGATTTTTTTTCAGTGTTATCAGCCTTCATCTGGGCAGTGGCATTATGAACTCTTCTATATATATGACGTGGTAATAGGAATAGATGAGAATCAGTTTATTTTGCTCAAGAGGAATCACAAAATTACTCATTTCGGCAAAAGACTTTAAGATCTGCTTCTCAAAGGAAAGGCTCAGGATAGCCATATGCCAAAGAAAACACACAGCACTAGCTTTTCAAACCTTGGCTTACATTTGTGCTACTGTGCACTGAAAAAAGCTCTCTAAGATGTGAAGCCATCAGGATATTTTCCAGAGGGTGAGCTCATGGGCAGTTGCTTCTACAGGCAAAACATTTTCCAGTGATACTGCTTTTCTCCATTGTTCTTAGAACTAATTTTGCAGCTGTATCATTGTATGCCAACAACACAGTATTCATTAGTTTATGGTATCAGGAAATAATAACACAGACTAAGGAAAAGCATGGGCAAGTAATCCAAAACTAAATTTATCAATGGAAATCACACTGTGTCAAGGGGATCGATTATTTTGCAATTGCCAAAAGAACTATAATAGCTAGCTCTTAATTTTTTATTGAAGAGCTCAAAAAAAAGCAGTAATATTACTGACAGTTTAAAGATTAGGAGGTCGAAGTAAACCAAGAAAGTGACCTTGAAATGTAGTAGTCAGTAACACCCAGATCATGCGTTTTGAGCGCTCCATCCACCAGACAACTTCCAAGGCTACATTTTATTCAAAAAGTATTTATGGAGAACTGCACGTTCAGCAGGATGCAAACCTAAGTCTGTATATTTGTGTCCATTCAGTTAGGCTTCTCCTATTATTTCTTTATTCAATACTCAAGGCTTCTGAGAAAGAGCGAACAGCACTGAGGCAGATAATAAATAAGCAGACTTTGGAGTTGATGGGTACTAACAACATCATCTTAAGAAATATAAACCTAAGCCAGGGGTTATTCAGCTTCACCCAATTCTGATGAACCTCACATCAAACGTACAAGCTTTAAAATTTTCACCAGTAGCTATGGTGTGTGATTTGTTCCTCATTAAGGAAGACTGATGTAACATGCTCTGAAACACAAAATAGTTTCAGTCTAGTAAAGCACATGTACAAAGTTATACCAATGAGAAAAGCTGGGTTGGTGTTACTTTAAACTGCAGTGGCAGAAAGAAATGGAAATGCATTTTCTAAGGCATGTCCCTGGAAGTCAGAAAATCTGGACTCAAACGTACTGTTCTCTCACAGATTTCTTTGACCTGGGCAAGTTATTTTATCCTCTATTTTTCACGAGTTCAGTGAGAGACAGCAAGCACTTTCCTGTCAGAAAGATCTCATGAAAATAAATATTATTACCAAGAAGACATAAGAAAAGCGGGGTTTAAATACCTTCTAGAAAATATGTAATGATGTGCAGCTTGCACAAGGCGCAGCAACATTTGTTCTTAACAATTCAGAATTTCAAATCTCTTTTGGGGATTCACAACAATTTGCAGGCACAAGGTGTAATCCAAAACATAACAGTACCTAAAACTGTCTCACAAATACACACAGATCATAAGAAAACAGTGCAGATAAAGACTAAAAACTCGCATCATTCTCAACTGCATCCTCTTTTTTGGGTTTTGGTTTTTGTTTTTTTTTAAAATGTTTATGCAAGTAAGTTCGGAAACAGCTGCTGTACAGTATTTTCGTCAGTCAGACATTCACTACTTTACAACGAAGAATAATTAGCTTTTGGGGAAGTATATCAGATTAGCCTGGGGACTTCAATTTGTTATTCTTAACATTTTGATCAAGTACTATAATAACCTTCCATATTTGTTTAGTAAATTGTACTGTTGCTGTGACAACCACAAACGCATGCTATAAGAGGAGAAAAACAGAAGTTTAGTTTCCTACTTATCATCACGTACACTTCCTAAAGATATTTCCAACTCAGAAGCCCCTGAACGCACACATGTTGCAATGTACCATATCGCGTTCTTTTTGTACAGGAAGCAGTGACTACAAGACACACAGTAACTGGCACGTGTAACACAAGGGAACCTATGGAAAATAATTATTTTCCCTTTTTTCTCCCCAAAAGTTGAATAATGACACTGGTTTGATAGGAAAACCAGAAGAGACAAAAATGTTTCCAGTCTGTAGTCAGCTGTATTTATGAAAGCCTTTTCCCACATACAGTAGTGTGGTTGTATCATACTAAATAAAGGAGAGGACAGAGAGAAAGCAACTTATCAATTAACTCAGTGGTAAAAAGTCCAAATCACTACAGTCAGCAGTCTGTAAAACCAGAGACACCATTCTTAGGAGATTAGGTCATAGTCAGAAAAGCCAACGGTTTTGTGGTATCATTGGTTTCGAGACGACTGGATATTTTCCATGGACTAAGGGCTGGAAAATTTTTCTACAAAACCAAAATGTATATACTGGTTAACCTCGGTAGGACTTGGAGTACTCTAAAAACAACCTAAGACAAATCTTTGCCAAGGCAACAATATGTGATTTGTAATGCATGCCGCTGGCAGAGTGGCCAAGTGAATGGGATCACTCCCAGGAAAGTAAAGGTGGGATTAGGACCCGGTTTATCGCTTCTGTCTGATGCCGGCTAGCCAGAACACAGCATCACACACGCACACAGATGCAGAACTATAATGAGGCAGGTCAAAAAGACAAAAAAAATTCTCAGTTAAAAGGATTTGTATAATTTTTACTTACACAGCTCTGAATTCCCTAACAGCTGTTCTTGCCATTCTCTGGCATCTCCCCTTGCATATCATCAGTCTAATGCGAGTGTGAATACTCACCTCAATAGCTTTTTTCCAAACGCACACATAAAATCAATGCCTGCAGTGATGTTGCTAGTAGGGGGAGGTAAGAGGGGGTTGCTAAGAGGGGAGGTAGCTAATATGATTGCTTTCTGGAACGTTATTTCTTCAACACAGGAATGAATTGAAAGATACATTTTCTGTATTTTCCAGTCTCTTCTTTGTTGTTGTTTTGTGAACATTTACCTACGTCAAAGGGAAAACAATAATGGCTTCAAACTACATGACTTCTGTCTTTCAAAGACAGTACTGAGAAGTATCTTAAAAGCACATCAGTAAGAGAATTTTCCTTATACAAATTCTCATTCAAGGAAAAATGCAAACTTTCAAAATAGATGCCTATCTTAAATAAGTTACAAATATATTCATTGGAGCTTAAAATGATTATTTAAATTGCTTTAAAGCATTTTAATGATGGTTGCTACAGTGAGAGTTGCCAGAAATAGCCGGACATGAAAATATGGACTACAACTGTTTTCACATTGAAACTATGCTACACAATTAATTTAACTTTTCAGCTCTTGATAGACTGGAGAACCTCTGCTCATTATTTACACTTCCAATAGAAAGACAGATGCAGATTTGCATACATATATTTAAATCAGAATCTCAAAACTGTTCCCCAGTGGGGCTTCATGGACAAGGATTTAAAGTATAGATTCTGTCTACATTTTCTTGTTAAAACAGCAAAGCTGCCTGGCAGAATCCACACTAATACTACAAACACTAAAACATGGATTGAACTAAATCAAAATACTCACTTCTGTAGTTATTTTATTTATCGTTTATGTTACCACACAGGTATGTATTCAGGACAAAATGTCTCAAGAGACATTAAACAATTACCATGGATGGTCACCAAGAGGACTACAGGGTTGGAAAACTTGTCATAGGAAGAAAGGTGAAAGTCGCTGGGTTTGCTCAGCCCAGAGAAGTGAAGGTGCAGAACGGGAATCTAGCCAGGCTGCCAATAGCTAAAGGGCAGTTACAGAGAAGATGGAAATACTCTCCTCAGTGACACACAGCAACCGGACAAGAGGCAATGGGGGAAATTCTGTCTGCAATTTATAAGCAAAAATTCTTCAGTGTGCGAACAATTAAGCATTGAAAGAGGTTTCCCAGAGGAGGAGTAAAACTTCCTTGTTTGAAATATTCAAGATTTGGCTTGTTAGGACGCTGGATAACCTAACCTACAGCCCTCCTTTCAACAGAACGTTGGACCAGATGACCTCCAGAGGTCCCTTCCAGCCACGACGCTATTTATTCTATGATAAATGTGCTAAATGTGCTAGCTTCTGCCTACACATCTATTATTGTAGGACAGTCTGGAGTACAGCAGTTATAGGGACTGATTTGTTACAGCAAGGCTATGCATGTACAGGCAGACAACAGTCACTGATTTTAACTGTGAATAAAGTACTTTAAGCAATCTCTTTTATCATGAGATATAAGCAAAACTGACCTTATAAAAATGTGTGGGTAGAGAGAGCACGTTATTTTGGCTCAATCAACCTCAGCAACATCAACTAATGAAATTAAAATTTGAAGTAGGTAGGATACACATTTAAATATGTTCTAAAGCTAGTCTGGCGAATAAGGAAGAATGTGTTAATTATTTTAATTAGAGATAATCAACACCAACATTGTACCTGAAATAGCATTACATCTTATGCTGAGCAAAAAACTGCAGTAAGCATAAATGCAAGCCTGCAGTATTTTCTTACTTGGAATGGCAATATATCAACCAAAATCCCAAAGATGTTCTGTACCGGGCTGTTTGTAGATTATATGTAATTTCTTAATTGGATCAAACTAACTTCTTCTCATACCAATAATAATGCATATGCTTACTATACGAACAACAATTCCTCTCTTTTCTGTTTCAGAACCAGAAAACAGTGCTGGAGTGCCACATTAGCACTCTGGGCTTGTCTATACCTGGAAAGCACAGACAAACTATTTTGGAATATTTACTCTGGAACAGATAGCCTATTACAGGCCCAGCATTCCTCAAGAATGATCACATCCAAATTGAGACATTCACTGGAATAACTACTTCAGTAAGTTTTCAGTGCAGACAGCATTCACCTGAAAAAAAACTTAGGGATCTTTGAGGCAAAGGTACTTCATGGGTTCAAAAGCTGTGTCACTGTAACACTGACGCATAGCATAACTCGAGTATACAACTCCACATCCATTAATTAAACAGAAAATCACAAGCAATTGCAGTGAACATTCTGAAAATTATTTTACTTCATGGCAAACAAGAAATGTTATTAGGTACAATTAGTAACAAAAAAGTAAAAATATTTGTAGTCTGTTACCTCTGTCAGAACACGATCCAAAAAGTTTATAACTGTATTTTAAAAAAGACAGTATTTCCACAAAGTATTAAAAGATTTGTTCCAACTGACACAGTTATGGCAAATACATTTTTTAAAAATGGATAAAAACAGTAATGGAAACAACACTGTCATTACTGTACTATGTGCCTGAGTACAAAAGCAGTTCCACTCACAAGCAACAGCTTCAACAATAGGATAGAATGAGCAACTACATTGTTCCTTAACACATCCCTTGAAAGGCATGAGCATCTTCAAAATCAAGTATTCATTCAACAAAAATCAAACCAAAATTCCAGCACTGATACAACTGCCTCCGCCACCCTCTGCCAAAAGCATCTCCTATACTGCCCTGTTTCTTTTGGCTCCTTCTGTACCCAAAACAAGAAACAATGATCACCAGCTCCAGAAAAAAAGAAAGCGTTCATATCATGCTGCCTTCTCAGAAGCGGCACCACCTATTTAAGTCTTAGGTGCTAGCCTGAATGCTTCGACTGTTTAGATACGCCTGTGACCTACATGGAAAAAAGTAACTCTCCAGCCACCTTCAACTTTTAAGAAAGCAACATTACAAATTTAACTTTATTTTTAAGGTAGATTGTGACACACAGTTTGCAGGAAATGCCTTCTTATAACATGCAACGTTATGGCATGCACAGGGGTGGCAACCCAACAGCATACAGCTTGTTTTCAAAAGAATTGTGAAGATAAGGCGTGTTTCTATCTACTCAGCAGTAGTGAGGCTGCCTCTGGAACACCACAGCACAGCCCTGCTGCAGCCCTGCACCGGCTGGGCGTTACACTGGAGTGAGGCCAGCGGAGGACCACGTCAAGGCGGGCGAGCGGCAGCACTGGGCAGACGAGGACAGGCCTAAGAAGCTGGGCTGGTGTGGCCCGAAGAAGTGACAGGGTCAGTGGCAGAGAGTGACTGTGGCCATTTCCCTAACAAAATGGAGTGGCGGGGAGCTGCAGAGAGACAACTTTTTCTCAGAGATGCGCCATGACAGGACAAGAAACAACTGACAGAAGCTGCAGCAATGGAAATTCCAATTTGAACAGGGAAAACAAATACACACACACACACAAAACCAAAATCCGACCACCCCCAAAAAATCCTTTCAGAGGGGTCAAGCACTACGCCGCTGCCCGGAAAGGCTGTGAATCCCTGTCTCTGGAGGCCTACAGCGCTCAGCTGGCCAAGGTCTTGAGCAGCCTGCTCCAGCGCCAGGGCCAGCCCCGCAGCCAGCCCACCTACAGGTCCCCATTTCCTACGGGACCTTCTTCCGCCCCCCTGTAACTCCTCATGTGGCTACGGAACTGCCCTGCACACTGTACTGCATGCTTGCGGGCAGACGCCTAGACAAAGGAAACTACCTGTGACAGGTATTTTAGCAGATTATGCCCTTACTAAATACTGTGCTTTTTACAATAATATGAGGGTGAAAAACGCTACTTGCAAAATGTGTATTTAGGTAAAACATAAGTATGCTGTGGGGAATCATTTCAGCACAGATGAACAAATTAGTGGCACAGTATAAGAACATATTCTTTCTTGACACAGTGAAATTAATTTTACTTTTGATGTGTGCATCAAAAAGGAATCAAAATTCTTTTCACAACATTTACAGAAACTGCACTAAAAAGAATCTAAGTAGGAAATTAAATCCTAGTCTGCCCCTTTCGCTCCAGAGGCCTAGGTTAGTCAAAACCCAATCCCACATTACGCTAAACTTCCCTCACAGCCTTTGGAGTCAGAGAACAAGAAATACACATGTTGTAACAAAGTGCATGTGTTTTGTTATGGAAAAGCTGTAATCAGTATCAATGAGTACCAACATTTAACAGAGACTTACATAAACAAAAAAGATGCATTAATCAATAACAATACATCTTACCAAGACAGCTCCCTTGAGCTACTCACTTGAGGGTTTCATCAAATTGTTTCTGGTCTTACTATGGCCACATAAAGTGTATCATGTATCTAGACCTGACTTGGTTCCTGAGTTAGACTCGTCCCATTGATGACAGCTATGAGAAATGAGGCAATATACATACAGCCATGTGATATTTAAGCCTGAAGCCCACATCTGTTTCATACAGCTATTACTACAAGTGCTGTTTTCTCATCTCATTACCTCTATAATTATTTTAATAAGTAAATCAGTCTTTAGAAAACTCTATTATCGAAAGATTCTCAGTTAAAACACAAAAATCCTTACCATACCATGTAATAGCTTGCTTCCTTTTTACAGCACACTTTTGCTCATTCACTCTACCCTAACAACCTGCGTACCTCTGTACTTTCTGAAATGCAGATCTTTAATTAGTCTGAGTAATTCAAAAGTATCTTATACTAGACACTATACTGCAGCGTTATGTTAGAAGTCCAAGATTACATAAACAGAAGAAAGGAAAATAAACATAAGGCAGGTTACTAAAGATTCAGTGGACATATAAAGCAGAAAAAAAATACTTCTTTTTTCACTGAAGTTTTCTCTGAGAAAGCTGGTAAACTGGAAGCTATGAGCATTCTAGTTCTTGGATGAGCTTAAAAAGCATCAAATCTTTTCCCTGGTCCAAGTCTGACAATGGCTCTAGCCATAAAGGCGACTGTATAATGCTTACATTTTTCTTTCCAATCATATCTATTTTGTGGCCTGAGTCATAAGCACAAAGATTAAGAACAAAGCCAAAGCACAACTCAAGTAAACGTGTCTCAAGCTGTTCAATCTAACTCTTCAATTCTCTTAAATATTAACAACCGTTAATTAAGAAAGAGTAAGCTTGGAGTTAATTACTTTTCACCAAATAGTAAATTAGTAAAAAACGTGGTTTTAGTCTTTTCTCAACTATTTGTGAATTGAGTTTAAATTCACTGAGTAGTTCTGAATGGAAGTTTTTCTTTTCCTGAGCTTCATTTGCTAATCAGAAGAGTAACTGTAATTTGCTTATTTAATCAACAGTTCAACGCTGAAACACTTACCTTAGGCAGAGCACTCTGCTAACTTAAACCATTAAATTGCACTTCATTTTTCTTACTTAACATTTTCCTATACAGTTTTGATATTTTTTTTTCTAGAAATAAAGGAAAAAAAATAGTCCTTTCAAGCTTCATTCACCTTGCCGTGGTTTATCAGGTCTATCATGGCAGCATTTATTTGCATGGAGTCCTGTTCTCCAAAGAGACTTTAAACTAAACTAATGGGTAACATCAGTCCTGTTAGGAATACAAAGAATGTAACAGTGACTCCATATGACAAGCATTTTCTACTAACACTTGGCAGAGACAGCTGGAAATACTAGTGCTTGTACAGTGACATTTCAGCATGGTTACAAATTCACAAGTTTTAAAGGAAATGAAAGCAACACAATTTCAATGAACTGACTCTCCAGTTTGACAGTTGGTTTAAAGTGCTTCACAGAAAACACAAAATTCCTGAAAGACATTCTTTCTTGCCTTTTGATAGATGCAATCCTCAACTGAGCAGCCTGCCATCATGTTGTGTCTCATGCAAAGACTGCCACTGATCATTATAAAGTTTTACTCTTCTTCACACAAGCACACTGGTGACTTCAAAGGAAAATCTTTCAGAAGCAGGGCTACTAATCCCGAAGGCCACTCAAGAGTGTCTGTAAACATCTGAGAGTTCTCAGAAAGTCACTATTACCCATAAGGCTAAAGAAACCTGTTTAACTCAACAAACTCATTTTCCGCCATTCCTCTGGTCTATGCTTAATGAAAGAAAGAAAATATTATCACTGCTTCATACTTAGCCCCCCCGAAACTAAGAGAAGGAAACAATCCTGTGGTGTTTCCTGAATAACCTCACCCTAATGGATGACTGCAATTAGTCATTCCACCTTCATCACTGTAGCAATGAAGCCTAATATAGAAAACCAGACAAGTCAGTGCAGTATAAACCAAGCAACTTTCAAAATAAGATACCAGTGCATGAAAGAAAAAGTTACCAGTAATTCACCTAGAATTATATTCAGGAATTTACACCTAAAATCACTTTGGACTGGTGCAAATCATTCTCTTAGCCACTAAAACAGTCAAAAAAAATTCTGAAGCTGTCTGAAGCTTCCTAGTAAAGCTTTCACTCTGAACAAATCAGAATTTCTCAAGAGTATTGCCCTCCCCCCCAGCCCCAACCCCAACTATTTCCTAATGCTTTTCCCATGAGTCAGGAAAAGTATATTACAGAAGATTAAATATTTGTAATACTGATTCACTTCAACATTTTAAAACATATGTTATCCAGTGTCAGAAAGCAGAGAATGCTTCGAAAAGAAATATAGGGAAAAGGCAAAGGTACAAGAGTTGTTTTCCAGATGTAGCTTCCTGTCAGCAGTGAGCTGTGGTTTAGGGGCTTCCTGAGATAGATCTTGTATAAACACTTTTGTGTTTAAGTCTGGGTGGTATTTTTTCTTTACAGTGTTTCTTCTCAGAATCTGTCTGTTCACTTTTTCTTTTTCCTGCTATTCCTACACACAAACTTTTTTTTTAAATTACCTTTGGTTTCAAAAGATCTTGTGGCAAAACGAATTCAGCAACTGAACAGCACACTATGTGAAAAACCCACCAGCTTGATTTCTTCAAGTTTGCCTTTGTAAGATTGGTCCGTTTCTATCTATTTTGTTCACCTTGAGCTTCCAATCACTGAGTCAAAGTTAACTTCTAGGACCAGCTGGTTTACAGTATTTTCACTGTTTCTCAAAGCCAAGTCTAACACCAGACCACTCCTTCCTGACTGAATTACTCTGGTGAAGACAACTGTCAGCTTTCACAGCCAGAAATAACTGCCTATTAGTATCCTACTATTAGGAGGATCTGTTAATTCTCCAACCATGGATTAAAACATAAGCTGATCTTTGAGATTCTCAGTATGAAAAGCAAATGGAACAATTACAAAATGTTTTGAAAAACATGTAACTCAGCCTAAAGTCTTTAACAAAAGCAATGAACTCCACAGTACTACAAATCCAAGGAAAAGGCATTGCCGTTTGGTCCAAGCAGAATGCCTGCACACAGGCTAATCCCATTTTTCTCTTCAGTCCTTTCCAAAGGGCAAACACCTAGCCTTACCCAAACAATTCAGATATACTACAAACACCTAGCACATCCAAATAAAAGCTGCCTGTCACCTATCAAGTTGGCACAACTTCCTTTTTCACAATAGACAAAACTGCAAGAGACAGAAGAAACTGAGCAGCTTTGTCATGCACAGTTTGGAGTGACCCATACTCAAAAACTTCCAGGAACGGGCCATTTAGCTTTAAAAAGGCAAAAAAGCATTCAGCACTTAATCAGAAAGTTGATCTGTGGAAGAGTATGCTGCTTCTTATTCAGAAGAGCGGATGAGCAAAGAAATAGGGTTTGGCTATTTTTTGATGTCTTGAATATTTTTATTTATAACACCATTATCTGTAAGAGAACATTGATGACTAAAAAACACACCACAAGGTAAGTCTCTAGTCTCCTTCACTGGGTAAAATTTTTAGGCATATAAGTGCCTTAAAATCGATGGAACTTAAGCATGTGTTAAAGAGCTTAAAAGAGATTATGGGTAACTTATGAATACAGTCCTAAACAAAAAACTTTATCCTTGGGAAATCTTGTACTTCCAAGGACTTTGGTGCTCTGGAGCACAACACAAGTCAGAAACCTGTATTTTTCTACAAAAGCAAAGAATCTTAAAATACTAATTTTAAAGTGAAAATGGAATACTCAAATAATATAACGTAGGTAGGGAATCACCTTTCCAGCTCTCTTAGTAGTCAGGAAGCTGAGAAACGGATCAGGGCAGGAACAGCCTGCTCAGTGCCTCGGGCAAGGCTCGGGCAGCCCACTCACTCCGCTCTTGCACCCCCCCACCTCTGGGCAGTTGTGGCTGAAAAGGCCCCTGGGCAATAATCAAGGAGTGTGAATCATATGCCAGCTGCAAGAAAATTTAATGGGCCTATTGCTAAATCTGTCAAAAGTGAGTAGAATCACATTCTGGTTCAATTAAACCAGCTTTTTCCATATCAAACCAGTGCATGGGAAAAGCTTTTGGACTGCTTTAACCCCAAGTATCTAGACTATGCTACCCCATAGGGCTGAACTGACTTCAGTGCCTGGTTTTGTGCCTCCTTTCTTTCAATATGGAAAGGTGTAAGTTTTTTGAGTTAAATTAGAAAATGGTGGTAACATAACAACAGTAACTAATAAATGGCATTAATATTCCCTGCAGGAGTCCCAGGCCATACAGCGGAGGTGCAAGAAACTTAAAAAGCCTAAGGCATACCGAATTACTCACGTAATACATTTCCATGTGGTTTTTTCCTGACACAGTAGACATTCATTCTTACAATGGAAATATCTGCTCCTTGTCCACATTTTAACATGGACAGTTTATTTTAATCCAGTACCTTTAAACCTCTTTATTTGCCCTTTGATTAATCTAAGTGGCCTTGTATTGGTTTGCTCCATTTCTTCAAAACCCAGGTTCTTTAAAACTGCCTGAAAAACCATGAACAAATATATCATGTCCATGTGGTACTGCTTTCTAAAGATGACTGTGAGATACAATGACTGAAATAAGTTCGGTTTGCTAAAGTGCTGACAAAAAGTAGCTAAACTGTTTTACATTTTTATACATTTGAATACTATGAAGTTTCACTTTTAATTTTTAAAATTTCTTTGCAAGATTCCCAACAAGTTATAAATGCATCTTTAAAGACACATTCGACGTTAATTCAAACACCTTGGCAGGCGGGTGGGCCCGCCGCAGCCGCACAGCGAGGCCGGGCAGCGGCCCCAGCCGCCGCACGCCGGGCACGGCGAACAACGACTGAACACACGCGCCGGCGTTCCGCCGCGTTACCGATTCTCAACCTGCGTTCGATCATTTTAAGAGTTTGCTTGAATTTGGACAATTTCATTTTCCTCCGTTTCTGGGAGCTGGCCGTTTCCCGACAGGCATGTCCCGGGAAGCAGTGCAGCGGCGCTGCCCCGAGTAACGCGGCCGCGCTTGCCGCTGCCGCCCGGCCCGAGGGGCAGCCGAGGCGCGGACAGCGGCTGCCCGGCAGGCCCGCCCGCTCGGACACTGCCCCGCGACCTCCGCCCGAGGCCGAAGGTCATCGCTTTCACACGCAGGGGGTGCGGCGCTTCTCACGCTGGTCGGCGGCCAGCCCTGAGCCGGTGGCCCCCGGGGCTGCCGGCCCGCCCGCCGTGCCCTGCCGAGCCCGCGGCTGCCGGCGGCGTGGCCAGAGGCAGCCCCGGGCGAGCGGGCGGGCCCGCGGCGGGGCCAGGAGGTCTGTCGCTGGCGGGTCCCGGCGCCGGTGGGAGGAGGAAGCGCGTTTGTCCAACCAGCTCCGTGCGGCCCTGACTTTCTTTTTTTTTCCCTGCCTTTTCCCCCCGCCAGGATGTGAGCCTGCCACAAAGGAGCCGAGGTCCGAGCCAGGCTGCTGGCGCCTGGCGCGGGGCGATGGGCGCCAGGCTGTGAATCCCAGCGCTGGGCTCGCCCCTCTCGCCAGGAGAAGGTCCCGCCGCGCCCCCACGGCAGCGGGGCTGCGCCCGGGGAGCCCGGCTGCGGGGCGCCTGGAAGAAGAAAAACGGAGAAGCCTCTGGCAGCCCGCCGCCGCCGCGCAGCGCTCCCGAGGCTGCCGCGGCCGAGCGGCCCCGCCGCCCGCTGATGGAGGCGCGCTGAGGGCGCAGCAGCGCGGAGCGCGGCCCCAGCCGGCCCGGGTAAGGCAGAGCGCGGCCGGCGCCGGGGCCCCCCACGGGCGGGCGGCCCGGGGCGGGTGGGGGGCGGGGGGAACAGTGCTGCGCCCCGCGACACCCAGCTAGAGCCTGCTCGTTCCTTTCAAAAAAAAAAAAAACAAACCCACGAACATAGTAAAATACAGCTGTAAAGATAGTTGAGACATTAGACGTAGTGTCTCACGTTGAGACACAGATGCCAGGCAGCAAAGAGCCTTCTTGCCATGATTTTCAGGAATATGAAATCTTTTCAGTCTCATCTAATTCTGTATGTAACTCTGGGCTTCATGCTTCCTCTAATGCACCGAAAATGTATACTTGCCTTTCAACAAACTTTCTAGGACATACTAATTTCTGTGATCGCTTTCCTAAAGGACCACCTGTGTCTCTTAACTCAGTCTTACCCTCGTGTCTCATCAAGGGGATGTAAAAGTTCCTGGAACTTCAGTCTATACAATAAGTATTTGAAAGATTTTGCAAAAATTTCATTTAAAAAAGAACCCAGCATTTACGAGTACCTCTGTGTAAGTGTTACATATTTACTGTATGATCTAACTGCTATTTTTCATGGGCAAAATGAGTCACATTTATTAAGACATGAATCTGTTTAAGGACTATTATGGACAATCTGCATGCGCACATATGAGCACACACAGTATGAGCACCTTTTAGTGGTGATTGGATTAAGTGAAAATAAGGTGAGGCCACTGTTAAGGGAAGCAACAACAAAAGCAGTGCCCTCTCAATAATTACATTCCACATCTATGACAGAACTTTAGTAAAGCACAAAAAACAATCCACAAACAGCATGACTAAAATTCTTGGTAATCCAGACAGAAAATTTGTACTTCTTATAACTAAAAAAGCTACCTTTTGCCAAAACTTAAAAAAAAAGTTACATGGCAGCAAAAGATACATAGTTTCTTGCAGCACTTAATAGTACTTAAAAACAAAAGCTCTCCAAGAGCTAATTAAGTTACTCTCATTCTGAAGCGCTGATTTAGTCATCCATTCCCCTCAATGAAAAAAGTTTTCCTTTTAAGAATGAACTAGTGTTTGAACTGAAATTTCACCACAATTTTAAGTAGACAGAAAAGCTGAGTATAGAATACATTGTAGTAAAAGTATCTAAAGCAATTAATTGGTTTCTGATAGTGTGACACTGCTTACAATGTAATTTGTAACTAGTGGCAAACCCCCAAAAATCATTCCCCCTGTGAGTTTGGGGTTAAATTGTTCAATTTAGTTTTACATCATGTTTTCATAATTGAAGCTGCATGCTGTTAGGTGTCAGCCCTTCCTTATCCTCTATGATATATATTTACTTTGAAACTTCAAATGAAACTTTAAAGCTTTCCCTAATACATGTGGCATGCACGGTACTGTGCTGTATTTTCACTGTGAATTGCCATTTCCTTTTATGAAACTGGAAAAAAAAATCCTATCTGTGATCAGGTTTTTAACAGCAGTACTCTTCATCTAAAAATCAAACCACACTAGTTAATTCTGAAAGAAAACCCATACCAGTGGAAGTCTCTCTCCTTAGAAAAGGAGCAAAAATTAAGTCACATTAAATATAAAGACTACCTGAAAAATTGGGAGGATAGATTAATGTAATTCCATGCAAGAGAATGTTTTGGAGAAGGAGTAAGAACAGAGCTCTGAGAAAAGGGGCAGGGAGTAAGAAAGAAAGTAGCTTCAGAAAATTCATGCTTATCTATCTTATCACAATGATGTTGTGAAATCCAGATCATATTACTGGCCTGGTGCCTGGAACATGCCAGCTAACTGCAAGTCCACAAACACTGACTATCAAAGGATACTGCAGAAGCAAGAACTAATGTTTGTTAAGAAAAAACCAAAGCAAGCCCTCTGATCTTCATTTTCGACACCCTTGCTCCATTGTTTTTACAATCCAATTAAAATGTAAAACTGCACTAATCTAAAAATCCCTTTTAGCATCAGAGACAAAAGTATTAAAGAAACAGTGAAGATCTGTTGCTGTTTTTAATGTTTCTTCATGATAGAAATGTGAATTCACACAATCAAATAAAACAGTTTATCTTTTCAAGAATCAATGTGGTAACAGCTGACACCATGCCTTTTGCGAATGTGCCTTCATTTATATGTCTAAATGCTTGAGCAGTTTGCACAAAAGGTACCGCAGCATGTAAGATATGTAGGAAAAGCCAGCTCACTGAATGACTGCTAGCCTCGTTATATTAATTATGGCCAGCACACAAGAACTGATTAACCCACAGAACTGAATTTTGTAACAGCAATTTAGCGTAGCAAAATGAACTCAACTGTATGTAGGATATCACTGCTACCGGTTTCTTCTAAATCAAAACAACTGTACAGGGAAAGGTCAGAAAACTGTGTTGTGCCAAGAGTGTGTACCTCATCCTTCTTATATATGTGTTTTTTTCATCATCTGGGTATTTCTGAAAGGCTCTGAAGTATCAGTTTTGTTACGGTGCATTAGATTCTGGCATGTCAGACCTGCACACACTCTCACCAATCCAGCCTCTAGACTACAAGCCCTTGAGTCAGAGCAAGTTACAAGGATGGGAGCAAGCTGTCAGTGTTGGACCTTGCCTATCCACTCTTTAAAGAAATTAAACTCACCTATTAACAACAACAACAAAGAATGTATGACACAAATAAAACCATGTATAGAAAATAGAGAGTGAAATAATAACACACACACACCCCACTTCTGGAATTAAGTCTCTAAGGGATGTAATACTCTGGGAGCCTTTTTAGGGAGGCCGAGTGACAGCGATAGAAAATGGTAGTGGTTTGTTGTAAAAACAATAGTTGTTATCCCAAAGGTAAAATTACTTAAATGGAGAATCCTATTTTATTTTGACAGTTTACTGAGCACTCCAGCCTAAGTGTAAAAAGTCACATAGGAAAATCTACTCCTTCACCTTGTTTACCATAATTATTATAACTGAAGCCCTGTAAACTAAAAATGCCTCCTTAGTTCCTGAGCTGTGACATACAAGCCATTAAAAATCTAGTCTCACTTTTTGCAGAATTCCTTCTATCTTCATTATATTGCCAGGTTCTGATGTATTAGATCCTCAAACAATCTAATTAAGAAAAAAACCTATCAATTTTACCATCGTAATAAATTCAACTATACTGCCATTCAAATAGTTAATGAAGTCCCCAGAAATCCCCTTCTCTAATATCCTAGTTTTAGCACAGAAAATTGCCTTCTCTGTAAAGCAGTCCCCAAGGATAGACAGTGTCACATATCGCTCGTACAAAAGCTGCATTTATGTAGCTCAGCGCATCACACTTTCATACCTACAGTCCTCTGGCTTAATAACAGTTTACTATATATAGAAAAACAAGAGCAGCAGCAAAAACCAGTTTACTACTTTTACCTACTGGGTTCCTTTATGTTCCTTTCCTGTAGGAGTAACCCATGCATACCAATGCAATTTAAGACAAAAAATTTATATTCCGGTTTGAAATCTAGGCAGTTGTTTTCCATGTTTGTCTTAGTTAAGAGGTTTTCCACACAGGACTTACACAGATCATTATTTTGCTTTTGTATTTCTCCAAAAGGCTATACTACAGGTGGTGTCTTCCTTCAATGTCAAAACATTTCCTCCTTGAACAGACTTGTAATCCAAAGCAAAGCATAATAAAGTTCAGTGTTCAGCCACCACGCAGTGTTCTTCCTATAATCTCAGCTCTTTTTTTGCAAAACACTGAAAAGCATAGCTGTAAAAAGAATATTGTATGAACTCCCAGAGGCAAGTTGCCAATCTCTCAATGGCTGAAAGACTCCACACTGCAAAACTACTTGAGGTCTAGATGCAACACGGCCCACAACATACACTCAGGCTTTCACGAACACCTTTCTTTCCAAAGCAACACTGCAAACATCTATTTTATGAACAAATTTCACGCAACAAAGAACAGCCATAGCACTGAAAGACTATTGGCAGTATTTTCAAATAAGCTTAACGATGCTTTATTTTGTTATTACAAATATATTTTTCATCTGATGGAAACATACCTTTGTTCTCTTCTGTAGAAAGAAAAGCCCAAGAATGAGTAAAATATTTCATAAAACCTGAAAGAGATAGTCAACCCGTCTATTTTGTAAAAATGAGATCCTCTGAAGCATGGCATCAGAACTTATAAATAATGAAAAAGGTATACGTGTTGAAATATCCACAATGAAATGTGTTCAGGTAGCTTAAAAAAAATAAATTAATGCTTCCTCTTATGGCAAGCTGATTAAAAAGTGAGCATTTGCCAAACAGTGATACTTCGCACGTAGAAGTATTTTTGCCTTGTATTATTTCAGGATCATGACAGTGATTAAACTACACGATGTGAAACACCTGCATAATTTTAGATGGTGAAATACTCAAATCATATATCCGTAACAATCAAAAGGCAATATATTTTGACTAACCAGAAGTCCCATATAAGCATGAGAGAGTACAGGACAGAAAAATATTTCAAAGCACAGCCAAAGAAAGATTTTCTTTACATTTTCCCTTTAAAGGACAGGAAAAAACAATCAAATCCTGAAACATCTGATACCCTTTCAGAAAGTTTATTTCCTCTTTTTTCAGCAGATCATGGGAACATCCTCAGTTGGGCAAACAATGAACAAACAAACAAACCAACCTATTATTACCTACTTTCAGTTATATACACAGATAGGGGCCAACATTTGGTCTACAAACTGACATTTCAACCAAAGCACTTATGCTGGCTAGGAGTATGAAAAATACTATGATTATAATCCACACAACAACGCTGCCACAAGTTTTCATACAGATGCAGTTATACTAGCAAAAGACAAATAAGAAAAAAAACCCAACACCAAACCCAGCCATTTTGCCTGAATAAAGCAATCTATACTGCCCAGTAGGGTAACCAAACACAGTTTGAAGTGTATCTGCACTAGGGCAAGTTTGTTCCAACTGAACTCCCATGAAAAGTGCTTTTACGTGTACAAAAGTCTTGAACAGCCAGAATCTGGAAATGGAATTATTACAAACTTCCATACTTTTCCTAATTAGAAGTTCTATTTGATTTTTGATTAAAATGACACATATCTATCTTTCTAAGTGTGCTTCTTTCACTTCTCCTGTTTTTTGTTTGTATGCTTGCTTGTTCAAGTTTGTCAGTGTGCAGGAGGATAAAAGACAGACGTGCTCCATTTCCAGTAATTAAGAAAATCTGCACCAAACCTGCAAGCATGCTTTTGTATAGTGTAGCTTTGTGCAATGGTGAGCTTGAAAAGTGTACAGCTGCCTAAGTGCAGTTCTGCGCTGGGGACAAATATGGTCCAAGTGATACAGTTCCCTCCCAGTCCATGGCAGAAGAGTTACTGGGAGAGGGAGAGAGGAAGAGCAGGGCTGAGCCAGAGAAACAGGAAGAACAGCAATCAGCAAGCAACAGCACTAGTTACGTAAAAAGAACACTAGCTATTACTTGGCATGAGCGCAATAGAAGAAAACTGAAAGCTAGTGTGTTAGACATCAAATAAATAATATCTTCCTCTCCCATGGGAAGAAATTCTGATGTCCTCCTACTCAAAGGGGAAGACACTAAAAAGCATTAAATTCTTCCCTGAAATTGTTCCTCTGGCTTCCCTCCCCACTTCCTCCAGTAAGCTTTTTTCCTCCCTGAAAGATTAATCATTGAGAGTTGCTCAAATAAGCATGATTTATGAATGTCATTTAAATCCAACTGCAGAAAAGAAAGAATGCCATTTATGTTATGTAGTCCATCACAATATGGAAAAAATAGGGCTCATTCAGAACACTTCTTTTTTTAATTGAACAAGTACAGACAAAAAAAGACTTAAGAGATCACTTCATAAACAGACTGCAGGAAGAAGGACATCTGAAGACAGTATGGTGCTTGCTTCTCTTGGTACAGGAGCATTCTCTTACCAATGTACTTTTCCTTCCGGTCTTTTTTCTTACAGGAAGAACACCTTAGAAAAAGTGACATGCAGACAAGGCCATGAGAGAGAAGCATTTCAGCATGGCCTAATCATGCTGGTGTCATTCACTGATGGCTTACCTTCTGCAAACAGTGGTCAAGCCCCAGAAGAGGCATCCCAGAGAGGTGGCTGATGCCCTGTGCCTGTTAGTGTTTAAGAGGCATTTGGACAATGCCCTTAATACTGTGCTGTAACTTTTGGTCAGCCCTGCAGTGGCCAGGCAGTGGGACTAGATGATCATTGTAGGTCCCTTCCAGCTGAAATAGCCTGTTCTGTTCTATTTTGAAAGATGTTTGAACTGATACGTTAAGACGAGTCTGATGAACTCTGTTCCATTTTTTTCCTAAACAGTTCTTAAACAAAACTGGGGGAAAATCAAACTGTTATATGTTGCTCTGTATTTCCTCAGCCTGGAAAAGAATGTGCACCCCAAATGCTCAACTGAAGACATGAGATGCTCTAACAAAGACAAGTGAACTGAGGAAAAAATTAGTTTCTTTTCAATGGTCACAGTAATTACAGTTGGGGGGGGGGGAGAATTTAAATTCAAACAGTGAAATAAAATCCATTTTACACCTATATGTGAGACACATTTGCAAAAACAGTCCATCTGTGCAGGAATATGAGCCTTGGAAAACTGCCAGGGTTTCCAAGTGTGACCTGCTGTGCAAATGCTTATTATGCAAGTTAAAGCTGTCTGGGGTGAATTTATGTTCCCTGTTTTCCAGGGCTCCAAATACCATTCCTTTACTTACAGAAACCATGTCAAACTACAAACTCTTATCTCATAAGTTTTCAAGATTTTTGACAAGTTCTGAAAAGCACAATTCCTTTCCATTTGCAAAACCGAAAGTGAGTTTATTCCAAATAAGAAACTGAGGCAAAAAGGTATATCCAAAAACTTTAAGAAGGATCAGGCCCTGGCGCTTTTGTTTGAAACATTTACAGTAAGTTCTATGGTTTACTGCAAAACAACAGAAAAAAATCTGAGTGACTAACAACCCTATGAATAAGTATTTTAGCATGCATATCCATCAGTATCTTGAAACTCAAAAAAATTTCTTAAAACTCAGCAGCTGCCTAGAATCACAGGACAATTCAGACTGGATGGGACCTCACCTTGATCTTGCGAAGCAAAGCTAATTTCAACATTAGGCAATGCTGCTCAGAGCCTTGCCTAAATCGAAACTATATATTTCCAGGAATGGAGATTCTACCACCGCTTTGGTCCTTTGTCACACTCACTGTGAAATCCTTTTTTTCTAAAACACAAAATGCATTTTTCCTGCAGCAATCTGTATCCATTGACCATTATACTTTCACTGTGCACTTCCAAAAAGAATCCATTTTTACAAACACCCGTTAAGTAGCTGAGGACAGCAGCAAGATGTCTCCTTCACCTTCTCGTCTGGAGGCTAAACAAACCTAGCTCTTTCTGCTGCTCCTCATATGTCATGTCTGCCAGCCTCCAGCTATCCATGTGGGCAGTGCTCAGCTGGACTTGTGCCAGCTTCTCACAGCTGTTACAATTATCATTTCAAGTCATTAAAAAAAAAAATCATTGTACTGAAGATGACCAAGTAGAAAGGTGACAGTTATTTAAGCTTATTTCTTGTTAATTCTTATTTCATGTGCAGTTTTACAAGCAAAGAAAAATATGATGGCAGCACCAACAAAAAGCTGGTAGAAATACATGCTAGCAGAGTGCTGTTCAAGCAGCTGATAAGACTGGTCTGTGACAAGGGCATTCCTGGCAATAGTGACAATGCTAAGCTCATGTTTCCAAGACAACTGTTGCCTACAATGTTCTGGTATTGACTTACTTCTTAAGAGACTGCGATGCCTCAAATTTCCACCTTGGCTATGAGTCTCCTCTGAGAGCTAAGTTACTTTAATTCCACCAAAAGGGTACTGTTGCACTACATCAATAAACAGTACTAGCTAATTTTAATAGCTGGGGGTCATCTTTGCCCATCATGCACATATGTGTTTTTACCCTTCCAAGAAAGGACTAAGAAGCTAAATGATCAGGTTGAGTGTAAAGACAGTGTCTATAGTAAGAGTCACAATAAATATTTTAGTTGTAAATTCTACTAGTCTGGAAAACCAACAAATTTTTCTGCCTATGATATCTGGGAAGTAGAGTTTTTATTTTATAATTATAAGGACTAATATGGAGTAAGTTTTTCCTTTTTTTTTTTTTAACTATGAGGTTCAATACTGCTGACTAAAGTAAAATTGTTACATTTCACCTAAGCTACATTTCCTGCAACATACCTGCAGTTGTAAAATACTGCAAATGAGGTATTTGATATTTTTAGAACTTTTAACAGCACATATTAACTTACATTCCATTTACATTTAAAAGTTATATTTGTAACTGTAAGAAATGAAAATATAATTCCTATTAAAATGAAAACACCAATCCTGGAAACTTTTGTGGTACTTGCCTAGAAGAAAGAACTCTTCAAATTCTGGCATTTATTACTTAGTTTCTTGTGGTTCTTGGCAGGGTTTAGATACACTAGCAACTAGTAACCACAGAATGACACAACTATTGCCCACGACGTCCTTAGCCAACAGAAGATCATGCTGGATAAGAAAAATACCTCATTTGTATGCAGACATACTAGTTACTGTGTAGTATTTTGTAAGTTGTAGAACAGATTATCAATTTTAAGTTTGCATTGATTTCCTATTTGTTACTTACTGTTGAATTTATTTTAAAACAGATTTTAAAAGCTTCTTTGCAGAAGAATATTTGACCAGAACTAGAGGATCATGATGACAACAAGATTCATCTGTTTAATGCTAATCGCTGTTGTGGGAGCTACTGCTAGCAAAACACAGGAATTTGAAGGCAATGATGAGGAAACAGAACAAGAATTCATTTATATGAACAGACATAAGCGTTCCAGTGACACACAGGACAAATGCACTTATACCTTTATTGTACCTCAGCAGAGAGTGACAGGTGCCATTTGTGTTAATTCTAAGGAGCCTGAAGTTCTACTTGAAAACAGGGTAAATAAACAAGAATTACAGTTACTTAACAATGAACTTCTTAAACAAAAGAGACAAATAGAAACTCTCCAGCAACTGGTAGAGGTGGATGGCGGGATTGTTAATGAGGTTAAACTCTTAAGAAAAGAGAGCAGAAATATGAATTCTCGTGTCACACAACTCTATATGCAGTTACTACATGAAATTATCCGAAAACGTGACAATGCCTTAGAACTTTCTCAACTTGAAAATAAGATTTTGAACCAAACTGCAGATATGTTACAGCTTGCAAACAAGTACAAAGACCTGGAGCACAAGTACCAACATCTGATGTCAATTGCCAATAATCAGTCAATAATAATTGCCCAACTGGAAGAACACTGTCAAAGAATGCCACCCATAAAGCCACTGCCACAAACTCCACAGCCACCAAATAAAGTATACCAGCCTCCTACTTACAATCGCATTATTAACCAGATATCTACTAATGAGATTCAGAGTGATCAGAACTTAAAGGTTCTGCCACCTACCTTACCAACTATGCCGGCAGTTACTAGTATTCCAACCTCAACTGATAAACCATCTGGTAAGTAATATTATTGTTATTGATATATCTGCATTAGTTTCTGCTACTATGCAGTGGGGAACATTTTAACTGTAATATAAAAAAATGGAGACAGAATTTATTTAGCAAAATAAATGCAAATTAATTATTTTTAACTAAGTGAGATTTCTTAGATCTGAGGCTGTCTGTATATGTCTTGTGTATTTTTCATATATGTGTTGTACAAGCACAGAAAGGAAGCAAAAAAAAAAAAGAATTCTGAATGTAACAGATTCAGATACACTAGCCCCACAGATTTTTCTCATGTTAGTTTGCCAGGACAAACCCACCATTTATATTACATGTTTGGGATAAAGGAGCTGCAGAAAAATCTTACTAATCAACAGTCAATCATCTAAATTTTATTTACCTGTGCCCAAGACAGAACTGTTACAATTCATGACATCTGAAGGGGTTTGACACTCTTTGTGTAAACATTTATGAAGTTATTACAGATTAGCTGATCTAGCATGTGATACTTTTTGTGCTCATGTAACTCAAAAAGGATTATGTATCTGCTCTGTACCTCCTACAGGGCACTAGTGTTCTAAGGCAGGAGCAAAGGGAAGCAAGTGGTGGAACAGTAAGGGATAATACACAGCTCTCTAAGAGTCTTAAGAGTTCTGCTGTAAGCAAGATTAGAGGCATCTGAAATCACATTAGAGATCAATTGATCTACATGATAAAGAAGTAACAGGTAAAGAACCCAGTTTCATATATGGTGCCACATATTTAAAAAATGTAGTTCAAGTAATATGTGTCCCATACAAGAGAAGTCTGTTCTTCAGTGTCTGGGCAACATGTACTTGCTTCAGAAAAAAGATGGGGGACCAAAAGATACCTGAAACTAAGACAGGCACACAAACTGCACTCAGAATGTATTTCAAGGCTATCTGCAACATATTCCAAAAGACATCATCGAACTCTTTAAAGTTATCAAATAATACCACTGTCACGTTAAAAAAACAACACAAACCAACCCAAAACAAAAACCTTATTTCTCCATGGGAATATCCACAATGAAATAAACTTGAGCAGGTCTTTCAGTCTAAAGCAGTCTCTAAAGCACTTTGCTACAAAGCAGTTTTTCACAATATTGCCAGAGATTAACTCACCAAAGCTTGCATTTTGGCATGCAGAACCTCAGCCAAAAATATCATGATTCTAATGTTCTATGTAAAAAAAAAAACAAACAAAAACCAACAACAAAACCCCAAACAAACACAAAAACAAAACAGAAAAAATTCAGGTCTATTACAATTTCTTTGGAGCAATACACTACAGGATAGCCTCTTTAATAATTACATCTTGACTTCGATCTCAGAGTAGGTTCAAGCTTTATTTCCTATCTTTCTGTAAGTGAAGTATCTTTCAAGTGTTAAGACCTTTCCCCTTCCTGTACACTCTTGTGCTTTTAAGTACCCAAACTGGAGCTGAGGCTTCACCATCACAGAGCAGAATAGAAAAGTTACTTCATGTGCAGAGTACTTTTGTTGATCTATCCTCATACAGCACCTTCCTTTTTTGCAAAGTAAAACACAGACTTGTCAGCAACTTACAGCCCTCTAGAACCTCTCTAGATCTTCACCTGAGGAAGTGCTGCTTTGCTTATCCAGCTATTTTTCATGCTCATCTCCAGAAGTCCCTTCCTAAGTCCACGATTCTAAAATAAGATTTGACACCTACTACTTCTCCCTTATCTATATAACTTATCAGAAAAAGAAGTCTCACATTTCTTCTGCACAAATCCATTACAATGCTCATTTCTCTCTATTTTCTTGTTTGCAGCAGTTTGGTTTGTTCAAGCAAATTTCTGACAACTCAAGTTAAGCTATTCAACTGTTCACATCCAGGGTATCCTCATCCCCTCTCCTCACCTTCCTTTTTGGGCAAGGAACACGTAAATACCTTTTCCTCATCCTCCAGAATATTCTCCCCTCAAAAAGCACATCTCAAACAAAATCCTATCCCACAATTAATGGTGTAAATGATGCTTCAGCCAGGTGTTTAGAATGCACTAGGAGAAACCCACAAAACCACCCCTACCACCCCCCAAAACAAACAAAACCCACCACACAACTCCCCAGCCACTGGGAAAAAATCCATTTGTCCAGTCCTTTCTATACTATGTCTTGAGTTCTCAACCTTTGCCAAAGCTCCTGGCTCTACTAACCACTGATGACCCAACCTAGGCAATGAAACTGAGGCAAAACGGAAGAAAAATGTTAAATGCCTTCTCAAGTTTAATCTGTTGACAGCTCTCCTTCCTCACAAAGGATCAGACCACTATTTTCCCTTGATCATAGACTTACTAGTGTCTTACTACTCTCAGTAGCTTTATTTCATTTTATACGTTTTGTCTGCACTGTTGGGTTTTTTTTTTTTTTGGGGTGGGGGGCTGTTGGTGGTTGTTTTGTTAAAAACAAAGAAGGAAACCAACCCCGCAGACAACAGCCATGCCTAATACCTGAAGCTAGCATCTGCTTTGTCTGAGCCTTCTTCATATCTCCAAAGCTACTGGAAAGGTCATGATTTAGCCAGCTCAGTTTCTTATCCTTTTCCATAGCCACCTTCTACAATAGCAAAGTCTATTGCAACGTCCTCGGAGACTCTTCAACAAACTCAAACTCTTCACTTGTACTGACTGTCTAAAGCATTTTCTCTGTACACACTCTGAATTTGCTGGTGTCTGTTACATTTAAGTTCATTTTCTTAGTTTTGCTTTTCACTTTCCTTTCTTAAGAATTGTGGCCTCTATTATTTCCCAACCACGATCACCTACACTGCTTTCCATTTCACACTTTCAGTCAATTCTTCTCTACTAACTAGGTTAAAATATAATATATCCTGTGGTTTTTTGCTTTCTCTATTTTAGGTATCTATGACAACCTCATCCCTAACAAATTCCAAAAACTTGCTATGTATTTTTTTTATTTGCTGTATTCTTTTCCCAACCAAGAGACAGTTGGAAGAGGTAGGCAACAAGTGTCAAAACCCACACATTTAAGTTAATTATGCACATAAACTGTGTAGAATGTGACTTCAGTTATTTCACTGTTTTAAAACACATCTTGTATTTCCTTTACATTTGTGTTAATGATTCAAAATTAATTAAAAGCTACGTGGACCCAAGCTTCCAGTTCCCCATGAAGCACAATATACGATTACAGACTCTCACCAAATCCATAAAAGTCATATACAAGAGCCTGAAATATGAAATCTAATTTTTGTAAAAAATAATGCAGTGTGAAAGTATTAGTGCAGAGCACAATTAAGTGAATCTTTAATTCATAAAAGCAATTTACATGGACCTGTTGGAGCAGGTCCAGAGGAGGGCCATAAAGATCTCAGAGGGCTGGAGCACCTCTCCTGTGAGGAAGGGCAGAGAGAGTTAGGGCCGTTCAGCCTGGAGAAGGGAAGGCTCCCCGGAGACCTTTGAGCAGCCTGACAGTACCTAAAGGGGCTGGCAAGAAAGCAGGAGAGGGACATTTTAGCAGGGCCTGTAGTGACAGGACAAGGGGCAATGGCTTTAAACTAAAAGAAGGTAGATTCAGAGTAGGCACAAGGAAGAAATTCTTTACAATGAGGGTGGTAAAACACTGGCACAGGGTGCCCAGAGAGGTGGCAGATGCCCCATCCCTGGAAACATTGAAGGCCAGGCTGGACAGGGCTCTGAGCAACCTGATCTAGTTGGAGATGTCCCTGCTCACTGCAGGGGGCTTGGACTAGGTGGCCTTTAAAGGTCCCTTCCAACCCAAACCATTCTATGATAATCCTAGCACCCTCTCCTTTTTATTTTTTAATTGCACATTAAAAAAATATTTGAGAAAATATTTGAGAACATGTTTAGTACAGTTTAATTATTCAAGTTAAGGTCAAAAAATAAAATATGATTAGAGAAATTTTTTATTAATCCAAACACCATTAATGGCTGCAGAAAACAGAAATAAAGGAGATGCAAGACAAAAACAGTTGGGGAAAAAAAAAAATCACGTGGTTTGGGTTAGCAGAATTGCAGATGCAATTTTAAGACTTATTTCACCTTCTTCAACTTGGCATAAATGGGTGCACATCCAAAGCAATACAGTACATCTCACACAGTCAGTTATCAAAACCTGTTCTGGTCTTTATGTAACATAAATGTGTGGTCTCTTCATTACACAGCTGTATCTCCACCCTAGACGTCTAATACGACCAAACTTTTGTAGTTAAATGTGTTTGTGCCAGTAAACATGTACTGTTTAGATGACAAAGGTACTATTCCTCAAAGGTCTGCCTCACTCCCTAGAAGTGATTTTATCAAAATCATCTGTCTGAAAGTCAGGATGCTCTCCTTTTTTCAAGGGAGAACAAGATGAAATCAGAAGGAAGACTTAACATTTTGTTATTATAAAAATAACAGTCCTAGTAAAAAAACCCATCCTTTTCTCCTAACAGTGGCACATAAGCTATAAAGGAAGTTTACACAGTTGCTGCCCAATTTTTTTTGCAAAAAAAGAGGCAGTATCTGCTACTGCTGGCCAACCAGTAATATGAGTGGCCCAATTGCATTTACCTTAGTCAAAACACAGGAATCTGAACTGGAGAGCATAGTAACTGCCACAGAAATGAATTTTAACCAAATTATAAGTCATGTGTATAGAACTCTCTTTAAAGTGCTCATCTTATTTCTACATGAGTATTTTTGAAACAGCCTACTCTGTAAGTTACTTATAATTCAAAATCTTAAGAGCAGTGGCCCTTTCTTTAACAACTTTATGCAGTACTAGGATACTAGACTCTTGTGCTTACACTCAGAGGAAGGCATTTCAGAAGAAAACATTATTATGGCTATGATCTAAAACAAGACAGTAATTCTGAAGTATTTCTCTGGCATATCTGAAGTGGCAGACTTGAGAGACAAGACATAGATGAATAGCATCTTGCTAGAAATTTACTAGTAACATTTGAAGCACTGGGAATTTCAGAGATGTCATGGTCTATTGCCTCTTCAGATGATAAAAGCTGATGACTACATAACAACATCAGCAGCAAAGCAGAAAAACATGATGTAGATAAATTAAAGAACCCCAGCCTCACAGTAAAATGTTCTAGAGAAAAGAAGCTCAAAGAATGTATTGTAAAATGTGGACATCATTGGATATAAAATAATTTTAGAGATACACACATTATAATAGACAAGTTAATTTCTCTGCAAGATCTACCATCATACTTTGATCCACGCATTTCCCATAAAGTCTTATTTTATGAAGTGTAAAAAAGATGCCCCAATGCTCCTGTTGTGCATTCTTTGCAAAAATAAAAGAAAATGTAAAAAATACTTGGTTTTGATTCAGAGTAGAAGAATTTGCAATTTTATCCATAAATGGTTTACTTCAAATTCTTATTTGTGCATTCTTGTTTCCCACTTATGCCCAAAAGAATAAGTTAGGTAAGTTTAATCCTCTCTGCGAAATACTGAACATGTACACATCACTGAAATTCTACAGAAAAATAAGAAAAAATTTAAAAATATCAGTAAATAGCCAGTAAGTCACCTGATGTCAACACCACGATTGTTCAAAATGACTGCAATTATATTGTATCCATTCTACTAAGCAAATATTAACTCCAAGTAAAATTTCTATAGTCCTATTTAGGAACATTGCTCCTTTAGACTTGTTTGAAAGAGCTAGAAGTCTAATGAAAGACTTAAGGATTAAATGGTTTAGCTGTGACACTAACAACAACCCCTTAGAGTTACAACCCAGAGGTTTGGGGTGGGAAGGAGGGCTATAACATACCAAACCCCAGCAACTTTGCATTCATTAATGCTTAGTAACTGCAAGTTTTAATATACCAATGCAAAAATTAGATGTGGTTTATCTACAACAGGTTTTAGTTTACAACATCAAAAAGTTTATCTCACAAGGTCAGTAACTCAAGCAGATCTGATACAATAATTTCTTAGAATGTAGAATTCTACACGCAACAGGACAAGCACTGTTATGTGAAGCACTGCTACATATTCTGCATAAACTAGAGTTACATAAATAGTTTATAAAAATATTCTGCTTTGTATGAATTTGCTAGTGCAACGCTGGAAGATGACTAGACACAAGACAAATGAAAGATGAACTTGAAAACTGAATGAATATGATTCATCATCTTTACCCAACAAATCAACCAATTTTTTCTGAGAACAAAACATTTCCTAGCCAGTTACACCAATTGTATGAATGATATGAAATGTATGTTTTCTTGTGCAACTGCTGTGGAAGACATTATTCCTAGACAAACATGCACACAAACCAGTTCATTATACTCTACCAGATAAAACTTGCAGGTAAACATTTTAACCCCATGCTGCATTATAAAAAATACAGTGAAATAGTTAAATAATGAGCAGCAAGCAATGCTGCTAAGGTTAACGTAATATTAATATACAGTGTATGCTAATCTTATATGGTCACACACTTTTTCAAAAAAGGCATTAGTAGCATAGAAAATTAAACATACATAGTAACAAGACAGACTATATATTCATACTGCTAATTACGGCTTAATGAAGCCGGTGGTTTGAACTGATACATTTTTTAGCTGAAGCAATGCAGATTCTGTAAAAACTCTGGATAGGAGCAATTCAAGTAAGAAATACTGAAATGTGATCTGAAGATTATTTAAACAGGGTAAAGAAGTATTATGCCAATATATAAATGCAAGGGCAAGCCAATCATGTATGTGCTTCCAAATACTACCACTTAAACAAAACACACACATAAAAAAAAAAGGAAAGAAAGAAAACAGATCCAAGAACTAGAAAATCGGGGTTTTAGCAAAATTTGATATAATAGCCTATCCGAAACATGGAGTCACAAACGACACAAAATAGCAGAATATTCTAACAAACAAAAATGCATAAACTAGAAGTGCTAACTGAAAAGGTAAAAAGTTTTTAAGTACCATAGAGACTGTTTAAAGACACCCTACCAGAAATCCAGAACTATCCTTTCATCCCAAAAAAAGGACTTTGAGAAGACCAGGCAATCTTGTCATGGTTAAGCAGCTTGGTAAAAGAGCAGTATTACAAGAAAGATGACATCACTCAGAGCACTGAAGTCATGTCCAAATCAGGAAATAAGAGAACAACCTATTCTGTCAGGTTAAATATAAAGACACATGATTATCTTAAGAATTACTTGCAAAAGGAAAAAAGGGCATAATAAATCTGATTTCTAACACATCAGGAACAGGAAGCATGACTAAAAGTTTATAGGGAAATATAAGATATACTCTCAAAAATGAAGGCAACAGTAGAAAATCTAAATTAATTCTGGTATGAGTATTCACTGAGAGGACACTTTGAGGTTCCCGTGTTGACTAGGTTAGTGGCGAAGAGGGAACCCTGCAGGATTTATCTCAAACCGAAATGTTGGTAGAAGAGGATATAAAGCCAATGGATAGTGAATACTAACAAACTGCAAAGAGTAAAGCACATCTGCCAAGAGTTCTAAAGGGAACTGAATATGAAACAATTAACTAATGTGTAATCTCACAGAATTGCCTTGGTATGTGAGGAATGAAAGGTGGCCAATGTGATATTGAAAAAAAAATATTTCCACTAATTGATAGAAAATATGCTAAGAACAGTAGAACAAGCAGTAAACCAGTCTGAATCACATATCATCATCCAATCACCTTGAATAAGAATCAGCTTGGGTTTTGTAATACCAATTCTGTATCACTTTTAGAGGTATTTGAAGGGCTCAGTGCCTATGCAGACACAGTTCTTGTTGATAACTGTACATACATATTTCCACAAAGCACTGAACAGGTTTCTTCCTAAAGGTGTTGAAATTAAGCTGCAAAGTACAAAGAGCGAGCCACATATAAATAAACCATAAATATCCCTTAATTATTTTTTCATGAGGCAGAATTAGTCACGGTCTCTTATAGAGATCTGTGCTGGGGCCAGTCATCTTCAGTATGTTCCCTTTAATTTCTGGTGCCAGATGACAAATCTCAGACTATACAGCTCAGTAAAAAATTTTGGAAGTCTAACCACCTGTCATGGAAATGTAGTAGCACACTCTGCTTTGAAGTATTTATAACAGTTTATCTTCATCTTAAAGCACTTTCAGAGAAAAGAATCGTGCAGTAGAGCACTGTTGCCATGTGGCCTAAAAAACTTGCAAGATTAGAAAGCTGTAAATACATCATACGCTGCTATGTATTTATGAAGACAAGATGAAAGAACTGTGGTTTACTGTTTTAGGAGTTTCTTCAATAATGACTTTGAACTGACATGCTCTTTTTTGGTTTTGGTAAGTGCCACTCCACACACATTGTGATAAAATAAACAAGAGCAATGTGAAATACCAGCACTCATTACATTTGTCTTCTTCCACGCCACAGAAGTAGCCATGCAACTGTGTCAGACAATACTGCATCTACAGCTACACTGCCAGAAATCCAAACAGTTAGTCACAACAGAAACGGAGAAGGGGCTTAGAAGCAGCACTCTAGGAACAGCCTGTGAACATGACTAAGGAAAGAAGAGCAGCACATGGGTACAGATCAAAAACTTGGACTGCGCCTCTTGGTACACCGACTTGTTGATGAATTAGTCAAAAAGACCAAAAAACCCCCAGCCCAACCCTTCAAACCACTGAGGTTGTTTCTGTAAAATTTACTTAGTACTAACTCAATTACGGAGTACGAGGCTAGCTCTATCATTACCGGTGTTGGAGAGTGAATTACAAAAAAGGGTAGATGAACTGAAATAATTTAGAAGATAAATTACTCTTGAGAGCAACATATGACTCCTCATTCGGGCGGCAGGGGGAATTAATTAGGTCTCTAATCCTAAGGATTCTTGTTGACTTCACCCTTGAACTCAGGCAGCAAAGTAGCTGGGGAAGTCTACCTGCAGGTATCACCACAGACTGGTAAATCGTTTGTATCTAAATTCCTCAAATTCTTAATGAATCTATCTATCTTTCCACTGGAGAAAGTGTCTATAAAAGTCATGAATGTAAGATACTCTTTTTGAAAGTAAGCTCTTTATGGACTCTATAAACTCAAGGAAAAAAGTGCACTCTCCTTCTGAAAATAGGAGAGCAATATCTGTAATCTCTGTGAATGCCAAGTATTTTAAAAGTCTTCTCATTTATCTAAAATCTCTCTCACAATATAAATGGCCATTCCATGTTACAAATCTTCATTTGTATCTTGTGTTAGCATTTATTAAGGTAATACCTGCAACAGTAACACCTACATTATTAATTTGCGCTGCCAGTTCCATTGTTAATATCTGTGTCAGTGACATTTTTGGGGATCTAAAAAGCTGAATTTCTCAAAAATAGAAAGAGTCAAACCACATTTGTTTTCTAAAGGAAATTATTAATACTTATCTATGGAGTCATTCATATTTTGTTTCTTTGACGATATAATCAATGTTGTAAGTGTGGCTGCCTTACAATACATTTTTTAAAAAATATCTACCTTTTATCAGTAATTCATTGTGAAATGTTCCAGAAATGAAGTTACAAAAAACGAACCTGCCTGCAAACACTTAGCAGATACTGTACCTTCAATAAGAGGAAAAACAAATGTACTATTCAGCAGGAGCAAATCTACTGTAAAAATCTACCAACTGAAAACTGGCTCTGCAGTAAAGGTATGCTCAGCTGCATTGTGATGCAGAGTCCTTCTGTTTTGACACAGGGCCCTGGAGAGACTGTCTACAAGCATTAGAAGACGGCCACGATACAAGCTCCATCTATCTTGTAAAACCAGAAAACACAAACCAGCTTATGCAGGTCTGGTGTGACCAACGGCACGACCCTGGCGGCTGGACAGTCATTCAGAGGCGGCTGGACGGCTCTGTCAACTTTTTCAGGAACTGGGAGACATACAAGGTTAGGACAAGTGAGCAGTTTAATGTTTTCTACCCTCTAAAATCATCAGTAGGGTCAATAAGAAAGGTGATTTTAGAATCCGGCCAACAGCTTACTTGAAAAGGAGCTTGTGTTTACCCTTCCAGAAGGGAAAGTCTCTATAAAATAAGTTACTGTGGTTTTCTACTTAAGAATACACTAAGATTTACCACTAAAACAGATACGCAACATTAACATGCTTCTCTTGCTTCCTTTACAGCAAGGATTTGGTAATATAGATGGAGAATACTGGCTCGGATTAGAAAATATTTATTGGTTAACAAATCAAGGCAACTACAAACTGCTCATAACAATGGAAGACTGGTCAGGTCGAAAAGTATTTGCTGAGTATGCTAGCTTCAGGCTGGAGCCAGAAAGTGAGTACTACAAGCTGAGACTGGGACGCTACAATGGCAATGCGGGAGACTCCTTCACTTGGCACAACGGCAAACAGTTCACCACGCTGGATCGGGACCACGATGTATACACAGGTACGAGGCCCCTTTCAGCTGCATTGCTTTTTTTGCCTTGCTCACACCCCTTTTATATTTTTCTTCTCCTTTTTTAAAAAGGAAAAATACTTAGACATACACAGACACGCAAAAAAAGAAACTACATTTTTAGAGATTTGTCAATTAGTAACTTCTGAAGCACAGACTGCTGTGTCGACCCTTATAGGTACTAACACCGAAACAGAAATTCCCATTGAAATATTTATCATTTACACTAAACAAAGGTGTGTAAACTACACTATGGGAGGTTATTTGAAACAGTAATGCAAATAAATTTTCCGGCAAGGGAACGCAACACTAATGAGTCTATCTGTAGAACCTAGCTACAGAGCTGGCTCCTGAAGAAGCCTAAATTCACCTCATACTACATAGTATCTACAAGTTAAACACGCAGTCAAACAAGCAAACAACAAAAAACCAACAACCAAAACCAAACTTGGTTTTGTGCTTTGCTTGCTTGCTGTAAGATTGTTCATTTACTCCTAAGACTGAATCAGAGCTGTCTTTTGCAGGTAACTGTGCTCATTACCAGAAGGGAGGATGGTGGTACAATGCATGTGCTCATTCAAACCTCAATGGGGTCTGGTATCGTGGAGGACACTACCGCAGTCGGTATCAGGATGGTGTTTACTGGGCTGAATTCCGGGGAGGATCATATTCACTGAAGAAAGTTGTTATGATGATAAGACCTAACCCAAACACATTCCACTGAAATAATTCTTGTGTTGGTTTGCTCTCTTGTTCTAAAAATCATGTAAAGCTATGATGTTATTACCTGGAATTATCTTTTCAGAAATGAGGAATGTAAGATATTGTACATTTATTGCTAAGATGTGAAGGATTGTATATTGTATTTTCAATAATCTTTCCAGAAAAAAAAAAAGCTGAAGAAAAAAAAGGAACTGAAATGACATAACGTTCAGAACGTCTCTTGGTACTAAAAGTAGTTCCATTAAGCCTTTTAGAACTGGCAGTTTAGACGGACTGTTGATAAACTTTCTGGTTTTTATTCCCTGTAAATTAAGTCTGGATGGTAAAAATACTGCCATAACATTTAAATATTTTTGTATGTTATGTATAAATATTCTCAAAATACAGGAAATATTACAAACTGTACAGCAAGAGTTTTTTATTATTATTAGCAATCATTTGACACAGGAAATTATATCCTTTGAACTGTGTAGCTGGTATATGTACATTAGTGTGATTATTCTGATTTAATCTTTGTTAACTGCGTGAATGAAGTTAGTACTACATGATTTGATTTCGAGAGCAGATACCCAAACCACTACTGTCATGATAAATCCAGTCCTTCTCCTTCACTTTGAGCATTTTAATAATCTGCTCCTTTAAATCAGAATTCACATTTGATTCAAGTATTTTAGATTAAAAACACTAATGATTTTTCTTACCAAAATGACGTAGCTACCTGCATATGGAAATTCATCCAGATTTAAAACATATAAAACATGCCGTATAGCCAACAATGTTATACTACACAATAACTGTCACAGTATTTTGTACCTGACTTCAGTCATTACCTGCTGCGTAGCCTCTGTAATCAGAAATGGCTGTATATAAATTAAAGGGACTATCCAACTTTGCAGGCAAATGATGGATACCAATATATAAGCTATTTAATATCCTTAGCCAGTAGACGAAAATTATATAAAGAAATAACCTGTAGCCAAGAGAAGTTATATTTACCATATTTCACAATTATAACATATTACTGTCAAATTATTAAATAGATTTACTCATCTATATTTAGAGGTCAGTCACAACTACGAAATACAGACTGGGATAATTCTAATATTATTCTGAGGTAGGTTTCTAGAACAGATTGTTATAAGACCCATTTCAAAACAACAACTACTAAGAAAAACGTAAGTTATAGAATGCGTATAAGAGGGAGAGCAAAAGCCTCTACAAGTTAACTATAACCTTCAGTAAGCCTGTAGAATAATTACTGTGTGTTTGTGTGCGTGTGCTTGCACACTTTTTCCCTTATTACCTCATCACTTCTTTACAACAGTATGATGTGCATTAAACTGACAAGTGATGTAGCATGTGTTGTATATAACTGAAAGCAGGGTTTTTAAAATATTAGATTACCCCTGTAATATTGTAATCTGTTAATAAAGCAACAAATGTTATTTTGACATGTTCAGATTTCATCCTCTTTTAGTTCAGATAACTCATAGCAAAGTACAGATAATTACTTACTTTCACACCACTCTGCCTCATGACTCAGACACGTAACTACTATTAACATGTGTGAAGTGTATAAATATTACAACATCAAAACCAAAGCAATTTTCAGCTGAATTTCCACATATCTCAAGGAGGAAGAACTTTCTGTAGGTCATACGAAAACCCCAAAATTTTCAAACAGCATTCAAACTTTATCTTCCTCTGGTTTATCTACTGGACTATGGAAAACAGTTAAGTTTTAGGTAAGAAATATTAAATGCATCTACCAGCTCTAGATCCTGGCCACAGTGCTCTAACAATTAGGACTGTAGTATTAAGGCAGTAAAACTCCTGCTGACATCTACAACTAACCACTGTTTTTTTCAGAAGAAAACATACGCAGTAGACTGATGCCTACATTAGGAGATTTGCTTATGAGCTTCTTCAATGTGCATGATGTGTATATGTACATTCAACTTATATGTCTGCAACTAAATCATCAAAACATCCTGAAAATACTTAGCATGGCAATATCCTTACGTCAAGTTCACACTCCACTCTCTTCTTGCGCTCCTTTGGTATCATGCTATCACAGCATATCCAGGTAGAACACAACACATAACCCCAGGACTAAGATACAGGGGCCAAACACTGAACAATGCATTAGCCATATGTGTAACTAGTTTAGAAGAACTTCATGCTGCTGGCATAGAGCTAACTACTATGGAGTGTTTGCTCACTTTTAAAACAGGTCACTATGAACATTACTTCCCTATACTCACATGCTGCGTGAAAGACGACAGCAAATTCAAGACTTCATGGTCAGCTTGGTGACAGAATGCAGAGAATTGTGAAAGGTCTTAGCTTTTCCCATTTCTGTAATTGTTTCCAATTCTTTCAATTACATTCTTGTTTCATTGCTCCCCAAAGTAGTACATCTCTGACAACACTACGCTGTCTAAAAAAAATCACATTAAAATGATTTTCCTACCATTACCAAAAGCCCATCAGGTGAGTTTATACAGGAGAACTGCAGCACAATGGAGAACAGTTGTAACAGCTCCAATTCTCCTGTACTTCATCTTCATTTCAAGAAGTACTGTACAGCTAGTCCTGCAGCTGCAGACCTCCTAAAAACTTAGGCTGCTCTCCTGACTTTCTGAATTATCTCTACCTTTTTCAGAACAGTAAAGGAAATGCTAACTAAGTGTGGCTCCACCCATAGCATTTAGACAAAAGGCTGTCTCACAAGATTTAAGAAGACAACTTATGTTGTTATGTTATGAAGTATCACAAGATACTTCAGGAGACAACTCATGATTCTCTTACACACGTATTTCCTAAAACTTATTTCCTGAAACCGTTAAATTATCATTCGAAGTTTTCACCATTATCCCACCATTATCCCCACTGTTATATTCCAAGAAAAAAAAACCAACAAAACACCACAACTCAGTGAAACCTGCAGACTGTAACAGAACATACCCATCTTCATCCCTTCTATAACATACAGACACAACCTGAAAGATCACCTACAATGAAGACAGGAAAAAGCTGTAGCGAGCCACTGCACCCACAAATTTTCAAAACAATGTGATTGCTATTTGTTCTTACATCACACTGGGGCTAAATGCTCCCAGCAGTCCAGACCAACAGCCTTGCCAATCTCATGTTGTGGGGTTTTTTCTCTCTCTCTATTTTAAAAAAAAAAAAAAAAAAAAAAAAATCGAAGAGCTGTCTGAAAAGACAACAACTGTTAAATGTTTTAACATAGTAAGGAATATATTAATCTCTCATATTGTAGCTTGAGGTTGTAAACATACAGCTGTGTTCATCTGGTTACACAAAGGTTCAACTGCACCTCTTGGGACACAGGGAAAACCTCACTTTAAAAGAGCTGCAACACTGCTCAGTCTTTGCCATCACGAGGGACTGGCTCACTGTGATGTAGGAAACCCAAGGTACAACACATGCAGGACAGGAAGCCTAAAGGAGGTTGGCCAGATACTAGCAGGAATTTCAGATTCAACCCTGTAACCCAGTAACATGGATTTTTTCCTTTCATTTTCATTATCTGCGTCTTTAAGTAGGTTTGTAACACTTTTGTCCATTTCAGAAGTATTTTAAGTTTAATTAAAACTGGCTTGGAGTGATGTTCCAATAACTAGATAGCACCAAAGCACTTCTTACACAAGGCTGTGAGCCAGTTCTATAAACCAGAATATTTGGATAATTTTAGCAGTTGTTTCACTCCCCAGCATGTTCTCTTGACCATCTCATCTCCAACTGCCCCAGATGAAATAAGAACCAATGTAACTGTCTTGCAGTGAGAGACAAGAGGCTCTACAGCATGAAATGGGTGCCCCACGAACTCTGCTAATCTTCAGAGACTTCATCACTCTCATTCAGTGTTTTAAGTCCACTATTTACTCCTAATCTAGATCAGTCCACTTGTTCATTTAAGCACATTAAAGAAGCTCTTCCATACCTAATATTGTGTCCCTCCAGAAGATAATTACTCACTGAAACAAGTCCCCTTTTAATATAATCTTTTGATAAGCTAAACATTCCTTCAAACCTGAAAATATTTTCAAAGAAGTTTCTATAACTCATACCATTTTTTCAACACATTTTAAGTATGGCCATTAGGAATGGCTGTCAAATTTATTTAATAAGAAGTATTTTACATAAGCAGGGCTGACTATTATTCACAGGAATTTGTGCTGGGACTCATGCTGTTCAACATATTCATAAGTGACCTGAAAATGGGAGTGAACAATGGAACAAAAATCTGCTGATATTAACTGATTGAGGCAATTGTTAATTACAGAGCAAAGAGAAGGGCTGACTGACAGGAACTACAGAGGGATTTATGAGACAAACTGCTTGGGCAATATGACAGAAGATAAAAAAAATATCTAGACAGTGATACATGGGGCTGGGCGGGGAAAACCCTACTTTCCACATAAAACAGAAAGAGCAAATAATTCCCAATAAAGGGAAGAACTTGGGATTATAATAAACAGTTTCTGAAAACAACTTGCTTTTTTGATTGCTACTAAACTTTGAGCTAACAGAATGTTGGGAATTATTAAAGAAAACACAAAAAACTTTCTGAAGTCACTACATAAATCCAACATGCACTTTATCTTGAATTTTGCACACAGTCCATGTGCACTCTCTTCCCCTAAAAAGGATGTAGAACTGAAATGCTGCCAAAAGGTTGTCAGTGATGTCAAGTGGCATCTGTACAAGGCACGATCAAGTAATCTAAGGACTCCTCCTTTTGGAAGAGAGGTAACTGAAGATTTAGTGTGAAGACAACAGATAATGACTGAAGTCCATAATGTCAGGAGTAGCCTCAAGAAATTGCATTGAGAGCAACGCAGGGTTTATCTAGTGAAGGTAGAAAATGCCACTTTTAGATCGAGGAAAAAAACCAAATGGTACTGGACACAGCTGGGTGCTGTGGATGCAAGGAGTCTGCATGTGTTTAAAGAGAGAGTGCATAAACTCATGGAAGAGAAATCCATTGAGGCATTGACACTCACTAACACAAGGACAGCAATTCTGGCCCAGGAAGCCTATGCAGAAGTCTTGAGCTCCAGTTATCCAGGTATAGTGATTTAAAACCGTACCCTTTTTAGCTCCAGCATCACTATGTCAGCATCACTACCAGCTCAGTCTCTATCACTAAATAAATTCATTAAAGTTCACCAGAAAAAACAGGACCTTGGTTCCCCTCCAACTTCCAGCTAGAGATGCTCTCCAGACATATGCATTATTCATTACAGATGCAGATACAGAATAAGGTACATTTTATGCACATTTAATAAGAAAGCCCCACAGGGAAGAAACAAAATTCTGCTTCCAGTGATCATTAAAGCTACCAAGACAACTATTTTCAGCCAAAAAAATCCAGACAAGAAGTAGCATACACTAAACCAATACAAAAGCAATCATCAACTGGAAGGACTAACAAAACTGTTGTCACACAGGAAGGCTTAATGAAAAGAGGTTGCATGATACGAGCAGTCTGTCCAGATAACAATTCTGAACACGCTTGAAATAAATGGAGGTAAGCTCTGGTATGTCATGCAGACATAGCCTTTTCAGACCTATGCAAACAACCTTGAAGAGAAGATTAGCAGAAAAGATATAGTATTTTATGATTTTAACTTTGACCAAAATCAAACTGAACTTGAACTCAAAGTTCATTCCTTCAAAGGATGAAGACAGCTTAACAGACTACTGGCAGGACAGCCATACACAAAGAGTACACAAATGCATGAAAATTTTACAGTCCTGAATTTATGCCAGTCTTCCACTTCCTAAATACAAATACAGTAAGTAAAATATTCCCAGCTATTGTTCATATCCTCTGCGTCCTAACCTAGTATACTGCCTTTTCAGCTTTTTAAATTAGACTGTCCAGGACAACGCATTTGTCAACATGACTTAGCACATCTGTTTACCAACAGACTGCTGGAAAAGAACAGAACGAAAGCAGTTCTGCAAAGAAAGGGTCTCAGCTTTACAGATCTACAGCCCTTGTTTTGGGGAGGAGGGGGGACACAACAACAAAAAAACCCCAACCAAACCCACTAAACAACTATCTCCTAACCATTAAAAACAAATGCAATACCATGTGTCAGGCTTTTCTTCTGAAGTATGTGTGTTAAATCAACAGAATAAACAGTGAAAAAGGCAAAGGAATTAAGATTCTAAAAAGCCTACTGTGAACTAGATTAAGCTACTGACTGGTTTGAGTGCTTACACATCCACATCAAGGGTTTTTTTTGTAGTCCCTTGGACATTTTAGGACCACAAATAAGCTTGAGTTGCTAAAAAGCCTATGCAGAGTTTTCCTCATGTATCTTTCTGAAATTATGTGAGTATGTCAGGTTAAGTAAGAAGTAACACGATTATGAGAAGCCTCCTAAGAATACAACACAGTTCTCTAAAAACTGTCATGTATCGTTCCTAGAATACTTAAATTTTATTGTCATACATGCGGCTGTAATTGTAGATCATTAGCTGGAATTCCTATGTCAGGAAAACAACCATTCCTAGTACTTCAGGTAAAGGAAAGGTGTATTTCACATCTGATTTTGTGGAGTTCATGTGGCTAAGCACAAGGTTTTTAGATCCCACATCCCTTAGATAAGGGAGAAAGTTGCATTAGAAGTGGAGTTTGTGGTTACACCAATACTTTAAAATGTTTAAGATGTCTCTTTATGGTGTATTCTGTTGCTTATAACTTTATCAAACATTAGCGAATTTTGCTGAGTATCTGTGATGAAAATTCCAGACTTAGTTTGATTTTTCTAAAATATATTTTTTTCTGGAAGTCATATTTACAGAATGTTCAAAACAGGACCATAATTCACATACATGAACTGCTATAGAAAAATCACTGTATTTGTCTTTTCTTGGCACTAGAAAATAATTATAATGAATTATCTTATTGTTTCTAATATATCGCTTAAAGAAAACATAATTAAATACCTTCTTAGGTTAAGTCCTTCTTTTAAAGACCACATCACTAGAAAGATATTCCAGTGTCTGAATGGCCTTGTTTAGTAGGAATCTGGCTCTTGCAGCTTTCCTCAGAAATGCTAGCACAGTTAGTAACAGGCAGGAACTGAGAGTTAAAAAAGTGCTGCTGGGGAAATAATGATCTAGTGTGTCTACATGAATAATACTGGAAAGACAAGTCAATCAACTGAATTGACTACTCAGTTTGTATCTGTTTTCAAAGTACTTACAAGAAACTGACACAAACCAACTACAGCTTAAGATACCAAGTTATGAGGTACCTGAAAAAACAACCCTGCAAAAATGAAAGCTACATGACTGAGGTCTTAAATCACACTCAAGACACTTCTGAAACCCAATGCTCTTGCAAATTCTGAAGACACCAAAAGACAAACTTGTAGTTTCAGATGTCAGTAGTGCCAAAAAGTCACAGATCCTATACAACATATAGCTTAAAAATCTCCACCAGGTCTAATTTTTATAATTAGGAAATGAAGTGAACCATACCTTCTATACAGTGTTCTTCAGGCACACAACATTATATTACATTAGCGCTTGTTGGTCAAAATGAGCTGCAGATAAGTAAAGTAATTCTTCACACTCACCTAAATATGGAATCGTAGGAACCATTTTTAAGCTTCTGATGTACTCCCGTGTCCTTTTATAATTATCTTCCTTAGACAGTAAATAGTCTAACTTCTCAAAGGTGGTCTTGTCTTTGCGATTCAAAAGCTACACAGAAAAAATGAAGATCATAAAATGTTAAAAGGCAAATCCACACAAAGACAACAATAAATAATAAAATGTGTGGAATAATTTTTACCACAGTAAAAAAAAAGCATAGTCAAGATTATATTCATCATCACTACCCAAACAGCACAATATTTGCAAATGTGCTGCCTGTTAAAAAAAAAAACAAACAGCAATTCAGCATGTCTTCAGATATGAACAAATACGATTACTTCTGAAGGGTTTATCAATTATTCATATATCACTACCTCAGAGTTTTGAATAACCTCAGCAATATTACATTTTTAGAGGGAAAAACATATGTTATTAAACTATGAGAATGTTAGTGACTGTATATCAGAATTGCTCAAAATTCTTTTAATTTGAAGGTAGAAATATCAATGGAAAACACTCTAAATGCAAATTGTGCCATTTCAACAATGCCTTATTATATTATGATAAAACATTTTGGGAAAAAGCGTAAGGAAAGGAAATCTCTATGGTACTAAAATCTCTTTTCTATTACTGGACTTACTACAGAAAAATCAGAAAAGTATTTAGCAATGCGAAAGATCCTAAAGTGACAGAGGATTGAAAAGTAAACATGAAATATGCAACTGTAGCTACAGAAACATATTCCCTATTTCAGCTGTTTTCAGAAACACCATCGATGCTTTAAAGATGATTTTAAAAGCCAACTGAGTCAGAATAGAGTGGAGAATTACAGCACCGTACGCTGGGTCTTGCAGTTGTACTTTCTGACAACAGGCAGCTGTTCCACAGCACGTTTCTTAACACAGCTCTTACTCTGTGAAATTCCACCGCTTGTAGCACAGGGCTGTAAGCCTGGCTGTTCTGTCTCTGGAGAGCTGTGCGCCTGCCCTTGTTGTATGAAGATGGCAGCGGGTAGGCAGGAGTTCACTGCTTCCCTCCATGCGGGGCTGGGCTGGGGTCCCCGCAGGCAGCTGCGAGGGGAGCCCCCAGGCCCCTGCAGGCCGGGGCAGTGCTCACTGCAGCACAGTTAAATAAAAAGTAATGCAAGAGGTCCAAGAGTGAAAAGATTTCAGAATAATTTGGCTGTTTTCTTTCTAAACAGCCCTGAAAATTCCTTGAGGCCCTAACTGCACGGTGTGGTATTTTTCAGCTACTGTGCTGACAAAGAGCCTCACACCTCTTCAGGTCCAATTCAGATGATTCACACGCTTAGTTTTCCCTATTTAAGTTCCAACTTCATCAAGCTGCTCAGAACAGCAGGCACTTACGTTTTCACTAGACTATAGCCTAATTCTGAGCAATCAAACCATTACAAAGCTACAGGCATTTTAAAGACATAACAAACTTAGGTAAGTGTTAAGTATAGCTACCTTTATTTATCAGATCTGAACAGTTAATGTGATCCTTGGGTGGAAAACTAAATTAACAAGAATTACCTAATCCTTTGTATATTTAAAGATTATGGCAGGACTGCACTGTAATTGTGTATTCCACTTCAAAGACATAGCAAAACCTACAGTACATTTAAATAAGATATTCTGCCCTTAAGAGAACAAATTTCTGAAAAAGAAATTATCAATGCTTTTTATTTCAAAAAAAATGAAAACTGAAATGCATTGTACAATAATCACAAAATTAATGCTCCTCTATTTGTAATAGACCTTTTTTCTTCCTTCCCTTTAGGGAATGTATTAATGACACACACGATGATTTGGATAATGGGCTACTGATACACACTCTTTAGGAGGGTCTTCTAAGATTACTCATCAACTAAAGTCCTCTTGAGCATATAATCAGTGGCTTCTAGAACAGACAGAAAAACAGGAAACTTCTTACAGGAAAAAAAATAGGCAGACATTTAAACTCTGCTTTCACAAAACATGTAACAGATCACTACTTCTGCTATGATGATACCACAAAAACAAGGACATAAAGAATCCTCTTCCACAGCATGCAATTTGACAATTCAGAAGAGTTCAGGAAAGCCTCAGAATTCAAACAAGACAGAAAAGACAATGGCCAAGAAATAACTTACGGCCCAGGTTTTGGTCAGTCTGAAGATCGGTGCACTTTGCAGGGCTGATACCACGGACATGAGAGAATGAAGGTTATTCAGTTCTAGAAGCTTCTGAAAAAAGTGAATAACAACTTTTAGCACATCAAAAAGGGAAGCTGCATTAATCTCAAAGTTGCATTAATAAAATAGAAAGTTTTCATCAATGACTGCAGAAAACACCAACTACCCAATACTATCAATGTGCAAAATTCTTAAGACCACTTTAGCAGTTATAAATTTTCCAAATATTCTCCTCAAAATAACAGGCATTTCAGCTGTGATCATACAAATTGTATTTAATTTTAATTTATTATTTTCTAAGGCTGTTCCTTCAGGAACATAGAAAGTACAAAAATATTCTATGATGCATTGTTCTTGAAAATGAGTAGAATATGGAAATTAAAAATTTAATCAAGCCAAAACCATCAACCAAGTATGCTGATGACCCTTTCAGAATTAATACAACTTTGTAATTTGTAATCTGTTTTACAGGACAAATTTTCCTCACTTCAACGTACTTTCAATTCACTCTGCGTTGACAATTACTCAAAACACACTGATGTCAAAAGAGGTAATACTGTGGAATAAAGTTGTCTTAAATGATAAAGTTTCCACAACATAGATCCAGAAAGATAGAAAACTGAGAACAGTTGCCACGTAGCTTCTTCATAAATCTTAAAAAGAGGCTGGCTGGATTCATTCTTGAGCAATCAATATACTTATTGCTCAGGAACATTTGAGGGGTATCTCGATTTTACAGAGGGAAAAGAAGTAAAGGGAAAAAAGAAAAAAAGGCGGCAGTGTTTTCCTTTTTACAGGGGGGGCGGAAATCAACCCCAAACACAAAAAACAACCCTCTTATTTCCAAGAGCAAGCTAGCACCTTTAAGCTGACCATTCTCCTAGTACCTGGACTAGGCATTTGTGCCAGGAACTCATTCTGCATAAGCACAAAACAGCCAAGTAAACTGATTGGAAATATTCACAATACAAAAAAAATAACTATTACATGGGAAATGTTATTCTAATACCCACACACACGCACAATTTCACATACACAAGATTAGCACTCAGGCCTTTGATCCAAGTGCTGTTGTCTTACTAGTATTAGTAAGTGTCACAAAAGGTCATACAAAACAGAATGACTTCAGGTCATGAAGCAGAAAAATATTTTTTTAAATAAATAGATTTTTTTAAAAGTTAAGAATGACTTGTAAAATGCAGTGTTCGAGCTCATTACAATAACTGAGCTTTAACAGCAGTGCTTCATACCAGTAACTACATGTTACAGGTAGGAATACAAGTCTCACAATAGCCATTTTAGAAGCAAGAGATTTCTTTTGATAGAAGGTAAGTTTGAATGAGGGAAGACAAAAACCAGAACAGTTTACAACGATGTTCAGTGTTGGCAACACATAGCTGGCCGCCAACAAGACAAACCACTTTTAAACTTGTCAGGCAAAGGCAGAAGAGGACTTACACTGAAGTGGGTAGTTTTATTTAACCGAGTATAAACAACAGATGTCATACCTTTATCTTATTCATGTGGTACAACATTGTAGATATGCTAAAAAAGAACGTTACCCTCTGTAATCCAACAACAGTTCACAGGAGTTGTGCAGAAACAAACAAAAAGGAAATAAGATTTTGAATGATAGTACAAGAAAGTTGCACTTACTTTAGCTATTTTCACAAAATGGCTCAATATTTCTGCCCTTATTTTTAAGGTCTGTGCTGTTAATATTTCTCGTACAACCCAGAAACTGACCTATAAAGTAAACACATATAACTGAATTTATTTACAAAAAAATTACTTTATCAGATGAAATATTTGTATACTTTTATGATGCTCCAGGGAGGAAACAGGGTAAGGAAAGAAGAGTTCTGACCCCATGAATTCTCATCTATATAGCTGCAATTACTGAAGAGCATTACCACTGGATGTAAGAAGCAGGCAGAGAGGTGAGGTAACACGAAGATAACTGAATGAGCAGGTGAAACATAGAAAAAGGAGGAAAAGAATTGCTAATGTTGTACCATGACAGATCAGCAAAAATTAGGAACCAATGGTCTCGAGGAATAACAAGAAAATTTAGACAATGCAAATGAGAACAGGAACTGCCATTTTAAAATTTTAGGTGTGTTTTTCAAAATGAAGATTATGTTTTAATTCACAGGAGTAGTTCTATTTAACTTCATACTCAAAGACAACTGTCAAACAGTACCTGCTCATCACAGTAATCTAATAATTTACCTGGTTAAACCTCCTAGTAAAGGCAACAATATTTGGAGCGAGGATATGTTTTTCTTTCTTATTCCATCCGCAGCTGGCTAGTTCCTAGAAAACACATTTAGAAATTTATTAAAAATTAGTAATGTTGAAAAACATTTAAAAGTGTAAAAAAATGACAGAAGCACCTATCAGATAACTACTAAAACCAACCCAAGGCACCAATTAGATGCCAACTAGTCTAACTGAACACCTCTGTGTTTTCCTGATATAATCTGTATATTCTCCTGATACCAGAAAAAATAGGCATCATTATGAATATTCAGATACAGAGGGACTGTATCAGCCATAACTGATGTCTCTGAAGTTTCATTCTACATTGATTATTTCAGGCCAGGATTCTCTCATACAAGCAACTTGGCAGACACTGCAGTAAAGACTTTGCTAGTGTATAATCTTACCTGGTTCAAAACTGAAGCTAAAGCTAAACACATCCATGAGAGATATTTGAAGTAGTTCAAAGTGTACAAAATTCAGCTGTGCAACTAGAGGTGGGAACCTAGCTATTATTCCTGAATGTCATCCTCATTATTACATTTAATAAAACACCCATGAATACACCACAGTTTGGCATATTCAATCCCTAATTTGTTTTTATTAAAATGTGAGACCTAAAGCATTTGAACAACACTATTATGCAATTTTAATATTACTGTTTACAGTAGTTACTAACTAATTAAAAAAAAAGCTGACATCTCTGTACGTGATACTCAAGACTTAAGAGAATTTATCATTTGAAAAAGGCTGCACAGTAACCATCTTAAGTCTGAAGGTCTTCTGGTGGATAGAAGGTTGGGGTTAGAACTCTGTTTTACTTTGATTTTTATTTTTTTGGCCTGTTTTTAAAGCCATAAATGTTTAGCCAGACCTGACTGGAGTGTGGCATGTACTTAAGAATGCAGATTAGTACTTTGATGCTAATAAAGCAAAAAGTTGTCAGTAGGTTGCACAGTTCAGTCACAGTATATAAAACAAATTCTTGAATGCTCTTTCATTATGGTGACTACTTTGAAGTCAACCCAGTTCAAAATAATAAGAAAAATCACAACTTCTGTTGTACACCCATAACCACAAATAATCAATTTCAATGCACAATAAAATTCCAGTGCTCCATGGCAAAAAATAATCTTTTGCTGGAACTGCAAAATAAATAGTAGAAATTCCTGTGGGACCTACAAAGTAAACAGAAGAGCTAAAAAGCAGGTTAATGATTTTCTCCTTGAATAAACTGTATTAAATTATGCATCAAAAGAAATATGTAATTACAGTTACAAATTTGATTTAGCAAGAAGGAAAGTGTCCATTTTCCAATAGTTATTTCAGGCAGTTCCAAATATATTTAGACAGCCTGGCTCTTTTTAATTAGAGATTCAAGTTACCACATATCTATACAGTCTTTATATTCAGATCTGACAAGTGGTGTATACATACATACTTGAAATGAGTTCTCTGTAACACCAGTTCTAAATCACTCTTCTGTTTTTAGAACCACAAATTTCAATCAAAATGTTGTTCAACTTTCCAAATGTATGCTATTAACTTTAGATATCTTCACACGAAAAGGCAGAATCAGCCAAAGAGAATTTTGCCTCTGAAAAGCACTTTCTACAGTCTGATAAATGAAATACACTCTCAGGATACAGAGGTCTGCATGTTCTTCCGTGAGCACAAGAAAAGCATTTCCAGTTCCAAACATATTTTGTATCCCAATCTTCCAGCATTTAAGCCTTCTGCAGATAAAAATGCCAATTCACATCTGTCAAGACACAGATTCTCCACATGATTTGTGCACATCTGGTCTTAAGAGTCTGGAAATTACATGTTTATGTGGAAAAATCTCAGTCACTCTACTAGGGACAGCAAAATTTACATTTCTCAGAAAAGTGGAAGAGGTCAGCAATCTAAGGATTTTAAGCAGTTGCCAGAGGCCTAGTGAGCAACAATGGAAAATCCTGTGCCTGGTAAAATCGTTTGACTAGGTTTAAAATTGGGACAGAATAGGAAAGTTGATAAGAGTAAATGATCCAATGTGCCTCTGACAAATTTTTCTTACGCTGTTGAAATGTACTGTGTTCTGGAATTACACATCATCTTTTTGTACAGAAGGATGCAGGCAATTTCCTCAGTGCACAGAGTCACAAGAAACTTTCCAATCAAGCATGCAAGAAAACCTTGAAATGTGTGGAGATTGCAATTTCCAGGACTTTGAAAAAAACCTAAATTAAGTTATGCAGAAATAAGCATAGTTATTTCTGCCAGAGAACAAAAAATTGTTAATCAGATGTCCTCTTACTGAACCCTTCGAAGTAACATGCAAATATGTTTTTTTAGTAATAGCTCAAGCAAAAAAAAAAGCCTCAGCAAGTGCTAGGTTTAAAGGATGTTTGTGTGTTTGAGATAAGACCTAGCAACCGGAACTTTAAAATCTTAAGTTTTCCATCCATGCATAAGCTCATGTTAAAGGCTAAAACTTGAAGAAAAAGCAATGTAACACTCTACCTCCAAACCCAAAATTCAACAGGTAGCTCACCAAAGCAGCCATCCCAGCGGCTGCTGATGAAGGCAACCTCCTCTGTGCAGAGCTCTGCCCCGAAGCTTAGCCACATGGCACCTAGCAAAGCATTTCAGCCGCTCCAGGCTTCCTTCTCGCCCCCCTTTCTAGCCCAGGAAACTGGAAGCGCTCCCTCTCACAGCCAGCTACATGTCCACCATCATTCCTGCGTACAAAAGCTGATCCCACAGAGAAACTGCGACCACCTTGCACAAGCAAATACAAAAGAAGAAGTAGGGACCGAACTCTGCCTTCATCATACCCAGCGACATAATAAACCAAGTATCACACAACACCAGTTCTAGTCAGAATATTGGCCTTTCCTTCTTCCATGCAGCACACGGACACCAAAGGGCAGCTCTGACAAAGTGCATCCCAGGGTACAAGGGTGGGCAGCTGCCTGGCAGCGCGGGAGCCAGCGACACCTGCATGCCGCTGCAGGGCCCAGGGCAGCCCTGCACAGGGCATCCACGCTTATGGACACGGGACAACGAACACACCAACTTCATTTAAACAGCTATGGGGCCTCACACAAATGCAGGCAAATACAGACAACACATTAATACATGATCCGACTGGAAAATTTTAACCATCTTAGCCTAGTACCTTACCTAGTAACAAGAGTCAGGTAGATGACAAATACACAGGCTATATCTTGCTTTAAACCCTAGTCCTACAGCTAGCAGAATTTCAGGACAGGAGCAGTTGTTTTAATTGTTTGTTTGCAAAAAGTAATTATATTGGCAATTCCAGCAAGACTAAAGTTGGAAAATACAATTTCAAACTATTAACTTTGTGGCAACTACTACTTCTACGTAGACTTGTATTCTGACAGAAAGTGAACATATGATGTTAGGGTTTTTTCTGGTCATTTCTCACCAAGTTACATCTCTCTGCCAATCCATCAGAGTAGTATTTCAGGAAATTTAATTTCTAAAAGACAAAATGAAGCAATGACAAAGGAAAAGAAAAGCAAATGAATTTTGGGTTTGGAGGTTTTTTTTGTACAAAATTCTATGGCACATATTTCATAGCAATTAAAGCAAATGCGAAATTCATTTTAAATCTGAACATCTAAGTTTTGTGGTTTATTTTGTATTAATTCATCTCCTCAGGGTATCACATTACCTCTGGTTTTGGCGAGACCTTCACTTTGGTCTAACTGATGTTTTTCTTCACAAAATTTTCTCATAAAAAAGCATCTATGTATCTATTTGCAAATACTGATATATTTGCATTAACAGATTTTTCTACAGGTACTGCTATTTTTTTATTGCATTGCTCATTTGCCATTTTTTTCTTTCAGTAAAAAACAGACTTCCTGACTGCCTGGAGAACACATGTAATTTCAGAAGCATGAAAGTGTTTTCACCTACAAAACTGTCTTGGTGTTCTTGAAAAAAATATAAATTAATCTGACAGGGAGGCCAAACAGCAGATAGATTAGAAGCCTTCTATTTTGAGAAAGTACAGGAAAGAAAAATTAATCTCTCTGAACCACTGTAACATACGATGAATTGTTTTGTTAGTGACCAGATTAGACGGATGAGCACCTTCCAAACTGGACTGCCCTTTCTGATGCCAAAAATTCAGTTCTGCTAACATTATAGGTGGGTTTTTTGTCCTTTATGTATTCATGATACTTCACCTAGGCACAAAATAAAGACAATAAAGCTTAATGGATCTAAGGGTATGTCGTTATATTAAAGAACATGAATCTGGAAACATGCAATTCTTGTACCTTTTGCAGAAGATAAGATTATTTTCTCAAAATACTATGTGATAACATATGACTTTTATGCAAGTTTAACATTCTGCTATCTACCATCATTCATTTATAAAATTCTTGGTTCTGATTTTCAAATATCTATGTTAACTTTCATTGCTTTTTCTCAACGGGCCTCAAGTTTCAATCTGTGCCTTTCTTAAAAGGTTAAAAAAATAAAGGACACTAATACATTAACTTTTAAGGGTTTGGGCTGATTTACTCCCTCAGAACTGGATCTTAGACATGAGAGTACAAATCAAAAAATTTACCAAGCAGCTGATACAACCTAAAATACAGGCTACAACTAGAGGCAGAAGTCAAACTCTGAAATCAGGTGTGAATTGAAAAAACAGGAGCAGAAGGCAGAGTAGAGAATTTTGACATTTGATAAATTTATCCTGAAGAAACACTCAACACAAAGTAGGACTGAAGATTTCCAGAAAAAACATAGTCATCTCTTTTGGCAATAGATGACAAATCAAAGTAAATCAGGCTGGGTTACAGATTCACAGTGCTAACAAGGAATACGTCTAGAAGAATATTAGTGCAGTGCAAGAAGTTGAGCACTTCTGAATGAAAAAAACGTTACTTAAATGGCTACATTTCCTCAGGCACTGAATTCCAGAAGGCAAGCAGATAGTTTAAGAAAACCTACCTCAGGCTGTATAGCTTTAAATACTGGCACATCCATCAATGTAATCTGGCTCTGCAATAATGATACAATTTAAAATAATGTAATACAAAGAGTTAACAATCATGTATTTACACCTACCCTTCAGTAACTACAAACCACAGTCACATGTTCTCCATAGACCAGAAGTGACTGGCAGCGAACCCAGCCTGCCCTGTCCAGGCTAACACACCACAAGCAGGATTCTCCATCACCCCGAGCACCACATGTCACCATATGCTCCTACCGTTACCAGCTGTAACCAAGTGAAGCTTTTGAGGAAAAACCCACGTTTGGGAGTCTTTGTGTCAAGTCAATGAAGGACCCAAACAGTGATGGCAGGAAGAAGAATTTGCCTTTCACGCAGAAAACAGCAAACATTTCACATGCACTGGGTTGAAAGGCAATAAAGCACTATGATGTGCTAATTAGTCATGATTGGAAGATGTTAAATACAGAGATTTTTAGTCTCTGATGAGCATGTCCTGATAAGACATTATAATGGTTTCAAAGCCAATGATTTTGAAGGAAAAAAAAAAAGCTTACAGAACATTTTTAGCATCTCAGTGATAAGATACTTGAATTGCTTCAAGTGATCAAATGACATTATGTATTTGGTAGTTATGTAAATTATGTCTAACCAATAAGTACTTCAATTATACGTTAGTGTATAAACCTAGAAAGCTTTTAACTTTGTAATTTACATGACTGAATGCATTAAAGAAAGCGTCAAAGAACACTTCTTTGGATCTTTCCCCAGAAAATCTTCTCTGTTGGCCACTTTGTTACACTAAACCCTAAACAGCAAAAACTTGCTAATCCCCTCTCAAAATGCTCATTTGACTCCACTAATTAAGAATAACTATCTATTTAAATGTAACTTTAATTAGGTTTCTACTATTTACTATGATTCCTCAGACATGAGCCTATTAGTTAGAGGTCCATAAAATTTGACAGACCTGAAAAAAATTTTCTTCTGTAAATTGCTGATTTACACTATCTCTTGCTTTTATATTATGCTAAGTCAAAGATTTTGCCACAAAGCCCTAGATGATCACTCTTTGCAGCCAACAGTTTTGTGATTTATACTTCAGAAGAATGTTTGGATATTGCCAAACTCAGACTCACTAGGATCTCGTTCTGGTCCTAGAAAAACTAGTTACATACATGTTTGCAACTTCTTGTCTCCTACTAAGATGCACAAGAGAGGCTCCAAAAAGTTGACTATAAGCCATACTACGTGACATTAATAAAGTTTTCAGCAAGAATCAGTAATCATTTCAACAACACACAGGTTCAATCAATACCACCAAAATGGTGAAAACAAAATTCAGTAGTATTGACAAGCTGTTGGTCTTTTCATTATGTACGTTATTACCACCAGGGAATTTCTCCTCAGCTGCTGCTAATTTTTAAAAAGGAACACAACACACTGAAGTTGAAAGTGACCTTAACTCGGATCCAGTACTGAAAATGCGTTATTAAGGAATGCAAATAGTTTCTCACTACAACCTTCATTCCTGCTTTTAAAAAACTGATTTTTCTGAGAAACTGACATTTCAGCAGAAAAGATGAGAATTTGTGGTTTCAATTTAAAAAAGGAAAAAAAAGAAAGAATCACCGACTGTGGATAACACCTTTAAACCTATGCTAGCATCTTCTAAAACACTAAACGAACTTCAAACGGCTTTACACAGAAAAACAAATACACTGTGTTAGGTCAGTACCAAATGATTAAATCCCAAGACATGTTTACTTCATTAAAAGTTCTTATAATAAGAAATTTGTTTTCAAGAACACTGGAAGCTCATCTTAAAAATTTTTCTATTTTAATAAATAAGTTTTATGTATTCTTTAATATCCTGCAAGCCCTGAATATTATACAAGATTATAGGCAAAAATAACATTTCTACTTACAGCAAACTCCTCAGGAGTTACTTTCAACACATCAAATACAACTGCATCATAGCTTTTATTGGCATAATCTGAACTTCGCCCTTCCAGAGAATCTGAGCTGCTACTACCCTACAAAGAAAAAAAGGTAGGCTTACCTGCAGAATGATGAATTTCATGTCAAATTCAGAAAATAAATATATGCAAATATTAACAAATGACAAGAAAATGCATAAACTTCAAAAGCTTCAATGAATCATAAAATTCAGTTTAGCATCGTTCACAAACGTTTCCAACTAACTTTCTTCTCCCAAAGACTACAGCAACATACAATTTTAGCTCTGTGAAATTTCCAGCTTTAGAAAGCCATTTCTAAAACCAGACTAGAGAGTTGTCAAGAGAAAAAAAAGATGTGTTGGGATTTTGAAGATTCATATTAAATAGAAAATTTTAATTAAATATGCAAGGTAAAGAGTGGGTAGATCCAAATCATGTCGCTCTATCCATAACATTATAAAAAGGAAAAACTCACATGTCCTGAAATTTAACACAATGTTAGCTCCAGGGTACTTCAGAATAGTACTGTGTCTTGCCTTAAAAACTGGTGCCTTGCCTTACTTTTAAAGTTTCTGCCCTTGGGCTCAGATGCAGGCACTTGTGGCTCATTCTCGTTTCTTCAAGAATAATGTGATTTAATAATAATAGCATTATTTTTCTATTTCTTATCTTAAAATTACATACTGAATAAAAATAGACGCACATAAAATCTTAAGCCCTTACTTCACTGAGGTTATTTGCTAGAAAAACACTGTTGTCAAAACATGATGTTTTGGCATCTTAACTCACTGTGACATGTAATTCTCACTTAAAACTGACTTGGTAGCAAAGAACTGGAGGGAGATAAAACAGATGCCGATTCTTTCTTTCTTTCCATACAAAGTATCTGGGGGACTACTGATTAGGAAGCCTGGTATTTGTACTGGGCAAACCCAAGAAAAGAGTAAAGGGGGATTAGTAGAAATACATGTAGTTATGCTATATCAGGAAAGTGACAAGTTTGTTTAGAAAGAGAAAGACTGTCTCAGTATCTACAGACGCACGGATAAAGAAACATGATTCATACAGTCTTGCCAGACTTCCAAAAGATTTCTGACATGGTTCCTCACCCCAAAGACATTAAGGAAACTATGCAGCCCTAGCATAGCACCTATCCTTGCAATGATAAATAATAAATTACAAGACAGTTGTTACAATCACTGAGAATATGTGAATCAGCAGATAATTAAGCTTAGATAAGTGATGATTATCGTATATTCAACAACCTGGAAAGGCGGTGAACAACGAGGTGAAAATGTGATCTTCATTTTATTTAGTCAAAATGGCAAAACAAAAACCAAAAACCTGGCAAAAACTGAAAAGGGACTTCACAACACTTGGGAGGGTCTGGAAAAGGAAAAGAGAAAATATATAATGGAGTGTGAACACACCCCTTTATAAATCCATGGTGCACCTGAACTTGGAATACATATGCAGTATTTATTATTAAGATGGAGACCAAAGAACTAGAAAAGTTTCAGAATGAGGCAACAAGGATGACCACAGGTATGGAAGGGCTTCTTTACAAAAGAAACACTGGCTATGCCAGAAATCTTCAACCTGGAAAAGAGGTAGTGGGTTGTGGGGAGGAAGTATAATAACCAACAAAGCAAGCAGAGGAAAGACAGGAATGGTCTCTCTTTGCCTCACCTAACACCAGGAGAAGGGGTATTTAGTTAAAATTAGAGACCAATTTCACATTAGTAAGAGGGTAAAGGTCTTTATACAGCATATAGTTAAGCTGAAAAACAGCTTGTTAAGGGATTCTGTATAAACTCAAAGTTTACACACATTCAAACAGGGGCCTAGGTAAGTTTACGGAACACAAATACATTGCAAGATAGCAAATCCCTGGGTTGCAAACAGCTGTGGGCCAGGACGGTACCGGTGGGATGTTTCCTGTGCTTGCACTGCTCTCGTGCCCCTCTTCAGGCATTTGCTGTTGGCCACATCAGAGGCAGAATAACGGACTAGAAGAATCTTCAGTTTGACCCTGGAGACTTCTTATGCTCTGATCTATGACAGATATTTCTGTTCTGAGAAAACAGTGTGAGAAAAGTCCCCTTTTTTTTTTAATAAATATTTTGAAGAGGAATTTCAAAACTGTGTGTTTACATACTCAAATCAAAATGTCCCCCCTATCTTGAGAGAATGAAAAACTATTTTTCTTAGTCTGAGGGCATTTATACTACGTTTGAGAAAATGACCTTCTGCAGGGCACAGCTGTATTATGTACTTTTGTTGCAAGATTTTTAAAAATCAGATCACTACTGAAACAGCTGATTTGTTTCATGAAAATGAGGATAACTGCTTTGGCAGGATCAAGTTGTGTGTGCAAAAGGCACCACTACAATGGAAAAACTTGCTTCACACAGCTCTTCAGCTGTTTTAAGAGATGAAGCAGAATTTTTCAAGCAGGGAAGAACTGTTACCTTTTAAAAAAGCAGAAAGTACCTCCAATCATAGACTTAAAATGTGTGCTTTACTGGGCAAGCTTTACTGTAGCTGATTTATAATATTTCATCATAATATTACATGAAAGCAAAAAAACAGAAGAACTCAGTAGGGTAACTAATTCCCAAGCAGTCTTCAGTTGGCTGTCCTGGACAGGCAAAAACAGGCTGGTGGCTGTGCACAGCAGCTCAACACAGAACTAGGCAGTTTTTGGAAGCAGCACAAAGTTGCCTGGTCTCCAAAGGATACAAAGGGTTAAAATGAACAAAATCTTACAGAGCACTTTCTAACAAGTAGACTAGTAAATTCCAAAAAAAATCAGCTGGAGTATTTCTGACTGGCTCCATTTCGATGGTACATTACATTACTTTTAACTCAACAATAATAAACAGCTGCTGTTAAGTTAGAGAGCAAACAGGTCAAAAATGCTATTTAAAACTATTCTGAATGATTAATCATCATCATAATCAATAAAAAAATGATTGTGAACACTGAGAACCAATGGAGTGTTCTAAAATTACTCTGCTGTCAAATATTATGTCATTCGTAAGAAAAAGGACTGATATGACCAGTAGTGGAAAGGTGAATCAAGCCAAAATTTCCATTTTGATACAGAAGCTAACAAACCCCAAGGAACTGTACCTCTGGAGTGGCGGAGGTGACCATCACATTGGCCATGAAGTCATTCCTTTTATACATGCTCTCCCCGAGATGCAGGAAGTTTCAGCTCAGCCAGCACTGGTGAGACAACATGATGAAAACAGAATTCCTGCAAAGCAAATGTATTTATGCAAATAAATAAATAAAATTAAACAAAAACCCCCATCAACAATGCAAGAGATTTCAGTGTTCTTTCTCACAGAAAAGAACTTCAGAAACAAGATCATCTTAGGAGCTTTCAGGTACCAACTGTGGACAATTATAACAGAGTATTGCTAAATCCATGCCAAGTCTTTATCTCCACTTCCAATCAACTCAAGAAAAGTAGGAAAAAATGTGTATTTGTCATTTATGATGAACTAGGTTTTATATTAAGTCCATGCTAGGCAGTATTCATCCAGAAACTGCAGGTTACTGTAATGTATTTTAAAATAAGAAATCCAGGCTATCAACTGACTGAAAAATGGTGCTTCTTCACTTTCCACTGCTCATCAATTAGTCTCATAACTGGTGATTGAAGTCCCACTGTATCTGTGTAATGTACAAAGTCCTACTTGCAGCTGCTTGGGCCTCCACTAATATCCATACATACAGGTGTGCCTGAAAAAGCACTTTATGTCAGGACCCAAAGAACAGAAGTTTTCCAGAGAAGAGAACCAGCCAACACCATCCTTCTTAGTTGGAAGGATGAATCTCAAGGATCTCAGCTAACCCAGCAACAGCACTGTCTGGAGTGACTTTTTCCAAACTGGATTAAGCAGACAGATGCGGTTCCAAATTGGCTTAGGACTTCACGTATGTAACATACCTTAAGCTTCCTCCAGAAACCAAAAGACTGGACTGCAAAAAAGTCTGAGTATGTGGTACTACAACGAAGCTGCCTCTACCCACCTGGATCAAATAATTCATTCCAGAATTACAAAGTGTTAATGAAAATAATAGAAGAACCCAAACAAAAACCACCAAAAAAACTCCCCAACACTCCATACTGCAGTTCTGAATCAACAAAGCCATTGACCACAACAGTAATACTCTTATCTAAAAGAACTGTCAATCTTGAAATAAAGCACAAATAATTAAAAGCATATTCCTGAGTACTGAACAAAGGTAAGAATTTATAAATATTTATCTACCTAATATCAGGAAATCAGATTTCATCTTCTTGGATATATATTAATTATTATATGCTAAAGGATACACACAATATGGACATATGTGAATATATAATTCCACAGATCCAATTAAATTGTATCTCATTCAGAAAAAATAAATACATATAAATAGGCACAACTAGAATAAGAATAACCGGCACGATTACAGACTTCATTCAGATAGCAAGGGTACTCACACAATAATCACACACACATTTTTAAATAAAATCACTTACCCAATGACACTTCCAGGCACAAAAACATTCTTTGTGGTCAAATTTCTATATAAGGGGAAGTGAAGGGAATCTTAAGCAATTTTATTTTCAAATATACACAGCAAACAAAAATTTGACCATAAGGGTGGCTAAATCGGAAAAACGCTCAGAAGGCTTTTTCATGTTACCAATGGAAACGTCTGGTCTCTCCCTCATACTGGACCTCTGATTATTGCTGTGAAACTTAAAGAATTAATTAATTCTCTATATTTATCTCAAATGAAGTAAAATCCAGAACCAAAACTCCAATTCTACTCTCAAACACAGCAAAACCAGGCTTCACGCTAATACTGTATACCGTGCATTTTAGGCATCCATACTAACCACTAGCTTACCAGGTGAAAGCTGCCCTTCCATTAATGATCCAGTGTGCCAACTGGCACAATAACATAGCACCTGCCAAACTCCGTCAGTTAAACATTCAACATCACACATTACACTCTCATCTTGATCACTGAAAATCTTGTCAGCTAATACATTGTAACGATGTATTTGAAGTTTATGCTCACTGAATCACAATAATCTCAAATCTAAGACTACTCTTAAATCGTAAACAATCTTACAGGAATATATTAACAGACTGTTAGGACTACAATGAAATGGCTGATTAAGTACATGAGGGGACAGCTATGGTGTTTACCAGCCTTACTGAAGTTACAGTGTTCAACACGACCCGTTGCTAACATTCTTCATAGAGGAGGTCTTAGCAGAGGATCAGCCTCTCATTTTGTCAGGCAAGCGATGCTTTGTGAGATTCAGATCCGAGAACCCACATGGAACCTTACGTGAAACCTTGTTAAAATGGGTTTAAAAAAAGCTAACACAGTCCAGACCTGCAGGACTGCACAGAAGAAACTGCTGAGTCCAAACATCTGCCTAATCAAAAGAAAGAACTCTTCTTCCCAAATTAAATAATCAGTGTTATTCCCACAGGGTGAAAACTGAACTACCTGAATGTTTCTATTTATTAAACCTAAACTAACTGCTAGGAACAGGTTAAGGTACAGACACCACACAGCCCTGTTTCACTGTGTGAAGAACTGGCAGTGTTGCAGAAAGTTTACAGACGCTTCAAGCATGCTGCTAGCAGCCAGCTAGTAAAAATTTTTCAGATACAGCATGCACATACATACATTAAGCACAGAACCATTCATATGTGTCTCTGCAAGTGTATAAGCGTGTGCACACACAGAAAACAAGAACTGCTTACAGAATTACCAAGTCGGCTCAAGCACTGATTCACTTTAAATCAAGAAAACAGCGCGGTTGTTTCATCACTCCCTGCAGCACACACAGATGAACCCCACAGCAACCACCACCACCAGCTCCAGCACATGTGCTCTTTCAGCAAAATCTGCAGTTACTGCCACATCTCCCTTTGCGTCCTCACACCTTCCCACACCACTGATCACAAACAGGAAAATGCTGGAAAAGCAAGCAGCTGAGAAAAAAAACAAAACACACCTCTTATTTTACTCCCTTAAGATCCCTGCAAGGCCTTACATGACAACTCTTACCATGACCCCATGGGCACACATGAAACTGCCCTTCAAACAATGCCAGAATGTCCTCATTAAAAAACAGTCAAGAAGCAATTTCCTTTATCTTGTGTCCTGATAAAATTAATTCATATTTTGAGCACTAACAGACTGCAAAGTACTTCCAGGTCTGGAGTTGCCCCTGTAAATAGTCCTTAGAGATACTGAAGTGGAAAGCAATTTTCATGATGTAATTTCTTTAAAATGTGGCATTTACATCAAGGCCACAAAAATGTTCTCGTCTCCTCCTTCCCCGCCTTTCTGACTAGGCTTTCCAGTGTGCGGGGGCTCAAAAATGTTCTGAAAAGGGAAAGAAAAATCCCATATGTGATCTTGTATCTCGTCCAAGCCTAGTTTTACTCCAAGTTTTAACATTCACTAAACCAAAAGGAGACAAAAGTGCATTAATATCTGAAACTAAAAGCACCAGTGTATCTCTGCCTTTCAACATTCAGTACATAGAAAAAGCTTGCAAGGTTAGATATTTCCATTCTAATTTTTTTTTCCCTCAGAACATTTCAAATACAACACAAGCATTAAAAATGCACGGCCTTTGCCTATGTGCGTATGTTTCTCCAAGACTCATTCCTCCTATGAAAAAATACTCCACACATCTATTTGTCTTGCTGTCTTAAGGAAAGTCTTAGGGAGCAATTTAAGCCAAATCCATGGAAGAGTTTTTCTTCTTCTAGTATCACCCCGTCATTTGAAGTATTTCCACATCTGCTATCACAGAAGGTATTACTCTGCAAATTTAACACTGGAGCTACTACAAAGCCTACTGTAACAAAAGGCTGTCAGACTACATACATAAAGATATCAAAATCTAATATAAAACCTACTCCCCCACACTTGCAATATTTCACTCCAACAAGACTAAAAAGAATTTTTTGATAACTTTCAGAATTTCAGAGGTCCAACGTGTTGGCAATAAAAGGTAAGAAGTCACTAAAGTGACATGTGATTTCTTTTCATAGCTCTTGTTTTTTAAAAATTCTTTCAACTTGCTCAGGTTAATCATTAAGATGACGCATTACACAAACAGTGCTTAAAAAAAAAACCAAAGAAAAGACCTCATCAGTTTGTACAGAAGGTTCACAGGTACAGTAGATCTTATTCATAGATTGCCAGAAGCAAAGTGGATAAATCAGGATGCAAACATACATACCACCAGAGGTTGCCTGTTCTTCTTTGCCAACTTAAACCCATTTAGATTTGTAGTGCTCTCTGAAGCAAAAGTGGAGACAGTACAAGAACAACTAAACTGGAAAAAACAAAAACAAGAAACCAAAACACCACCATCAAAATAGAGCACAAAAGTAATCCCTATCACCATTCTTTTACCAGCGTTTTTGAAATTTTGTGACCTGTGGAAAAGAAGTAACATTCCCTGAAAGCATAAATGCAAATTTGACATTGCTGCTAGTAATATTGCACGTATGTCAGTTAGACGTACTTATTACTAGTTATCCAACTCACAAAAAGCCTCCTAAGCACTGATACCCCCTCTGGCCAAGGAAATCCCTGTGCCCTAATTTCTGAATGTGAGCAGAACAATCTGGGGAAGTTAGTAACTGTTCACACTGCTCCCAGCAAATATGAGAACAACCACGTGAGCAACCACTGATTGCTATTGTTCTAATAGATTTTCTTGTTGGAGGAAAAAATATTGAGCTAGACAGGCTTTTGATATGATGCGGTATGCCCATTCTGGGCTCCAAAAATTAACTGTCTTAGCTGATTTCAAACCCTATTTACTTACTACTTCCACTGGTTCATTATGATTTTCCAAATATCACTGAGTCATGAGCTGACAGCTGCAGCATGCTTGTAAGAAAACATGCTTAAGTCTCCTACCAAAAGATAAGTGTACTTCAAACTTAAATTAGCTGCACAACTGGTTCAGTGAAGACAATTAAAGAGCACTAAGGCCCTGTCTGGGCACTGATAAACTTGGATGGAACCAACAAAATTAGCAGTTGGGTTTCTGGGGGTTTTTTTGTAAATAAAGGTCCAGTTGGAAGCAACCTAGTTCCACTGCCTGACCACTTTCAGGGCTGACCAAAAATTAAAGCATGATGTTAAGGGCATTGTCCATATGCCTCTTAAACACTGACAGGCATGGGGCATCGACCAACTCTCCAGAAAGCCTGTTCTTGGGTTTGACCACCCTCTTGGTAAAGACACTTCTTAAGTGTCCAGCGTAAAACTCCCCTGATGCAGCTTTGAACCATTCCCAAGGATCCTGTCCCTGGATCCCAGGGAGAAGAGCTCAGCACCTCCCTTTCCACATCCTCCTCAGGAACCTGCAGAGCTATGAGGTTGCCCCTCAGCCTTCCTTCTCTCCAGACTCAAAGTCCTCAGCTGCTCCTCAGAGGACATGCCTTCCAGAATATGGTATCAAACATCAGAATGGTTAGCTGTCATCAACTAAGATAAGGGAATGAAGACTACTGAAAGAATCCTACTTTTTAACTCCAGCAAGATCAACAGTATACTATTCCACTTCACTGGCAAATACCACGACCTAAGGACATATTTACAACAGACCATACAGAGCTCCATATTAAATTCTGAATTGTTTTTCATCATTGCACTCATCTTCCTCTTTCTTCATTCTAAAACTGTTCCTCCAGATGTTCACCATAATGTTTCTTTCCTTGATGAACCTTGAACAAAGTCATATTCAGATGCTGTGGGCGTACAGTACAAATGAGAATATGTTAGCACAGTTAACGTATTGGAAAAGGAAGATGGGATTGCATTATGAAAACAGGATGAAACAATAATGTGGTTATACTTGAGTCCCTGTGCTTGCATTCAGCCACTGATGTGAAACTTGTATCATGATCTACATCACATCCAGCTTCAGCCCAGAGGCTTGTAAGAGGGGAGAAGCAGTCCCATCTTTTTGTGTTACTGCTAAATAAAGATAAAAAGGCAATTAGCATCAAGGTATGTAAAACCATGCACGGCTTGTTCTCTGTATCTAGATATTTACATACCTTTTTCCCCCTCGCTAGGTTTCTTTTGTTTAGTACCATAATTTTAATGTTAAAAATAGAAAAAAAAGTGTATTTTCAAAATCCTTCTGAGTCTGAGCAATTTACAGCTGTTTTGTTATTGCAGTGACAGAGCAAGCCAGTCTGGAAGGACTTCTAAAGGAGAATTTCTTTAAATCTTTCAAAGAAGCAGCTGCTTAGTGCTACAGGGATACTTGCTAACCTAGAGAAAAATTAACACACAAACCCCAGAAGCACTGAGGAACACTGGTGTAAACAGTTTTGTTCCTGACAGCATCCCCTCTGAAAAGTTTAGTGAAGACATAATGTAGTGTTTGAATGTACTTTCCTGAGTGCCCCTGTCCAGTCAAGTATCACCTCTCAAACCCCATTTCTCATCCACTCACGTACAATTCCTGCAAAGTGGAGAGGAAAAGGACCACATCTACAGTAAAGGCAGGAATTATCCATGTGAACCACACCTCCATCAGAAAAAAGCAATCTTCTGTATGCCATTCCCACATGTCAGACTGGACAGTGTCTAGTCACAATGCTTTATATGAAAAAGCTCTTTTAATTTTAAAAGTCCTTTTGAAATAATTCAACATTAGACCTTGGTGGCCATTTTGTACAACATGAAAAATTCTAAAATATTCAAAAGCCTGTGTTTCAATAGTAATTGCCTACAGAAGTGTAGTAAGAAAAAAACAATTACGCTACACAAGATTAAAAAGCCATTACAATTACAGGACTAAAGATTCTCCTAAAAGAAAACTGCCTTGTGTATTTCCAGTAACGTATTTCATCATGCTTTAGGCAACAGTACCACCTATAGATAAAATATGCCATGAACAATTTAGTAGCTTCATGCATATTCTTCTCAGAGAAACTTCTTGCTATTGTTAATAATAATGAAAATGTAATGGAAATAGTATTTATAATTTAGTATATAAATCCCTGTATCAAGCTGTGACAAGATCCAATGACAATACACCTTTTGAAGGGAAAGAGCATTTCAAAGTTTAGTGCAGCAACTTACACCAGTCACTGTTACACTACCAGCACAAATACAGAAGCTGAGCAGATCTAGCAGTGTCCCAGATTTAGGGCCACCAGACCTATCAGTCTTCAACAGACTGTGACAGGATTTTAACCAAAACAACTATAAACTTTATTAAGAGGCCATCAATTAACTATGTGTTAACCCCACTGATTTAACTGACCACAAACTGAAATCACTGAAGTAAATAAATATTCAATAACATGCATCACTACTGAGCAAACAGGCTGAAAAACTGATTCTTGCAGCACCTCCCAACAGCTGCCAATGAATCAAGTCTTAACTCATGAAAAAGCAGATTCAAAGTTGATTTCTTACTAAAATTGTCTCGACTTTCCCACTCCCGCCCCTCTACTGCATGTACACTCAAATGAGTTCTGCTGTAAGGAAAGAAGTGGCTACTGTGATGAATTTGAGAAACAACTTCAGAATCTGGGTCCCAAACTGTTTGGGGTTTATGAATACACAACTAATTTGAATTATACCTAATGGCAGGATAAAAACAACATTGGATGGTCAGGTCACGCTTTTACGATACATTCTACTTGACTAGCCACATGTGGAACTATACTGCCACAGAATCCTCTGTCATAGCCAGGCTGCCCTACAACAGTGCAAATCCTGGATTTTCAAAATAACTTTTCATCATAGGGCAATCGGGACACAAAGAAATCCATGGCAATCACTACACTGAACAGGTAAGCTGACATTCGACAAGCTGAATAAAAATAAGGCCTTATCAAATTTCAGAATTATAGTGAACGGGAAGTCTCAGTCTTAATAGTTTAAGAGCTGTATGCACAACATCGTAACAAAAAGGCTCTTTATAATGCTCTTAAAACTTTAATAAATAAAATTTATACTTTTAAAATAACTAAACTTTTAATAAATAATTATTTCAAAATTATTAAATATCTCGTAGGATCCTTAGCTACTAAAACCACGGCAGAGCAGTAGGCTGCAAATGCAGGTTTGAATGTGTGATGCTATTTTTATCCTGATGATGTCCCACACCTTTACTACATCCACTGAAGAACTGAAAGAAATGCTGCTCAACCGAAGCGGTAACTTGTAGACAAATATTGCATTATGATTTAAATTTCTTTGCAAAACGAGCTGAAGTTTCGTATTTAGTACCAGTTCAAGATCAGAAAGACACCCTGCCTGTCACACATAACGTCATTAACATATTTTGAAACAGCATCTACGCAATATATTACAAAGAGGAACTAGTATAGACTAGCATTTGCAATATTTGCCACGAAAGCATAACAACCTTTGCGGCTTCCGAGTGTTCTAGTAACAATAAGCTGGTTTTGCAATCAAATGTTAGAAGTCAGCAGAAGTATCTCACATGTTCTACTATAAATGGGGAAGAAAAAAAAAGCTGCCTTTCTTAAAATGAAGAATAATGACTATAAGCTACTCCAAAAAAGAAATATAGTATCCTTTGCTGCCACTTGGAATCTCTCATTCTGCGTCAACCATAACACCCTGTGGATTCTCCTCTCCAAATCTTACCTAATCAAGTTTTAAAACACTTCAAAGTTTCCGACGTTCCACTAGGTGGCACTGACTCTTAACTTATCCCAGGCCCGTTTCCAAAATGCCTTAAAATATTCTGGTTTAATATGTAATCCTAACAATAGGTACTATCTTTAATTGATTAAGAAATGAAAATGGAAAAAAGTACTTTCTAGGTTTTAGGGTGGGTTTTTTTACACAATAGAGTACTCTAAGAACCTCTGTTACAGCATCCCTTAGAAAAATAACGGAAATAAATACAGAGAAAATGTCACAACTTGGTTATTGTGAATTCATTCAAAAGACAGTACTAGACTGCGCTGTGCTCCTAAGCCCTGAAGAACAGGATTTACTCAGGGCTAGACAATAATTTATCCCTCGCAGTTTCCATCATTCCAAACGTAGTATTAATACTGCCAAATCATTTTGGCTGTAAAAGCAAATATTCTGGAAGAGATGTGCAAAGTGTAGGAGGCAATGATTACCATTACTACCTTGCCTGTGATTTAACTTATACTCCAATGGTCAAGATGTTCACGTAGGACTGTGACAAATATTCCTTCTTTAGCATGAAGAGTTATTTACAACTACTGCCACGTTCCTTCACTGCTTCACCCGCAGACAGTTTAGAAAACCTGCTGTCTCTCTCAGACTCTGTAATACCCACAACCATAGTTAACTATCTTTCCACTGAATCACTGATGCTGGAAGGGCCCTCTTGAGATTACATAGTCCAACACCTCTGCTCAAGCAGGACAGGTTGCCCAGGACCATGTCCAATTGGTTTTTTTATCTCCATGGATGATGGAGATAATCTCTGCTCAACATGTTCCGGTGCTTGATCATTCCACAGTAAATAAAGTGTTTTCTTGCGTTTTGGTGGAATTCCATGTGTTTTCCATGTACTTTATTCTAATTTGTGCCATTGCCTCTTCCATTCACTGGGTGCCACTGAAAACTCTGGCTCCCTATCCTTTACACCCTCTCATTGGGTATTTCTATACACTGACATCTCCCTGAGCCTTCTCTTCCACAGGCTACGCAGCCTCAGATCTCTCAGCTTTTCCTCATACAAAAGATGCTCCAGTCCCTTAATCATTTCTGTGGCTCTTTGCTGGACACACCCCAGTAAGTCTGTAACTTTCCTGAAATAGGGAGCCCAGAACTGGACACAGCACTTGAGATACGGCCTTACCAGTATTGAGTAAAGAAGATGGATCACATCCTACAACCTGCTAGCCATGCTCTTCCTGGTGCAGTCCAGTATGCTTTTCCACAGTATCACAGCAGCCAAGAAATAACCAGTAAGGAGGGGAAAAAAGGCAAGACAAAGTGAAGAGTGCCTTAATTGAAGACAAATGGATGAAACAAGTTCCCCTTCCCTCCCCTTCCCATTTTTTCATTGAACTAATGCTGAGCACTATGGTGGCAGAGGCTGACTTAAAATAGTCCTAGGAGCCTTCATCACTGAACAAGAAACAAGAGTCTTTCTGTGACTCACAGTACATCAACAAAGAAAATAATTGATACAGTGTTATCAGGAAATGGGTCAGTAGCATAAAACAAGAATTAGATAGGCTTACAGACTACAAGAAAACTAAGAGAACAGAAGAGGACTACATGTGACACCAGCACTTCTGAGTTCTGAAAAAAATACTCCAGCTTTATTTCTTAGAAATAACAGGGAGCAGTGAATCAAGAAATTGAAGCAAAAGCTCTGATGACTACTCATTTAAGCAAACAAAATAATGGTTGCTATCCAGAACCAACCTGTTCTTCAGGTCTGAATCCCTTAGGTTGTTAACTAGAAAATTGCTGGGTGATGGACTTTCCGAGCGCTTGATGAGGCCTATTCTGAATATCCTTGACAAATGGCACCACAGTTCAATTAGAGCAACACTCATTCTCTTTGGCAGGCTAGAGTGAGCGAGCAGAATTGGTACGCTTGCTGCACAGGAAAGATTAGATGACTTGGACAATTTAACTATTAGAAGGCCCAATGTAAACTTAAATAAAGATCACAAATTATGTAGAAATTGAGACATAGAGATGTTTATTATTTTGAGAGTATTTAAGTATTTAAGACTTTACACAGTGTAAATGTCTACTTACTTCAATTAGCATGTTCCAGATGCCAACTGCAAATCCAAGGCTCCTGTATCAGAAAATTTAGGAAAAACACATGCATACAGGAGCTGTTCAGAGATCGTTACTGGTTACAGGGCTTGCAGTCACTGCAAGAGTGGGTTGTGCTTCCAAAAAGCTGTAACAGATAGAGTCAGTACCAAAGAAAACCAAAAGCTGACACACTAGAGTCTAGCCAACAAAGGATGGATGATGGTGTTCCTTGTCTGCAAGTTTATAGGAATGAGTTCAATGTTCCTGTATTCATCTTTAAATCCTAGGAAGGAATCACCTACTGAAGAGACAGAGATGACAGAATGAGGAAGAAAAAACAGAATGACACAACAGAAACTGCAAAACATTTACCCAAGTAGGTATGTGACAACAGTACTTGCACTGTCTTATGCATGAGAGGATCTGAAGTCAGGAAGACCAACCAGAGATATGTACAGATGGGGATTAAGAAACACACATGAAGGGAAAGAATTTATATAGAAAACTCCAGGTTTGTAGAAACCTGCCAAAACCAGATGCTGAAGGACAGAAAAATAAGCAAGAAAATTACTTATGTGAGAATATGACCATGTAAAAAGAGCAGAGAAAGCGACAGCATACCAATGAAGCAAAAAGATTGATCCATTTGCCTCTGTTACAGAACAAGAAGTTGCCTAATAACGGGATGGCCAGAAAGTAAGAAAAGAAAATCAACCTCAGCAGAAAAGAGTCAGGGAGGTTGGGTGGGCTGAATGCCAAAGTTCAAATGCACTAGAGGCTTACCATTTTTACAAAAGCTATCTGGAATTTTAAATCCAAACAAGAAGAAAGAAGTCAGTGATGCTGCTCAAGATCCACAGAGATGAATAATCATCTCAAAAATGGTACTAGGGGTAAAAAGCTGACAGGGAAATGGAGGGGAGTAACCCTGACTACCAAAAGACCCCACAAACGTATATAATGGAAATTAGAGAATAAACAGAAAATAAGAATAGCCCAAAGCCAACTTGACATGAAGTCTTCAACAGACTGCAACACGAAGATTAAATAATTTTTTTGTCACATTAATAACTGCACACTGTGGGAATGGTTCAGAGATTAAGAGTAAGCAATACACAGCTTAGAATTTTAAGTCTGTCCTTTAAAAAAGAAGAAAAAAAGAAAGGTAAGTGTGGAGGAACTACACTGTTAATGGAAATAACTACAAAGAAGTAGAAATCGCCACACCCAATACAGTAAACTCAGCTGTGAATGTTTTAAACAGTACACATACTAGAGCTGGTAATCTATGTAGCTAAATAATTTCCCAACACTCTAGGCCAATAATTCAGTCTGCTTAATTTTCCTAATTAATTTCCAAATACTCCCAGATGACAGAGAAAGTACGTTAACAGAACATTTATATTCAATATGACAGAAACCCTATAGTTCACTGAATGCAATATGACTGGCCACTTACAAGCCATACAGATACATATAGTGTCCAGAGAATACGCATGAACTTGAGAAAAGCTCCGTCCTCTCCCAACTGGCTTGAAGGTGCACCAGCTGGTGTGTAGTACTTACTAGCAGCTTTTCAGGGCCATAGCAGACACAGGAGGGGAAAAAAGCCATCTCCCCTGAGCTAATTCTTTTGTGCCTTTAGGGTTGCACTGTCAAGTTTGAAAGCCAGAATAAGGCATCAGCTATCAATGTGCTAAGCCAAAAACTAACCCAATGTAGATATAATATAGAAATATGCATTCCAAAATTCTGAAGTACTGGGTGGAAGAATCTGAACACTTTATGTGTACAAGTCCCAGAGCTGATTATTCAGTTAGCTAACACACTTCTCAAGAGCATCAGACTACCAATTTCAATTGCCTCAGGCTTCCTCAGAGTTAGAGAGTAAATCACAGAATGGCCAGGGTTGGAAGAGACCTCTGGAGATCACCTAGTCCAACCCCCTGCTAAAGCAGGTTCACTTAGATAGATCTAGGTGATAAATCTAGCAGAGATATATACCCCATGCATCTCAGAAGACTGGTTTAAAATTAACTGGTCTGGAAGCAATTCTCCTGCCAACAGACGATTGTGTGAAGACATCTTGACTGTAATACACACACCGATTCAAGCAGGCTATCAGACCAGATTTTCTGATCTAGCCTCCCACTGACACTTTTTGGAAGTAATGTCCTTGAACTGCTGGTCTTACTTTTCCTGGAACAGTGAAAGAACTCTATATTGCTATTTCAGGGGCCACTTTTTTCCCATAATGGAGCTGAGGAGTTTTGCTGTGATACATTACATTATCTTAATCCAAACTACATGCAGTTGATAGTCTGCAGTAGCCACACCCTTACAAAAGCATTCATGGAGGCTGCCTGTTGGCATGTGGAAAAAAAAAATAAATCAACTTTTATAACCATGTAAACATAGTTACCCTATGGTAACTGGCAATGACTTCTCGTAAATGAAACATGAACACAAACTCCATCTTAGCAAATTCTAAGAACCTGAAGGATTACTATATAACACAGGGAGAAAGCACTGCCCCGTTGAAGGGAACAAAGTAGAAAATATTTCTAGGTTAACAACAATAACCTACAAAGAACAAATAATAACAAAAAAACCCTCAAGTTAAGAACTCAATACCATCTTGATCAATATCAAGACAGATCTGCAGTTCTTTCTCCAGCCAAAGTCCTCCCCCAAAAGCCATTACTCTTGAACCAAGTCTGCTGACTGGTATAGGTTAGAAGGACAAGATAGCCTTTAGGAGAGTTATATTTGGGGGGAACCTCAATAAAACAGTCACACGAAAATAAATATCTATCTGCTGAATTACAGTATAATACTATCACAACTCTTAAGTTCTCTAAACAGAACTGACAATTTCTCATACCAAACAAGTGAAAATAGGCAAATACCTGCTACTTGAATTACAATTGCATACTTACAGTGGAACAAGGTAGCTCTGTACTCATTCAACCCATTTTGCTGCACACCTCCATCAGTCTGTTGTTGGGTATAGCTCTGGCTATTTAGTAAGTTTATCTTGTTTAAAAGCATGACATTCCTGTAAATTAACAGAAAACAGAATTATGGTGACGTTTATTATATAACTCAGTTGTTCTCCAACTGTGCATTCCTCACCTGAAACATGCACTATGGTATTTCTATTCTTAGCTCTCCCCCCTGGCTTTGATGGCTAGTTCCCCATTCTAGTTTCACTGGTATGTGACAAATTGCCAAGCACAAAAGAACTAAAGAATACATCCCAGAGGGAAGAGCAACATGTAAGGAATTTCATAACTATTCTCCAAATATGTACCTGTAATTTTTCCTCACTCCATCAATGAACACAAGGTCCAAGCTGACGGGGTTTTGCTTATTGGTTTTAATCACTTCTTTCAAGGCACTTTATGAATGGTAAACACTACTCATTCTCACTTCATCTTCCTAAGACTTAACTAAGAACAGTCACTTAAACAAAGAACAGTCACAAAACCAAATACAATCATTCTTCTTTCTCTGTACCAGCAAATCAAGCTACAGTTCTTCCACTCAACATGATCAGCAGCAAACCTGAGAAAATGCCATGTAGGCAACTCACTTGGTGATATTTAGACACACCTCTTCCTTCTCCTCCTCTTTTGCCTTACATTAACTTTTATACCAGCTAATGTTTAAGAAAATTATACATCAAAATAACCTCAAAGATAGATACTTTGATATGGAAACTACCATGAAAACCCCATTAAAGCCCATGTTGCTTTGATAAAGTTAAAAAAATCACTGCAGATCACATGGTGTTACTACTGTGCCTCTACTACAGTCTCTATTCTTCTACTGTTAAGGAGCTTCCACATACAAAAACACCGATCTGCTAGCCTTTAAATACATTCAATTCCTACTGGCAAAGAAAGCTATCTTTTGCTGGAAAAGCAGCATTCTCTTCATATGCTCAAAACTCATTCAAACTCTGTATGTGTACAGCAGTTACTCCCTGCATAAATAAATGACCCTAGTTCATAAAAGATGAGCTACAAATGAGCTAGCATCTACTTAAGTATTTCAACCAACTACAGACATAATGTATGTTCACATGCCATCCCAGCTTTGTCAATCAGATTGGTTCCCTGGTAATTAAATTTTTGGAGTTTGTGTGTGTGCCTGTGCGCACACTCAATTCTGTCTACTTCTTTCATTTTCAATGGCTTTGAAAACTAACTTTCCATGTAACAATTTGATACATCTGAAAAAAATGCCTTTGCAAACTCTGTGCTGGCAGTCTCCAGTGTATCTGAACTTTTCAATTAGGCAGCATTAATTCTTCCTGTTTCTCCACCTCCATCATGCTGTTAATAGTCAAAGGCCATTTCATATTGCAGACAGACATCAATTAGGCAGAAAGAATTTATCAGGAACAGATACACATGCCACCTGATGTCAGCAAACAGAAGTCCATGAAAACATTAACAAATGGGAGAAACAGCCTCTTGTTGAACAAAATTCATCAGTATTTGGTATCCTGCATTAAAGACTACCTCTGTACCTCACCACAAATGAACTGAACAACTTTTAAAGGGACTGACATTCATTGAAGTTAAAACACGTTTCACACAACAAACCCAGTAAAAAATAATTTTCTACAATAATCTAATTAACCACTACAGTTGATGAAAAGCTTTGAACCAAGGAAAACATCTAGGACTACATATTCAAGGGATGACAGGAATCAGGAAATATAACCTATAGAAATTAGGTAATCTCGAACTACATCTTTGGTAACTGCAGAAGAGTGCAAAATCCTTATGTTTCATTCTACTTGCTAAAGGAGCTACTAAAGCTTCCATTAACCTTGTATCTTCCTCAACATCTTTGGTGCAACATGTTCCATAAGAGGGTATCTAAATGTTTACTTTGGAGAAATTTCTGCAAGACAGCAAATTGCTTTCAGATCCAAACATGAGAAAGTATTATTTTTATTTTTTTTTTTTTTACAAAAAGTGTAAACTAGTTTACTTTCTTAGTTAAAAGTTCTTGTACTTATTTCTAAGAGATGCGATACTTCTGAATATCTATTTCTGACTGCTTATGAAACCAACAGATGTAGTCATAAAAGAAAATTGAAAGCAGCATGATTTAACAGTGTTATTTAAGCAGTCTTTTTTCCTTTGGTAAAGGGTCAGCTATGCTTTGCTGCAACACAAAAGCGGAGTCTACATTCACATACCAGTTGCAGAATTTTTTATTCAACTTTTTAAATCTGAAAACACCAAATGGTATTACAAATATCTAAAACTTTCTGCTATTCACTTTCTATTACTTGAAGATAGCATTTAAAAGATAAACCTAAAGATATTAAAAGTAATATTGAAACAAGCACAAGGATGTTGAAATAAGATAATTTTCTGGAAAGCCATCCTAATGTAGTTTCAGAAAACAAATCTAGACTGAAGACTTCATCTAGCATATTGCTCAGGAAATAGAATATATATGAGATAAAAGGCCAGCTGAAAGACAGCTGAGATGCAAGAGGAGAGGCTGAGCGAACTGGATTTGTTCATCTTAAAATGACTATGCTAAGGACTGATCTTGTTGCTGGCTCCAACTCCTGAATGGGAAATCACAGAGAAGACGGACCCAGACTTTTCTCCAAGGCAAGCAATGAAAACGCAAGAGGCAGCAGACACAAGTCACAGGAAGGTAAATCCCAATCATACATGAGAAAAAAAATATTCACAGTGAAAATGCTCAGGCATTGGAACAAGTTGCCCAGAGAAGCTATGGAATCTCAAAATTCCAAACTCAGGAAGATGCTGAGCAACCTGCTCTAAAACTGGCTCTGCTCTGAGCAGGAATTTGGACTAGATTATCTTTGGAGATTCCTCCGCGCTCACAGTAGCCTATGACTACAGTAATTCCTTATTCTAAAAGCTTCATGTTTTCCTCACATGACATCATTTCAGCCTAAAATAGAGCCTGTGAATACTTACTTAAGCATACTGTTCCACATCCCACCTTAGATGTCTTGGATTGTTTTGCAAAGTTATTCAAGAAATGTTTGGACAATGCTTAGATACATGGTTTAACTTTTAGGTTGCCCTGTATGAAGCCAGGGGGTGGACTCAATCCCTGTGGTCCCTCCAAGTTGGGATACTCTGATTCTATGTTACATCAGTTTTGAGTTGAGGCTGGACACAGAACAACACTACGCACCCACTTAATACTTGTTCTTTGGTCTTCTCATGTAAGCCCTTACCACCAACACTTCTCTGATCACTTCAATGTTCTCACAGATACCTCTCTCGCCTCTCCTAAAGAGGCTGACTGCAGCAAACATTTCCCTTTTGTGCTTGAGACCTTCCTTGATCCTGCATTTAATCAATACAGCTGCTCTTGCTTTTCAGCTCTCCCATCAAAAATTCTTAATACACTTCCACTCCTAATTTTGGGGCGCTCAGAACTTTTAACCTTCCTTTTTAAAATGAGGATATCAAAACTGCATATTACAATCCAGCATCCTTTTCACTAAACACTTTAGGACTTAAAATCTTCTTCCTGATTCTGCTCATTACTTCCTTGTCTGTTTGTTTAGATAGAATTAACCCTTTTTTTCCTGTAACAATGCACTGAGAGTTCTTGTTGCATTGCTTTCCTATTTTGAATGCCTGCAACATTTGCAGAACGTCTGCACCTCAAAACACATTTGACTGTGCTTTAAATGAAGCCTACAGGTTCAAATATAAGTATTTGACCTTAACACACTCTATTCAAATACATCATGTGCCCAGTGGTCTACTTCACCCTGTTCAGACTGACTGTCTTAACTGTTCACATTTTCAAGATGTTATCTACAAATGTTAACCATGGCATTCACCAATTTACTGCCAGATGACTGATGAAGCTGTGCACTGTCAGACCTAGCACAACTCCCTGTAGAATCATTCTTATAAGAAATGGTTCTTTCACAAGCAGCTAGTACATCTGATAGACAGTAAATGATCAATTTTGTTGTTTGTTATTAAAAGGATAATACATTGTTATTTTTTTAGGCCAAGTATCACACAGTATTAGAGTGCCTGATTAAGTAAACATATCTGTAGTTTTTACCTAGTTACCTTTGTCAATTCAACCTAGAATTGCATACAAGAATAAAATTTAGTTTGGTTAGCAAGACAAATTTCTCATAGAACCATGCTGTCTTAACTACCCCAATATTTCTGTTCTTCAACATATTATTAAATAAAGCCCATCCTATTTTCCCCTATTATTTTGTCTGATATGGATAATCAAGGTAACATTAAAGAATAAACTCCATAGAGCACCTGCCTTTCGTTAGCTCAACACTAGAACTTTAAAATAGGGACTGGCAGGCCAGAGATCTCAACGTCTATCTAGCGATTAAGAAGAAACCTGGTTCTCAGGCTTTTAAACTGTTTATCATTGGGAGATACTGTCTGACATTCATTAACTGAAAATAGTTCAGTTCTTACCTGATATGACATCCTCTTTCTCACCAGAAAAAAAACACACACCAAACCCAACCTTATTATACAGACATTGATGGTTTTCCCAAATTAGCCTAGCAACAGACAAACATATTGCTACGCTTCCTCCAGAACAGATACCAGTTTTTCCTTGCTGTCCTGAGCCCTGGTAAGTATAACTGGCTCCAAAACTTTTGGTTACTTTTTCACCTATGGTACTTTCAAAATTCCAACTTATACAGCTGCTACCTAGCTCCCCTACTCCCATTTCTAGATCTTTAGTTTCAAAACTGACGTGTTTAGGAGTGAAAACAAGTCAGTCTTCTGAGCTGCTGATGAAAAGTGTTACTCTTCTGAAGTATCACAGGAATAGATTTTTAAATGAGGCAATCTTGCTGTTGAATTCTTCCTCCTCCCCCTATTCCATATAGGCTAATACCCCAAGTATGATGAAAAATGGGAGCAAAAATGTGCAGAAAAAATGTTTTAGAGAATTGTTGAAATTTGAAGTTTAATTAAAAAAACCCATATGTTTGAGCAGTTGAGAAAGATGAGCTTTTGCTGACTGTCAATACAATGTATTACTTTAACCAAAGTGACTGAAAAACAAAAAATAAAACACTATTCAGATGCACCATTGTTAGCCACAGCAAACACTGACTGGGACAGAAAATATAGCAAATATGGTCACCTAATAATTACTTTTAAATAAGTTTCTCAGTCTCATAGTCCAACAAAAGCCATGCTTCCTATGGAAGTTCGCTTTAAAGATATTTTATGTTTGTATACACAATAAATGAAAGTATCTTTCATTTTCTAAGGTGCTCATTAGTAATGCTTTTAAACACACTATCACATCTGTATGTAAAGCTTGATTACAAAACGTGCCAAGAGACTGGAAATACAAGTTGTCAGGGAACAAAAAGCAAAGCTCACCAACTATGGCCCATCTTGATTTCTAGATGTTGCCCCTTTACTAAAATAAGGTCAATAAACAGAAAAATAATAAAACAACTTGGTTAAAATAAAGTTTTCTGATGTTTTTCTTCCAACTGGTGCTATGTCTGGCAGGGCGGACAACATACAGAAAATGAACAGACAAGTGCCCGTAGTTCTGCCCTTGCTCCATCCCCTCGCTGTCCTTCGCACACATAAAGAACATCCACCAGGCACAGCACCCACAGGAAACCAAATCTGGCTGTAACCACAACTGCTGGACCTAGAGGGCAGAGATCGCTACCTTCAGTGATAAGCTCTACAAGGCAAGGAAGATCTTTCCACATCTTAACAGGGGTCCAACCCAGATTTTTTTTTTTTCAGTAATAAATAAAGACAAGAGATTACATAAATTCCATTTTCTCGGGTTCAGAACAACAGACTAGAGACAAAAGGCACACTGCGGCTACACACTGAATTCCAACCACAGTTCTTCCTCCACCACATCCGAAACCCTTGGGAGTACCTAATCCTGCTGAAGCCGGACCAAAAATTATCTGATGTGATTTTAAAACAGGCCGCGGCCAACCAAGGCTCCTCCACGGCCCCTGCACGACGCCGCTCCCACCGCGGGCACGGAGCTGCCCGGTTGATTCGGAAGGTGCAGAGGACACGACCAAACGCGGGGCTTCAGCTGCTCCCCTGCACCCTGCACAGGCAACGCGCCCCCCGGGGAGGCTCCTCCCGCCGCCCCCCGAGCCCCGGGGCGCCCAGTGCCCCCCACACCCGCGCCCCCCGCACCGCGGCCCGACCGGGCTCCCGGCGGTGGCAGCGGCGCTCCCGGGCCCAGCGCCACAACGTCGCTTGGCAGCCGCGCGCCGCCGGGCCGAGGGGCCGCTCCCGAGGGGCCGCCAGCCCGGCTCCGCCGCCTCAAGGCCACGCGGCGCTCAGACGGGCACCCGCCGCCCGCCCCCGGCCACAGCGCGGCGGGGCCCCGGCCCAGCCCCCCCCCGCGCACCTGCCCGCGGCCGCGCCCGGCCCGCCCTGCCCGAGCGCCGGCAGCTGCCCGCAGGCGGCGCGGCCCTGGCCGGCGGAGGCGGGGGGGGGGGGGGGGGCTCTCGGCCGGGCCCGCGCCGCAGAGCTCCGGTCGCGGCACACGCCCGAAGCGGGGACGGCGGCGGGCGGGGGGCTGCGGCAGCGGGCGGGCTCGCAGCCCGCGGGGCGGGAGGGGCGAGCGCGGCCCCCTCGTGCCGGGGCGGGGGCCGGCTCCCACCTGTCCCGGCGGGCACGCAGGGCGCGTCCCCGTCTCACCTGGCCGGGAACGGCTGCGCCCAGCGTCGCCCGCGAGCGCTCTCGGCGCGGGGACCCCGCCGGCACCGGGACGGGTGCGCGCCCACAGCGCCGCAGGCCGCCAGCCCGCCGGACCGAGCCCCCCGCCCGCCGCAGCCGCTGAGGACGAGGCCCAGGCCGGCGGCGGGGGAGCGAGGGGAGGGGCCGGGGCGCGCCAGACTGACGGGCCCGCCGGCCAACCGGCGCTGCGCACGGCAGCGCTGGCCAATCGGCGCGGGGAGGGGCGGGGCGGGAGTGTGCGAGCGCGCAGGCACTGCGCAGAGGCCGTCACCGCCTGCAGGTGCGCGGCGTCTGGCGGTGGGGTCGCGGCCGCGGCGGCGGGCAGGGGTTGGCCGGGCCTGGCCGGAGGTGGTCACGCGCTCGGGCTGGCGGCGGCCGGGGCCCGGCTAGGCGCTCCCTGGGGTGAGGCGGCGGGGTCAGGCGGCTCTTCAGGCGGGAGGGGGCCGGCGGGCCGCAGCCCCCGGCGGGCGCTACCGCGGACAGCCGGCCCAGCCCGGCCGCGGAGACGAAATTCCCGTTCTTCCGTCCGGGCAGCACTTGCTGAGGGACGGGCCTCGACTCAGAGCAAAGGCTATCTGTCTGCCCCCGGCCCCTGGGCGCGGGCCACGGGCGGGAGGCAGCGCCGAGCCCCCGGGCGGGACGGGCCCCGCGGCCGGGCCGTGCACGGTAGCCGGAACGGCGGGAGCGCCCCCGCGCCAGATCCGTCCCGCGCGCAGTCCGCGCTGGGTCCCGCCCCCCCGCGAGCGCGCTGCGGCGGCGGGCGGGGCCGTGGTGCGGTGCGCTCCGCTCCGCCGGCCGGGGCTCGCTGCCGGGACGCGGGGGTGCCCGGGGGTTCCTCGCCGGCTTTGGGAGGGCGCGTGGCGCCCGGAGGACATGCGGGAGCTTTGTCCTTCCAGCCTGCTGGTGACTGAAGGGCTTCAGTGCCTGTCGGATCCAGAGCGGGTCAGACCCTGCAGATACCCCAACGAGACGTGTATGAGCTTTCTTTCCAAAGCAGAAAGATTAAATTTGAGAATAAACTATAAACATAATTTTAAACGTAGATTTGGGATCTGCTTGTGAATGCTGATGCTCATGACTCAAACATCCACACTGGAGCCAAATGCACTAAATGGAAAGGTGTTTTCTCTACACCCCGCACACAGTGGGTGAAGAAGTAAAATTAATGTCATGTGAACCTCCAATCATTTCATAGGCATAGACTATTCATCAGAGTTTATCCTGTTGGTACTGCTAAGCTACATGCGCTTCCCTCTAAAACTAGCATCAGCTCCCACTACGGCATGTGTAAAGGGTTCTCTGGCAAAATGTTTTCCACTCTCCTATATTGCTATGTCAAGACATTAAAACAGCAATTCATGGTCTACAGTCCTCTTTCAAAAAAAAACCCAACAAGTATAGCTCCTTGTATTTCTCAAAAAATTCCCCCAAAAATCTGTAAGCTAGTTACTTCTTATCCTAATACTTACAAGAGTCTCAGAGTTTCTAAACTGCTACTCAAAGGACTGCAAAGTAGTAATGTCCACTGCCTGAACAGGTCTTGTGCATGACAGCAGGACACCCTCTGAAATCCTGGATAAAAACACTGCCTTGCTACGAATGGAATTAATTACTCAGCAGTTGTTCATGTTGAGGGTATCATAATAAACAAAGACTGGAAACTTCTTTTTTAGTTCCTGTTTCAGGTTTCTATGAACAGCACCTTACGTTATCCCTACGTAACTTATATTTCAAAAAATTGCCCAGCACCCTCTGGTGGAAAAAAAATATATAGACAAGATTTAGAGTTGTACTGTACTGAGTTTTGTGAAAAGACTGGCAAATTGCATAGCTAAATAATGTAACTTCAGACAATGCCATTAGCCATGTAATTCCCCAAAATTTTAATTAAATGTTTCTGTCTATAGTTCAACTGATATTCGATTGAACATTCAATTTAATTTTTTCCTAAATTCATGCACAATACAATTGTAATATGCAACTGTATATTGCTAATGAGATGGAGGATCCATGGGATCAGGCTCCATTTTTCCTGCATGATTATTGCTGAAAAAAAAAAGCTATGCTATATCGTGTTCATTGGCTGTTGTAGCATCCCCTCCAGCTGTTTTCAAGAAGTTTGCACTATTAGAAGTTAAACAACCTGGAGTGTGTCTGCATGTACCACAAAGATCGGCTGAACAGAACTGTTCCCTTTTAACCTGAACCAATTATTTTCCTTAGCCTTCTTAACTTCTTTACAAAATCTTTGTCTTCGATCTCCTGCTTTGCTGAAAGTGGTGCTTTATAGGACCTTTTTAACAAGTACTCAATCTCAGAGTCGGTTTTTTCCCCCGGATGCCGAATTCAGATGCACCAGCAAAGGTGAGAAAAGTTGAGGTATTTCAGAGCATTCATGGAATCAGAATGGTTTGGGTGGGAAGGGACCTTAAAGACCATGCAGTTCCAGCCCCCTGCTGTGGACAGGGACACTTGCCACCACACCAGGCTGCTCCCAGCCCTGTCCAGCCTGACCTTGAGCCCAGCCGGGGCTGGGGCACCCATAGCTGCTCCGGGCAGCCTGTGCCAGTGCCGTGCTGCCCTCAGCATAAAAAAAAATTCTTCCTTATGCACGATCTAAATCTGCCCTCTTTCAATTGACAAATGCTGCCCCGTGTCCTGTCACTACAGGCCCTGGCAGAAAATCTTTCACCATCTTTCTTACAAGCCCCTTTGATATATTGAAAGGCCACAATATGGTTCCCCTGGAGCCTTCGCTTCTCCCAACGCCAGCTCACTCGGCCATCTCCGCAGCAGAGGGGCTCCAGCCTGGCTGCCTCCAGCCCCGCTCCGACAGGCCCGTGTCCCTGCTGTGCTGGGGCCCCAGAGCTGGACACAGCGCTGCTGAGGGGGTCTCACCAGAGTGGAGAGAAGGGCAGAGCCCCCTCCCTCGCCCTGCTGGCCACGCTGCTTGCCGTGCAGCCCAGGGCACGGTTGGCTGGCCTGCGAGCACACAGTGCCAGCTCGTGTCCAGTGTTTTGTCCGCCAGTACCCCCAGATCCTTCTCCACAGAGCTGCTCTCCATCCTTTCATCCCTCAGCCTGTATTGAAACTGGAAATTATAAATCATTATAAATGGCATTAATAATGGCATTATAAATAGCAAATTATTATATATAGCAAACTATTATATAATTTTTATATATTAATACATAAACATTCTACTGAAATTACAGGCACAGTTTAGGCAAGCAAGTTATACTATGTATGAAAGTAGGAAAAATGAACCAAATGAAAGTAGTTGTCATAAGCAGTTCATGGTTTGTGTCATCTTGGATCAAGAAGTTCTGTTTGTTATTTAAAATGATGACCTATTAAGTAGTTTCAATAACCAAACGTTTCTGTGTGTGCACTTGTATGTCAGCATTGCTTGAGACTGATACAGAGCAAATCTTTTTTCAGGCTTTACCAAATTAGTGCTTTGGAAATAAGTTACTTTCGTTTATGTAATAGAATTATTTTGTTGGACATCTCTGCTGAAATAGCCTAAAGTATTTTCCAAGTTATTAGGGACAAACTCTAAACAAGCAGATAAGTTGAAGTTTAACCACACATACTGTACTATGGCACTGTAATTATTGCCATGGATTGCAACTTTAAACAAATATGAACTACCCAAGGTCGATGGTGTATCTCCAAATAGAGCCAGAGGAAGTTAGAATCCCATGCAGCAAAAATGCAGTAAGGTTAGCTAGAAAAAAGGGGGTTAAAGAAAAACCTGAACCATTTCTAAGTGTTGAGTGCAAAGAACATCAGAATTATTCTAACAGTCTAGAGACATTTTTAAAATCTTAAAATAATCTGATATACACCACTACAATTTATCTTATTGCCACATTATCTTCATGTGGACAAAACAGACAAGAAGGGGCCTTTGAAGCTACCAGCCAGTTTACACAGGCGGTTGACCTATGTCATCTCAGAGAGGAGCACAGTGGAACGCCACGTCTTTGTATCAGAAGTTTTTTCCTCTCTATAAAAGGAGAGAAACCCATCTTAAGAAAGACTATTTAGATACTGTGAAGACTTCTGATGTATTATAAAGAGCTCTTGAAGTGACAGACCCTGTGTTTTACATAGTGTGAAAATCTGGTCGTAACATCGTCATTTCAGTTTTATTTGACTACCTTGACAAGTTTTGACTCGTTAAACCTACTGTCCTGGTTTCAGCTGGGATAGAGTTAATTCTCCTCTTAGTAGCTGGTGCAGTGCTGTGTTTTGGATGTGGTGTGAGAACAATGCTGATAGAACACTGATGTTTTCAGTTGTTGCTGGGTGATGTTCATACCAAGTCAAGGACTTCTTAGTTTCTCAGGCCCTGCCAGCGAGGGGGCTGGAGGGGCACGGGAGACTGGGAGGGGACGCAGCCAGGACAGGTGACCCAAATTGGCCAAAGGGGTATTCCTGACCGTGGGATTTCATGCTGAGTATATAAACTGGGGGAAGAAGAAGGAAGTGGGGGGGACATTTGGCATTATGGCGTTTGTCTCCCCAAGTACCCGTTACACGTGATGGAGCCCGGCTGCCCTGGGGATGGCTGAGCCTGCCTGCCCATGGGAAGTGGTGAATGAATTCCTTGCTTTGCTTCACTTGTGTGTGTGGCTTTTGCTTTACCTATTAAACTGTCTTTACCTCAACACACGAGTTTTCTCACTTTTACTCTCCTGATCCTCTCCCCCATCCTGCTGCAGAGCAGTGACCGAGCGTCTGCCTGGGGCTTAGGCGCTGGCCAGGGTTAAACCACAACACCTACGAACAGAGTTTTCTAATCTTGTTACTTTGGTCATATCCCTTTATAGTTTCCCCAAGTCTTTTCTTCCAAAAGCAACTGTGTAAGGTATCTTTGCTTTTAAGGGCTTTTCCATTAACCCTCAGTATCATCTTATCATAGCATTTCACTTATATCTAGCCAGGGTCACTGTCCTTTGCCTGCTTACTATGTTTTCTAACAAGCACCTTTGCACTTTCTCTGATACTGCCTCATACGGATGAATTCTCCATCAGCCTGGCAAAATTGCCTCAAAAAATCATCCTTCAAAGTCCCGCTTTGTTTCAATGCCAGAAGTCCATGGGTGAATCCAAGTTGTCGCTCTGATCAAAACCCTTTTGTCTTTTCCTCTCCTGTCTACATCTGTTGTCTTTTATTTTACACAGTATGGGACTTCTGGGAAAGTCATACAGGAATATGTCTTCCTTTAAGCATGAGTCTGATGTACAGTGCCACGGCAGTATAGACAGACACTTTTTCAGGGCTCTGCACTGCCTTCGCCAGCCTTCTGCTACACTCTGTCCTACAGATCTGCCCTGAGGTATTTTACCCTTTTTCTCTGATGTCAGAACTGAAAATGTTTGGCAGAAATGGAGATCTCTTGTGCCCACTCAGTGTTATTAACTCCTACACATGTAGTTCATATGCAACTAGAAAAAAAGCTCAATTTGCACAGTGTACATAGAAGTATGAGCCTTCATTAAGAGTACGCCCTTGACCTTGACCAGATACCACTACATTCAGGGACAGGTGACCAGGACCAGTAGTTCACCGCTACCCATAGTGCCATATTTACATTGTGCTAGAGCTACAATTTTGTGCTTTTCAAAATAATACAATTTTTCAATGTCCTGGAAAAGATGCAATTTAAAGGAAAGAATGTTTTATTTCATTAACAATTTAAGTTACCTTTACAATTCACAGTACCTCTCATGCTACAGGGCACCTGACCCAGATGCTGCTGCACGCACGATGCATGTGTGTTGTTCTGATGGTGCAAAGATATACACTCTGTTCTCACTGGAAACCGCATTTCCAGAAACACCAGACACGTACCACTTCTATGCGAAAGAAGTTCCACGTTACTTTCCCTTCCCCCATCGCTCCCAAGAAGTTTGGTGCCCTTTGGAACAGTGTCTGTTCTAAAGGGTAAATTTATCTAGAACTCCGTAACTTGGATTGTACTTGCATAGCGTTGTAAGCAAAATACAGCCTGTTTGTAAGTAAAGTAAGTACAAAGCAGCCAGCCATATCACAGAGGCCACTTTCCACTTGCCTTCAACCAGAAATCACTGATACTGGGGCCTGTTACCGATGCTGCGCTGCGGTGCAGCCCCCTCTGCCTACTTGCATGCTAAAAGTGATTTCCACAAGGTGCCCAGTGTGGTGTGACATCTGCACCAGCATCCCGCCCACGGGCTGTCTGCTGTAAACAAATCCACGATGCTTATAACACAGCTGCTGAGGGTCATGTCAGCTCACACTCTTCCCAACTCACAAGTGTGCACAGGGAACAGCTACATCTGCTTCTGCTGCAGGTGGGGGGGTAGCAATGTGTATACAAAGGAAACACAGCAAATATTTTCTGAAGGAACTGGTGAGCAGCTTGGCTTTAAAAGTTAACTGCATCAAGTTCCACGGACACAACCTTGCTGCATCTTATTTCTACCCACAATGGTGACCTGCAGGATGGAAGACTTCTACCAACCAAACCAAACCAAGTGTGGAGGGGAGTGTAAGTATGCTGGGTTCTGTCTCTGCTCTCAGGGTAAAAGCAACATCACATTTATTCTTCTCCTAACAGTCACGTCTTGTTTACCCGGTTCTGCATGGCTTTTCAGACCTTAGTAAGCAAGGGGATTTGAACAGATGTTTTGCTAAAACAGTCATTCTGAATCTGCCCACCAGGGTCTCAGGGGACCAGCCAGCTAACCACCACCCCCCAAAACCCCACAGCCGGCCAAGATAATGATACCCTTCAGCTGCATTACTGTTACACAAATACACCCTCTGCTGCCCTGTGAGTTTAAAACTCATTTAAATTTAATTCAGCTTTATTACAGAACAAAAGTCTTTGCTGGCATACATCTGATACACAATGGAAAACTGGCAACAATGTTGGTGAATTTTAACCAAATTTAACAGTATTGGCTTTGTTTCCATGAATCTAAAGCAAAAATTCTTTCTGCAAAATTCCAGTTGTCCCAGGAAAGGTCGGTCTTGCTCAGAGACCCAGCATTAGTATACAACTTGGTTGAGGATGTATTAACTCCTCCAAGAAGCTGCTTGTTACAAAGGCACTTACACGAGCTGCCGACAGCCAGCTGCCACGAAACGAGTCAAGACTGCGCTATCAGCTGAAAGTAACGAAGCAGTTGCTGGCTACTTGTGTTGAATTCTGGCTTGTGGGCTAGAAGCTGTACCCTACGCTCACCAAGAACAGTATTAGCTCTACTGTTACATCTGGCATAACATAAAATGCAGATGCTGCTGTGGAAATTAAACATTACCATCCTACCCAACTGACTTGCCTCTGGCTTGTCACCCAGGCAAGTGTTTTGCTTTGCTTTGAGAATTGGACAAGGTTTTGGAGCACAAAACTCGAATGATCATCCGGTCAGAACTAAAGAAGCAATGCTGGCAAAAAAGAGAAACTTCAAGAGTAGTTTGTCTCTAAAGCTTTTAGATTCCTAGTTGGTACATGAGTATTAAACCACAACTTTTTACAACACTACAGGGAAAGCATCTAAAATGCAAGTCCCTTGGTAATTAAATATCTAAATGTAGACACTGACACCATAGATTTGCTCTAGAAGCATTTTAATTTACAAACAGCAATTCCCATTGACTTTATACCATAAAAAAAGCAATTTACAAGCAAGAAACAAATTCATCAGAACAAAATAAAGCAGCACTGAAATATTCATGTCACAAATCTAAAAACAAAGTGAATACAAGAGTAAAATATCATTTGAATAAATATTTTAAAATTCATGCTATAAAATAATCCTTAATGGCAAGTTATTAATTGTTACAGCATCAGCTTAGCTAGCTTCATTTACTTCATATGGTGATGAAGTGTGGAGTTGTGAGGTTACCGGTTTATATTGCAAGATAATGACAACAAGTCAAGTCATTCAAACTGTTCAATTATTTATCATGAAAAACAACCATACAAATAAAAGTTATTTAAAAATACAATTTTTCAGTCAGAAACGAAACACTGTTAAAATCGTGCAAGAGCTCTACCTCTAATCAGATACACAACCAGAGGCTTGCAACGCAAGCCCAAAGGCTGAATTCATAGCATATGTAAATGGGAGACAGCAGTTTATGGTATCTACCATAGCAGGAGTTACTTGCATAAACTAGAAGCAAACCTGCTCAGCTACTGATACTTAGCTTCACATCCCCTGAAGAAATACAGGAACATGTGTCCCAGGCTTACTTGTTTGTTTAGCTTTTTTTTTTTTTTTTTTTTTTACATGTAAACTTGCGTAACTTAAGTTAATGCTGTCACAGGGATGTGCAAGTAGTATTAAATCTACAATATTAAATACAACTATTCTGGCACTTGTTAAAATATATGTAAAATGCACACAGATTATAAACTGAACATTTTGAATGACTTTACGAAACTTCCAATTTAATCACTGAGTATTATGAAATTTACAATTCATGAAATAAACAGATCCATATAAAGAATTTACATAATTCCCCAAATACTTTCAAATATAAAATTTAATAAATAACCCTGACCAGTCAAAAAGCACCATTCAAGGGTAAAATTCCCTTGGAAAATAGATTAGGTGTTGCATATTTGAGTCCCTTTCAATGGTTTCATATGAAACCTGTTTAGAAAAATGACAATAAAAGAATCACAGTAAACTAATACAAAAATTCAAATTATATATATATATATATATATTTAAAGGTAAAGCTCATTCAATCTTTTCCCAGCCCTTGATTTTATTCCTGCTATTCTTCCCATAATTCAGCCAAAACATATTAAGAGGCCTTATTGTTTTGTCTAAAAGTAAACCAAAGGCTTCAGCACAAAACATGAATTTATGCTCGGGAAGACTGCATTAAGAACTATCAATTTAGGCCTACAGTATATTCTGCTGAACAGTGAATTGACAGTATCCTTTATGCTATTGAAAGATTTCACACTAAAAAAGCAGAGCCAAACTTGAGGCCTTATTGACCAAACTGAACTCTTAATATACTGTATTTACAAAGCTGTTTTCTAAATGTATTTACAAGTTTAAAAGAAATAATATGGAAGATAACTGATTAAGAAAACTAAAATAACTGTTTAAAACCACAAACATTAGCAAAGGTATAAAATCCTCTATTTTCACAGTTTGTCATAACAGGTTAAACATCTAGAGGAAAGGACACTGTCACTGTTTTCACATTTGTCTATAATTAAAAAGGTAGATTAAGAAGAGACTCAATTATGAACCAGCCTATATAATTTCATGATTTATTTTGCTGTCAAATATTTCTTCACATATTTTATTGACTTCTGCATTTATTGTACATGAAATGTGTAACAGCTCTGTGCTAACTTAAAACTGTACAGAGACAAAAGACACTGTACAGTACTTCTGTTAATTCACTTAAAATAACACAGCATACTCTGTTTTGGTGGACTTGTGAAATGAACTTCAATCAGATAATGCTTCATGTTTCATGAGAATGTTAATCCTGGCATACCATTATGTGACAAGGCACAATTTAATTGCTGTTGCCAGGTTTGAAGTTCGTTTTCTACCAGAGTCACACACTTTGTAAGTGTAAATGTTAATGCTTGATGATGTTTTATGCTCACCTACGTATGCATCCTTTGAAGCACTGCTGAACTTTACAGTACTGTGTTATGGCTTGATAATTATTAACACTGCTAGCAGTGGAAAGGGTAAATGGCGTATCGACACAAAGAGGAGCAAGCAGAATTTACAAACTGCTGAATCATGATTTTTTAGAAAAAGTCATCATTTCCTGCCCCTTAACAGTCACGTTGCAATGTTTTGAACCTGAACCTGTACAATCAAAGTGATGTTGGTTTTTTGTTTGTGTTTGTCAGAGACAATTTTGGATAAGTCACTCTTTGGTAAACTCAAACCATTTGAATACATTTACAAATACAAAGAACTAGATTTAAATAATGTTAAGATTGTGACACAGAGAAATTCAAGAAATATAAAATCAGTACCCATATCCTGCTATCCTCAACTCATACTTCCATGGAAAAAGTCACACCAAAGGCACCACAGCACAGGTCCAAGATAAAGGGTTAAGAATAACTGTACATTTCTTGGATTTTGCATGTCTCAAACTTAATTTATCAAAACACTTTTTTTTTTTTTTTCATTTAATTACTCAAAACAAACATTTAGGAAAAAAAACAGTATCAGAAACACCAACATGTTTTTAAGTGGGTAAACATATAGACTACCTTCCCTAGACACAGACATACACTTTCCCTTACCGGAACCAAAAGTTCTCTTGTTGCTTCAAGGAGAGAAACATGGAAACAAACATCTCCCACCTTCTACCTCTTTATTTAGGCAGTTTTAGGACAAAGAGGCAAATTATGTACTCAACTGAACTGAAACTGCTCCAGTGGAGCAGGTGGGGTTTATACTGTAAATTTGTATTTAATGAAATTAATTCTTATTGCAGACTGTCACAATATTAAGAACTAGTGTATTTAATAAAGCTACTGCACAAATACGTCCCAACTTCACAGGAGCCAAAAAAGCTTCACAAGATAGCAAACCTACCCTTTTTGCTTTCCTGTTATTTAGGAATGAGCTTTCATTTTGTAAATTTCAGGAGTTTAACAGCATGTTCACAGATGTATTTTCAATAGTTGCCAAACAAACGTAAGGCCCAATTATAGAAAACCTGTATTTTAAAGAAGCATGTGCTTAATTTAATTCTGTTCATCAGGTAAAATTTTACACAGTAGTGTTTGCCGGTTCATGCTTTTGAGGTCTCTTAAGCTATTGTGTTTGTGTTGTGGTTTGTTTGTTTGTTTTGGGTTTGTTAGTTTGTTTTGGGTTTTGGGGGGATTTTTTTTTTGCTTTCGCTTAACTGTTACCATTATGTTTCACATTTTGTATATTATACTGACCTAAATGATGAAGTTAGCACCGTATTAAAAAACATAATTTGGTGAAACAGAAAGATTTAAGAGTATTTTTAAATTTGTTGGTAGTTCCTTTATGCAGAAAACAACCACTGAAAATAGTAGGGAAGCCATAGCAACTCTGTAATACTCACACAAGAAATAACAGACATATTGCTCGAAATTCCCATAGAGTATTTGTTGGTTTTTTTTTTTAATACAAAAAAAAAGTACAAATTCCAAGTGCTGACATATCACTTGGAGCTTTAAGTAGGAAGTCAATGTGCACCTGAAAACAGCTCTCTGTGAAGAGACCTATTAAAACACTGCTTGGAAATACTGTAGTTTAAACTACATCATCTCTCTCAGGTTTTAACCAACCATGAAGAGTGATGAAGTTAAATTTAATTACCTGGTATGGTTCTACAGTACGAAATGAAGGTAGATTCTGAGGCCAGTAAAAACACACTTAAAACCACAATGCTACTTTTAGGTTTGCTAATATTTTTTTTTATATATATATATATCTATCTCTATATATATAAAAAGGTCAGCACCACAGGTTGTCCAGCTTGCATTCTAGACAACAAAACCCCTCAACAATTTAACCATAATTTAATAGATTTATGGCATTTGGTTTACATATGTTATAAAGCAAAGCTATTAAAAAAAGATAATTCACTTTGCTCACTTTTGCACACAAAGTAATAGTTTAAGAAAATGAAAACCAAACAACATTCTTTTAAAACCAAAACCATCCTCCCAAAGTCTGAAGTCCTAAATCCTAAGCAGAGAGGAGACCTAGCAGTTGAAAGAGTGGTACATGTATAAACCTTGACATACTTTTACGTTCACCTCAACCAGAATAGGAAAAGTGAAAGCATTTTATATATATAAAGCAAATTTATATATATAAACAGACTAACTACCAAAACCAGTTAGTAAAAGCAAACAGATTTCATCGTGACACACAGAAGGAATCAAAGCTATAATATTCTCTCTCCCCACTGCTGTGCAACTCATTACCAGCAACAGGACTTAAGAAATAAAATAAGGAAAATTACAGCTTCTTTGTGTATCCAGCAGAGCTGCCAATCTTATTCTAATATCTTTCTCCACTGGAATTTGTGTCTTGCCAGATCAACCAGTAGGGACACTTCAGCAGACTCTTCCTATCCTTTCCCCAGCACACTGTCTTGTATTTTGAGCATCTTCAAAAGTGGGGGAAAAAAAACCACAACAAAACAAACAACCCAGCCTCAAGAATACTTATGTAGTCTTCTCCAGAAACCATTTCAAACTGATTTCCGGAAGGTTGGGAAAATTAAAAGGCTGTTATACTTGTACTGAAGATTACTAAAAGAATAAAATATTTAAAAAATACATTAGTAATGTGCTTGTTTGTGTTGCACTTAGAATGTAGTATTTTAATCAGATGTGTTAGACATTGCATGAATTTCCATACTAGAATCCATAGCTTCAGAAGCTGAAGCATCATTATCTACTTTCTGTTCCACAAATGCTTCTGTTCTGTCTGGAGACTCTACCCTGTTTCTTACTTCTGTTACCCCAGGGTGGTTTTTTCGCAAATGCTGGTTTAGTGTACCCTGGAAAGGAAAACATTTTCCACAGATCTCACAGCGAAAGGGCTTGTCATCTGTGTGACCACGAATATGATACTCAAGTTGGTCCTTGCGGGTATATTTCTTCCCACAAAACTTGCACACAAAAGGAGTTATTCCCATGTGCAATCGCATGTGTCGATCAAGGCTCCCTTTCTGGTTGAAGGACTTCCCACAGTAAATACAAATTAGCCTCTCATTGTATGGGTACCAATGACCTCTTGTATTTCTTTCCCGTGGACTGTTTTCATATCCTGGGTTACTCACCATGGATTCGCTGTCAGCCCCTTGCACCAAGCCCTGAACATCACTATGCAAGTGACCAGTGGATACCCGTTTTTGGCGTGCGCGGCCCCCTCTGAAACAGCTCAGCATTGACCTCGAAGGACTCGTATTGCTCAGGCTTCCGAAGGTTTCAGACACACCTGTAGCCTGTGATGAGGCATGGGTAAACGAATAAACATGTTGTAAGACAGACCCATAGGAACCAACATTTACTGCCACCACTTGCTCTCCATCCACCATTTCAGTATGATATCCATCATCACCAAGGGAAGAGCTATCAGAGCAGCTTGGCCTGTCAGACTTCTCCATTTTAACTTTCACCTCTGCAATCTGACTTTCCCTTACTATCAAGTCTCCTTGCTCATGATCACCTTCAATCTGAATCTCATATTCAGAGATACTCCCACTGCTTCCTCGATCTGAATGCCCTTCTTCTTGCAGACGACTACGTAGAGTTTTGCCTGGAGTAGTTTCCATCCTAAGATCGCTGCCTGCTGTTGACTGTCGCACCTGAGAGCAATAGGGGGGAGATATCTCAATAGGGTTGGCAAAGTAGCTGCTGTCTTTAACTCCATTGCGATTTTCTGAATTTTCTTCAGCACCAACAGTGACAGAGTCAACATCACCAACACTGATCTTTGAATGAATACTCTCCAATATCTGTGTGCATTTATCAATGACGCACTGCATCTGTAGAAAGCTAGCTGCAGTTAGAAAACTAACAACATCCTTCAGCTGTAAGGACATCCTTCCAGTGTAACAAAAAGAAAGCAACTGTTCAAAAACATTGGGATTTTTAATAACTGATATTGATAAGCCACTCATGGTGCTTAATGCTGAATGGTCACGGAAATACGGAGAACTGGCAGCTAAGACAGCTTTATGGGCTCGAAATGGCTGACCCTGAATATGCACAATTATGTCACATAGCTTTCCTTGCAAGCGGAGTTCATTTAACTGGCTCAGAACAGTGTTGCTGTACTCGGGCACATCAAACTGAATGAAACTGCTGCTGTCCATTTCTACTGATGTAAAGAGTAATCTGAAAGAAAAATGAGAAGATTTACAACTGAGAGTGAATACAGAGTTTTCCATTTCAAAAATAAATGCTTGCACCTGCTGAAGTTAAATCACCAGATCTGTTTAAGGTGCGTTACAAGAGAATCTACCCATTTCTTGCATTTCTGTAATTTGAATTATCCCTCTGCAACAGTCACAATTCAATTGCTCATAATACATCACAGACTCCCTGGGACGGTCTAAGTCCAGTTTCTGGTAAGAACTGCAGACATACACCCACCCTCCCAAAAGAGTAATTTCATAGTCACTAGACAATGTAAAAGCTTCAGAATCTTTAGTAGGTGTTCAAGCCAGAGAATACATTGACACTTGCAGGAAACTGCATTGTTAAATTGCCCAAGAATGATCTGTGGAAGGTGCTTCATCAAGTTTGAAAAACCTGCCAAAGAAAAGCCACAGGCACATATGTGTGCGTGTGTGTCTGCATACACACACACAAATATTTAAAAAAACCACCATTCCTTAGGCCTAGATAAGTCAAACTGATTTCAGAGGCAATGAATATACTACACCAATGACATTTCTGTTTAAACATTTACCTTCTTAGAAAACAATCTCAATCATTATTTTTAAAAAGTAAAAATCAATCTTTCAATATTCACATCACAAAATAAGGAAAACCTAGTGAAAGGAAACATTTTACTCGTGGACTCAATTCCAAACTATTTACCCAGTGTGTCGGAGGTTCCCAGATAATATTGAATTTGCATCAACAGGAGGCAGCATTTGAAGGAAAAGCATTAGAGCCACCCATAGACTTTCATATTTTTTTTTTTCCTTTTGTGATTTTAGGTTTTGGTTTTTTTTTTTATAAACCATGATGTGAACTTTGAAGCTCATCTGACACAGCAGTGGTTTCCTAGCGGAAGTGATCTGACATTTAAATTCTAACCTAACTCAAAAGCCATGGGTAGGTAACTCAAACTTGCCTGATACTAAGGGAAAGGATGTTCCAAGAGGCTATAGAGAAGCGTATACATTTCAAGACAAGATCTAAAGAAAAACACTTTACCGGTTTTTCAGAGTATTATAAAACACACACACACTTGCCCCCTTGAGAGTGTCTATCTGTAGCAGAGATCACCTTACATTTCCAAGACTGGGCCCCCAATTAAGTGCCCAAGAATCTGCAGTCTTTTATTGCTATCCTTGTTCTTATTAATGTAGAAGTCCAAACACATAGTATTGCCACCATACCTGCTTTTCCAATTGAACAAACTGATCTCAACATCATCCATTGACTTCTGATGCAGGAAGCATGTCCAATGTATCACAACATACTAGTGGATTATTTTTTTTTCCTATTTATGTCTTATGTTACATGCTGTAATGGGACACATGAACAATTTAAATCAAATTATGAAAATTCAGGCACTCTAAAAACAAAATCAACAGGCAGGAATATGATAAAAAGCCTCTACAAGGAAGAAATGGAGCTGTATCAGCTGTCGCTCAAAACTAACATTCATAATCTTCACAAATGGAGCGTCTCTTCAGCAGAGAACCAGGACTGCCAGCTTCCTGACTTGACTAATATTATGTCTGATCTAGGGAACTGTCAAAAACTCTCACAGAGCATTCAAAAGGTTATCAGAGTTGCTAAACATGTTCTGTAAATTACCGATGTGTCATAGATTAAAATGGGCAAAACAGACTTCATTTGAGATGTTATAGTTGTTACATAAAAGCAGGGGAAAAGACATTTTGTATGTTCTTTTCTCTGATGAAGGAGAAAAGGAATAAACCAGAAAGTGGTAAGATCGCAGCCATGTATACAAAGATAGCTTTGGCAGGACAGTTTTTATTCAGCGAACAAAGCTACAAAATGATTTGGAGCTTGTGAGCTGATGCAAGTCAGACATAGGTCAGAAATCAAGTATTACACAAACCAACCCCAACTGAACAGTGCGGTTTACCCTTGTTATTCTGAGCATCCCTGCATGTTGTGCAGAGGACCACTGTTCCAGTCCCTAGCAGATACATCCACTCCATGGGGAAGACAGAAGTCTCCCCATGTTTGCCAACTTCACTCTCATTTAACAGGGCAGTAGGCTTCCTTAAAAACCCAACATAGGTCATTACCTTTAATTTGTGGGGCTTACGAACTATGCACAGATGCAACATGAAAACATCCCTGATTAAGCTTCTCCTTGCTAAGTGGAGGAAGAGCTTTTGTTGACCTGAAGTGACACGTTACCTAGGCTGAGGACTGCGTACAAACTAAAAGACCAGTCCCCAGCAGCAATAATTTGTTGTTCCTGCATCATTTCAGATCCTTGAACTAAGGAACCAGATCTTGGTCAAGCCTCACACAAATCCCATCAGAAAGACTCGGGGGGTTGTGGCTAGAACGTACAGAAAGTTTGTCATTTATAGAAAGCAGCCTTCTTCCTTGCCCTATATTTCCCTAGGGGCTCCTACTCAACAAAATGGAGAACTTAAGACAAAATATTAAAATACAAACTGTCACCACTAGCACTAGTCCAGACAGAAGGAATGAATTAAGGACAATGAGTTTCTATACCCATCTGCTCTTAAAAAAAGAAAGTGAACAAGCTACAGCACGCACTTGTGACTACTTTTCCACCTTAGTTTCTTCCTTGAAGATGCATGCTTCCTGTGATCTTGAAAACATCGGTAGAAAGCTGGGGTTAAATAACAAAAATTTTGAACAGCAGCAGCACTTGACAGAAGGGAAACCTTCTTTCGCTTTCAGCCAAACTCTGCAATCTCTAGCTGAAAAGGTCCTGGAACTGACGAGGTTGCCAATGAACACCACATTCAGGAGTAGGCGGGACTGTAGCAGGAACAGCGCAGACTGCAGTAATTTTGCTGGGTTTAGTACCAGGCTCCCCCACTTTCTTGCATCGATTTGGGAAGGCAAGACCCGGGGAAAAATCTGGGCATTACACATGTCAGAGAAGCAGGCACCACTACCAATGTTTTATTGATGAATAATGATTAGAAGAACGATCTTATTTATTCACATAAATCCCCAATGTCACTATCTAGAAAATAAAAGTAATCTTTAGGTTATATTCCCATACACAAGAAGGTTTTATTTTATTTGTATACAGAATCAAGTTAGCAGTTCCATAATCAAATTCCAGTAGAATTAACCAAAATACTGTTCAGTGGGGTACTGTACCGTAACAATACTCAATTATTCATCAGTGCTGGCAGGCCAGTAGTTCTTTCAAGACTTTATGATTTATGGTTGAAGTATTTCTGAAACAGTCCTGGGAGATCACTACAGTTTGAAAAAGCTAATTAGAAATGCCCTATTTTTTAACAGCTTTCTCCAAATTGAAATGTGTCTCCCTAACCTCTTCTCTTTTGGGGTGAGGTGAGTAGCATTAAACCGAAGCAGAAAGGTACTCTAAAACACAAATTAACTTTGGACACATCCACTGTATGCTCTGAAGAAAAAAATTATCACTACAGTTAACCAGACAGTCATAAGGAAGCTCTGTTTCCCGGAGCAGTAAGAATATAACTAATTTACATCACAACATAGAATTAGCAGAGGTGAAGAAAAAAATAATTAATGTATATTCAGAAGTCACGTCCAGCACCTTCCATATTTCAGCACATACAGAAGTAACCTGTGTTCTTTAGGTCCAGGACCACAGTATAGTAGTTCAGAATGAAGAAAATTTTATTTGTATTATACAGACTCAACCATTTGGGAGGTAGTGAGAACCAAGACAACTCATAGCAATGTTAGGTACTCTCACTGTTAAAAAGTAATGCATTTTGTCTTGCTTTGGCTTGCTCCCCTGATTGTGGGATAGTGTAATGTTACGTTAAAGTCCTGTAAAATTTAAGTTCACCTCTGGGCACCTGTCTATGAATAGGTCCTCTCTCAACTCTCCTGCGAGTAAGTAGATGAAAGTGCTTCAGTTTTTCACAGATATTATGTGTCCAAGACATTGGCTGAAAGCTTTCTGATTTTAAAGCACTGCCCAGAACTAAGTTCACTAAGTCTTAGCAGGGCTCTGTGTTGAGCCTCCTGTCTATTTCTGTAGGAGATGATCCAGTCACACTCAAAAGCATCATATCAGTTCTCTTTGCGTCTGTATTACATTTATTCATCAGGGTCTTATACAGCAAACGCAGACCATAGTACGAGTTTACTAGTAGTGGATCGCTGCCCTATGTCTTCAAACAAAAGTGTTCATTGAAGTAACCTGTGAACATGAGAGTGATATGCATTTAACATTTCTCATTAGATTTCAGAAGAAACTTACTTTAAAAATTATGTTCTATGAAAGCTCTTATTTCACTTAAAAAACAAGAATAGATGGTGACAAAACACATTTGGTATTTAATTTTACTGACATCATACAGTAGCAGCAGGGAAGCATCATATAACTACAACACGAAGCTGTGGGTCTGCCAATGTCGTATTAGTTTCTGCTTCTAAGTCTGCACCTGTTTAATTTCATTCACTCACTGATGTATGATTTGCTGTTCTCGTAGACACATGCATGATAAAATTATGCTCATTTTAACTCACACAAAGGTGTGAGAAAAGATCCCTTGCATTTTCTTTAGTTAGCTCAGCAACGTGGGTTCCTTGGGGAAAAAACACACATGATAAATGATTACTGCTGTAGCATGTGTCTGAAAACAGAAATACATAGAAAAGTTAGGATGGTCATAATGAATATTAAGACTGAAACAAAAAAAAGTGCTCCATGACACCAGGAACAGATACTCCATGCATTACTACTCAGAACACAGAAAAAGCAAGAAAGGAAACAGGCATATTTATAAATCAGTGCACTCCTCCCTTGCATTTTGTAGGGTTCAGTAGTTACTGCACCATCACTGCAAAAATGTATTATCATTCAAGAGATTTTTTTAGCCTAGCAATGTAATCCTATCAGCTGTGATCATGGAAGTTTTAGGGCAAAAATCTTCCTCACACTCCTTTCAGTCTGCACTTGCCTTAGTGTTCAGATTACAGCAGCCGCAGTAATTAATGCTAGTTGTACCAAATTAAGACTACAATCAGATCTGTTGCAGTCTAGGGGCATTTCTAAGACAGTCCAATTTAAATAATCTCTGAAAACAGGGAAGAAACTGATCATATAATTTTTTACCAGTTTACACCTCTCATAAGAGTAAAGAATTATATTATCTTTTAAGAGTCAAGACACAGTACCCTCGGATGGCCTCACATAGCGTGATGACACACAGCGCTGCTGCTTCACTAAAAATCTGGCCCCTGAAGTATGGTAAGCTTCTCTACAGCTAGAAAACATATTTTAATATTGTAGTCATAAAAAAAAAAAAAACCAAAACAACAAACCAAAAGAAAAAAGGGCTACTTTCCCAACAATTGAGATAATTTTGTGCAGAACTACAACACACTTACAGTAATATAAGCAGTACTATGTAGATATGTAGTGCTGGTTTTTTGCATCAGTTCTTCCTAAATTCAAGCAGCCATTTTCTTAAGAACTCTCCAGCCTTTAAAGATCATGAAGGAGACTAAATTATTTCCTATTTATCTCAAGTGAGATAATCAGATACTACTCTTTTTTAATATAGATCAATTGCACTAGAGTCTTTTTCATAAACACACAAAAAATAATAAAAGTAGAGCCTTGTGTATTTTCAGCTCATTCACGCAGTCTATTTTGTGGTCTATACAACACACTGCCAGAGGCATCCTCCTGGTGACGGAAAATATACCTAATGACACACTTCTCCATGTAATTTGTGCACTAAAATGATAGACATTCATAGACATATATATTTACAAATTGAAAACAACTCCTTTAAACCACAGAAAAGATGACTGGGGGAAATGTTTCTACTTGATACTTAAGAGAACAACTGGAGCTTAATGGAAGTGATACATAAAATAAGTCTTTGTGTACTAACTAGATTTTTCTAAACTGAAGGCACTACATAGAACTAACATTTAAAAGCTTTTTTAACATAACATCACATAAATCAGAGCACAACAGTAAGTAAAAAACTGAAAACTTTACTCTTTTTGAATTTGGTCACCTACATCTTAATCTCGTAGCAGTAATTCACATGCACATGACTGTTAACTAAAACCAAAGAAATTAATGACACATAGCAATAGGCTTTAAGATTGGTGATAAAATTGCAAGAATCTCCTTGAACACATAAAGTGACAGTTTCATCCATTTTCTTTCAAAGCTTCCCTTGAATATAACATCAAACAAGTATGGACTTCACTGCTCAAGTATTTGTCATGTCCAACAAGATAGTTTCCTAAATCACTATTACTTATACTCTTCCTTTGTGGACTCTTGGTTTCCAGAGAATTACAAAGCTGAATTCTAGAAGCATTATTATCCATAGAAGAATAACTCAAACAACAATCTTTGCTTAGGTTGATTTGTATTACTTGTTTTTAAACTCATTAGAACATATTTAAACTTCGACACACTGGAGAGTACAACTAGAGAAAATGCTGCATATAAATGTGAAAATTTGGAGTCTCAGGATAAATAAACTGTCATGGGCTCAGATGGAAGTTTAACAAAGAGTTGATACACGGATCCTAAGAGACGCTACAGAATAACAGAAAATTCTGTTAATACTTCTGTTGTAGCATGAAGTTTTGTTTTGTTTGCAGCTTCTCCAATAGAATCTTTTGGCATCTTTTACATCTACAGCAACCTCAAAACTCTTTCCAGCTCAGTTCAACTCATCATTCCGTTAAATTTGCCTCTAACAGGTAAATAAAACTGCCAGTATGATTTAAAACAGCTAGCACAAGCCTGTGTTTACATATAAACTCCCTGCCCATACTTCTGTTAAGTTCAGTCGCATTTTGAACAGTCTACAGAAAATCCATCCAAAAAAACCCCAAACCCTAAATGAGAACTGATCTACTTTTCCAGTAGGCCAGTAACAGAGCAATGCAATCTTACGGAAACGACCATGTCTCTCAAAACTACCTGGCTATAGAAACAATTGTTTATTTCCTAACAAAACAGGATTTCAAATCCTCATTCCTCCAAATGTTAACCATTCACAAATCATTCTATAGACCTAATTCACAAGCTGTGTTAAGTCTTGGGAAAGTCTGACCTAAGCTTAAATGCCCACTAGAATCAAAGGAAATACAGACAGTTTGGCCAAAACTTGAAATAGTGAATTATCTGTAGTAAAGCATACAATAAAAAGGTGAACGTGTCTTGTTACTCTTCAGAAAACATCTTTGGAAATGAGTCTGCTTCACTTCTATTTTAGACTAAAACACAGAATCTGTTATAGTAGTGGAAACTACACAATAATTTAAACACCTCACTACATTACCTCATAAAAATGCAGGAATCCCCCAGTTTCCTCAGAAAGTGAAGCCAGTTAGCACAGGCTGACATGTAGTTACTACAAAACTTAGCTCTTGCACACTTTCATCAGTAGATATCTGAACACCACAGGGAAAGTCAGTGTTGTTATTCCTCCTCTGCAGACAGAGAGGCGATACTCTACTCAAAGTACTTAACATCTACAGCAAAATCAAGAGTAAAGCTTGTGTCTGTCAGGCAAGCCCTGCTGAAGTGTCAGAGAACACAATCCCATCATTTGCATGGGTGAGAAACACATTAAACTCCTATGCTTTTAGCTAACAAAAATTGAAAAGGATTGATTTTTACCTCACCAACATTCACAACATGATGAATAGAAAACCACTTGCAGGAGTGGAAGATTTTAACATCAAAATTAAAACCAATTAATTTATATGTATGTATATACATACACGCATGCTAATACTGCTAACCCTACAAACCTATTCTCAATCCTTACTATGGTGCAGCAGGGAAGTTATTGGAATTGCATATTTAGCATTTCATAGAAAAAACGCAGGACCCTCTTATTTGAGCAAATATCCAAAGAAAGCAGTTGTGAAACTGAAGTCCAAGGGCCACCTTCATCCCTTATTCTCAAACTGTCTTCCTCACAATTGCTTGCCTGTATGGAAGTGATTAAAAGAGTGAAAATGAAACAACTATTGATGCATAAACATACTTCCACCCAACGATTAGAAACCTCAATACAAATAACCTCTAAATTTTGGCTCTAGCAGCCACGTTAGTACAAAAGCAGTTACAGGTATGTATCTATTTCTGAATGCAGAAAAGAAAAGTTACTAGAAGGCAAACTGGAGATAGCCAAGATCAGCAAAAGCACTGTGACAGACAAATAAAAAAAGGGGGCATATTTATGATACATACACTTTAAATCAGCAAGATCTTACAATGATGACAAACATCTATTTTGTGCACAAATTTCGTAACATGCCTATTATGTAATCCTAAATAGTTACTGTCCACATTTTCTGAATATTTGAGACATATGCTTTGAGAACCCACTATCAGCATAAAACCCCCACAACTGATAGGATGAAACTTGCAATATTCAAACACCCAGAACTTTTAAGAAGTGGGGAAGGAAAGGAGGGGGGAACAGGGCTTTTGCAGCTTCTACTATTACAATAATAAATTATTTGCTACCAAAGTAATACTTGGTTATTATTATGCGTTTTAACCGGTCTACTTTTTTTTTTTTTTTTAAAAGTTATCAAATCATAACTTTTTGGCTCCAGTGTTTCTTTTAAGCAACGAAGAAGCTACGCTCTCTAGATCCCAGCAACATTTTTTCTGGTAGATTTAAAGTAGCTCTGAAGAACACATTTTCATAGTATTTTCCCAGTCTGTTATTTCTGACAGACTAAGCATTTTGTAGCTCTCATTGAACAGACAATGAAGCACAGGCACGTTCTGATTCCAAACGTTGAGGATTCGGTGACATGTGCCACCTGCAGCGCAGCTTGTCCCGCGCCACCTTTCCTTGCTGGCAACCGGGCTCTCCCACAGCGACGTTTCTGAGACTGTTCAGGCTTGCTCCAAATTCACTCTCAACTTTGTTTTATTATAAAACAAATCCAGAGCTGTATGCTGTGCACACCTGCAGGGATTTTGAAGGGCCTTCGCAACTGCAGAGATCGGGCATTCCCGAGAACTTCCAGCTCCTCTACCGGCCCCGCGGCGGCTGAGGGGGCTGCCAACGGCGCCGGCCTCCGCCCGCCGAGCCCCGGCTGCCGCTCGCTTTATGCCTCGTTCGGCTTGGCGGAGGACCGAGGCACTCCCGCGCTGGCCCTGCCCACCGGCCAGCCCACCGGCGCTACGGACGCGGACCCAGGTTACGCGACGGCCGCTCCCGGCGAGAGGCGGCTGGGAGCCGAGCGGGGCCGCTCCCGACGACAGAGCCGCTGCCAGGCGGCCCGCCCCGCCGCTCGGCCCCGCGGCAGCCGGCCGGCCACGGCACCGGGCCCCTGTTCGCCGCGCGGGGCCGCGGCCGAGCCCTGCGCGGCGTCCGGGCCGCCCGTCCCGCGGCCGCCGGGGCCTGTCAGCGCGCCGGGACCCCCTCCCCGGAGAACGGCCTCCGTCCCGCGCGGGCGCGCCACGCCGACCCTCGGGCCGGGCGCCCGCTGCGCCGCGCCGGCCCGCCCGCTGCTCACCTGGAGCTGTCAGGGTCTCTCACATGGCGGGTGCCCGGCCCGGCCCGTCTCCTGCCCGCTCCCACCGCCGCTTCCCGCCCGCTCCCACAGCTACTCGCACCCGGAACCGATTCCGCTGGCGGCGCTTCCGCTTCCCGGTGCGGCAGGCGGGGCCGCCGCCCCGCCCCGTCCCGTCCCGCCCCGCCCGGGGTTCCACGCAGGCCGGGGCCTCCCTTGCGGCGCCGCCCCCCGGAGACCTGTGGGAGGTTTGAGCTGGAGCTGAGGCCGGTGTGTGCGGGCAGCCCCGTTCCTGGGACTCGCACGGCCCGCACCTTCGGAACGGGACACGCGTCCGGAAACGTACCGGTAGCGGCCAGTTTCAGACCGCAACAGCGTCAGAGGCGACCGCGCCAGCTGCGCGTTACGTGGGCAGCGTCCCCTCCCGGAACGGCGCTGTCGCCTGCGGTCCCAGTCCGCCGTGCTGCTGCCCCGCGCCCGGGGGGCGGCCGGCCCGGAGTGAGCAGCGCCTGGGGGCCGCCCCAGCCCCCGCCCGCCGCCCCCACGCGCACTGCGCGCCCGCTTCACCGGCGCCGCTGCCCCGGCACTGCGGGCGGCTGCAGCAGCGCGCGCAGCTCTGGAGCTCATCCTGCCTCTGCTGCCGCTTGTGGAGGGCAGCGGCTCCGCTTCGCCGGGCAGCTCGGGCAGTGCCGGAGGCTGGTGCCAGCGGGCACCGCTGCCGCAGCCACACGCTCTAACCTTGGACGTGACGCTGTCTCATCTGCAGGTACGTCCTTCTCTCCCTATGAAACACGTGGAAGACAGCCCTCAGAAATTAGACATCGAATGGTAACCAGGTAAAATAGCAGCCCAGGGGAGCATCCTGACCAGGGCATAAATAACAAAGTTAAATTACAGACGCAGAAATGATGTTTGTTCACACATACCAAAGAAAATCAAACGACTGCTTCTGAACAGACAGAATACTTCGGGCTTGTTCTTAGATGCGTGCAGTAAGTGTAACCAACAGCAATAGCAAATGTATTTGTTTGTACCGTATTCCATTTACAGCTGCCAAAGACTGAGAAGTGTGGTACACAAATACCGGTTTCTCCAGGAATTAGCTGAATACGCTTTTAAGTGAGAGCGAGCTCATTTTCTGTTCAGACAGCAAGCATTAGGCTGCTGAGTAAGGAGCATCAGCTGTGCCAGTTCCATGCGGACTGAAGAGATGGAGGTTGGACACGGTGAGTTGATCAGCAGGAGTACCTAAATTTAGTCAGGGAGAGGAGGAATCCTCACAGCAAGATAATGGAAACTTAATCTTTACTACTGCTTCATTGTACTTTTTCTTTCATGCTTAGACACATTATATGTCCCTATTTCAAATTTACCTGAAGGCTTTTTGGACATGCAGTTGCTGCTGCTATGAAGTGAACATTCTGGAATTTTCCTGTCTGCCTGTACATTCTGCACTGTAACTTTAGAGATCACAGTTCTGCGAAACCCAGTTATAATAAAACCTGTTTGGTAAGTCTGGGCTAACAGGGGAACTAATTACCTAAGCACTACAGAAATGGGCCCGATTCCACAAATTCATCAATTTACTGTGTTATAAAAATCAGGTCTTAGTGTTTTCTTAGGCTAGGCTGGCATGTTCTCAGTATTTCAAGAAGACACAGTACTAGATACACATTTTCTTTATATATTTAATAAAGTTATATATCAACAACTTTTGGATTTGTACTTTTGTTTGAGCATTTATCATTTTGGCAAAAGTGAAATATTAAGTACTAGAACTAGACATGCATTCCTTTCATTCAAGCTTAAGAAAACATTTACAAAGTTGACAGATAACATTTATTAAAACATGTTATACAAAAAAGGGGCATGGGACTCTTCTATAAGAAGAAAATACTGAACAGTAACATTAAATTAAAACCATGCTGTACAATTAGGACAGCAATATTTATAGACAAAACTATCCCATCTCTGCAATACAGGCATAACGTCTCACAAAATATCAAGATATGCAAATTTACTATTATAAATGACTTGTTTAGAATAAAAACTTATAGCTCATTAAGGAAGATTCACGTGACTTGCATAAACAGTTACATTTCTGGAAGAAATATGGAATCCCATGAATAAAAAAAAGGAGCAGCAATTGACAGACACAGGCTTCAAGCAAAAATCAGAACTTACAATTTAATCACATTAAAAATATACCATTTTGTTTTCCAGCATCTTCCCCTAGGGCACTGACAGTTTACAGCTTATAGCTAAAGAAACCTAGCTATCCAATGAAGTATTTAAATGACAAACCCAACAACTTTCCTTTGTTGTTTTGAGAAAGGTTCTAATTCTGTTAAAGCGAAATACTCGGTATACTGCTGTAGGCTGTCATAATTCAGAGATGGGTCACCTTTCTGGCACCAAAGCAGAAGTGTTGAGATTACAAGACCTAACATGCCTCCATTCTTTCAGGCTCAATAATACAGGGACATCAAGTATTCTTTTTATAATGAGAAACCAAATACATCAGCCTTTGGTCATCCACCTCGCTTTTGATACAGGACAAAGTTTCTCAACCCCAGAAACCTCTCAGATGAAAAAAGCTATGACCAAAAATTGTACTGACAGTACCTTCTAGAGTCTACCTGCTCTCCCATAAAACAAACAAGGTAATGTTTAAAAAAACAACACAACAAAAAAAACCCAGCAGCAGTGGTGTGTGATATGGGAACCTCCTCCCTCAAAAGGGTCAGATACACACCTAAGCAGAGATCTTAACCCTGCTAATAGTTGAATTTTTCAGGATGGCAGTTACACAGATTTCATGCTAATTAACATTTTAGTTACAAAATGGAATGAAAAGGAACTTAGCTGTAGTATCATTAAGCATATAATTTCTTACCACATTAAGTATCATTTCTTACCACTGATAGGACAATGAATGGCTTCAAAGTAGCAGGAAATTCTGAAAGCCTCCAGTGTGTATGTGTTTTCAGAAGACATTCACTTTACTACAGCCAACAGCAAGCAATATAAAAATGCACAGATGTTTCTAAGCCATATCATTAAAGATGATGAAGCTTAAGGGAAGATTAATGAAATTCATCATATACATATGCATTCATATTTTATATATATATATATATGGATCACTTCCCTACTTTCCACAAACAAGAAGTAATTTCTCGTACCTTGAACAAGACCACTCCATTAGCAAAGATAAAAGCTTGACAGAAGCTGCATCTGCATATCTTGGTTTACTATGTACAACTTTATTGGCCATGAATTGCAGGGTTTCAGTAGCAGGGGGCTGCGAGGGTGACACGTGGCCAGAGGTTGCGAACTGTCCTGTGCTTGGTCAAAACAGGTTCCAGCCTGCGTTAAAATGGATGTAAATGATCTACTGCACACCAAAACTTCAACCAGAGGTACGTACAGTGCCTCTGCTTAAACAAATGTAAGGAGTGGCAGCTGCTAGCAAGAGATGCAAGGAGACGCACAAGGAGAAAATACTCCTGGGGAAACACATATGGAGAAACTGAAGAGCTGCTCTCGGGAAAACATATGGAGAAGACACCGAGGACATGTACAGATACACTCTCACAGAAGGACACACTCCATGCCTGAGGAGATTCACTTCTGAGGGGACTTTGGCCTGTATCTAAGCCATGCCAGAGCAGGCATACCTCTGAAGTAACTGAGGCCCACAGGAGACTGAGGCTGTAACAGACACATCCCTGAAGGGACTATGGCCTGGTGTCACCATGAACAGTGACACTGACCAGCCCAGAGCAGCAGAGGACACCCACTAAGAAATGAAGAGTGTCAGACAAGCCAGCACGAGCCCAACCTCCTCTGTGATCTGTCACCTCGCTAAAAGAATTGGCATGGGCTGAATGCAACTCTCAGTGAAAACCAGGGAAACTGAGACTACAAAGGCAGGGAGGAGAGGTGTTAGACTTAAGCTAAGCCTGAGGAAGGGGGAGGAAAGCCATTTTCTTAAGTGCTTAAGTGATTTTTTTGTTATCTTTTTCCCCCAATACCTGATTCAGTGATTAGAAGTTTGTCAAAGGGTTATAAATTAAGTTCAAGAAAACCACCGTAAGTTAAATGTTTTGCCTGTGATCAGCAAAAGCAAGTATTTTAGACATGTATCTCAAGCTTCCCTTAAATCATCAATCCTCTCAACTAGATCTCAGGACAATCATATCAGTATTTTCCTGCGATCAATTGGTTTCATGTATATCAACATCAGAAAGTCAAGTGCTACAAAATCAGCGGAGCAACATTTGTTGGACTTTCAAGACAATGTCATAATATGGGGTAAAACAGTAATAGGCAAATATTAAAAAGTTACTATTTGTGTTAAGTCATTAAAAAAAGGACACGGTTCTATAATATGATCTACTGGACCTGTTATAAAACCTTTAAAGTGTCTCTCGCAGTACATTTTATGTTAAAGCTTTATTTCAAAGTAATCTAACTGCAAACAGGAGTAATACTTAACTTTGAAATGTCCCATATAAAAGTCATTCCAAGCTGGTAAAAGAAACAGTTTTGCTGGCAGCTCTGTAGGATGGTCTGGGTTTAAGAGAAACATTTTTTTGCTTGACCATGGTTTTCAGCCTTGTGTTTCTGACCAGCCTTTTTTTATGGTTAAATGGGAAGAGGCACCCTTAACCTTTTTATGCAACACTGAAGTGACAATTTGAAAGGGGTTAAGAACTAATATAATATAGAAGATCATTTTTGAAATGAGTATGAGAATACCTTCCCTCAAATGTGGTGATGGTACTTGCAGAAATGACACCCTGTATGTAGTAAGGCCTTGGAGAATGGAAAAATAGGGCCACTGAGCGCAAGAACCCTTTCCTCTACACTCATGTAAACAGGTAAGCATTATTATATTTTTTTTAATATTAAAAAAGACAGTGTTAGCAGTGTGGAAACAAACCATAAAGGGAATATAATTTCTAAGTTTAAAAAACATACTTATAAAGTTTTACGGTTTTTTTGTTGTTTTTTTTTTTTTAAATACAAAGTGCTTCTATACATTAAGCGAGCTACAGTGTTAGTGAGCAAATCCCTGTTTAGTTACCTTGATTACAAGGGTTATATATGGCCACCATAGTATATTGTAGAGTTCAATTAAATGCTAAGAATAGGAACTCTGTGGTGCTGACCATTCATGCCCATTGCCAGCAATGGGTTCATCATATTTGGGAATATCTGTTCTAAGAAAATTCCATATGAAAAATATCTGAAGCATTAGAAGATTAAGAATTAAGAGCCTCTTAAAAAAATTGAAGTTCATAAGTAGAATGCCAGAAAAGAAGTTACAGTAATTACAGCCCACTGAGTAAACCCCCACTTGTACCAGACATTCACGTTCAGGATACAGTTCAGTTGTATCTTAAGACAATTTGTAACTGGGAGTTAAAAAATGCATCTAAACGGTAATTATCTTTGTGTGGTTTTGCTTCACCATACAGGGTCATCTGTTTAAGCATGTTATCCTGCATACTGTAGTATCTAATACATAAACTGGGGGCAGACAGGCCTAGGCCTTCAATGCTGGTTAACTTTTTTTCCCCTATGTTACCAGCAGTGTACTTGGACATCACCTGTTTGTATTACAGTCTATGTATGCTCTAAAGGCTCTTTCCTTTTTATAATACGTTTTAGTAAACTACAAAGAAGGGTTAATTGCTTTTGCATAAGACTGCATTAAGCCTTCAACCCCAAAAATCCTGTTGCCACCTTTATAATTGATGCATTCACTCTACCTGCAGAGCTGGCAGCATCTCTCAGAACTACGAACACTCTTCTATCTCCAAGAATGAGAGCCCAGCATATAGATCCTCATCCTAACGAAGCAGAAGTGCCGCTTTCTCAGCAAAAATCCAGACTTTGGACATGAGCATGGTACCATGTTCTGCAATACCATTAATAGATCCAAATACCATACTTTCTCTACTTTTTTCCACAAGCAACTTCATTTGAAGAAGTAAACAACTCTGGCTGCTTGTGATCACATGTAACCAGTCACAGTAGTTCAGTACCAAGACTCTGTTATATAGATCTCACTATTCAAAGAGTAAAGAATTAAAAGTATAAATACCTATTCATGACTAAATTTTCCTAAAGCAGTTTTCTAAAACTAGGTAGAAGTTCTCAAAGAAGTTTTTGTACCAATAAAAAGTTAAATTGTGAATCCGCAAAGTTTGGTACTTGCTACTGTAGTAAGCCACAAAAATCTGAACAGAAAACTATAGTTTATGTTTGATTATTTTGGGTAAGTTCCAAATGCAACTTTTTTTGTCTTTTTTCTTGACAAGGCATGCTTATTACACACATTTCTAGAAGCTCTCATGATGTAGCAATCAACCAAGTCAAGCCAAGAGTCATACAGCATGAGACCTTGAGGAGCAAAGACAAGTTATACTTAACACAGATTGAAGTCTGTATAGTGCTCAACTATATTTAAATGCTTTACAGACTCTAAGTAGAAATTGGCACAAAATTAGACAATGTTTGTTTTAGTGAAGATGGTTAAAGAAATGGAAGACAGATAAAGGAAAGCCAAACCATCTTTAACATTAACACAGCCTTTCATTAAGCAATACAGCAAAGGCTATTTAATAATGTAGACTGTCTAATAATGTATGTTAAGTATGTTGGCAGTCTCCAGTCTGAATTCTGAAGTAGAATTCCAATTTTTTCCATTACAATGTGAATCATATAACCTGGTTTGGTCATCCTAGTTCTTTTTTTCATTAAGTAGGGCGACCTGAATTCCTGCTTCATGTATTTGCAGGATGTGGGTCAATTGAGAGCTGGGTTTTACTTTGAATTTAGAAGACTCAGAATAACAACAGGACTTCTAAATACTGCTGTGATTACAATCAATGTCACAAAGACCTTACAGACTTCATTCTGCAAGCACCTTTCAGATTAACCATTTGCACTTCACACATTGAACACCTAGAATAACACTGTGGAAAATAAAGTTTGGTCTGCTTATACCAGCATAATCATTAAATTACAACTTAAGGTGGGTTTTTTTGAAAATTTACAATAGCAAGTACCAGACATTATTTGCATAATTATACTCTACTAAACAAAGCAAGCACTAATGTCTTAGTTCATCTCAGTAGTACTCTGCTCAGCTTTAGAAGCCTGATATGACTTGGTACAAGAGGTCACATGCCGATGAAAACTGTCCCGCCACATAAACCTTTTCCCACAGATGTTACACTCATATGGTTTTATGCCTGTATGAATTTTCATATGGCCTACAAGATGGTGTTTCATTTTGAATTTCTTACCACAGACACCACAGCCATAAGGTCGAAGACCAAGGTGCATACTCATATGCCGATCTCTCTGACTTTTGTGTGTAAAGCTTTTTCCACACTGACAAGGATATAGCTTATCAGCATGTGAGAATCCTGTGAGAGATGTTTCTTCTTTAATTCCTGCAGCCATTTCAATGCCTTCACTGTAGCCTGCTGCTATCATAAGATCCTGTCTGTGAGCACCTAAATTTCCATCTGCCCTTTCACCAGAAAATTCTTCCATAGAAGAGCCATAGAAGTCAACTTGTTCATCATAATTACTTTCATCTGCTTGTTCATCAAATTCTGCTTCCATCTTTTTGTCACCTATATGAAAGTCTTCAACACCTGAAGACTGGATTGAATGATCTGCCTGAATGGCATTCATGGATTCAGAAACTTGGTGTTCATCATAAGGATTATCAACACCTTCACAGTCTTGTTCAAATCTTTCTGGTTTCACATGGATCCACCGCTTGTGAGACATGATGCTGGGTTTGCTATACATAGGCCTGGTATACTGATACTCTGCACTATCACTGGTTCCTTCTTCACCGTCCTGACTTGTCATTCCAGTGCTAAGTCTATCATGTTCTGTTGAAGAATTACTGGGAAGGTACTCGTGTTCTGTCAGTTGACATGACAGTTCATCTTTAGAGCTCTCTTCTTCATTTTCGCCATCCCTTAGCTCCTGCACTTTGTGGAATTCCGTCTGTCCTCCAGAGCCAAGTTCAAAGGTTTCTACGAGGCCATTGTAATTACTACTGCTTGGGGACTGGTGATCACTGCCATGATTCATCTTCTGACACAGCACTGTTGGGTTCCCCTCTAGCACTTCAGTGCATTTATCGACTACATGCCACATCTGAAGGAAACTTGCTGCTGTCAAATAACTAACAATTTCTGGAGCAGGCATTACCAGCCGACCTGTATAGGTAGACAGAAGAATGTTTTCAAACACTCTGGGATTCATCACATCAGGCAGGACTATTCGCTTGCTGTTTTTTAGGAGAACCTGATCACAGAAATAAGGTGAACTAGCTGCAAGAACAGCTTTATGGGCTCTGAAGAGATGGCCCTGAACTACAATAGACACGTCGCATAATTGTCCTTGCTGGCGCTGCTGGTTTAACTTCTGCAAAATGGTGCTAGAAAAATCTGGAAATTCCACTCGAAATGAGCTTGACCCAGACTCCATTTCATTACAAATTTAGTGTTGTGCTGCAAGAAAAAAAAAAAAAAAATCAGAAATTCTGCTTAGTAAAGTATTAATCTTTGCATTTCCTTCTACATTTTTTCTTTAACAAGTAACACTTAAGCAGACTCACATGGAACTCAACATTTTCTGGAACCTATGTCAGTGCTGTACTTCTATTTCTCCCACCCCACCTCATTTCTCTCTTTTCTGAAAGTTGTACTGAGGCCACTGATTGCTATGCCAGTGCATTTCACTGTGTTTCTTCTATCCAAGAGGACTCATCACCTACAGCAGAGCTACAAGCAGCATGTTACCCAGCTGAGATAGATTAAGCATTTCAAGCATGAGTTTAGGACAAGAAAAAAAGTTATTTGATGAAATTACAGCAGTACAGTTCTAATTCCAGGATGTCCCAGTGTTTATAACAGCATATGAAAAATTGTGCATTTCAATTGCCAACAAAATCATCTCACTAATCCCCCAATACAGACTGACTGTACTCTTATGAAATATTCCACTTTAAATGCTTTCAAAAGCCAGCATATCAATTCATACAATGACAAAGGCAACACACATAGAACCCTAGTGAGAATGAAGCTCGTCACTCTCCTGGGATGTCTGCCTGTTTTATTAACTCAAAGGTGGAGTAGCAACATCTTGTACAGCTGCAGGACTATAATCCAATCTTTTAATTCTGTGATTTTCCAGATGTTATTATAAACACTCCTTACTTTAAGAAAACCTTACAGAATTTTAAATGTTAATCAGGAAAGCAACACCTCTGCTGTACAGATTTTTTCTGTATGTACCTTGTGTATTTGTAACAACACAACAATTATATGCTAGAAGCTCGGCTAAGAGTTCACAAGAGTCTTAAGGTCTCTCTACTCCCATGATCCAGATGTCTTATTACAAAGTTAATGGTCTTTTAAGCAATAATACAATTCTTTAAAATGTCTATTAAATTTTAAATTTAATTTGAGATATTTACATGTTATTATCACTAAAAATAATGACAGAAATTTAAATGCAACTACAAAAGACCACCATTAACTGCCTAAGTTAAACTTACGCAATTTTCAATTTGATAAACTGTAAATAGGACACAACGGAATTCCCAAAGAGCCACGGAGTAGCAAGCAGTTTTCCTCCATCAAGTTATGTTTCTCATAAGTGGGCAAGTGTCAAAGTTTCAACAGATGGGACTGTACACCTGAGAACGAATACTTATTAAATTAGCAGATAGCGTATATGCCCAGAATTTAAAGCACTTTGTTAATATAGTGCAAAAATATAATTTGCATTACAAAAACTTGGAGGACTGAAGTGAAAGTACTTCTATGGAAATATGGAATCAAGAAAATATGGTTGTGAATCCTTGCTACAGAAAGCCTGTACAATAACCATAGTACTTTCCATACAGTTATGTAACCATCAGCAGACAACTGTTCATTTGGTGCTCTGTGTTAAAATGCTGACACATCAGCACAAATGTATGACTCCTAAGTGCAGAAAAAGCAGCAGTGTTTGCTTACAAAATGCAGACTACAGTGGAGTGATTATGTAAATCACTCAATGTTTAATCAACAGCTTATGGTTACATAAGCCCTTCCTTACCATTCTGATCAGTCTCCCGACTCATATTCTTAACAACTCAACCCAGGCCCTCCCCATCCAAAAACTCAAGTGTTCTATCTCCAAAATTTCAGAGCCAGAAGAGGGTGACAAGCGCATGGAGCAGAGATGAACACAGACTATTCACTGTTATTTTACATAAAGGTGAACAGGTTTTCCATAGAAAAGAGAGCATGGGAGTTTGGAAGCCATCCAGACTTTTCAATAAATACAGGCCTAACCTCCTTGTAAACATTGAAACTGTCATCTTCTGCAAAACTGTGAAGAAACGGCTTTTAAAATTCCTTTTTATTTTTCACTAGAAGCATGTTAGCAATCTGACTTTCTTATGAAGGTCTCTGAAGAAAACAAACTGGGAAGAATAACCTGTTATTTATGAAACCCATTTGTAAACAAAAATAATCACAGCAGCATAGTCAAAAGAAAAAAAGGTACCTTTTTGACCACAGTTTCCTTCCTTCTTCAGATCTTACGCTAATTTCCAGTGCTGGTTAGTGGGAGGAACTGAAAGCAATGAATAAAGCTCCCACTGGAAGACAGTCAAATGACTGAAAATTTTGCAGTTGACCACCATAACTTGCTGTATACGGTCACATTCATTTTTACATTTTCATAAAAGGTAACTTTTACTGGTGAAACAAGTGTTTAACTTGAGGTGTTTACCAGCTACCTTGGGATCCTCAGATTCAAGATGAGGATCCATCAACATTTAAGTTTTGGTTTTTAAAACACTTGGTGGTACGAGGTAGTTTTCCTTTGACTGCTTCACATAAATCATGGGCGAGTAGTTGCATTCTGCTGAGACAGTAACCAAGGTACATCAGCTGAGGAAACAGCCCAGAAGTTGCAAATCTAGCACACTGCTACTTTCAAGTGCTTTGACTAACAATGTATGAAAGAGGAAAGCACTTTACATCACAAAGCGTTGCTCCCCAGAGAGTTCTCAGAGCTTGCTTTAAATATTTGACAAACTAGAAATGATGATGCATATCCTTGAACAGGCTTCTTGAGATGTATCCCCAGAAGCGTATGGAAACTTCACATGAAGGTGCAAACCAGAAAATAGTATCATTTCCCCACCTTTCACGTGAAATAAAAAGTCTAGGACAGTAATCAATTCCCCAGAAGTGAATTACCACAAACTGTCACACCTCAACTGTAAAGGTGAAATTTGGATTGAATACTACTACATTTATAACCTAGCTGTCATACAGCCACTTTTAGCTAGTCCAAGAACAATCTGTATGATTGGCAATATAAACAGTTCAGTGGTCTGACTGTTCCTTAATTTAGTAAATCAAATGGAATATTAAAAATCTGCTGTTTCTAAATTACTTTCCTTGGAAAAGAAATCTTTGAAAAGCTTGCACTTTGGCTGATCATCTTCAAGTTGTCACCTACATAACAGCTGACAACCACCTTTAAATTTACTGTCTTCAGCACTCCTCAGAGTTTTCTTCCTCAACCCATCAGTCCTGCTCTGTACCCATACAACCAATCCACCTCACCAGACCACATCAGCTACCCGGATTCTTCCAGCCAGTAACAGTATACTATGCCTCCCAGCTCAGTTGTTAATTTCTCTTAACATATTGCTTAAAACAGCTTGACAACGTTATTTATTTGAAACAGTAACCTTAGATCTAGTATACATTATAAAATATCTGCTTCTTTTAAACAAATGGATTTTTTTTTAACGCACAGTTCTCTACCTCCTTTCAGAATATTCTCAGTTTTAGGACTACTATTTTTCAATACTTGCCTACAAAAAAGATGAGCCTTCAGGATATGGCTCAACTGAAATTTAAAGAGAGGCATCTATAGACCTTATATAATTACTGCTAAACTGCCACCTTTCAGCAAGGACTCGGCATGCCACCCCAGAAACAACTGCAGGTGGAAGCAGACTTTTATACATTTTAAGTTCTCATGAAAAGCAAAGCCATCAAAACGTAGGTAAAACATTTTCTATTGGTAAAGCCATACGTGTCAAGAAAACTTTGTTTTTCCTCCCTTTAAAACCTGTTCTGTTTCTCCATTCTCCTTATCCCAGCCCACAGAGAACAAAGTCTTTCTCTTTTAGTCAACCAAAAAAAAAAAAAATCAGTCTCCATGCTGCAACATGAAGTACAACATGAAAGGCACGTATGGCTTGCTGAAAAATTAAACCAAGTGCAAGCAAGCAGTTACTTCAGTTCTCCATACGTAAGGCTTCGGCAGAAATTAATCTCCGACATTTGCCACGGCAGCACCTCAGAATGCGGCAGCCCTGGCCGCACCGGTGAAGCCCTGCCCGGGCGGCGCTACTGACCGCCCCGGGCCGCGGGCCCAGCCAGGCCAGGCCCCCGCGGCGGCCGACCCCGCCAATCGGCTCCGCCCGCAGCAGCCCGGAGCCAGCACTGGCCTCCCCACCACCGCCCGCGGCTCCTCGCTCCGCCGGGCAGAGCCGCGGCGGCCAAGAAAGCGGCGCGGGGGCCCCCAAGCGCGGCGGGGCGAGGGAAGGCCTCGCTCGCCGCCCCGCCCCGGAGCGGGCCCACGGAACCGGCCCCGGCGGCAGCGCGGCCTCCCGCGGGCCACGGGCGTGCGACGTCTCACCTGCGGGCCTCTGAGCGTCTCGCATAGCGGGATGCGACCCCGGCCCCAGCGTTCGGTGCAGCCGGCACTGCCTCCGCGCCCCAGCCCGGCCGCCGCCGGAAGCAGGCAGCCCGCCCTTCCTGCGCACAACTTCCGCATCCCGCTCACGTGGCGGCCCGGCTCGGCCCTGCTGCTTCCTGCCCGCGAGGGGCCGCGGTGGGGCGGGGCCGCGGTGGGGCAGGGCCGCGGGGGACGCCCCGCCCCTACCTCGCCGGGCGACTCTTACCCGGAGCAGCGCCGGCGCCCCCTGCTGGCGCCGCCTTCCTGCGCGGTGCCGCATGCAGCCTCCCCGGCCCGGGAGCGGCGTCCTTCGCCACCGGGCCAGCGCCTTGCGGGACCATTCGCCACCGCCCGGGCGGCTGCGGGGACGGCGGCGCTCTCGCACCCCGCAGGTGTCCGCGCCTTTCCGCCGCGGGCGGGCGGGCAGGCAGGCAGGCAGGCAGGCAGGCAGCTGGGCCGCGGCCGTTCCCAGTGAAAGGCCGCTCTGCTGGGAGAGCGCCCTTGGGCCCTCCCCGGCCCGGGCCCGTGCTTCCCATGGCGCGGGGGCCGGTCGTGGTCCTCGCTGGCCGTGGGGCTGCCGTGAGCGCTGCCTGCGGCCTGGGGTCTTCGCGGGGAGCCGGAGCGAGCCCCGCCGGTAACGGCCGGGAGACAGGGCCAGGTGCTACCACGAACGGCAACACAAGGGGAGCAGGAGCGCCGGCCTCTCGGACGGGCAGCGCTGCCGGGCCGCCCAGGGGGAGACGAGCGGCCTTGTAACTCCCTGGAGCAGAAGTAACTGACTGTCCACTGCGGCGTCACGTCTTCAGCGGGGCTGCCAGCACCGGGCGGCGTCCCAGTGCCGGCCCGGGGGCGGTGGGAGGCAGCGGGGGCAGCCGGCCTGCCCCGCCGCTGGGGGGCTCCGCTGCTGGGGGCAATACAGTGCTGCAGAGACAGAGCCGAGCTAACGTTCGGTAGTGGCAACTAAAGGGAGCATTATCATTTCATCAAAGTTTCTTAGTTGCTGAAAAATACTGTTACAAGGCTGAGACTAATGCATGTACTATAATTTCTTACGAACAATATGGAAAGCATTAAGCCTTCAATGAGCACCAGATCTCTAAAACAAGTTGTTTGTGTTACATAAGAAAAGAGGCACAGTCCAACAAGGCATCAAAAGCAGGTTACTTTACACATTTCACCAAACAAATGCAATCCAATCCCTTGAAAATGAACAAAGGAGATAGGTTTTGGAACAGAATAATAATCTTCCACAGTCCAGCTTTTTTTTTTTTTTTTTTTTTTTTTCCCCTTGGCAAGTTAATGTGCATTGCAGGGAAGGGTAACAAATTATGCAATCTTGTAGGAATTTATCCACGAGAAAATTTTATGTTTAAATTTACTTTTACCACATTACTAGTTGTCTTAGTATGCCTTCAGGCATTATTTTTCTGTCTTTATTTTAATGTTAAAGACGACTTCTTACAACTCTTTAAGTACTTCCTGTAATTTTCTGAGTGGGACTTAATGCATATCTGTATGGAGGGACTGAATCCCCTGTAACGCCATCTCCCTACATTCTAAATACATGTTTTTCACATTCTTCAGGCCCGTTTCTTTGGATTAATGTGGCATTCACCTTTCTCATTTCCTGATGATCTAGAACCAAGAATCACTCAGCCAGAACTCCACGTGTAGAAATGCAGCACAAGATTAATGTGTAGCAAGCTCATCTCTAATGAAATCATTGTTAATAAATTGTTTTGTGTAAAAGAGAATGATGTTTCTGTATATACACTGTGGGAGGTGCCATTTATGTATTGGCAGAGGAAAACTATCTTTGGCCTGCCCTCAATCTGCTGGTATGTGAGAGATACATATGAGTGGACAAATATGATACATCTTAGTAAAGTGCATATTTTCCAGTTTTTCCTTCCTTTCTAAAATATTTCAATGTGAGGTTTAGAACAATATTATTTGTAGAATTTGTTTAATCATGAAATAGTTTAATTGAGGAAAGAAATGGTTCAGGAACTGGCCCCAAAGTACTGTGTGTTGTTGCTGTACCGGCCATGAGAAAACGTCTTAGAGCTGAGTCAAACTTCAAGTCTCTAGCAAGGCAGGCAGGAGCTGTGAAAGTGGTCTCAGAGGGACACAGAGGAAGCTGCTCTGCTCATTCCAAATCCTCTTGTGGGCAAAACTACCAGGTTCTCCAGCATTATTTTGCAAGGCTGAGGTTTCTGCCCAGTAGTCAGGTCAGGAAGAGAAAGGGAGAAAGTATGAGTTAGAAGGCAAGATAGGAGGCATGTAGGAGTCACTTTTATTGGTGACAGTTTGAAGAGATGGTTGCTTTTGCATCTTGGGGAAATTGGGGTTTGAACCAATATTGGGTGTGCAACTAAGTGCCATATTGGGGATAATAGTCAAAGTGATAGACTGGTCAAGGAGGTAACTTCAGAACGTTCACCTCAGAGCTTTAACGAGTAAGGGAAAGCAGATTCATGTAGCTTTATCCCAAGTAGAAGGATGAAGGAAAAAATACTGTCATGCATGATGAAGCAGCATGAATTAAGCATTCCATTTGATTATTAATGGACTTTTCCCCCCCCTTTTTCCATTTTCAACTGAAATTTAACTGCAAATGTGCACTCCCAGATCATTCTCCAAAGTTAACATATAAGGAGGAGCAGACACTTTCGTTTTGGAATCTTCAAGAAAAGTTTGTGTATGGCGATTGAAGAAGTACAAAGGGCAGTAACTCCATCCTCCAACAGTACTACTGGTTTTGTCTGGATAGTAAAGTATATTAGATAAGCATTGTTCTATCTATATTGTGAGAACTGAGAGGTTCGTTTAGTGATGAAAAGCCAGAATGTATTAAGCTAGAATTTAAAGAATACCCATGCAGTGTACTGTTTATAATTCCTCATATATCTACTGAATTTAACCCTGCTTTAAAACTGGCTTTAATGACAGTCATTGGGGACAGGGCGGAGAGCTCAGTCTCTGCAGTTCACTTCTAGCTGCATTTGCTTCAGAAAATAAATTTAATGCAAAATCAAGCACAGGACAATTAAGGAGTTGCAGAAAAATCACCAACATCATACGTGGTGTACTGAAGAGATGCATTTGCCACTCAGGGACTGTGATAATGCTTAATTGCTTTAAAGATAACTTTCTCTTTATGGTTTCATTTGGGAGTTTTTAGTAGCAGTCAATAAGAATAATATTGTCACCACAAAGTTTCCCTGAAGAGTCCTCCTTTTTCTTCTGCTCATGCTCTCCATGGCAATGTTTGCAGTGTTGCTGAGGGCACCATGAGGAGGGGACTCCCCCACAGCAGGACGCAGTTCTGCTGTCCTGGCAGGGCTCTGGATGGTCATGTGTGGCCTTCACACGCCAAGGACTGGTGCCTGATCTGCTGCGTGACAAGAATTGTTCTGCAGTCAGACCACTCAACTGGCTGTGCAACAAGCACTTGTCAAAATAAAGGTGAGATTCCACCAGAACAATTTATACAATGAAAATAGATCAAAGGCTTACTTTGAACCCTCTAAACATGCCCGTGGCCTTCACGATGGTGTTGTGCCAGCACATGAAGGGAGTTCCTGACTCTACAGCTGTTGTTCTGTTTCTGCCAGTGTTGCCCCCTTGTAGGAAGGAAGCTGGTGAGCTAAGCAACGGTACTGCTGCTTTACTTGGGTTTCAGAAGTTTTTCATTCAGTTCAACTTAGAAAGAAAACATGATAGACTCTTCTTCAGAAGTGAAAATCCAGCAAAATAGTTTTCAGTCTTGGGAGATAATCTGGTATAAGCAGTGACTGCCTATGCTTCCCAGCGTTGGCCTGTTTAGATGCTCTGAGTTTACCTGGAAATAACGATGATTTTCATTTTAGCTGCACACACAGTACTTGGAGCTCCTCATGACACGGTCTTCGAGGAAAAGAAATTGCCATTACATGCATCCATAAAGCTGCGTGTCAGGAAACTTGATTTGCTGAAATTCCCGTTGCCAGTTACCAAACACCTTTTGGGCGGCAACGTGTCAGCAGGGGCAGAGGCAGGACGTGGGGCCCGGGCCGGCACCCCGGGCACGGCGGCGCCCGGCGGCGCCCGGGGCTCGCTGCCGGCTCCGACCGACACATGCTGCGTGCCTCGGAGTCCTGGATCCGCGGCACCACATGCCTCCTCTTCCCCGACGGGCTGGGGCTGGGCCGGGGCCGGGGGCCGAGCCGGGGCCGAGCCGAACCGAACCGGGGCCGGGGTCCGGGCCGAGCCGGGGCCGAGGCGGCTGCCGGTCTGGTCCGGCCCAGCAGATGGCGCCCAAGGCCGAGGCGCCCCTCTCAGGCCGTACCCGGTACCGGTGCCTGAGGTAAATCCCGAGCGCACCATTTTCCCCTTTAGAATAAACTTATAAAAATTGATATTTATTAAGTTTAAGCTTTAATCCGCCCGCCCCCGAAAACAAACGGTAATATCTAGATTTTTAAATTCATCACAGGCACTTGAGCTGGATTCGACGGGTGACTGCGGCGCAGGACTCGGCGGACATGGCACCGGGACGGGGCGCGGGGTGTGCGGGCCGTGCGCGCTGCCCGCCCGCCGCCCCCCGAGCGGGAGGACGCGGCCCAGGCCCGCCGCGCCGGCCGGCCTCAGACACAGGCCGCGGAAGCCTCCGCACGGCTCTCCTTAACATTTCACCCCAGGTAAAACTGTAACAGAGATTTTCTTAGCCTTAGCTTGAGCAAGGAAACATGTTAAAACACAGAAGGGAAGTGAGCAGGCATCGTGCTGTTCCACAGGGACTAAATGAGTTCTTTGAGATGGGAACCATACCCATTGTATCAAGTATGATATCTGAACCAAATTTTGTCTGTGCATGTATTTTCAAGTCTTACAGTGCACATTCACAGTTTTCAAGTCCCTATCCCACCTACTTTAACAGGAACCCTAATAAGAACTTTAATACAAACATGAGGAAAGGGAAAGCCAATATTCAATACAACACACCTATCTAGTTGTCTTTTGTAGTCATTATCGGAATGCATTAGAAAATTAAGCAATATATGAGAATGATAAGCAGTAGGGCAAGGGAGTTCTGGTGAGTAGAGACCTATTTTCAGACAAAAGTTGAAAAAGAAACAGTGAAATAATACTGCAGCTGCTGCAGAAGAAGCTCCAGCACTTACAATGGCAGGGTTGGGGGAAGAGGCAGCCTTGGTACTAAAAATGGGCAGATAAAGACGAGGACAAACAAAACGAGGTATAGGAGAGACCCTGGAACATTTGTATTAGAAACCCAGTTGAAAAAAAAAATTACCAGAGGAACACTGTATAGTGCCATTGTACGTTGTTTTGGAAATCTGTTGAACTTACAGGTGAGTGCAGAATAGATCAAAAATAGCTTGGGATGAAATCAGACAAACTAAGCTGTCTCAACACACAATATAAAATCCCTATATTGTAATCTGAGATCTAAATAGGAAAAATCTAGCATCAGGACTGTACTACTCACTGGGTGATTAGGATGGAAACAGTGATGGCAGCACGCTGATGGAATATTTGGCTGAAAGGAGCAGGAAACAACCAGTGATTCCTCCTACCTAAGATCAGTAATGACATCTTAGTACAAGATGCCGTTGCTAGGTTTGTCTACTGCTTTGTGGAGCAGCCAGCTACCATTCCACTAGAGGAGATGCACCTCTTGACTTGGTAATGAGCAGTGTATATGACCTGAGTCAGAATATTATTGTCAATGAGCCAGTCTGTAACACAGACCAAAATGTATTCGTGTTACACATTTCTGCAGGAACCTTAAAACAAAAAAAATATTATGTAACAGAAGGATTTATTTTTATATATATATATATATATATGTTTTACTAATATACAACCCCCCCAAAAAATCCTTGTTAAAAAGGAACAAAAATTGACTCTCAAAAGGGTAAAATGTTTCCAGGTGGCATGAATGTTATTAAAGATGCCCTGTTGGGCGAGAAGAAAGGTAGCAGTGCTGAACAGCAGAGTGAAGGAGGCTGTTAGTAAAGACATAATTTCAAAAAGTTGAAGTCACGTCCAAATGATGAAAATAGGAAAGATCATACACTCAGGTCAATTAAGTCTCAAAGTACAATAAAGCTGGTCAAAATAAAAGACATGGAGGAAAGAAGGTGCAATAAACCCTTTTCCAATATGCTAGGAGCTAGAAGACTGATAGATTTTGCAGTGTCAATGAATGATCAAGAACATGCCAAGAATTAGGTTAATTTTTTCCATCTACATATTTTTTTTGTGTGGATCAGGGAGGTTTTCACATTAAACTCATGTTTTATAAGGGATGTACTGAAAAAAATCTCAATCTGAAATGCCTATAGTTCTAGAAAGAGCTATATAGAACCGATACAGCAAATGAAAAATTTAAAATTGCCAAAACTAGATAACTTTTTATCAAGAATCCTAAAGGAATTTGAACATGAAAATCATTCTTTACTTACTGCAATTGAAACCTGTTTCATGAAGCAGCAGCTTTAGTATCGAAGAACAGAAACGGCAAATGTGATGCCAATTTTTGGGCAGTTTAGGAGAAATTTGGAGAGCTAGAGACCCATATATCTGAGATCCACATTTAGAAAACTGGTGGAAACAACGATAAAAATGGTTATCATACACACAGAAAAAAATGTGTCAGTGAAAAATCAGTGTGTCTTTTGCCTCACAAAACTGTTCATATTCTCTGAAGAAGTCATTGAGCGTGAGCCCAATACAGTCTTGGATTTCCAAAAAGCATCTGTCAAGCTCCCTCACCAAAAGCTTTTAAAGAAATTAAGTAAGCAGGGGACAAGAGGAGAGATCAGATCTTCCCATGGATAAATACCCATTTAAATATGAAACTAAGGTAAAAGTACCTGGTTGTTTCTCTTAATGGAAGAAAAACAGTAGCGGTGTGTACCAGAGGTCTGTGCTAGGGCATCTGTCACCTGCCAGACTATAAGTTGTATGGAAGAGTTGAACAGTGCAATGGCAAACATTTCTGATAATACTGAATTGATCAGGGTAGATGGAGAGGTTTTGGGGGGGTTTTGTTTGTGTTTTTTTTTTTTTTTAAAAAAGACCCCAAAGGCAAGGGATTTAAGATTAAGATTAAAAGACTTCATGACACTGAACAACTTGTGATAAAACCTTGCGTCAAACTTAATGGAGATAAAATGTAAGTGGCACCCATCAGGAGAAACAAATTGCATTGTTTTTATGGACTCTAGAGTAACTGTTAATACTGTGGAAGCAGATCATAAATTATAATAGATGGGTCTTTGAAGATTAATGCACAGAGCAGAATCAAGACACCTATGACCAACAGATGCTGGAAATTCACAGAAAATGAATAGAGAATAAAAGAGGAAACACTATGGAGTTTTGTTCTTGTGTGCGATCTCAGATCTTGAAGGTGCACAGAGGATGCTGGCAAAGATGCTCAGTGGTAGCAAGTGGTTTCTGTGTGAAGAATGGGTAAATAGATCAGGATGCCTTTATCTGGACAAGGAAAGGGCTATGCCAGAGGCCTGTCGTGCAGCCCATAATGAGAGTGTTTCTAGCTTGGGCTGCTGACAGCTGAGGGCTGCAACAGGGTGCTGGGAGCTCTCCAGTACCTCACCAGGGCTTAGGTGGATATTGGTCTGAACATGGAAAAACATCCTAAACTATTGACAGGTTAATAGAGGGTTTTATAAATAGGGTCAGTATCCAATCTGGTCCAAAATGGAGCTGGTAGGTATTATAAATATAGCAAAACATGTACAAATCCTGAGATACATGGAATTATGTCTTAATCAAAATTGATAAAATATTAATATGATTATGTTTTTTAATGATGGCTTATTGCTATGATGTTAAAGTGACAGAATGTTCCACAGTGTACCATGAAAATACCTCCAGTGGGAACTGCAGTATGTGAAAACAAGTAAACAGGCAAAATGGCAGGCAAGGCAGGTGGTCTTGCTTTTGATCGTTATGTTGATTTTCCTATACTATTCGTTGCTCTCAGAGGGAGAGAGCAAAGGATTGAGTGCTACAGGTTTTCATTTTGGTTTGACACTGTCCCTTTAAAATTTCATGTTCACACAAAAGAACATGTCAAAGTGACAGCCAAAAGTTGACATTTAAAAAAGTGACATCTTTCTAATGTCACTTTTGTTACTGTTTTTGCTTTTGCATTGCGCTATGGGATAATTTCAAACAATACTGAAAACAATTCAGTTGAGTGTGGCTATCTTTTGAGGGTGCGACTGAACCACTTTCTGATATGATGTTGCTTCATTTACTAAAAAATGAGCCTAAGCTTGCTGCAGACACCACTCACCCCCCCTGCCCCATGCAGTGACTGCAAAAATTGCTAGCTAGAAGTTATTCTTGGTGTTTAAATCTGACAAATTACATGCCCAACCTCTATGGGTTGAGTTCTGACTGAAGTCAGCCACCTGCACGGAGCAGGTTGCTCTGCAGTGGCCCCACAGCTCGAACAGAGCCGAACATGTCCCTGCTGTACCAGATTGCCCTGAGCAAGCCATGTAGCCTCTCTGAGCTTCAGTTTCTAACCTGTAAAACGAGAAACAGCCCTCTTGCTACTGAAACGAGGAGGCATATGCTCAAATGCTGCCTTTACCAGGAGGATTTTGAGAAGGAGTTTTGACAAGGAAATTTTGTACATGGAAAGGGGTTTCAAACATAACTGATAGCAGAGAAGAGAACAGTAGAAGGGCATTCAAAAAGCACAGCACTACTAGAATTCTGTATTATAAAAAACTACTTTTGCAAGTATTTTCAATTCATCTCCCATCTTCTTCATTGTCTTCCTGACGTTCATTGTTAAAGAGGCAATATACAATATACTTTGTAAATGAAGTAAAATGTCATTTATGTCAGCATTTTCTAGCAGTGTGTTTGGGGGTGGGAAACCTCTGTAAACTTTACACCTCTTGTATTCCTATTTCATTCCACCTGTCTCTTCTAAAAGCTGGTTCTTCTTTATTGAGAACCCACTCCTGTGAACAGAAACTTACTGTGGGTTCAGCTGGCTGAGAACATATGCCTACATACAGTGTTTTTGAGAGCCATGACAATTCTTTTCTTGAGCAATCTCAGGGCAGGCTCTAAACCCTGATAATCTAATTGTGTCTGTTGGTGGCAGAGGGCTGTGTTCTACCCACAGTTTAGAAATACAAGGTAAATCGCAGGTAAATACAAGATCCTCACTGTGTCAGACATCCGTGGTTACCCTTATGTAATGCTGATATAGAAATTGCTCAAAAAGGCATTCTTGGATCAAAGTTACCAGGTAGATGGACATTTTTCCTTAACTTGGCACTTAGACAAGGCTAAGACCCTACCTACTGTGACCCTACCACTATACTTGGAGTTTTATTGTCATTAGATTTGTCTAACACAAGGTTAGTCCATGGGGAATCTTACAGTCCCCTTCCAATTTATGCAGGATTTACAGTATTTCTAAAAATCAAAAAGTAAATATGAAGAAGCCTTAAAAGCCTTCAAATTTATAGTGCGTCCATTCAGCTGAGGTCCGAAATAGATTGTAAGTATCATGTCTGTCCCCCATATTTTTAAATTATTATTATTATTATTATTGTTGTTATTGTTATTATTGGAGCACACAGCTGACAGTTGCTCAGTCTGAGCTGCTCCTTGCTGCTGGTGGGCAGTCCTGCAGATTGAATCTTCATGATAACAGCAGCTGGGGGTGTTGAGGGCCAGGGACAGTGTGCTGCTGCATGTACTTTTGACAGATTAACAGGTTTTGCTTAACATTTTGTGTCAGAGAAAATTCCCATCAAGAAAACAGGCCCATGTGTGATTAGAAAAGGGTTCTTCCACTTTTGACAGGCTATCAAGTAATGGATAACACTTTAAATGGCTTTTAATCAGTTTCCTATCTTTTCTTGTAATTTCTTCTGAAAATTGTGTTTGTTACCTTCTCTACTGTTTGCTTGACCAAAATTTCTTTCTGGTCAAACTAATGGGGATTATTATCTCAAGACATCATATCTTATAGTTTTGCAGAACAGGTAGTGAATCAGCTGTTCTGGACCAAATTCCAGATGTTGGCTGCAGATGTCAACACTGTCAGCTGTGAGTCAAACACGAGGGGCTGGTGGAAAATCTGCACTTCTGAAACAAGCAGTGCCAGGTACAGTTCTGCTGCTCAAGCCACTCATCAAGAATTCTTTTGATATAATTTGCTTTCAGTCAAGATGACAGAAGCAAAAAATTCTTTCCTTATTTACAAGCAGAAAACATGTAATTTGTTAAAGAGCAAGTTTATGCCACCTTCCATAGTTGGTTTTTTTTTGGTGACAAACTGTAGCTGAGAGATGAAATGGCAAACATCTGACTGAAGCCTCTTTTGGCCTGTGTAGAGGTCACTGTGATCCCACAGTTAGGAGAGCAAGGTGTTGCAAAAAGTGGACAATGATGCATAGAGCAGATGGGAAAGAAACTCACAACAGAGAACAACTCAGCCCAACCTTCAGTAGCACAAACAGCAATGGAGGCTGCCCTGGCTGCCCTGGCAGTCCTTGTCACGTGTTCAGCATGCAGGCAAGAGGAGAGAGGATTCAGTTTGTTTCTGGTAGGGGAGTCAAGTACTCCCTGCTGGTAGGCAAGCCAGTCAGGTACAGCCTCAGTGTGCTATCTCAAGGGTAATCTAATTTCCACTGTAACTGATCACACAAACCACTTTTGTAGGGATGCATTGAGGATTTTCTCTCTAGACTACTACAGTATTAACTCTGCAGCTTGCTTAGCCTGCCAGGTAGCCTTGCTTAGCATTTGAGTAGGAAAGCAATGATGTACTCCACTTTTTAAATGACAGATTTCTGTAAAGGGTCAACAACACAAATGCAACTAATACCTGACCTCAACAAGCTCCATCCTCTGGTTACGGCAGCACCACAATTCCCCAGCAACACGAGCAACTCTCACAGTTCAGAAGACATCCTGACTAATGCCAGGTTTGTACTGCAAACAGGGGCTGCAGTGAGATTCCTAAAAGCTCCTGCTTCGTTCTCTGCTAAATTATTCAGGTCCTGATGATTATTCACCTGCCAGACTCCTCTCCCATTCTTGACTTGAAACCGATGCTGATTCTGCATGGTCTAACAGAAGCCAGCTGGAATCGAGTGCATGTCTGATACAGCCCTAAACTAAGAAGTAGAATTCTCAGGTCATGGTGAAGAGTATAGAATCAGACCCTCTTTTCCTCCCTCATAAACTTGGAAGCTACTAAACTCTTTTCTTTAGATAGATCTTTTCAATCTCTATTTCTACACTTATGTGATACAGAATCTTAAGCATGATTAAAATAAAAATCATTATCCTCTGTCTCACCTGATTCTTTGCCAGTCAGGAAGTCTTGCATTTTCTTCAAGTTTAAAGAATGTATGCTGCATTGCTTTTTTGCATAACACTGTCAATGAAAGATCTGGAATATTATATTGCCTCAGCATTTACACTGAATTAGCACTGGTAGTCCCTGTTAGATTCAGGATCCCACAGTGCCAAGAAATGAATAAACAAAGGATGTTCCTGCCCAAATATTTGTTGAAAAAGTCATGCAAGACACGGCAGCTGGCTGCAGCATGCTCAGTGGGAGGAATATGTGGGAGAAGGGCATTGTGGTATGAGGAATATATGATTATGATTTGAAATACAGACAAAATCATTCTGTACAGTTAAAGGACAAACAGCGCTCACTTCTTTTGTTAGTATCAGAGTTGTGCTGTGAACTCCTGTAATAATTTACTTTGCAGAATTTTGGGAATTAACAGCTACTTTTGCTAGCTTCTGATTTCCTGCTTCTGCATTTTCTTTAGAAAAAAATAATGTTTTTAAAGGTAAAATCTGCCTGCAATGCCAGTTATGATTAAACGTGAGTGTGGCCTAAAAAGCATTTTGGATTTCCTTCATGTGACCAGTTCTGCAGTTACCGTGTAATCACCCTGACTCCAGGAGCAGAGTTGCGGGATCAAGGCTACTTTATTAAATCAAAATTTCTCTTTTACAAAGGAAGCAAATGGAAATAACATTAACTATTTTTTGTATGTTTTACTTTTTCCTGAGGTTATAAAAATTTCGATCAAACTCATGAATATAAGCAAGTATATTAGTACTTTTGGCACTTTCTGGTGTTTCCAGACACCTGTAAATAGTGAAGCTTCAGTGTGGGATCTGCAGCCATGACAAAAATATAAAAGCTTTGTGGATACCAAGGCAAATGCTAGAATTTTATTGTCTATTACTAGTATGTCCAAGTTTACTTTACAGTAATTGCAGCACAAACAAGAACCCTAAGGCTAGAGGTTGTTATAACCAACATTAAAAAGGGAATAATAGAACTGTAAAGTATTACACCAAAATGCAGCTTCAATTAGTGAGATGTTTGTGTTAAGAGGTCCAACTGAAGAGGTTTGCTCATAGCTAGGGGCATTGGAGCTTGCAAATTTGACAGCAGATACTTGGCCTCCCTCCTTTCTCCTGATTCTGGCAAATGCTGTGCTAATATTGTCCATATCTTTCAGAAGTCGGATATTTGATAAATATGTCAGATTCCCATCCAGGCTGGATTTGCTGTAGATGTTTTCGGTAGCTGGTTTTGTTTTCTCTGGTGCTTACTAAATGAATGCACTGAGAAGGCAAGAAGCTGTCTAAAAAGCTGGTTGGCAGCTCAGCTGGCCTCTTTTTTTCTTACCAAGGATCTTCTGCAGAGATAAAATAACTGGCCCAACTTACACACTGATTATTCCTTGGATACCAATTGCATGGAGGCTGCAGGTGGTTCATAAGCTTATCTCTCATCATGCTTTTTTAAGAAGAATGAACTTAATTTAAAAGAATGTTTGCCCGTTGGCTGTTCCTGCTGTTAGCAGCCTGTGGTGATGTTGCCTGGTTGCTGCTCATGTGCTGAGTCCTGATGGTCACAGATGTCTCCAGGGCCCACTGAGGTCAGCAGGAAACCACAGATGGTGTCATTCCCACAGCTTTGGCCGCACCGTCCCAGAAGCTTGTGCTGTTGACAGGACCCTTATTTTATTCCCATGTGGCATCATCTGGCTACTTGTGACATTGAATTGAACAGTTGGAAATGTTTGCTTTTGCGTACTTTTAAATTCATCCAAAATAATGTAAAGCATTTCCTTTTACTACTGGAAAATAGAAACACCAGATCTGTACAAAACAAATTATTTTGAAGTGCGATGCTTGTGATTGCCAAAGCCAAATACTTGAAATACTCCTTTTGTGTAATAGCACTGCCAACTGCTTAGCTCTTTACAGGAAATACTCATTAAATTCTCTCATTGTGGAATCAAATCCTTTATAAGTGTTTCTTAAAACTAATAATAATAATAATAATAATAATAAAAAAGACACCCCCAATTAATTTTCCCAGAAAGGAAGTCAGATTTAAAACTCTAGTTGCTTGGCATAGATTGCTGGACTAAGTTGGACTCTTGTGAGTTATGAGTTAGAGCTCCATGTCCTGGCATGCAGTTGTGCTGATGTTATTTTACACTGCTGAGAGAGAATACTGGTGCTAAAAATCACTGTTTTCTCCATCTTTTGCTAATGGAATTTAGACCCATGTCTGAGCTCCAGGTAGGGAAAAATCATGTGCTTCTGTTAAGCTGTGTCCTTTGGTGCGAGGTGTCAGTCATTACAGACAGTTCTTCATCTCATAAGATTCATTTATTTTCACTGAGACAGGCAATTCATACACAATTACTAAATGAAAAGAGGAAGGGCATGTACTATTGCACTTCATTAGAGGCATGGAAGGTTTCATTTGTATCAGGGCAGGTGTATTGAGCTGGCTGACTGGATCTGTATTGCCACATTTTCATCAGTGCCCTGAAGAAAATAATGTCATGGTTTATATGCAGTGCCTTCTGATGACCTGGTAGTCACTAACAGAAGAGGAATTTTTATTTGGTTTTTTTTTTCCCCCATTTTCCTCTCCTTTTCTTGCTAGCACATGGCTTCCTATTCGGAACTGCTCCTCTTCTGTCTGGCTTTGTAAAGTGCACTGCATACAAGTTGTTTAATGCAGTGGAGTACTCTGCAGGAAACCAAGAGAAATTTGATGATGATGAGAAATTCAGTGTAACACTGCCAGCATCAACTTACTTCCATAGCTATGTCTTGAGTATTGGAAATGTGCACTTGTAAAAGCTTATAAAAACCCTGAATGAATTTGAACCAGTCATTGTAAGAGCTGGTACAGTGGAAATGAGTAACTTTAGAACTGCTGCAAATCCACACAATCCTCCCAAGCTCGGTCAATGCCTCTGCTAGATGCTCACTAGCAGCCTGGGCAAGACTTATGGCAGTTGCTGTTCCAAGAGGTAGGAATTGGGGCGTTACATGGGGCACTTCCATGGCCTGAAAATCCTCTGCTGAAAACGCTATAGCTAAGGAAATGTTTTACTATACCTTTTGTATGCCATACAAAAGCTTTGGTGTGGGCATCAGTGTTTCTGGGGTTGGGCAGAGGGCTTTGGGAGGCAGGATGCCCTGCTCTCCAGGTGCTGCAGGAGGCTCCTTCATTCGGCTACTCGGTCACAGGGAAGGGCTGAGAGCTTCAAGTCCAGTTCTACACCAGCCTTCTAGTAAAAGTCTTGCTCTTGAGAGGAAATTTTACCTGAAAAGGGAATAGAAATATTTGTCTCTCAGGCAGCTGCACCCTGCATTTGGTATACTATGACATCTCTAGTGGGAAAATCTTCGGGAAAGCCAAGTTTGTACTAGCACAGTTGAAAAGACAGAACCTCTTGGATCTGCAGGACTTTTGTAACTTGTATGAAACAGCATAAAACAGTACTCGAGGGTGTATGGTGTATGACTGTAGCCAGGCCTACTCTACAGTGTTGCCATCCCTACACCGGCAATCAGCCTGTCCTCGCTTGGAGGAGAGCAGGAGAACTACCCCTGGTAGGAAACCAAACTCTGAGCCCTGCTGCCCCTGGGAGATGGTGTGTGGTACATCCCAGTGCCCGGTGCCACGTTTAAGACAGCAATTTCAAAGCACTCTCCATTGTTTTACCAGGTCCTTTTCCCCCCCTCCCCCACCAGTGCACCAGCTATGGACCAAAATGCCATTTATCAGTTATTATGCTTTTAAAATTTAATTAAGTTGTTGAAAGTTTTCCAATGATCAAGGAGTAGATTCGATTGCTTTGTTTTATGTGCTTCTTCAGGCAAGCGAGTGAGGCATTCTGACAAGGTCCACACTCCCAGATCTCGGCCTGAGTCACCGCTGTCTTGCACGGTATTTAAGTGCCAGTATGTGTGTAGACCCAGCGTGACTCAACGTTTTTTCAGTGATATATATGCTTTGAATAGATAAAATGATTTGGAAAGGAGAAAGGCAGTTAGGTCTAATGCTTCTGATATAAACCCCCCTAACATTTAACCATCAAAGCCACAATCGTATAGAAATACACAGTCGCCAGATCACATGTCTTGAAATAGCAAAATGACAATTCCAAAGGATAATTTTATCATTAGATTTTGGCAGAAAGAAAAGACTGCAATTATTTTAGGAAGGGTTTAGCACTCAATGCCAAGCTCTGAGTGCTAGATCTGATATGGATGGTATCTAGGAGTAGGTTTCAAATCACCAACAATTTGGAAGCAGAAATCCGAGATGAGTCCATAACTTTTCTAAGTTTTTTTCTCCCTTACTCACATCTTGATCATGATAAGCTTAGAGACCATAATTTTTCTCCTTTGAATGCTTTTTTTATAGTAGTGTGGTTTTTTCATCCTCTATACTCCCTGCTGTGATTCATTTAAGTAATTTATTTTTAAGGTGGTGTGTTTCACACTCTTCTGTTATAACGAGAAATATGTTCTAATAAGTCAAGTGAAAGGGAATTCTTCCTTGACATTTGATGGGCTGATATAGGTGTCTTTCCAAGCCATACTTTGATTTTGAGGCAGAGATATTCTGCGTCACCTTCTGTTGGTAAATGAACCACCTTTATTTATAATTCTGACAGTAAGCACAACAACCGCTTTAGCTGCACAATGATGGTGGAAAAAAATGTTATGTCGGTCCATAGTGTTCAGATACTCTGAAAGTTTGTATCCTCATTTAACCTAATAAGGTGAGAAACCTCTGATACCTGTGGATTGTGTGTCGATGCATAGAAAAGTTTCCTTCTCCAGGAAGCTTGAGTTTTGATGCCACACTCCCTGCTCAGATAAACCTCTTACTGATTTTCAGTGCTGGAGAACTTGCCCTAGAGACTGGAAATAGGGAGCATATTTTTTCTTTAATCTGAGTCCAGCTGCTTCATAGTTTTGAAATTTCTTTCTTCAATTGAGAAGAAAACATTTACACATCTGTAACCACACAGGGCATTTCACTTGTATGTTGTTAAGTTTGTGTTTCACATTTGTATAAAATTTTATATTTCGACAGACAGGCACTATCACTAAATCCATTGTAGCACTATTGTTCAGAAATACATCACTATTAATCTCCATGTTATCGCATATTAATACAAAATTAAAAAAAAATCTGAACATTGATGCAAGTGTAGAAAATAATTATGTGTGTATCAAATATTTATTGTTTGCTCATAAAAAAGGGAATGCCACAATTATAAGATAGATACACTTTACAATGTAACAAAAAATTATATGTAAAATTTTATAGCACTAATCAAGAAGAGTATTGAGTTCTACAACACCTTTAAATTTTAAACAGACACACATTGCAAAATCCCTTGAGAAAAACAAATAATACATTATAAAGATATAAATTTCATTCTGCTTCTCCCCAAAAAGGGAAGGCTGTGTGTTGAGAAGACCAACCTGTGTTGAAAACAGACCCCAGCAAGGATGCTTACAGAAAAAAACCCCAACCAAACAAAAACCCATTTATGATTCAGCTATAGACTTGTCTTTATTGTACTTATAAAATATACATAGCCTTTTATTGAATTGCCTGCTGTCGAAATCTGCAAGAATTTTATTGCTTTTTACTGTCCTGGAGAGGAATAAAGCAGCAGCCTCTGTGTAATTTCATAAGAAGCAAGGACAGTAAATCTAATTTTGCTGGATATGGGATCGATGATAAAAAATCATGCAGTGACCAAAATTTAGAAGTTTTGGAACACATGGTATCTGTATGTTTCTCATTTGTATTTTCAAACTATTTTTTTAAAATATTTATATCTGGACACATTTCACATTACAGTGCACTGTATGAGCTATTTTAAGCTTTATATTTATATATTTCCCATGATAAGTACATTATTCTGTTCCAGTATTAAATCAGGGTTTGAGTCTGTGCACTTTACAGCAGTATCTCCTTTCTTTCACTTTGAAATAGGATGTAGTTGATTCTGCAATATGATGGGAATCGGGGGACCCTGATTTAATCATTTAACAAATGTTAATTTGTTAAATCATTTAAATTTGTTAATCATTTAACAAAACCCTTGCCTTGCCTTTTGTTTCCTTTCCTCTGAACTGAATGAGGGATCAAAGCGTGACACCCCTGAACTGTTTCTAGAGAAGCCACTATCCTGGAACTTGAAAACTGGGATATAATTTTAAAGTTAAACGTGTAGCTTAAGAGCTTTTTGATAAGATTTGCAGTGTGCTGCTGTTGGCTGTGTTTCTAACCTTGGGAACCCTCTGAGTCTTTACCAAATTTCTCAGATATCCAAGGGAACACTGGACCAATATATGACTAGTTGCTTACTACATCCTTTCAGGAGTGAAATAAAGCTGTGAAAAAATTATTTGACCTCCTATCTGCCAAAAACTGATGTTCGGCAACAAGGTCAATTTAACAGTTCAAGGAAAAGGTAGGAAGAAAAAGTTCTTCTCCGTTGTACATTTTGCATGCGGAAGGGACATTCAGGAGCCGATATCAGATGTGGTCTATCTGCTCTGATCCTGGAGAATCCCAAAGTACTTCGCAGTTTAAAAGTCTGATGCAGATCGCACCTAAGTTATTGCAACTTTGATCACTGGGAACTGACGATGTACAGAATCAAACTGTTAAATTAATAACATTTCAGGACAGAGAATCAAGAAGAAAAGATAATCCTACTGAAGGTTTTGAATGCCAGTGGATATGAAAGGACAAATTTTGAAGAAGGAGCAGTGCAACACACAGGTGGCTGAGGAAAAAAAAATCTTCTTAGCCCAGGACATAGGAGAAGAAGACTATCTGTTTCTGTTGCAACCAGAAAGCTACGGTCCCTCGACCTGAGTTGCAATAAAGTATGGAATGGCCCTGGGAGCAAAATTTTCTTGTACCATAAGCTGAAAAGCCCTTCAGTCATAGTAACACCTGACTCTGAGTTGCTATCTGGAGTGCTGAAAATCCTGACTCATGTTTTTATCCAAATTACGTTTGTAAAGGCCATTAAAGTTTGAATTTTGTAGAGGAAAAATATCATGCAGTTCTTATGGGGCAGAAAGATGCTACTCAGTATGATAAGCAGAAGCCTTGTAAATCCAAACATTTGATATCTGAAACATGAAAAAAAATCAGATTAACCAAGGAAACAGAATGTTAAGGTACTACCAAGTCAGCGCTTGTTTGGCATTTTGGAATGGGATCTGGCAGAGCTCATGTCTTCCCTGGGGGCCCAGCTGGAGCTATGGGGGTGCACAGCGACAGGGCACCGGGGCAGCTGTCGCCCGCAGTGGTCCAAGGCATTCTCCTGGTGGCTGGCAGGTGTGCTTTTTAGCATGGAGTGGAGGAATGAGAGTGCTGAGATGTGACTACCAGGGAGCAGCTCTCTTTCAATTCATGGCAGAGCTGCTGTCGTCCCTGTATAGATTTCACATTAAAAAGTTACGTGAAAGAATACGTGAATAATCTTTAGCAGAGCACTTGGAGTCTGGAACTCCCTCCCTTCGACTGAATTCTTGAATGCTGAAAGTTTGGCTCCAAGAATGGTACTGAAAAGCTGAAAACTTGTTCAGTTTTCATGATGGGCTTCTGCTGCCATGGTCTTCTATCATGGGGAAGCTGAGGCAGCTTAGATGCTCACACAGAATGAGTCTACAAAGCCCTCCCATAAACAGTGGCTATTCTGAATTAGCTTCTTTGAAACGTCTCCAGAAACAGGTCCTAGAACAACTTGCCAGTCTGTTGAGCGTTGCCTTTGTGGAGATGAGATTGCTGCTGACCTTCCCCAGGTATGCAGCTGGCTGTGACACTGCTTGTCAGGTTTCCCTGGGTGTGCGGGTGCAGCTTGATAAGCTGAGGGTGCTCATCAGGTTCAACAGCTGGGCTCTTGCACATGCACCTCTAACAGCTCAAATAATTGAGGCTGAAAATCTGTTGCTTCTAGGTTTGTGTGTTTTTCTATCCTGCCCCTATCAACTTCAGTCTCTTTTTGGAGGCAATTTTCTGTGGCTGCACGAATACCTGTAACTTGGAGGTTGTGTGTTGGCTTGCTAAAGCAACTGATGTAGTTTAGTATGTTTTCAAATATGTAAGAAATTTAGAACTGTGACAGTGACTAGAATTTGGTGAAAAACATTTAGTCTTGTCCAGAAGGCTGTTTACACTCATTGTTTTGTTTACAGGGAGAAAAATACAGTATTACTGTGATGCTGGGCTTGTTAGTCCACGAAATAGATGAAATCTTCCTGGAAAATTTTGGTCTAATTAATTGTCTTGCTTTAGTTTTTGTGTCTTAAGCATTCTGAGAGGAGTGTTCTGAGTATATGCATTTTTCCTATATAATAAAGTTGAAGTGCTTTTTTTGGTCTCCATAAAATTTTACAAGTGTATGTTCTCACATTTACTTCAATTTGCTTCCTGTTTTTCTTGGAAAAAATGCTGTTTATTACTGTCATGTAAAATAGTTATTTTGTAAAACACAAACAAATGTAACAACTTTGGCAACAGTTAACTATGTTTTCATGTAAAAATAGTGACTATCATCCTAGAAAGGAACCTGCAGAAAGTTCCCAAGGGAAATAGTTGGTTTTCATTTGAGTAAATAGAATAAATTCTCCCCAGGGGATATTTGAGTATCCTCACAAAATTCTGTAAAAAGAAGTTAGTGTCTGTATGGGAAAATCCCTTTAAAAAATAATCTATAAAGCAGAAAAACATTTTAGCTCAGCTTTAATACAGCAATCAGGGCAGCGTGCATCTTTGCTGTTGAGATGGTGTCTTTGGCAGATAGATCGTTGCCCAGCCTGTCACTGGTGATGGACAGGACTCACATCTCAGGCAGGCAGCAGGGCTGTGAGGTGCCGAGGGGCATGCTGAAAAGCAAAGGGGAGCCAGGCTCTCTTGTCCCACCCTGCTCCGGTAGCAAGGGAAAGGCAGCTGCATTAAACTGTAGATGTGGCTGGAAGAGCTTTGCAATTCAATGCTAAATTGTGATGGTTGTTCTAGAGATTTTCTGAAGGGGGGAAATGAAAATTCAGTGTTATGTGTCTCAAAAAATGTGCCTTATTCTCAGACATTTCTTCTTTACACAATGAGTTTGCTTCCTGGCTGAATTTCTTTTGGTTTTGTTTGTTTGGGGTTTTTTTTTTTTTTAACTGCACAGGTGCCTAGGAGAAGGTGTTTATCTGGGGGCAGCACGGACAAAAAGAATGTTAAAAAATGATCTGGCATCACATGCCGTATCCTGGTATTTTCAAGCAACAGCTTGATGCCAAATGCCTGCAAGTAAATATGTATTTAGGAATAAACTGATACCGGGGTCCTGCACATATAATTTGTTATCAGATTCTGGCTCTTTAAGGCTCTTAGATACTGGATATCTGCAAAAATTCAATTCGTTCTTCCTTGTGAAACAAATCTTATTTTAAGTGTTTTACTACCTAAATTCTGTCATGAGGCCAGGAACGAGACACAGAGCGTTGTATTAATGCTGATGCTGTCTCTTTTCTTTCAGCAAGCTCAATGAAAAAGGAATTCTGAGGAACACAAATGGAACTTGAAAGTCCAGTCACTGGAGGTGAAAAAGGAATGTTAACCTATCCGTAGATATGTAGCCCTGAGAGCTACCAAAGTTCAACTTTTTGGTGTGGTACTGGCAGTGAGGGTCAGAAAGGGTCAGTCCTGCAAAAATCACCCATGTGAATGTAGCCTTTGAAACGCCCGCACGATTCTTGAAAGCACATCTCTGCAGAGCCGCGTGGGCCGCGGGGTGCGCAGGGAGCTGCTTGTGGGCCCTGCTCCCCTCATCTGCCTGCTGCCTTCCCGGGCACCGGGGCTGCGCAAGGGCATCAGCTGAGCGCCCAAGCGTGAGGGGAGCGGGTCTGACTCCTGCAACACAGACCTGGCCCTGGGGAGACGCACAGGCAGGGCACCCACAAGGCCAAACAGCTACAGAAGTCAAAGTGAGTGTTGCCAGCCTGTCAGGCACCAGAACTGCAATTATATATATACATATATATATATATATATATATAAAAAATGTATTTTTTTCCCAGATTTTCTAGAATGTGAAATACTGCCTTTAAAACCAGTCGGTTTGGGGAGTACTGGTGGTGTAATTTTTGCTTTTGTGAGACTTGTACCTGGCCTGCAACTACTGTGCATATGGGGAGTTTTTCTAGACATCTGGCTGAGCCCTAAGCAGGGTAGCACACAGACACTGCTAACCGCAGTAACTTCACTGATTAACTCAATAGATCACCCTTGCTGTGCTGGAATCAATGACAGTGGTTAAAGGTCTGTCCAATTGCTGTTTTTCCAGTAATGAGTTTATAACAAAGCTGCCACCAAATAGTTTAGTGTCATGTGTTTTCTCCTTTATTGATTTCAATAAAAAGGCTAATTTGGAGATATGCTGGATTGTCATTTCTGGGTGGAGGGTAGTTAATATAACTAATGGCATTGCTGCAGCACAATGGAGACATCAAATCTGCCTTATTCACAGGAAGCAAACTCAGTTTAGCAGACAAAGGACGATGTTCCCAATGCGCATCCTAGCCTGGACCAGACTTGGCAGCTGCCAGCATGCATGTTGATTGAACTGCACTGGAGAAGCCCAGCCAAATCGGTCAGCATCTTGCTCGTCCTTGGTTCTGGAAAACCGGTGCCTTTCTCCAGACCCGCCCAGCATGTTGCTGTGCTGTGTGCGCGGTGAGCCTGCAGGCCCGCTGTCATCACCAAGCACCACAGCCAGGGAGTGGCATGGCGGGCGCTGTGCGGGCACGGGTGCTGAGCCTTTCTGGCGTGTCAGGGGTTCAGCCCCATGTAGAGCTGAGAGGTGGCCGGTGCCTGGCACTCTGCTGAGGCACTACGGCAGTGGACCCGAGGCAGGGGCTGGCTCTGCCAAGAGGGGACTGCCATGCCCAGCAAGTGCTATGACTGTCGAGGGGCTCTAAGTGCAGGGCCTGGCTGCCAGCGGGCCTTAAATCCTGGAACTGCTGCATCTTTTGGGTCAAAACTGCACTTCTCTGTGCTGCTAGACCAAGGCAGCAGTAGCTAGATGAAGCAGTCTCTCTGCAGAGAACGGCTTAATCCTCTGAGCCAGGAAACCACAGAGGGCCCCTGAGCACAGCTGGGGTGGTTCCTTCACCTTTGCATGCTGCTGGCATTCAAAGGGATTATTTCTTCCTGGGCTCACATTTCCTTGGGTTTAGATCCCAATCTGTTCACTGCATCCTCTCATGAGTGTTAGGATTACAAATTCTTACGCTTTGCAGACTGCCATAACCAATGCTTAGGAAAAGGCTGCCATAGCAGAAGTTGATGCAAGAATTGCCACAGTAGTTTAAGAACACAGAATTTGCCTAGAGTTAAAAAACTTTTAATGTCAGACTTTGTGGTATGTGGCTCTGAGCCATTTGAGATTGTGCCCTTAGCTTTTTAAAGAATTCTGGCTTTGGAAATATTAGCCTAAGCAGTTCTGAGTAATATTTCGGGAAAGTATTATATTGGCTTTAGCTACTATAAGTCCAGCATTAGTAACAAAACTCCAGTTAAATACCTGATGAAAACAAAGCCATTCTCAAAAGACTGGATCTGTTTAAAAACAGCATCCACTTTGGCTATATTAAAAGTTCCTTTATTTCAAAAGAAAAGTATTAAACAGAAATTTTTTTCCCTCAAACAAACCAAACTAAACATAGTTTGACAATGAAGAAAGCCTGTTTAGCTGTGATCTTTTCTAAATACTAAGCTTAATTCACTGCAACATAATGGGAGCGTGCAGCTGTCTGCTAAGGACTCTGCTTTGCATCCTGGGTTTTTCAGTGTCATGACGAAAGGTGAATCAGCCCCAGTCCCAGGTACTTGAACAACAGTTGCTCACAGCCCTGGTCCCCAGGCACACAGTGGAAAGACTCCCACTGATTTCTGCAGGGCTAGAACTAAGCCTTGGTGATGAGGGCCTATCCTAATTTCCCCTCTAGAATGGTGACAGAGAACACACCCAGGAGAGCAATCGGTGAATCAGCATGTCCACCGCTCTGCCCTGGCTCCCTTATCCCCTCATCAGCCCTGGACCTCCAGCACCCCCCTCCCACTGCTTCCAGTCCTCTCTTTCCTAGAGAGGTGCCCTGGCCAGGACTAAAATTAGATTCCCTCCCTCTTTTCCTAGCCTGGGCTAGAAGGAGCAAAGGTGTTCTTCCTTTTCCCCCACCAAGGAAGTGGAGCTCCCCAAGTGGAGCTGCTGGCCCTTCATAACCTTCTTTATGTGTGGGTGGAACGGAGGCAGGTCCCTGACTGACTCAGCCTCAAGGAAAAAAGCAGTCCGTGGAATAACAGCATAATAAAGGTGCTTTCTCCAGGCAGCACCAAAAATATACTCTGAAAGGTACCTTCCCCACTCCGACACCAGGGTAGAGGTCCCATTTCCAGCCCTGGCTTCGTGTACACTGAGCACTATAAGAACTGTTTTTCAGGGTTACTGCTAAGTCCAGCACTGTGATTTATGCTTTCCAAGAATGAGGTGAGACCATGGAGCGGAGACAAAACTCTGGATGGGGATGTGGCTTTTGTGTCTTGTATCACCAGAACAGGAAGACTTTCACTGTGACTGAACACACACAGTGACTCTGCTCAGTGACGTGGGAAGCTCTTCATCCCTGGATTTTAACAAAAGCTTCACATATATTGTTGATAAAGCCGCTTGTGGAAGACATACCTTTGAATAGTGGGTAGCATGTGATTTAATATGAATTGAGAAAGATACGGTGTCTCTGCCGTCTCTTAATGCAGAGCTTCTGCACTTCCTCCCAAACAGGCAGTGCTGGCCACTAGGGCGTATGGAGCCCAGATCCAGGCTCATAACTCCTGGAGTCTGTGGTACTAAAAAAGACTCTTGCACAGCATGCCAACGCCGCCTTCTCAAGCAAGAGCATATCCAGTTGCACTACTCTGTAGCTTTTGCTTGTGTTTTAGTTTGTCATGACCGTAAGATGGTAGTATGGTACGTTTGCCGTGTGTTTAGCTTCTGTATATTGTTTACTCAAGGAAACACTAACTGCTCGGAACCCAGTGTGTGTGTTGCATGCATGTGCAAATCTGGGTATGTATGTGGCTGCACTCGTGTGTATATAAAGATGAGCAGCACACGGAGACCTACTTTCTGATTTCACTTTGTATTACTATCATGTAAGTGGACACAAGCACACAGGTGCATACCTCCAGCTTACATAGTCGGATAGGAGAGTTCTTAAGTTTTCATCTCTGCTTATAAATGAAATTGGTCAAATCACTGTGGTTTAAGATAGAAAAACACAACAAAAGCTGCTTAGCTGAATGATTTTTGGCACAATATGAAGAAAAAAATAGATGCTGGCTTCTCTTTCAAATAAGTGCTGTGCTCTGCAGAGCAAAGATCAAGCCAAAGTTCACGTTATCAGCTCTCGTACCTCACCTGGGGCTCTGTTATTGATAGGTCTGTCATTCTCCCTAATATTGGAGGGGTAATAGCAGCCGATGATTAGGCCACTCTCAAGCTATTAACTACATTTCTTATCCCTTTTATAAGAGCTTCTTAGTCAGCTGGGAAACAAAGGCTGCCTTCAGCGAACAAGAGCCCAAATTGTGGGCCTGCATCCTGCAACCTGAAAGACACAACTGTTGCACTTAGAGGAGCCTCCGAAGGCAGCGAGGGGGTGGATGTCAAAGGTTACCCCACGGTGTTATCTGAAATGAGCGGGCTCTGGCTGTCTCTCGTGCTGACAGAAGCTCGCAGAGAAATTACAGAAAATTGCCTGTTTTGTCAACATTTTCTCGGGAGGTTTAGAAAAAAAAAGGACTCTAGTTTCAGAGAGTTAAAGGGGCTCAGTCAGCCTAGAAGTGACTGACAAACACTCTATTATTCATCTATGTAAAAAAGTGATATTTTATATCATTTCTTTGAGTGATTGTTAAGTGACTGGATAGTGACATTGACATGCAAGGTAATCCCAGTAATATTTCCAGTTCTTGTTTGAAGACAGACTTGCGTATTTGTCAGCATTGACAACAGATATTCAAAAAAGCACTGGTGGTGAAGAGCCAGCTCCCAGTACAAACCCAAAACACTGGGAGGGATCTGCACCCTCAGATCTTAGCACAGAGTGGACTGAAATGGACTGTACTGTGGTGGATAAAACAGGCACGCAGCCTCCTTAACCAGTCATTTCACCTTGGGTAAAGCTACAGAGATGACCAACAGGACTTCGCCACACCTCAGCTAGAAAAATAGCTCTTCCTGCATGGCTCTTGCTTTAACCATATAGCAGGTTTTTTTCTGTTTAGACTGTTACTCCATCGGAAATGTTTTTGCAAGAATGAAACAGCTAGTGAGCTTGAAAAAAAAAGCTTTGCTAAATGTTAGTTATGGATGGTAGATGGATGCACTGTGAAAGGCTACACTCTGCAGTCCTCAGTGTTTTCTCACAAAACGCGGGGTCTTGGTCACTTTTGCCTCAGACCTGTTGTAAGGAGACTGCTCTGTGTAGATTAACTTTGGTGGTTCACTGCTGGTATCACAGGGAAGAAAGAGAAAGGCTTGTTTAGGAGAGTAAAATTCTGGCTAGTCTCCCTTATCGTAAGCCTGAAAAGTATTCATGTTACAATATATAGCTTATCATGGCACCATGCTGAAATGGTCCTGTCATGTCTTCCAGCATTTATTCAGCACTCAGGGTAGTTGCTGGCATATGCAAACGTGTATCTATGATATTGCAGTCATCACTGGCTAGTACCCCAGTCCTGTTTCTGTGACAGAGGTTTGGAACCGTGATGCTTCCCCTCAGCCTTTTTGCATTAAGCACAGCAGATGTTAAAGGTGACTTTATGAGGCCCGTGAAGGCTATTTACACCTTAGCTGAACTGATGTCTCTTAGCTACAACTCATAAAACCATCAATAAATTGTTGGATTTGTCGTGTCACTGCTGGTCAGTGGATGTTGTCAGATTGCCAGAGAAAATACTATAGAGCAACTGAACTAAAAAGGCAGTTTGGAACAAATACATGTGAACCTCCTAAGGGACACTATCTGGGATCAAGTATGAATTTTATAATAAAGTGGCTTTGAAGTATTCTACTGACATTCTTTTTGAGAAAATTTAACTTCACTTTGGTGATAAGGTTGCTTTTGGCATTGTTGCTGCGGGTGACAGAAGGCTCACAGGGAAGGAGGTAGATGCAAAAGCACTACAGAGAGATGTTGTTTAGGCCAGGGTTGCACTCCTGCAGTGCTCACCAGGTGCTGATGGCGTTTGAGTAAGTCTGTAGAGACAGTGCAAAATAAAAACTTGGAAGTGCAGGTAGCGTGGCTGTAGGATGCCTGGCTGCCCTCAGACTTACAGAGGAGTGAGAACATGTTTCGGCTGCTGGCAAGAAGAACAGGTGAGTCGGGAGAGCAAATTCTGCAGACAAAGTGCAGCCCTTAGTCAAAGAAAAGCGGTAAATAAAAATTAGGCAAACAAACTAAAAACTGCTATAATTGCATTACTCAGATTCAGGCTCTAGGGCTACTTTGCCCACTTCTCATTCTTAAAATGATACAGTACAAAGATCAGCGAGTCCAGAGGCAGGCAACAAAAAGGGTTCAACTTTACTGTAAATAACTTGGTTTTGTTAAGAGAAGAAATGAAAAAGAGAGAATAAAATAATGAGAAGTCAAAAAAGTCCACAGAAAATCAGGCTTTTGTATTTATCCTTTTTCATAAGGTGAGAACAAATGCAGCTGAGGACAGGAGAGGCTTTTCTTCCTGTTCATCTTTTGGAATTCAGGGGATGCTTAGCAGGTGCTTAGCAGATTTTGAACAGTAAAAGAAACAACATCCACCATTTCTTTCAGGTCTTCAGAGATGTTAAAAGCTGTGGCTTCTGGTAGGACAATCACTAAGCAGCATGTTTAGGAAGAAACTGGCACCTCAGAGGAAAGGCAGATGAGACATATGGAGTGTCCGACTGCCGGAATCATGTGGAGGAGAAGGGTTCGCCTCACCTTGCCCCTCCTCTCCAAGCTTCCCTTGTCTCTCACATGCTGCTGTTTCAGACCTGAAGAGGGCCTGTGTACCCAGAAGCTCATCTGACCCTATCATATCAGCTGATACAATAAAAAACACAGTCTTGCACCACAGATTTTGGCTTTGCTTTCACTATTCTGTCCAAAGAAGTATGCTCTCTTCCCTTCCTCCTTACCACCCAGTGAAAGCTTCTCCAGCCACCTCACCAGCAGGGCAGAAAGGGGGTTTTATACTCTTGGCATTTCTTCATGAATGCCAGCTGTGACTGCACAGCGATTAGTCACAATAGGGAAGGTGAAATTAGATGATATTTGAGGGCTATCTCCAGCATCTAGGTTATAAACAGCCTAGTATTTATATACCTATATTAAATAAGACAAACTGCTCAGTCACATGATTACATTATCACAGTTTAGGTAATTAGTCTATGTCGGCAGAACCAGCAGATCTAACTCTCTGCACTCAGTGCATCGCAAATACTAAACCCAAATATATTACTGATTTTCCCCATGAGAAAAAAACTAGTGTATTTCATCTTGTGTTTGTGGCGTTACTGCTGGTTTTACTTCAGCACTCGGGGTATTAACGGGGCCAGAGCTGTCGGTGTCGGACAGGCTGAGGCACGCACGGGGCACGGGGGGCACAGGGCAGGTGGAGGGGGAGGTGGTGACCACCGCTGCCAGCCACGCCGCTCAGCTGCGGCCCTTGCACCCAGCCATGGCTCTTCTCTCTTGGCTTGCTGCAGCATGCTGGTTTTGCTCTGCAGCATATGGAGTATATTGCTCCTTTTAAACACCTCTAAGAGCTCAAAGAACATTTTACATCCTCATAATTTCAAAAATAGTTTCTATTCTCTCTTGCTGATGGTTTTGCCAGGTAGATGTGTAGACGTATAGAAGAATTAAATAAAATGGTAGAAGAAACTGTATAAACGTCTTCATCTTTGTTGGGTAGTCACTGTCTACACCTTGCAGGGACTCGTTATTCATTCACATTGAGCATATTGCTTTAAAAATGCATGGCTTTCAAATCTCTTCAAACCCAGGGAATTTGTTGGAAGAATACTGTATCTTTAAGCACTGCATTCAAAGGCAACAGCTATTATGACCCAGTTATGACAGTGGTGATGTGTATATGACAAGATGTCAAGAATATGCTCAGAAATGCGATACTCTGTACATGAAATCTCCTGGTTCATTTTATTCAGGGACTACGCAGCTCACATTGTGACCTCTGCGGTAACATTCTTGGCTCTTTCGGAGCACCAGATGTCAGTTCACTAGTTCACTATTTTGCTTCTCTGGGTAGCAAGGCAGTTCTCAGCTACACAAAATGTTCTTTAAGAGAGAGCAAGCAAGAGAAAATGTCAGTAACATGTGACCATTTAACCTTTTAATTTTGTCAGTACCAGTGTTTTGCTCTGAGTCCACAGGAGCTGACATCAGCTGTCAGAGATCTAGTTCCTGGATGCCACTGCTGTGGGACTATATAAACATTGCCAGCATTGTTAGCTTATAAAACTATAAACCTAGCTGTTTGGCCACCTCATGTATAGTTAGCATTTTAGTAAGCACTTCTGATTACCTACTGTCATAAAGTTCAAATCATATCAAGTTTCTTGCATACTAGGATTAGTATGGCAATCCTTAAATTTTCTCCCTCAGGTAACCTGTATGCTAATACTCTCTTTCACATTTGTTTGTTGCTTGACACATTTTGGGCGCTGGGGTAATGAATAGTAAAAATAGCACCTCTGATGGCAGTATAGTATGCCATAGTCTATTAGTCTTTGTTCACCTTTGCAGAGGATGCTTTAGTTATTAAAATATATCTCACACCAAAGTCCGCAGTTTAAAAGGCTGCAGAGTAGACTTATCACACATCTGGGCCTTTACAACTTGTCTTCAGAGTTGTTTCCCTCACTTCAAGGAGTTTGTGTGTGCTTTTACAACAGTGTTCTTCTATTATTGTTTTACATTATGAAGTCTGGATGACACAAGAATATTAAAACTGGTTTCTGATGGTGACCTCTTTTGGGTGTGATCAGTTCACATAATTATTTTTAATCACTTGAGTAGTTATGTTGGATTATAAAGAGGGGCTAGGACTGGGAAAAAAAAAGAAAAAGAAAAGAAAAAGGAATGATAAAACACAGTCTGTCTAGGCTTCAAAACCCTGACCACAGTCTGCAGACAAAGGACCCAGCATAATGTGTTTTTTCCTTGGTTTGTTTCTGGCTTCAAAACAAGACAGGATGGGCACTTGGCGTTTGGGGGAAGAGGAGGAGACACGTGCCCCAGGGTGCTCCTCTCAGGGCTTGCACACCGTCGTATGAAACAGGAGTGTTTTTATGGTGCTGCACCTTCATCGCTCCACCAAGTGCACTGGTTTCCCCGTACACTTTCAGCGCTGTTAGCTTCAGTGGCTAATGGAGGATGTGGTAGCGAATCCTCATAATCTTCAAACACAAGAAGTATGTGAAATGCATCCACAGCTGCCTCATGTTTCCCACAACAGTTGAGAGATGGGAAAGTAGTTAGACTATTACTCATTTTGTAATGGCCACTGATTTATTCCTGAAGTGGATTTTGCTTCCAGCACTTCTCTAAGTGCATCTCATTCCCTCCCTGGTTCCTCTGGGCATACTGAGAGACCTACTGACTGATACTTCCCAGCTTTGCTCCTGTCTCATATCCTGCTCACTTTTTCTGTCCTGAGAAAGGCAGCAACAGAATCTGCAGCAGGAGTAGCCATGAAGTCCAATGCTAGAAGTTCCATCAAGGATTGCTCTATTTTCTCCTGCATATACAATCATATAAGGATTTGTGATCATTGCAGACTTGTTGCACAAATGTTAGAATTTTTATTAGCAGCCAACATAATTCAGCTTGTTTGCATCAACCCCTGCCACACCCCCAGGGAGATCCAGAAATCTTAGCTTAGAATCACAGCAAAGAGGTAGACAAATTAAGCATTGATGGTCTGGGAAAATCATTGTTAATATCCCAGAGCTACCACAGTCTCCCAGAGAAATGCCAGCCAAGCTCGTTAGTAGTGTGAAACAGAAAACTGTTCACTTTTGTCTCTTTTCCCAAATGCAGCAGTTGTTAGATTGCTGCTCCTTAGCTAACCCCAGTGCTAGGAGCAGTTTGTGTCAGGATAAAAGGGGTGGAAGTAGCACTGCTGCTTCTGGGTAGCGCCTGAGAGGTGCCCAAGTTGGAACTGCCCAATTCAATTGCAACCTTCATTTAGTTCTATTTACTGATAATGAATTTGGTTTATACGTGTTTTGAAGAGGGCTGTTTTCAGCCCAGGTCACTCCGACGATTCAGTTTACAGTACAGTCTCATAGACAATTATACTGGAAGAAGCGAGGATGCAGCATGAGTGAGGGAATATGTGAGAAACCTCTCAAGCAAACTCCGTGGTGGGGAGCCACAACGTGCGGGTTTGCTCTCAGAAGCAATGATACCAAATCAGCGCTTTGATACCACCATTGTGTGAATGTTTTGGACTCCTGTGACATGAATGACAAGTGTGAGTATGTCCTTCACATTGGACCACTATACAAGGAAGTATCTGCCTAAGAAAATACAAGCAGAGCAAAGGAAACACTGGTAGCAGTGCTGCTGTCCAGGAAAGTCACATGTCTTGGTTCCTGATTTATAAAGATTGTAGGGGACCGTGGCAATCAACAGCTCCAGCCTCCCAGAGAACAGAAGACATGGGACTTCCTGAAAGTCATGACATTGGAACTAAAGAGTTTGTTTTTGGAAGAACACATAACCTCAACAGAAAAAAAAGTGCTGTTAGGGAAAGTCTTACTACAACTCTCAGAAAGTTATTTAGCTTTCCTCACAGTAAAAGGCAAAAAACAAGTCCAAAAACCACCACTCACTTAATTTTAGCCTGAATTTACAGTTTCAGCTCCTTCCTAGAGGCATGCCTACTAAGCAATGGTTTCCTGTTAACAAAGGCATTTTAACATTATCCATTAGCCATTTTCAATCCACTTTACATGTTGCATATTCTTTTGTTTTGAGATTTTTTTTATTTCTAAATTAAAATTTTGTCTTAAGTCAGTTATTTTAGTGAAGTCTCTTTCAGCAGTACTTCTATCAATCTTAGCAATCCATGTGCAAGAAAGATGGATTTAATCTCAGAATTATTCTCCATAAATTTAACTTTGCTGGCACTGATTCTAAGTCTGCATTTCAACCATTGTCAAAATAATGGTGAAACTGAAGACTGGTTTTACTGGCTTACAAACCCTTGGACTACTTCATATAGTCTTTCTAAATAAAAATTAATTTTCTTCCAGACTGCCAAATGTTCAAAGGCCTCTTGAAAGAATTTGCATTGAAAGTTCAAGTCAGTCTTTACTCATTTCTTCTTGAATGCTTGAATGCAAATTATTTGGATTTGCTGATTTTAAAATATCTGACTTTATTGTTCTTCAGAAACCTTCAGACTCACTCTGCTGAAATTTGTTTCATCACCTTTCATCAATATAACAAAAATATATTTTTGTGAATTTTTCTCACATTTGGGATAGAAATGTATGCTGAACACTGCCTTTTCTACCTAATCAGACACTTCCATTTCCACCGGAAACAGTAAAATCTTTAGAACTCTTTGTAGTTCTGCTACATACAACCCCCCCATCAGTGTCCTGATGAGACAAATTCTGATCAACAGGGAAGAGCAAGCCACTGTCTCTTGAAATCACAGAAGTTCAGAATTCAGCATTCTACCGGTTGGTGATATTCAGTAACGTCTTTTGTTTGTATCGTTCTCTTTCCTTCTCTCTCTTAGCTTATGCTTTCTCTTTGGAATATTTGTAACCTTAAATGAATCTGATTTCTACCTTCTGCTTAGTGAATTGGGTGGTGCTACCTCTAGAATTTTTCATGTACAGGAAGAATTTATATGTAGAAATAATGTAAACCTGACAGATGTTCCCTGGCACCCCATATTATTATGTATGATTTTACCAAGAGAACAAGATTCTTTAATGCAACATCAGAGAGCCTAGGAGTATTCCCAATAACCACAGTGTCATGTGCATAGTGAAGTCATGACTCTCTCCTGAAGAACGGGCTTCCCTTCTTTTACTTCTCAGCAATGGCAGTTCAGACTTACCTGCTACAGAGCACTGGGGGGTTTCTCTGCAATTCTTTTTTTTTTTTTTTTTTTAAATAGAACCTTTAATGTGCTCTAAAAAGCCTTTCTAACTTGAGTTTTCTCTCAGTGTTATTAATTTTTTTATTACAGATCTTGTTATTTTCAGGGTTCCCAAAGGACCTATTAACAGCAGACTTTTATGTAAAAGAAGCATGGTTAAACTGGTGAAAATAACTGTGCACAAGTCATAAGTAAGTAATATAAGCTGCAGCAAGGATACTGTGTGTTGTTTTAATTTCCAAAATAGCAACAGTTCAGACATTTAATTGCATTTTTTATGACTTTTTTTCATAGCTGCCTAGTGTAAAATATGTTGGCAGTAATATATAACTGCTAACAACTTTTAAGTTTCTTAAGCTGGCATTAGATTTCTTATCCTATTGGAAAGGAAGGTCACAATGTACTCTTCATCCTTATGAGGAAAAAAATGTATATCTCTGTTTTTATGTTCTTATAACATCAGTACTACCTGAAATCTTTTCTGCAGTGAGAAAGATACAGATAGTGAATTATTTGTGTCTTCTGACAGTCTTAGGTGCGTAAAGGGAGCTTTTCCACAAAGGGATTTGATGAGGAGCCAGCTCAGCTTAATTTTGCAGTAACTGGCTGCTAGTGCCATGGACATGCAGATCCTGGGGTCCCTGACCACCCTGCCACTGCACAGCGCCAGGGCACCGGAGTGCCATGCCCCTGTCCAGGACCAGCCTGGAGATGTGGTGCCCCTTGGAGCTTTTGAGGCCCTGCCAGCACAGGGTCACAGGCACAGGCTGCTGCTCCAAGGCAAAGCTGTGGCCACTGTTCCAGAGCAGCATCTCTCCACGTTTCTAATCACCTTGAGATAAGCAGCCAGGAGACTGCAGAGCAAATCTGATGGAGCGGTCTGATGGACGTGTCTTTTCCCCGAGACTTGGGGGCAAGAGTTCAGCAGCTGACAAATGTGTCCTTATTTTTCTCTTGTTCCCTGTTTTTGGCTTTTTTCTCTTCCCTACCCCCTCAGTAACATTGATAGGGGAGCTTTTCATGTGCCCTCGACATTCAGCTCACTGGTAAAGGCACTTTTGGGTTGGAATTCCCTCTGGGATTTAACTTTGTAGCAGCCTACAGTAACCTCTAAGGTTCTTCTTGTTACGGAGGACCAGGATGATCAGAGCCAGGTGCTTGCCCTAAAGCTTTGGCTCAAGCATCATATCAATATATTGGATCTGAAATTAAATAAATGAGGGGGAGGGGGGGCAGAGAGAGGGAGAAGGAAGAGGGATAAGGCTTCTTTACTGGGCTGCTCATTATCCAACGATGCACCAACATTACACAGCAATGAACTTTGCTATCACATTTGAAAACACAGCAGATGTGTACTGTTCACGGAACATTCGAGAGACAAGAACATCGAGTTTGTTTTCTCCATGCACACAGGCTGTAGCCCTGAGTTTGCTGAATAGTTTGGTGAATTTGACAGGCATGGGATCAGCACTTTTTGCATCTGGATCATAATTAATATAAACAGGATGACAGAAAATCTTTTACTTTATACTGTAAAAAAGCAGATACAAGATGATGCCCTAACAGACAGACTTGTAGATACCTGGAAAGGTAGTGTGTTGTTTGAATTAGTTTCAACTTGATGTAGTATTTAAAAATTCTTACTAAATCTCTCATCATTTTCTGCTCCAATGTTGAAGCCTGCTTCTCTAGACTCCCTCTCCCTGTCCCCCTGCCCCAACTGCAAAGATAATTTTCACCTGAGCTCTCTGTTCATCTTCCACTGACTCTCTTCACTGCCTCAAATGCGTGCTACATGACTTCTCTCCATGATCCATCACTGTTTATAACATCTTGCTGCCATATCCCACTTGCTGTTAGGGCTGGGAAGCTGCTTCCAGTCAGTCAGTTTTGCCAGTCACTATCCACATCTCCCTATTTTCAAATAAATTTCAAACAAACATGTCTTCTCCTACACTGCTCCCATCTCTATCCTACTGGTCCTACTGGCTCTTATTGTGCAGGGATACAGACTGTAACAGTGCTTAGCTTGGTCTCTAATACCAACCTATACAAATATTAATACCCATAATAGCTTATAAGGATGGGAAACTGAGGTAGACGAAGGTGCCATTCTGCCATGCCTATAGCTGTATTACAACCACCTCTCCCTCTGTTTGCTGGGCCATGCCAGAAAGTGGACCCTGGCATCCAGCTCAGATGATGGCAACTGGCTCATGCCTGTGTTGTTCCTGGCTAGCATCCTTTGGGGAAGAGCATGGCCTTCCACATGCTGGAGGAGTCAGTCATGTCTCCTCTGGATGCTCTGTACTCCCAAAACACCTAACTGTAATTTCTGTAGTACTGAAAGGTGCAGAGGGGTTAGATCATTTTTAAAACATTGCGGAGAGGGTGAATGTTCTGTGCCTTGTGGGGTGGCGCAAAATTGGATGGAGACTTCTGGGGTAGTGCTAGAAGCCTGTCCTGGACAGAAGCATGGAAATTTACCTCTTCTCATACAAAACTGCTGCCTGGAGTGTCCCTTGTGTGAATTACTCAGCTAGCTCTTCTTGGGTTGCTTCAAGGATGGAATTAACTGGCTAATTAGAAAGGAACCTATGTATGAAGTATCGCAACTGAAGCATGGATTATGTAGACACCAGGGTGTACAATAAACAGGGAGTACATCAGACTGGTTAGCTAGCCGCAGAAAGGACTAAATCCCATCTCTAGAAACAATCTGACCACTGAATTTAAAGATCTTCCTTCTCTGCTTCACTTTTTCAGTCGTTTTCATGCCAGTAAAGAGATACACGACTTCTCTAAACTCATAGCAAGGTATTAACATCAGCTACCCGTACATCTTGCCACTTTCTCTTCCTCTTTGTCTTCCACCCGCTGACTCCTTTCTCAATCACTGACAGTATGCTAGGGAGTTGTATTTATTAGGATCCAGTAATGCATTACACATTCCTCCACGTGATGCACTTCTAATTATTCCCTTGGGGATTATTCAAGCAATACTTTACGACTGTTCAGGTTAATGGCCCAGTGATTCATTAGACAAGACTTTCTTGGAAAGTAATTGATTGCATTAATTGTTTCACTGAACAGTGTGAACCACCGCTGCTACATGGCTTTCCCAGCACTGGCCCAGAGCTTCTACCAAGGCAGCATCAACGGGGCAGGTTGCTGCTGTAGGTGCATTGGATCTTCTTGTTTTCCTTTGCCCAAGGCTGTTCTCTGCTTCCATTGACACTCTTTGACTCTAATTCCTTCAGGAGATCTCTGATGTCACCTCAGACCAGAATGGGTACTGGGGTGTGGGGGGGGACGTTTAGATGTTTAGCAGGCAGTGCTGAAGTCTGCCTGCTCTTTGGCACTGACCAGTATTAGGCTACTGGATAGTCTGACTCACTGAGGTTGAAAGAAAGAGCATTTTGCAACACTTTGTTATGCTCAACACAGCAAATGGCTTGGTGAAAGTCATATTGCTTAGAGTGAAAGCACCTATGATTTAAGTGGCTCTCACAACTGCAGTGGAGGTGAAGACTGAATGGCCTGCAACAGTGAGAGAGAAAGGAGAATGGCAGGGGCTGGAATGACCATCTCTTATATCATGTACCCCATTTTTCACATGGTAATGTTCCCCTTGCTTTTGCTGCAATGCTCTAAGGAAGACAAACAATAACAATACAGCTCCTGTTATACCTGAGATGTAAACCAGCATGCTGGCCTATGCAAGCCCTTCATTTTCCTGCCCTTCCACAATGCTGAGACACCTGCTTCTGGGGCTTGGCTTTAGGGTTAACGCTAGTAATGGCAATGGAGCAGGAACTTCAAGCCTGTGGGTGCCTGGATGGGTTTCTGCAGGATCTTCCAATTTCTGGTTCTAGTTGTCTCTGATCAGCAATTTATAGCCACCCCCTTCCTAGTCTGGCAGCACAAAAGCTGACGTTCAAGACTAATTCCCTCTGGCGTGTGACTCATCCGAACAGCTTTGTGCAGGCTGCTCTGCCTCCTCTGTAGCTCTGAGGGCCCATTCCAGTGCATCAGAGACTTTTGCTGGAGCAGCGCTGATGCTGAAGTATATGCGTGACACCGTATGTGCTTCAGTGATGTGGGCAATTGCTGCATCCAGGTGACAAAAGGAAGGTTTCTTTTTCGAATTAGGTCACCATAGAACACCTTGTCCCAGGACCAACAGTAGGAACTCCGTGACTTAAGGAGCAAAAACTGGTGCTTTGAGTGTGCAAACTATGTTGCTGTGAGCATGTGGGTGGCATGGCCTGGGCAGGGAATAGCTGTGCTTACAAGCAACCTTTCCTAGATGGCATCACATGGCTTGGCACACCTGTGTGCAACGTCCCTCAGATGTAAAGATCACCTACCACCACACAAAGAGAGGCTGTCACGGAGAGACACAGAGATACTGCTGAAGACCATTGCAGCCAGCACTGTGCTGTTTCAACGGGAAAATGTGTGCCACCAACAAAATAAGTATTTATTGAAGTAAAACCAATGCAAGCCATGGCTGCAAACCTCTACATCAATTATGCATCCTTGCTTATTAAACCAACACTTTGGCAGTGGTGATTGTGATCCTTACAGGATCTAGCCTTACAAAACATAGAATGTATATCAGGCAACCTAATTTCTGAGCAGTTTAGGGGTCAGACCAGAGAAATTTGGCAACTTGTAAGACAAATATAGCCCAGGAGGCTATAAATTAAGGTTACAAATTGTCGGAGACTTGGTGATAAGGAATACGCAGTTGGAAGTGTCATAGATGGTAACCTTTTGTAATTATAGTTTGCTTAAATACTCCCTTGGAGACGTCATCATTATAATTTACTCTTCCTTAGAACGTTATCTTTGTGAGGAGTCATGGTGATTGATTACTTGGTGAGTATCTGAGCAGTCAAATGGGGAACAGTTGGGTAACGTCTAACAGAGAGGGAAGCAGTATCCCTAAATCCTGAAAATTCCTGACAGGACAGTCCTCTAGATATTCTGTACCTGATTGAACTGCTTTGCCTGGCATACAAATAATGTTGTTATATCTGTTCTTGAAACCTGCACACCCTATAAAGAACATTGCCCGCGTATTTGAACACTGATCTGCCAAACACATAAGGAAAGCACCCTACTGAAAAAACAACAATAAATCAAATTGGAGGACACTTCAGAATTTAAAGCTGCGGATTCTGAAATGCCTCATTGTAGACCATTTTTTTCGTGAAAAGACATATGAAACTTTTTCTTACTAATGGAAGAGGAATAAAGACTACTGGTCAGAGCAGTGGCCTGGGAGCCAGGCCCTGACGACTGCTGGGGTGCCCAGCCATACTGGATCAGACCACATGTCTGCTGTCCTATTTCTGATGGTGGCTGTCATGGATGTTGAAGGAAGACCGTAAGACCAGAACCTGCAAACAGCACTTCTTCCCAAGGTGTACCTTCTCAGACTCCAAACATAGTGGTCGGGGGACGTCCCAAGCTGGGGGGGATCATGACAACTCCCCTTGTCCTAGGGTCCCTATAGCCATGGGAAGCTGTTTGGGTTGTGGAGGAACTGAACCTTCATTGCTGTCCGGTGGTCATATGTGTTTGTGTGTATGTATAAATAATCCATGTGTTTGTCTGTGGGACATGCAGAGTGAAGCAGTCTTTCAGAGAGATGCAGCAAGACTGGCTTTAGAGAGCAGTCAAATAATAACCTCAATTAGTCTGAATTTGGAAAGTAGAATATATGTTTGTTGTATGAAAATGTAGCATCACTGTCAAGAAACAAATACCACAAATGGCATACTATTGTTTTTGGGTGACTGAAGAAAGTTATTTGGTACTTTGGAATCAGTAAATTCAGCTTAAATGATGCAGCTCAAGGCAATCCCAACTGATCATTGTTTTAAAAAGTATATAATATTCAACAAAAAGCTTTAAAAAGAGATATCTTAGACACAGTATTGATGTCAAGGGAGAGTAAAATCTTCTTTGAACTTCCTGCCAACTGCTAGTCACTTACTGAAGTTTTATAGCAGTAGCTTAGTAGTGGCAGCCTTCTGTATCTGTCACATCTTGTTTTATTTGCATCAGAGGCTATAATTATATTCATACAAACTTTACCTTATTTCAAAAGTTGAAAGCAGCCCCTGATTTATGCTCCCTACAAGGCAATTCTTTCTCTTCTGGATGTAATATGTCACAAAAAAGAGTGAAGCTGCAGCATTGCTGCTATCCCTCTGCCTCCTCCATGCATGCCTTCAGGACACTGCAGATACATTAAACAGTGACAGCAAGCCCTGGCTTCTTTCCCCTCTCATGCAATGCTCCCACTCAGGGGCTGCCTGTGCCTTCACACTAGAATTTGTAAGTGATGACTTCTCAGCAGTGCTAAAACATGTCCCTGGGAACCTGTACATGTCTAGTCCTTTGTGCTCGCAGGAAACCCCTCTGGGGTACAGCAAGGCCCGAAGGGGTAACCAGTTACTCCATCTCATTAGCACAAAGGTGAAGAAAATGAACAGACACAACCATAAGCATGGACTAAAGGCCAAAAGAAATTGTGTACTTGACCAAGCTGATGGTGGCTTTGGGGGAAGGTATCTCTCTGGCCATGAATCTGTGGGTAGCCCAGGCACTGAGGTTGCTGTCCTCTACCAGAGCCCAGGTAGCCATCGGCATCTGTGTATCCGTCTGCCAGCACTGGGGTCTCACCCTTTGCTGTCACTCTGGATGGTGAAGGGCTCCTTTGTCCAGGGAAGGTCACAGTGGGGCGGGGGCTGTCAGACACAGGTCTTGGGGTGGGTTCTTCCAGCACAGGTTATTCATGCCATGAACGTAATGTGCTTGTCTATTCTGGAGTGTGGGCCATGCCACCACTGGGAAGTACTGGTCCAGGGTGCAGGGAACGGCAAAACCAGAGGTGGCCCAGGATGCAAACTAATGGTATGGTGAGGCTGATGGGAGGGCTGTGCAAGAGCCCCGATGGAGGCTGGGGGTGGCCCTGTGATTGCAAAGAGGCTGCACGTTGAAATTTTAAAGTACAAGGAATGGGGAGGGCATCAGAGCATTGCAAACTCCTCTGTCCATACCCTGTGTGTTTTTGGCTAAAGCGATGACAACCTTGTTTGATCTGTTAACTTCCCACAAAAAAATTTCTAAAATAAATTGTGGACAATAAAGCTTTTCTGAGAGGGCAGATGTACACCACCAGTGCTCCCATTTCAAAGACACTGGTGTGAAAAATTTGCCTCTAAACTACTGAATAGTCCTGCAGTATCCCTTACTCCACTTTTACAGAAATTCAGCTGCACATCCTGTCAAAATACCATTAGCTGACTAGAAAGATATGGCTTTTGGCTAAAAGATTAAAATGAAGATTTATGGCCTGTGATGCTTCTCCCTAGGGTCATTTCCCAAATTTTCATGCAGAAGGAGTGGGGTGACACTGTCTCCTTTCCATATGCATGTTCTGACTTTTTTTTCAAGCTTTCTGCTTATTGTGTCTTAAAACTCCTTTAAAAAGATTATTGTGAAGACTCTTAGTGTTGTCAGTAAACATGAAGCCAGCTTTCAGTTGCTGAGCAAGGACTTGTCTGAGGTTGGCTGGTATGTAAGAATCAAACATTCAAAAAGAAAAAAAAAACCTGTAGAAAAAATTTGAGCTGAATACTCCCAGAATGTATTTCCTATGCACAAATATTGCATGGGTTTAAGTTTCTAAATGAATTGGGTTTTTACATTTCTGTAGAAACAACTGGGAAAGGAAGGCCCACCTCAGAAACCATCCCTGTCAGTTACAATGTGTGGAAATGCCAGGCTTTGTGACTTTCTGCTTCTTTTTATTTTATGTCATTATCATGGAATTCATGGCCTAATCAGCTCTCATAATGCACAAGTGGCAATCATAATAAAGGCAGAATTCAGGGTCCCTGACCAAGATGAAGGGGTCCTCAGCTATTTGTGACATGGCAATAGAAGGCAGTCCCTTGCCCTGAGGTCCACAGCTAAACAGGTAAGACAAGGAGTGAGAGCACAACTGGTATTGCTTGACTGAACAGGAACCAAGGATCACAGAGATTAAGGGCTTGAGACAGAGTCAGCTGCAATCAAGGTCAAATCCAGACAGCTACTTTCAAATGTGAATGAGACTGAAGTAATCGACCCAGTAAGATGGAGAGGGTGCTCCTGGCCCCGCAGCAGAAGTCTCAGTTGTCTCCCCAGTTCAGCACTTCTACCACAAAATCAGCCACGGGGTATGCATGTGAACGGGTGTTTACTGGGAAACAGTTAGAGCTCTCCTAACTGTGGGAGAAATGGAGAAAACTTCCAGCTTGATTTCAAAGGCAGGCTCACATGCTGCCTTCGTAGACAGAAACATCCAAAATCTCAGTAGCAGGCATCTCCAAACTACATGGCTCAGTGACTTGATCTGTATTTCAGAAGCTTCTGCTGTCTTCCTTCCTTAGCTGACATCCCTGTCTGGCCTTTGAAGGACAGCCATTACCTTGCTTTATGCATTAGAAACATCCTGAGCACCTGTCCGGTGGCACTCAGTGGCCTTTTAGAGTGCAGCATCCCTCCTCTGCTTTGGCTGATGTGCCTTCTCACAGAAACACCCACGTAAGCAATGTCTGCAGCAGTAGCATAGAGTTAAAATTCAGAGTGACACGGGAAATCTTGGAAGGATTAAATTGCAGGGAGGTTGCTAAATGTGTTTAAGAACTGGGAACAGTTGGCAAAACTGCACAATTTATCCTGTGCATCAGCTTTCCCTTCCTATATTTCCTATTAAATGTGACAAGCCTGATAAGGGCATGCTTTTATCTGTGATTTCTGTGCATGCCCAGGAGTGAACATATGGTTTCTTGTGGGTACACTTGGGGGTCAGTTAACCATTTACAAGGAAAAACTGCTGCTTGGGGCGGAGTGAGGTGTGAGCAAACACCCCAGCTGGGCAACGAGCCCGTGAGGCTGGGCCCATGCACACCTACATTTACCCATAATCTTTGCATAGGTCACTGTGGAATGAATGATTGGCACGTGAGAAGGATGGCCAGAAAAGCAGCGTGTAGACCCATTTGGCAGGTTCCTTCTGAGGCCGTGACAGAGAGCTTCAGAGAGGGAGCAGCACTGGGCAGGCACCAGACCCCCTGCGTTTCTGAGCTGCTGCTGGACCTGAACTCCCCAGCATCTTCCCAGGGAAAAAGATTCCCTTCTGAAATCCCTGTTGCTGCTTCCAGCCTGTCACTTCCCCAGCAGCTTCCCAGACCCTCCATGGCCGCGGTGAGATTGCTGAGGAAACGCGGGTCATGGGAGGCTGCAGGAGGAGCAGGCCTCCGGAGCTGGTGCCCAGCGAGTGGGGCTGAGGAATTTACAGCCCTTCTACTGCTCACACTTTATTTCTCTCCATGGTTGTTGTTATTGCGCAGGCTGTGAGCCTTCTGTGTTGTGTCAGCCAGAGACCTCGGGCGCAGGAGGAGAGTGCTTTCCAGTGCCATGTTTGTTGCTGCTGTTCTGAGTTTCCCATCTCTGAACTTGGGGAATATTTCAGCTCCCGCGCAGGGCGTATTGATGTCACGAGCTCAGTGTTGTGGCTGCAGTGAGTGGGGGATTTGTTCGGGGGGGGGGCCAAGGTGTGCACGGCTGCCATCCGCCCTGGAAGGAGGCATAAACCAGAGCCAGCAACTGCAGCCTGTGCTCTCGTGCTGGCTGCTGACCCCGCGACACGGGGAGGGGGACAACAGCCCCTTGCTGTTGGGCTCTGCCATTGTAAGACTATATGCATTTCTGCATTGCTCATAAACAAATGTATCTAAAACACCACACTTTATATCCACTTACAATTCTGAATACCTTTCCATTTATCTAAAGCTTGCTGAGGTGAGTTCCTATAAGGGAAGACTTATTTCATTTCCATGAAATGTTTATATTTTCTGGGAAGTTTCTCTCTCACCTCTTTAAATTTTACTGCAGTTGGCGTGCAGCCTGCAGCAGGGTCCTCCCAAGGAAGCTGGTGAGGCAGGGAAGTTCAAGAGGGACTATAAATTTCAAACTCTCTGGGTTAGAATAATTTAAGTGCACCAAGTTCTTAACCTTAAAGGATCAATACTGAGTTATTTTTTTTCTTGTAGTACTGTAAAATTCGAGCTAAGAAAAAAACCTAATGAAAAAAAAACCTAGCCCCAAACCAAAACCAACCCCCCCAAAACCAAAGTAAATAAAGATTGTATGTGGACAGGGGATTGATCCTGAACTATGTTTCTGGAGTTTCAAATTATATTGTCAGAAGGATGTCTGTTTTGGCTGTTCATGAGAATAACCATCTCGGGAAGGTTTTCTTTATAAAAAAATATAAAGACCCATGACCTAGTACTCATCCTTGCAAAATGGATGTAGTTCTCTTTCTGCATCTAATTTCTTTGTTTAAAGCCCAGAAGGGACTTGGCCTTTTCAGCACCGATTTTTGGAGTGGATTAGGGCTGGCAGATATGATATGTCCCCATGGGTGATGAGGCTGTGCCTGTACAGACCGCTTTTCTGCACTTCACCCTGCTGCAAGTATGTTTTCTGATTAGTTTGCTAAATGTCTAACTTACTCTCAAGCATATATATGTACATTTTATGCCTTATATTCTCTTGTATGTCGTTTGTATTAAAGAAGGTATTGACTAACCTGTTTTCTTCTCAGAATATTAATGAACTACCTCAGTGAAACCTCCAGCAGTATCTTCAGGCATTCACATTTGCTTTGGGAATAAAAACAATACCTTCAAACGTGGCTCACAAAATTTTACTAAAAACCACACGAAGAATCCCGATACAGTATAAAATTTCAGATGTTTATCCAGCAGATATGTAAGGTAAATGCATCTTAAAGGGAAGATTTAAATACCATATCCTGTTTATTATTTCAGCCAGAACTTGGGGTTAGCATTTTCCATATTTTTCCTGGTGACATCACAAGCACTTAAACCAGGTTTTAAAATCTTGTTTTAGCAGGATACGTGAGATCATCAATCTAATATGGGAAATATAGGACCCTGAGGTCAATATTTGACAAGTCAGTGCAGGAGAAGCTGTTTTATAAAATACAAATTCATGTTTAACCTCTAACCCTACACACAGTTTCCAATAATAATTTTCAGTCTGAAACAGTTCTGTCCCATGGCACTCCTGCAGCCTCCAAAAATCACACTCATCTTTTATATTCACCAAAGGCAAAGATTCTTCATCGAAGCTATTTCTAGTCAGAACTGCATCAGCTGTGCTGTGGCTGAGGGCTGTGCCAGCTGAGTGTGGCACATGCTTGCAGGAGGTACCAGCTGCCGTGGGGGCAGGATGCTGCTGAGTCCCCCTCTCCCAGGGAAAAAATGACAGGGAGTGAAAAGTGCCAATACAGGTTACATTTATTCTGGTATTTAAACACTTCAGGGTCCTGGAATTAATTCGTACCTACTGTCGAACTGTTAGTGTGGTCTGTGACCCAGTCCTGGTTTAGGCCATTCTCCAGTTAATTCCCAGGCATCGTTTGGAAGTTAACCCAGTTTGGGAACTGCTCTCACTATGGATTTTCTATGTGGCTGATGTTTCTGCAGACTGAGATGAACAGTGCAGACACCAGTGGCTCTGTGCCATTTGTCCTCAGTGCCACTGTCACTGGTGTTTTATTGATGCGTGTGCAGCCTGCCTGTCTGAGATGTACACTCCTGTCTGGCACGGTTACTCCAACCCAAATGGGCCCTGGCTTGCTGATCTCATAGCTGGCACCCCTGAGAAGCCCTTGATCAACCAATCTTCTCAGTGGAATGTCACCTGACTGAGGGACACTACTGTCCGTCCAGCACAGCAGACTGAACTTGTACTGTGGTGCTGTCACTTACCTTCTTGTTCCTCACAGCTTGCCCCACAGTAAAAATGGGGAGCTGAACAGGGTGTGTTTTGGGTCTCTCCAGGAGCAGCACTGTAGAGAAAATTCTAAAGTTAATCTTCTGGATACCCTCGCTTGATCTGGGATTACAGAGATGGAGCTCGTTTTGGCGTCTTACCTAGAAACTCCATTTGTGGATGCCAAGAACTACTCAGAAAAAATAAAGGATACCTTGTGTGGTAGTGTCAAGGTTTTCTATATAGAAAGTATCATCTTTACAAACTAGATCCACAGCACAAAACCACCCAGTATGCACTCTACTAGGAATTTTGCAGAATCTGCAGATCCACCTGCCTATCTGCTGCATTTTGTGGCAGCACTCGGTGCTAGACCCAGGGAGGGTGGAAGGAATGCGCTGTCTCGCGTGGATGCCGGGCAGCAGCTGCAGGTACGCAGCAGGGATAGCTGCTGGCGCTTCTGCTGCTGCCATCTCTGCAGGCTCAGTGCCCCCAGAACCACCATCTCGGTTCTGGTAAGGCGCCTGCTTTTCACTGACAATCCAAGCCTTGCCAGACTTTAAGAATCTAATCTAATCTCTGTAAAAGTCCGGGAACAAACTGTACTGACACCTCTGCCTTCTAAGGACTTGGAATACAGGGTGAAAGTGGCAGGGTTTCTCCTGATAAAATGTTTAAATTGGGAAATTTCAGACAGTTTTGTAAAGGGACAAAATAAACCAGTGTATTAGATTTAGCTATTATCTAACAACCCTATTCTGTATGTTTTCTGCCATTTTTTTCTGGCAGATTGTAACTCCCAAAGTCATCTCTGGGCAGCGAGATAAACTATGAATTCATATTCAGAAATCCCCCCTTGACCTATGAGTGGACTTTCTGAGGAACCGAAAAATAGCAGAGGTAGAGCAGAGTTAGTGTTCATGGTGCTTTGGGTCATGTCATCTTCAGGTGAAACTGGTCTTACCTGTCATCGGCCAGCTGAAACCAACTGGGACCACTTACCAGCAGTAAGAACCACACTTGGCTCCCCAGTGTGCATGCAGCCACTGCCTCTGTATTTTATCCACAAAAAATACCCCAAACATATTCTAGCTGAGCATGTTGAAACCTGCCACAGCCTTTCCAATAGCTGACTGACAGCATAACAGGGCAAAGGTTTGTAAAACTGCAGCCTGCTGTTCTGCAGGAGCATGCATGGCAGGAGCCAAAGCAGAGATCCATGCTAATGTAATTTGTCCTCCCATAGCTTTCAAGATAAGACGGGAAATGTGGTATTGATTTACCTAGTAAAAGTGACACCCCCCAACATGCGGAATCCATCCCTGCTTGTCACTCAGTGCTGCTCTGCCTTTTTGGACAAGGCTGCTTGTATGTGTGAAGTTATTAAGCAGAAACATATTGCCCAGCCTGACTGTCAGAGCCAGCTTCAGAAAGGGCAGGTGTCAGGCCGATTCAAAGAGCATGTGAAAGAGCAAATAGCACTTAGCTGTAAGCTGCAAATCAGGCTGCAGGAATGTCTACAGACACTCAAATCTAAAGAGACATATTTCTATTCCAGGACATAAATCCCACAAGATGGTTTAATTAATAATTAACTCAAGCTGCTTTTAATCCATTTTCTTTAATCCAACAAACCTAAGGAGTGCTTATAATATGCTTATGAGCTTATATTGTGGAGAAAACCCTACAGGAGAAAAAGCTCAGGAAATCTATCCACAACTAATCACGTAGGGAAGAGAAGTGGTCACTGGCTCTCGCTTTGTGAGTGTCACAGTTTTCAAGTCTATCTAGTAGATAATGAAGGCTGATAACAGTCAGCTGGTTAGCAGTTCCTCCCAGGGCCTGGGGACTTCTGGTAATTAAGGCCTGAGCAGAATGGAATGGGTATTTGCCCTTTGTTGATATTTAAACGTGTGAGAGTTGAAACTGTGTCTAGGACCAGTGTTAAATTGGGCTGTTTGTATGGTGAGGCCACTCGGCGTTCTTATCACCCTTCCTCTCTCTCCTGTCAGCTCCGTGGAGCTGGTCACTGCAGGGGCAGCGGGTGACCCCGCCGGACGCAGAGCCAGCGGGCTGCAGCCTGCTCGGAGTGGGCAGCCACAGCAGGCTCTGTAGGCAAGTACCTGAAGGCAGAAGCTGGTAAGCTCTGTACTCACATGGAAAGGAATAAGTAAGTGGGATTAGCTGGGTAGTTTACAGACCTGTGAGCCTGTCAACAGTCACAGGAATAATCTGCACCAGCTCAGATGAGATTCAGTCAGTAAGAATGCAAAAGAATTGTTACTAATGCTGATTACCTGGGCTATGAAAACCAAAAAGTTTTTCAACTATCTGAGATTATTATTTTTTGCTATGAGAAAACATGGACATCCATAATTAAGGGCTGATGTGAAAGGAGGATTTATCCTGGGGAAGGCTGGCCTACGTATTTCCCCTTAGCATTTGCTAGTGACCGTGGCTGGGCAGGGGACGACAGGAGAGAAGGAAGGAGCCTTGAACACTCTGGCACAGCCGTTGTGGTCTGCGTGGGTAGGGTAACAACATGGGCAGAACAGACTCGAGTATGTCACCTGGTTTGGTACCATCTGCCAGGCGCCTTACCTGCCCAGAAGGTTTCCCTCTTGCTTGGCACCCTCAGGGGCACAGCCTCGGGGCCAGGAGCTCCACAGCAGCAGAGTCCCGCTGTAGGGAAGGCTCTTTTGTCAACAGAGATTTCCCTGATGTTTTGCAATTAAACACAGTATCAGTAAGAGACTTAAGATGGGGCTTGTTCAGATATTCCCTATCTTTCTTTGTCTCTTGCAGAGGTGCCATCTCCTGTCATCATAATCATCTTAACCACACAAAGTAAGTGTTTGTGGCACTTCTGACACTGAAGAAATAGTGATCTTCATTGGTAAATGGCCTTACTAGAAAATAAATCAGTTTAGTCTTTCTAGTTCATGCTGGGTAGACCCCCTGCTTCAGATGATTTTTCAGCCAGGAAAGTAATTCTGTAAAAAATTAATTACAGGCTGTGGTCATTATGACTACTGTGAGAAAAACCGTTTGAAATCCTTTTCTTTGTAAAAGAGATTTTTCTGGGATGATTACGACTTGCAGAGGCCTTGCTTGCATGAACGTCTCTCTAGTGAGAAGGAAAAGAGAAAGGGACACGGAGGAAATACTATTTGTGACCAAGGTGATTCCTAAACTGAATATTTTTGACACTTGTTGGCAGGTCCAAGGATCTTAGATGAGCAACAGCTTAAATGTCCTTGCAAGCAACTTACTCTAATAGCAAAAGTTTCCTTTGCAGTGGCAAATAACATGAGCTCCAGAGCAAGATGCAGAGCACTCTCTCGGGTTACCTCTGCTGTGTGATCTAGCATAGCAGAACGAGCAATGCAAACAATAAATAATGACAGAATCAAAAAGCATGGAAGCCCTTTTCCTGTAACAATATATATCTTTTAGTGAAACACTCTGATCTCACAGAAGTAATGCACCATTATGCCCCTGAGGCCACTCCTCTGATTCCACATTTTATGGACTAGCTCTTTATTCCTGAATTCAGCAGATGCACGGCTTATAACTGGTCCCAGCATGGAATGCATCACAAGCAGCTTGTCTATTACAAGTGACCTGCAAAGAAGAAGAAATAGTGTTTGTATCCTCTGTAGCATTTTTAAGGCTGAAAAAGAAGACTTGGAAGATTTCTTTTTTCTGGATCCTGCATATTGCTCCCTATTAAGTATCTGGAATATAAAAAAACCTGAAGACTCATCACTTTTATTTTTCTGTTGGAGGGGTGGAAATAGAGGATGAGTCATGGAAATCCTTGGGAAGGACTCTGATTGAACAGTAAGACAAATAGAAATTATCTACAACTGCTCTCTGGGATTTTGGCTGAATAATCCTTCTCACGTGGATTTTTAAAGGCTTCGCTAACAGTATGATTTTTAAAAATGATCTATTTAAACTCCTGTGGAAAGTTTTATATGTTGGTTTTGGGTTTTTTTCCCAAGAATTCTGTTCAAACAATCCTTAGTCTTTTCCTTTTTAGTAAGAGATTATTGTATTCCTTGTTGTTATAGCATAGTATACACTAAGTAACCACAGAAGCCTTATTATGTCCTCAAAAATGGTATATTGTACAGCTGTCCTTCCAGATTACAGATCCTTCTATCTAGTGATTACTTCTGGGGTACAGTGGTGGGCTGTGTGCCAGGTTTAAATTGAAATACTAGAAATGATGCACAACCTGTAATTCCAGTTAACATCTACCCAAATACCTGAGAGAATGCCAGACAAATCTTTGCACATATGTGTGTGTGTTCACCTATATATATATATATATATATACACACACACACACACACACACACACACATATATATGTATATGTGCAAGTCACTGCAGAAATGTTTTGGAATACCTGGTCCACGTGACTGTTAGAAGCACGAGCATCCTAGACCGATGGAAAACAAAGGCTCCAGCTGGCACTGCCCAAGAGCTGGGCTTTGCCTTGACTTGTCTTGGTTGCCAAGTGCCTGTCTCCCATGGAAATTAACAATAGTTAGTTCCTGGTCAGTTTTGAGATGTGTTTCTGATTGTGACTTGGCTATGAGCAGCAAAGCCAGTCTCCTGTATGCAAGGTCATATTGCTTTTTGGCAGGCGATACTGCATCGGCCACCGACAGAAGCATAATAAGCTCCAAGAGGACCTAAGCAGCATTACTTTAGGATCTTTCCACTTCCAATATTTTTCATATTGTTACAATCCCAAAATTCTGCAGCTTAGTCATAACAATATAGGCTGCTTTAATTGCTTTCTCCAAATTTTCTTCATCACACCCTTGTCCATTTCATTCCCAAAGCTTATTTACAGCTCTGCTTTCTCAGTGTTTTTGGACAAGTATTTCAGACAGACATTGTGGAACTGTTCAAAGCAAACAGTGATCTGTAAGGGGAATGCTGAATGGAAAAGGATCCATATATGCATGTGCCCTGGTTAAACACCACCTGCACACTGTGTCATGTCTCAGTTGTGGCATCGCGTGGGGACTCTGATTTCCACTGTAGACTGACTATTCTGTAACAAGACACCAAAGCATATGGCACAAAGCAGAGCTAATATTTTCTTTGTCTCTTGTTTTCCTTCTGCTGGCTCCAGCAGCCTCCTCTGGCCTACCCACAAAAGCCAGCTTTGTACGTGAAGACACAGCAGCCCAGTGGTTTGCCTCCATAATTCCTACATGGAGATAAAAAAAAAGCAGAAACAGTGGGGAGCTGTGAGTTAAGGAAGACGTTATACTGTGGTGTGTTTACTGAATGAACATCCGCAACCTTAAAAAGTGTGTTCAGGTTTGGTAGAGGACAGGCATAATAGAGAACTGGTAGTTTTGATTCCTTCACAGGAAAGACTGAAACTGTGCTCTGCAGTTAAGAAGTACTGATGATATAATGAATATTCAAAGAATGGACTTGTGCTTTTTGAAGCCAAGTTTCTTAACTCCAATTTCCTTATGGAGAAGTCAAGCCATTCTAAAAAGCGCTGTGTTACCAGGTTGCCCAACTTGCTCAGAGTGCTACTATGTCAAAGAGAGTTTGAAATTCTCTCTTTACTAGTGTTTTCTGCAGAGTATGTACTGCAATTCACAAAGCAATGCTGTTTGAAGAAAGAAAACATGATGGGGAAGGGAGAAGGCAATGGAAGGACTGGCTCCCAAGTTATGGAAGAGTCAGATCTTGGTTACCTGAAACCATATGGGTAAACAAACACAACAGGACTGCAGCAGGAAAAGGGAGGGAGAGCTCATTTCTTCCCTGGAATGGAATGACATGTCTCAAACTAACACTTGGCTGAGAAGCTTTATTATTGTTGGTGTGATTTCAGAGCTATAAGGACAAAGCTCTGAGTGCTGATGGGAAGGACTTGCACTCTTGCTTCATGATACTTAGAATTTTAAAATAATCCCTTGAAAGAAGAGCACAACTGGAATCACAGTTGAATGTGTCGATTCTTCTCCCTGCAAAGTCTACAGAGAGCCTTACTAAAAGGGGGAAAATCATCTGTGTGGCCTTGAAACCTTATATAATGTTTCTGTGTTGGGCCAATAAAAAATATCCTAACCGTTATTTTGTCTGAGCTCAAGTCTTGAAGGAAACGTTGGGCTAAGTAGGAAAAAAGTTCTATGGTTACAGCTCTTATAATTCTCAGAGCTTTCCCCTAAATACCCCCTACTTCCAAGCCCTGTCTCCAAACACTCAAACTGTGGAAGTGATAACCTGCAGACTTGGCAGTGTACATGACATTTTACTAAGGGAGCTTACACAAATATTATCTCAAGTGAAATGAGGGTTTAATTCTATTATCTGTGGCTTTTCTTTCCCTGGGGTCAAAAGTACAGAAAGTGGTCATGTTGTCTTTATAGCCCAAGAAACAAAAGACCTGTTTTTAAACCAAATAATTAGTCATCCAGAACTAATGTCCCACAGCATTAACCACTAAGGGGGCTTTAGAGTGATCTGAACCAGTTTGCAGCTCTCCAGACACATCATTTCAGAAGTGCTGGTAAGAATGCATTGCAGGGGATTCTCTTGAGATGGCTGACATTATAGTCAGGGAAACAAGCAGCAGGAACTCTGCAGGTACTGTGAAGAAACCCTACAACAGCCTGTCTCTTGGAGAGTGGTGTTCCTTGCGTTACTGAAAAATTCCATTCTCTGTTGCTTTGTCTTTACATTGTGCAGCTTGCAGGTGTGTGGCTGTACATGGCACAGCGTTGTGACAGTGAGCCATCCACTGTGGAGAACAGAGGGCAGATCTGGGGTTATGCTGGTAGAGCTCAAATGTGAAATAGTGTGTGGTCTAGCAACCTACAAGGCATCTTAAATTCCGCAACTGCGATCAGAGATGTTTGGAAAAAGAAACCTTCCACCCCAACATCGGGATTGGCATAGGTCTGTTCTTTGGCTTTGACTACTCACTCGCTTTTAGTAGTTCTTGTGCAAAACAAGAGGAGTTCAGACTCAGTTCTCTGCCTTCTAAACTGTTTGTGATACATGGGAATTCTGAAATCTGCAAAAGACTGAAAAGCATCGAAGATTTTTTAGTTGTGAGGCCAAAACCTTATTAACAACAGCACCTGAATCCTGTCTCCTCCACTTTTGCCGAGAGTGTGGGCTCCAGGGAGCTCACAGTCTAGACAAAAGATGCATGGAAGTGCTGGAGCACTATATTCACTATACACTCTGTTTGGCCCACTGCTGTAGTGTTACTTCTTTCTAGGTAACAAGTACTATAAGGAAGAAAGACACAAGCTCTCTCTGACCAGGATTTTGGCAGTACATCAGGTCAGAGGTTGTGCAAAAGAGCTTTTGGAACTGGCATGACCTGAAGGAATGAACTGGGAAGGATGCCCGTGTCAGTAATGCACATGTCCATCAGCTTTCCCTTTGCTCTCAGGTGACACTGCGGAACAGAGCTGTGCAAGCCTTCCTCCTAAACAAAATGGAAACCCTGAAAGGGTCATAACAGTCATGACATTGGCTCAGGGACTCTGTAGAGTTAATAACTTGCTACAATTCATGTCCCAAGCCAAGTCTTTCAGGTAGTCATTAATTTACAGGCAGTGCTCACAGCACTGATTATTATTGCTTCAAAGAATGACTCAAATCTAGCCAAAGCTTTTATAATGCTTCCATCTCAACTATGCATTGCAAGGCTAGGAACTGGATCTTCTTGTTCACTGCATGTTCTCCAGGAAGAGGTGCTTAATTCAAAATTGCTTACTGTTTTCTCCTAGAAATCCCTATTTTCTCCTAGCATTGCTATGACTGCATGATTGGCCAACAAATTTTGCCACTACTTTATTGTTCTGCTTTTGTCTGGGATGGAGTTACTTTTCTTCATAGTAGCTGGTATGGTGCAGTGTTTTGGATTTGTGAACAAAACAGCCTTGGTAACACACTGATGTTTCAGTAACTGCTGAGCAGTGCTTACACAGCACCAAGGCCATGTTTCTTACACTGTTCCACCAGCAGACAGGCTGGGGGCACAAGGGGCAGTGAGGGGACACAGCTGGGACAGCTGACCCCAACTGACCAGGGAATATCCCATACCAAGTGACATCATGTCCAACATATGGGGAAAGAAGGAGGAAGATGTTTGGAATTACAGTGTTTGTCTTTCCAAGGAACCAGCATGCATGACGGAGCCCTGCTTTCCTGGAGATGGCTGAACACTTGTCTGCTGGTGGGGAGTGTGGAGTGAACTCCTGATTTTGCATTGCTTGTGCGTGCAGCTTTTGCTTTACCTATTAAACTGTCTTTATCTCAACCTATGAGTTTTCACACTTTTACCCTGCCAATTTTCTTCTTTTCCCCATCCCGCTGTGGAGGAGTGAACGAGTGTCTGTGTGGGGCTGAGCTGCCTACCAGGGTTATTCCACCACATCTGTATGACATAGCAACTGAGATGTTCCACTCACCTCATATCATTTGTCAGGTGGAAACTGCAGTCCTCTCACAGGATTCAAGAGATATTCTCCACTTTCTTCTACTCCCAAAGTCATTTAAGACTTTTCTTTCAGATTGTTTTTTCCTCAACACTGCACTGGGAGTCTGAATGAACACAAAATTGGTTGCTTTAATGAAGAAGAAACAGAAAAATGTGTTTTGTTTACAGCATGTGCTAGAATAGTAAGATCCAATGATACAGCTGTGGTAGTTACAAGTGAAATAGTCCTTCACCCTAAAAGATACAATGCAGAGTCTGTTTGTTCAGATGGCACACTGTCCTTTTGGTCTAAAGCTATTACTTAAATTTTCCACATAACAACTTCCCAAAGATGCCTTTGAAAATTTCTAAAGACAACATGTACTTAATACTTTAATATAAGCAGGTTTGATTCAATACAGATTGTTCAGAAGCACCAAATATCTGTGGATGTATCTTAGGTTGTATCTAAATCTGTACTTCCATGCATAGTTTTGTGTCTGAAAGCAATCCCAAGCCACATGGTCTGTGAAACAGCACAGTGAGCTTAGTAGAAATACAAACCATGTGAACTGTGATGCCACTAAACCACAGATCTTCCTTTTGTCTGTTTTGATAGCCCTTGATCCTCCAAGGACGTGGAAGTATTTTTCACTCCAGCAACTGAAAAATAAGGCCACTTTGGATTCTGGAAAGAAAAACATTCTGTTTAAATCCATTCCTCTATACTTTTGTTTTCAGACACTGTCTGTCAGTCTAGCCTTTGAAATTAGCACAAATACCCATGAGAAATATAATCCTGCTCAAGGCTCTGAATCAAATACATTGCAGCCAATAAATAGTTGCCCTTTGACTTCCAAATGATGTTTAATCTCTGAAGCAGGTACAGTAACCTTGGATAATCTGCTCATCAGTTTTCTAGGTTAAATAAATGGATATATTAGTTTCCTCTAGATTTCATTGTTCTATAATAGCAATGGGAACATAAGATCAGCACCACAAAAAAGAACCAAGAACTGTCTGCTACGCTTTGTGGAGTCTATTAATGAGCCTCAGCAAAAAGGATCTTTATCACCCATAAAGGGACTCTGTGCTGCCCAGTGAGACAGTAGGCATTTCTGGGGTGAGGAAACTCCTACACGAATGCTATGTATGCCTTGATCAGATGTAACTGGCTAGCAGAGTTGTTGACTGTTAGGCTGAAATAACACATGCCTAGCCTAGGGCCACGGGAGACACTGAGGCTGGCACCTTTACTTGGTTTGAGGTGGAAGTGGTGTCACTGAGTTTCTCTCTTCAGGGTTTGTCCGTATGCCAGTATCCCTGACTTTGCACAGCAACTTGCTGGAGACTAATTTACTTGGAAGAAAGCACAGGGAAAGAACACGATCATTTCAGATGTTTAAAGCAGCAATATAAAGAAGATCAGTTAAAAGAAACTTTTATGTAACATTGTGCGTGCTCAGTAAAAACTTCTTAGGAAATCAAAGTAATAGGAGTTTATCAAGATGAAAATACTTTTAAATTTCAGATTCAGGTCAGAATTAAATGAGTGGTTGACAGAACCCATTGTACAGGCTAGAGCACTCACACAGCTCATTATTTTAGTGCTTGTAAGAATCTTCATTTTTTTTCAAAGTAAATCAGGGAACAAAAATTAAGATCATCTAGTACCAAGTGTTCCCAATGAACCCTAAGGACACAGCAGCCCCAAACTCTGTAAGCCTGTGTGTTCATGAGGTGGTGTCCTACTGAATTATCTTTCGGTAGGACAGTGTTATGCATTGTTTTGAATGCAAGTGACAATAGTCACCTTGGCTTCCTTGTCATATAAATCATCAGAACAATTGGAGCATGTACAATTCCTGCCTCAAATCCATACTTATGTAGAACAGACAGTCAATGGGGAAACTATAAAATTCATTGTTTAATGCAATTTACAGATCATTTGGAGAGATGATTTATGGAATTATAAGAGTCTGACATTTGTTGATCACTGAATTACCCTTTAAATTATTCAGTGCTTTGGAGATTATTGCTGACCTGCTGTGACCTAACTTGAGTTGACTATTGCAGCAGTGAAGAGCATTGTCTGCTGCTGCAGTGCAGGCAGGTCACGTGCAGATTTTACACCCTGTTTGTAGTGAAAACAATTCATTAAATCCAAACTGGTTTTGCAATATAAAGCTATAAAAAAAAAACATTAAAGTGAAAGTCATATTAGGTCAAGAGTCCCCAAATCCTCTTCCAAAAAGAGAGTCAGTTGCCCACACCTCTGCTATATTGAGGCTGAAATTAGGTTAGGTCCCTGTTTGTCAAATACAAGCAAAGCTAGGCATTTTTCAAAAAGTAGCAGAGGTACACCGTACTTCTATCAGTCAGGGCAGGCAGTAGTCAACATATTAAGGAGGTTTTGTGAGAAAGAAAGCATATTGGACATGCTTAGTGACAGCAACAGTGGCACTAGCTCTATGCTCCAGAAGCACTTGCTTGCTGGAATAATGGTTAGTTGTGGCATTTTTTTACTTTTGGTTGACTAGTAGATCTCTGAAGCCAAAGAAGAAAGTCACAGGAACTTCCCAGCTTTTTTGTCAGTGTAATGCTTGGAGATGAAATAATCCATGTCATATTTATAGAAAAAGAAAACTTAAAGTTTTGTTACGAATTTCAGACTACATTGAAATGAAAACACTTCCTTGGCACATCATGCTAAATAAAAGAGGTTGATCTGAAAAAATGCTTTTCAGAGAGCCACTGAAATTGTTAGAAAATGAACATTTAGAGAGAGTCATGCAGTGTAGAGGAATGAAGCTGGGTTAATTAACATTGATAATATACAGCTGTGGGCTGGCTTCAGGGGCTATGGGTTGGCTGATGTGGATAAGGTGCAGCTGTGGCTGGTTCCTGCTAAGTGGTTAAATAGCTCTAAGGGGTATGGAAGAGGAGCAGCTAATGAAGCAATCTGGAAGAAGCAAAGGGAGGAGAGAGTGTGCCCTGGATGAGGAGAGACAAGAAGAAGGTAGCAGAGGTGAGGAGCAGAGGGACTGGCCTGAAGAATATGAAGAAACTGCATGAACAGTAGATGAACCTTTAAGACCTTGTGGGGGATTGGTGGCCATGCTGGAGCAAGGCATGCTACTTATTGAAGTTAACCTGGGATGTGGTGGGAAAAGACCTTGTTGCAGCCGGCTAGTTTTTGAGAGTGCTGTGACAGTGCAGGATCCCCATAGAAGCTGTCCGCATCTCACACAGAACAGGGAGACATTAATTGTACAGTAATCTCTATGAAAAGATCACGAGCTAAAGCAGGTGTAGGCATATTGTGTTAGAAGCATTTTGGTACAAGTGAGGAATCCCTCAGATGTCACTATACTGGTAACGTTTACACACGTTGAAAGTTTGTCCAGAGTTAGGCTTGTCCAGTTAGCATAAGGAGAAGGGGTACTTCTTTTTAAAGGTTTGATAAGCACTTGTGAGAAACCTTTAAGAAACCACATTCCTTCCCAAGTTCTAAACTGTGACCCAAAGCCTTCCATGCAAAAACCTAAAGGTCCCCTTTTTATCATGTGGTTTTACTGATATAATTGTTAGGTTAGTTGTGTGAGTTTCCTCGTAGCTCCCAAAGAGGCACTACAAAGTGGGACAAACTGTCCTGTGAATGTGTATATAGAAAATTGGCAAAGCGGTACAAAAATGAATTGTGCCTTGCAACTTCCATAGAAAATGGAGTAATGTCCATGTTTTCCATGAGAATGAAACGGTGGTTCAGATAAAGCTGAAGGGAGGAGCACATAGAATAAATTCCTTCCTAGATAAGTTAAAAGAACATGTTCTTTAGAATGACTGTCTCTCCCTACCCCACATTCTCTCTGTGTTTGGAACAGACTGCTGCTAAATATCTTGTTTTGCATTATACTTACTTGGTTATAGTTTTGCAAGTCCTATGAACACACAATCTACAGGTATTTGGATTTCATGAAAGCATAAGAAATGTTCCTCTCTTCCCATCCTTGCTGCGTGCTATCTGCAGGGGAGATTGCTAACACTGAACAGTAATAAGGACTAGGGAGTTCTTGATTTACGCTGCACGGGATGTTACAGGTAAGTCCAACCACAAAAGCAAAAGGGCTAGAAACATTTGGGACAGAGTGCTTTCTAGTCAGAGGACGGATAATGACAGCAGCTACTGCAAGAGCTTCTGCAATTGCGGTGCTAGCCCAGCTCTGTGACTGGCAGTGTCCTTGTTTGTGACAGACACAATCAGGTGCCAGTTACCCAGGAAGGCGAGCCGTGTGTTGCATTAGGCTGGATTAACTCCTGAATTTCCCTTAGTTGCTTACACCATGATACAGTAAAGGTGCCAATTGCTTACGACAAGTCAGGTACAGAGAAACACAGGACTTAACGTTCCCATGAGCAGTCACCCTGATCAATAGGTTTGCCTTGAAAAAGGATGAGGTGTTAGAAAGCTTGATTTCTATACTAAAGCAGTCAAGATACTTTGGGGAATCTGGATGCTTACTTTCAATTTAAAGTTCCTTGGGGCAAGAACAGGATCTTGCTATGCATGCATACAGCATTCAGCAAGGGGAGCCTGCCTGATCCTGCCCGACCTGTAACAGCTACTTAACCGCATGTAGTTCTGTGTGGGTGTACATGGGCTTTGACACTTGTGAGGGCTGCATCTTGCTAAGAGCAAGCTTTTAAATCTGTTTATTCTGTTGTAGCCTATATATTGAGGAAAACAATGACATTTAAATTTCTGCACTTCCAGGCCAGTTCTGATGAAGGAACAACAAGCAACCTCACAGGATTGCTTACAGACACAAAACAATGACTTTTCTCCTAAACCTGTGGCTTCTACAGACCATTAATGAGCTCAGGCTGGACTTCCACATTTTGTCCTTAGGCATTTTGTGTTAAGTAAATGCTTTTTCTGTAACTCTGAGATTTGTACAGTTAATATGCAAGAGTGTCAATCTGTCATAGTGTAGTAGGCATACTCTATCCTTTGATACTCAGGGACTTCAGGTACAGTTGCTCTGTTATGGACCACCAAAACCTGGGCTGAACACTAATATTCCCCTCTAACGATGTCTGATACTGTAACATGGTCAGAATTTGAAATACCTACATTCCCTTACTGTTCCAGACTGGATTTGCAGCTAGTCTAAATGTAAATATCACAGACACTTGCATGCACATGTGTTTCATCCATAGTTTGAAATGCAGCTGCATTTGCTACAGAATATTTTGATTTTTTTAACTCAACAATTCCTGCAATCTTGGGGAAGCATGTATAAGAGACTTCTGCTAACTTCCATCAGATTGATTATTTGATTAAAGTTGTCACAGCTATCACACATAGTTGGGATATTGTTTGTTACAAGAATATAGCTTTAGTAGAGTCTGAAAAACATAGGATGTAACATAAATAATATTGTTACAGTTGAATTAAAATTAAAATATTAAATAAGTGTCAGATTTACTGAGAAATATTTTTTAAATGAAGTTTTAGTTAAATAATAAACCCAGGTTTTATTTTTTTATATTCTCTCTGTCCAATTTCACAGCATGTCTTTTGTGGTGTCAGCATCGTACAGAGTTTAGGTCCCCTTTCCCTCTCTCCACTTGCATCTGATGAAGTGGGCATTGAAAATTTAGTGTTGTGGGTAGCAGCTGTTCACACAGAGATTTATTTCACAAACCAGCTTTGGCAGCATTTGTGCTTTTGTTTTTTTAACATGTTGCAGTTCTGTTTTGCTTGAACCAGCTTTGAGGTAAGGTGTTCACATTTCTTTGGCTAACCAGTGGCATTTTTGCCATTTCATTTGGTTACCTTCTAAGGATGTTAAGGATGCTTCTAAAGTTTTTACTTCTGTCCTCAGTTTTTCATTCCTCCCACTACAGAGCTAACAGTAGATTTTGCAGTTACAGGATTATAGCATGGAGAGATAACAGCACTGCTCTGTGTTTAGCACAACACTGCCTGCGTGAGCCTCATGAGCCAAAGTGGGTGGCTGTTGCCCAGACTGCAAATTCTGTAACATTTGCTTAGTAGGGCTACTGTCCTAGATATGCAGTCTCCTGTGCTCCTTTCCTGATCCATATCAATGCAGGACATAAACCTCCTGATTTCACCTTTCCTGTTTCCCTTTTGCAGTCTGGCTGGAGTGTGCTCTGGAGCAAGGCTGCCCAGGTAAGGATTCACCTGGTTGTTCCTTTCCCTGTGTGGTAGATACTTTAGCCACCTCTGCTCATCTCTGAACATTTCACATGTACAGAAATGAAACTGCTGAGCTGTCGAGAGTTTTCCTCTGCTGAATTTATCAGTGTGAGTAATGTTCAGCTAGAAGTTACTTTAATCTTACTGTGAACTCTGATCAACAATCCCAAATACGCTAGAGTTCCCTAAAGCACCACTCCCATGCAATCTCTGCACCTTTAGGGGTTCCAGGACTGGTGATTGTGTATTTTTCATCTCTTAGTGGACTTAGAAGGCAGAAGGCTCACTTTTATGCAGTGAGGAGTGACATATGGATTTTACTAACTGAGCAATTTTTCCTTTAATTTGTTCTCTTTTCTCTGTTTTTTTTTTCCCCACTGTGACATCAGAAAGCAAAATCCTTTGGCTAAACTTAGGAACCCATGAGAAAAAATAATTTTTCAAGATAAACACTGTCTTTGAAGTTAATTCAGAATTTTAATATGATTTACCAGAGAACCTGTGCCTGTCCCAGGTCTCCAGTCAAAATATTGCTTAGCAGGGAGAGGCTGGAGTGTCACTATAAATTCTGGACTATAGTCAGGGCTTCTTTTTCTTTTTCTCCTGCATTAGCATAACTTAGTTTCTAAGAAATTAAGTTTAATTTAACATACAGTTGACATAAAACCCTCTTTGGTTTATTTCCTTTCTTAAGATCAGTTATGCATGGGGCTGAGGGTGTGGGTGTGTGCGTTGGTGTGTAATATAAGGTACCCTGATCGATCTGGCCAATGTTCAGGATTGGTAACTGACAATTCAAACTCAGCCGAACAGTTCGATTTTGTCTCTGCTCTCTGCAGTGACAGCGTTGGTATAATAACTAGCCAACTGCAGAAAGAAAAAGCCAAGGGTTCTGACTCGCCGTTAGGTGGTGCCCCTGCCTTTTATTAAAAAAAAAAAAAAAAAGAACACACAAAAGACTACTATCCTCATCTTAATTATGCAAATAGAACAGCTCTAAAAAGGAATCTGTAGGGGAAGATTAAGTTCTAATGTGGGAATAAATGAAATATATATATATACTTTTAATGAAAGAGATGTTGGCTGTTGAAATGGTTGGTAGAGTAGCTTCTTGAGCTCAGTTACGATGCTTGCCTGCCAGAGCTGGAAGAAGCGCTGCCCTGCCAGGTTTGCCACCCACCCTTAGCGGGGCACTTGTCCAGTGCGTATATCTTACACCTAACCTTTCTTACTGCAGCTTGTCAGTTGCAGAAAACCGACATCTAGGAGAGTGTCTCTGTGACTGACAAGAGAGTCATTTTACACGCCAAAGCATGCTTTCTTCTGCATCATTGCCTAAGCTTATGCATTCAGCTGTATTTTGGGGTTTGCCAATTTACCTATCCTGTTTTAAATCTTGTTAAAGTGACTTGCCTTGTAACCTGCTGATAGGAATGCCACATGATAAAATTACCTCTTTACCTGTATTTGTTATTGACTGATTTTAACTTTGTTATTGTCTTCCCCCTTGCCCAGTGGTGACAGAGTATAGATATTACCCAGTAGATCAAGCTCATGCTGTGATCTCTCTAGTTGTGAGCAGCCCACACAGGTCAATGTTATGTCTTTTTGCATGGCATCTCTAGACAACTGACATTGTATGCTTTGTTCTGAGGCTTAGCCTGTGGGATGAGGTAAATGAGCCAAATACTGAACCTTTGCTAATGACCAACAGTGGACTGCAACTCGGAGCTGCTGACCACCTGATCACTCCTTTAATCACGGGGTCCACAAAGGCACCTGAACAGCTGCCTCATTTGAAAGGATTTTTGGCTGCAACCAGGTAAGTTTTTAAGAAAACGAGTGTTTCCTGACTTAGCTATTTTTGATTCAGCTGCTGCCTAGATAAAACTCCACTTTCTTACTTAGAAAAATGGCAGGTGGGGTAGGGGTACTGTTTAAGATGCTTGGGCCTGGCTTGGTTTAGACCTTATTTTACCTTTTCCAGAAAACCAGTACCCCCTGTTTCCTACCCACGGATCCAGGACATTCTGACCAGTTAGTCAAGAGCAGCTGGTAAGAGCAAAGACCTAGGGAGGTGCCTGATGCTCCTGAGTTCCAGCAATCCCAGCAAAATCAACAGCTTCTTTTCTGCACATCAGCTTTTCCATTAGCATAATTGAGAATAATGAACTGAACCAACAACCTCAAGGTTGACTAATAACTACAGCTTCTCTGATGATGAAAAGCATTCCATATTCTATTATTAGCAGATCAATGTGAATAATTGGCAGACGTACAACAAAAGCTACTGTTTGCAGACATTTCATTATAGATTTCAAGCAAAATTTCAACAGCTACATTTTTATGATTTAAATATCTGTTTGATTTAATCTCTTGAAACATTCAAAATTACTATTATTTTTATAATTTGCTTACTTGCAATTACAGAAACCAGAACCCTGTATTTGTCACACTTGCACCACGCACTATCCTTGTGATTGCTGTTATAAAACCTGCCATCCCAACACTGTGAGTCTCATCTTCGTATCAGCAGAAGCAGCAGCTGCTGCCACCGTGTACCCCCTATCTCAGTGAATTACCCACTGTGCTGGCCTCACCCTTCTGGAGACTGTGCTTAGGTTTAACCAGTAAGGTGCTTAGTAAGTGAGATTTTCTGCAGTTCTCCTGGCCTTGCTGTCAGGGAAAATTACTTTTCCTCCTGCATGTCTGCTGAGCATAAAGCTGCAGTATTTAGCTGGGGTGCAGGAACAAAACAGCTGTAATTTTCTTTTTGAAACAGAGACAAAATCACCTACAAACCCACAAAAGCTGGCACTGGAAATCAGTGCTTTCTCTGCTTAGCAGGTTGTCGGAGAAGGTATCTGGCTGAATGGGCAGCCCCTGTGCTTCATGTCACACCTCTCAGTCAGCAGATCCAGTGGATTTTGTACTGGCTTTGTGTGGGGAGCTGCCTAGGGAGGGAGGACTTGCCCCTGGTGTGACTGCACCGAGCACTTCTGTGGATGGTTTGTGTCATGGTGGTCTGGGCACTGGAAAGATGACATGAGTTTGGATCAGGCTGGTCAGGCACATGCAGAGCAGGCTTAGCACTGTGCTAACCTAACAGCGCTCAGTGAAGTTCTCGTGCTGGAAAGGAGTCTTTTCAGCCCTCTCCAGCTCTGGCAGGGCTAGCACATACAGGCACAGGTGAGGAGGAGTGGGAAGAAGTATTGTCTCCAAGATGCCATTGCTTTTATCCCCATACTTGTCCCTCCAAGCTTTACAGGATCTGGCCATTGTCTCAGCCTTTTACATGCAGTTCATGACAACCATTCTCCTGACCCTCACGCTGACTCAAGTGGAGTGAGGGCTGAGTGGGGGTCATCAGCACGTATTTTATTTATTCTTTATTATTTATTTACTCTGTGTTTAATTTTTTAAAATACAACCTGTTCGTTTTGGGGGTGATTTCTTTTCTCCCTTTTTTTTTAGGTTCCCCAAATTAATGTAACTATTATGGAAAGTATCTTGCACTAGGAAGTTTACAGTTACAGCTGAAAATGTCTCTGGTGCTAGTTACCTTCACTGGACCTGACCCTGACCTGTGGATTGTCTTTGTGGCTTGAACCTGGACCTGCCTCATTGCCAGAAACTCGATGATTTGGACTCTTTGTTGACACTGACTGCCACCCCTGGGCTTGTCCAGCTCTGTCCACCTAACCAGGACAGGCCATGGCTAACAGAGTCTCTAACGTGCCAGCCATGCTGTCACATGGAGTTCCCATCCCTTAGCCAGCAGCTGGCCTTTGTTACTTGGTGATACCTGCCACATTTTTAATCTACATCATATCTCCAAAATATGTGCTGCATAATCAGCTGTGTGTAGCTGATACCATCTCTGACTTTAAGTCTGCAGGAATATTTTTACCAAGCTCCTCTCAAAACCTAAATTTGATGTTTCTGCATGCCATTTGTTTCTTCTATTTCAGTTTTTTGGGAATCCTAACTCAGCTTTTGCCCCAGGAAGACTGCTGTGCTGATGCTATGGTGAGTGGCTGCTGTGCCTCAGCAGCCTGGTAAGACTGTCCCTTTGTTCCCTGACTATGGTGGAAACAATACTCAGGAATGTGGTTTGCACCTGCTTCCTTTCTTGCATATCATATTTGGAGATGAACTTTAAGGCTCTGTCAAACATTATAAAAAACCCCAACAAACCCAGACAAAAGCTGTAGTCATTGGTGTAGGATTTTCTTTCTTGAACAGTTTCCAAAATCACTAGCTGCATGTTACTTCATCTGCAGGTGAACAAGAACATTCTCTGGGGCGATAGCACTTTCCAAAGACAGAAGCAATTGCACTGTTTCTGCACATCTTTCACAGCAGGATGTGAATCCACCCTGATGCCAAGTGAGAGAAGAAAGGTGCTGGGACGGGAGGGCTCGGTGAGTTTGCTGTGAGTATTACTCTTGGCAGTTCAGCTCCAGAACTAACTGGAGCCAGAGTACAGCTCCTCACTGTGTGTGCGGAGAGATTCAACTCAACAGATAATTTCCTTGTCTGGAATACCCGGGTTCTACTAAATAAGGGCACAGGGGGCAGCTTAAAGGAACACAAACTACTTTTAATTGCACCATGCACATACAAACATCTGGCTTGTGTTCCTTTGAAGTTCATTGTTTTCTTTTGTTAAGCCTAATTATCATCCAAGACAAGTTCTGAAATTTGTAAGTTGAAGTTGTCCTTAATTTCTGTGAAAGTGAACATTTCTTGCTCCTGTTCCTTGCCTTGTTTTTAACATTTCTTCCTCATTAATATTTCTTTGACCTGAGTGAAAAGCTGACCTTGTACAGACTGTCTTTCCATCTTAATTTCATCTGGTACCATAAGCACCTTGGAGGAGCTATTCATATAGAACCTGACCTGCACTACAGACTTGGTATCAGCTGTGTGCCCTGGGCAGGGAGGAGAGTGCTAGTGGTGCCACTCCTACCATACAGCCTGCAGATAAATTGGGGACTCTGTTAGTTAAGCTCTGAGTATCTTACGTAGGCTTTGCATCTAGAGCTTTTCACAGAGCAGCGCAATGGTATTTGGTTATTACAATCTAACCTGTGGCTGTCAGACCAAGTGTATGTACTGGGTTGTGTGGAATCTGGTCACATAGGCAATCAGTCTGCACCTGTAAATCGGCCAAGCCAGGAGTTTCCTCAGTGCTTTCAGCTTTTTCACAATTCAAAGGGCTGGCATAAGTTGCAGAGTCCTTGACTTATGAACAGCCACGTCCTGGTGGGCTGGAGATGGAGGAGGTGAGAAGAGTTTCTACCAATGATGTCCCTAGCGCCCTCAGGTCCCAGGAATGACCCTGCTGAGTTTCCAGGTTTGCTGCTGTTGGAAGGCAGTGAGAAAAAATCTGTACAAAGAGGTCTCTAGTGAGGAAGAGCTGCTGTGGCCAGTGGAAACTTCTCAAAGGCTAACACCAACAATCCTGAACTGAAAGACATGGACTTGTTGAAAAAGTAAGTGTCCAGAAGGGAAGACTGTAAGAGAGAAAGCCATGCCACCGTGGCAAACAAAACTTCCTGGGGCACAAGAATACTCGAATTCTAGTCTCTGTCCAGCAGGCCACATATGTCTTGAAAGTGGCAAGGAAGTCTTAACTTTAAGTAATCTTAATGCCATCCTTGGTGTGTTGGAGAAAGGTGATACTGGTGCATGGCTCTCAGAGATCTGGCTCCAGAGATACTGCTCATCTTTATAGAAAACTGGCCTGAATCGGGCAGCTGTCCCAGGTTTCCTGTGTGTCCACCAAGCCTCGGGGCTGGGCCATCTTCCTTGAGATGTCACATAAGTGACATAGGTGTTCTAGCTGTCTCTCTCTGGTGTTTTTGTTTGTTTTTGAGGATGTGATAATGATGCAATGAAGTAGATGAACCTTTCTATTATTTTTAAAGTCATTAGCTGCAAATTTATTTCTAATTAAAAAAAACTTTTTTTTCCCCTCAAGATCAGGTTGATTGTTGAATTGGTTCATTATAGGCCCTGCAGATTGTAGTTTGTTGCACATTAATTCTGCTGACACGGTATGAAATATGTGGAAAAAAAAAAGGGAGCAAATAACAAAAAGATGAAGCTGGCTTTACAGGATCTAATAAAACATTGAAAAGGAATTTTAAAATGTTCAGAACCGAACAATTCTAAAATGAAATTTTTTCTGCTGAACTTTTCATCCTTGGAGTTGAAAAACCTTGACAGAACAGTTGAAGTTCATCAGAATGGTCTTTTTGACAAAAAGTCTCATTATAATAAGAGTGTTTCTAAGAAGAATCACCGAAGAGGCTGTATCCTGGTGGCAGACGGCCCCTGTGTTTGTGGCCGCCCTCCCCTCTGTGTGTCTTCTGTTTCTATAGACCTTGGCAGGAGAGGAGACAATTTATATCAAACCTTGGCTTTCTGTAGGCTGATTGCACTGCAGGTTGACTTGATGGAATAGGAAAAAAATCCACCTCTTGTGGAAATTTTTAACATTCAGACATAATATATTGAAATGTAAAATGCATTCAAATTAGAGACTAGGTGTAACAGCGTTAGTGGCTTACCACAGCTGGAATTCAGTGCTGAGCAAGGGAACCTGGCGCAGGCCTACTCTAATTTGGATCAGATGGCATGCCGGAACATGTGCGCTAAATCTGGAAGGTTTTCCGCCGGCATGGTAGGGGGTAGGCTGCACCACCACGGCAGCACAGACCTGCAGTGGCCAGCCATGCTCTTTTCCGCGAGTCCCACATATTGAACAGATGGGTCACCCCAGTAAATGAGGGACTGATCTCGGCTGGTTAGCTTAGTTGGGTAATTGTGTGCAAATAAACGGGGGGAGTAAAATATCTTCTTGTTTTACCAAAAGCCCCTGGTCCCTCCCAGAGCAGAGGCTGTGACAGGCGGCCCAGGACAGCCGCCTTCCACGGCTGTGGGGAGGCTGGTGGCTGCGGCTCCTTGTCCTCAACACCTGCCTCGGGGAGGTGCCTTTGGGCGGGGGATGCCCAGCCAGGCCGGGCTGTGAGCTTCTGCGACTGCTTCGCACCATCGCGGCCCTCTGAGTGTTTTCCAAGGTGTGTCCCCACTGCACTTTGGTAGCTGTGGCAGCCGCGGCCTTGGGCGCATTTCCCCTCACTGCTGGCTCTCCCCCCAGCAGGGCCGAGGGACCCTGTGGCAGAGCCCTCCTTCTGCCCTTCCAGCAGCTCAGCCCGCACCGGAGCGCGGCCATTGCTGTTGCAGAGGCAGGCCATGCATGCGGAGGAGCGGCTGCCCACCCTGCCAGGGCTGCTGCGTGGAAGCTTGCCAGCCACCCCGAATGCTGGCCCCGGCTCCAAGCCTTGCAGAGCATCCAGCGTGTGATTTCCCTACAAAGGCGCCAAATACAGCTTTGAATTTCCAGAAGGTAGGGGAAAAGCTCTTCTACATCACTCACAGAATTTTGTAACAGATATGACTTATACAAGTTCACACCTGTTGCTGTTTCACCAACTTCTATGTAAAAATACTACAACTGGACAACGTTGGGCTAGGCAAGGTGGCAATATTAGATTTGAGGGTTTTCAGCAAAGCAAAACATTCTGGAGCTTTTGTTTTGCTGCAGAAATACAAAGCTGGTCTCAGTAGCCTTTCATTCTCCTGGATCAGATTCTGTCGCTGTTGCTGTTTCTTTTTGATTTTTGTTGCAGCGTGTGACTTGCACGAAGGAGCATCTGTGCCATGTGCTGCCTGGAGCCAGAGCCATCCGGCCTGCTCCTGCATAGCTGCCCAACACAAACCAACAGGCAGCACAGCAGGAGCTGCACACTGCCCTGCGATCAAAGGGAGATGCTGCTCTGCTGGCCCAAGTGCCAAGTGATCTTGTTTTAACTTAATGTCAAAATAATATGGAATAATATACATGAGGAATGATCTCCCATTGATTATGGAGGAGAGGAGGGATTTCTTCTTGCCTTCCTGCAGAGTCCTGTCAGAGCCGAGCCCCCCTGTGGGAAGGTGGAGAAGGAAAAGGCGGGTGAGAAGAGGAAGGGCAGGGAGGGATGGAACAGAGAGGCAGTGATCTGCAAAGAGAAGCGCTGCCACTGCTGAAGTGCAACTATAGAGGAAGCGTTTCTGCAGGGAAACAGCCTGCGAAAGGGTGGTTTTTCAGCTGTGAGAAGATAATGGTTTAGTTGCTACTGACAGACCCACAGTTGTGGGTAAGTACAGCCTTTTTGACTGTAGTCTAGGTATTTGAAAGTGCAACTTGTTGGCCACTCACAGACCATGGCAGGTGAGGTTGGTGGAAGAGTGGAGGAGTTACGCCAGTTGTGTCTATGCTTACGGGTTGGTGCAATGTTGATAGCAGGCGGTGCGGATTCACAGCCCAATTCAGTTGCCAGCAGATGCAGTCAGGTGTCATCAGGGCAGACTCTCCCTTTCGCTACCTCCTACCAGTATTTTGTGCAGGAGACAGAAGAAAATTGGTCCACATTTCCCACGGCCTCCAAGAAGAAATAAAATTGAAGCTAGGGTTCCTGGGAAGGCCACCAGGAGCATACCTCCTTCACATGCCACCAAATGGGAGAGTCCTCACCCCAGGATCCAGCGGCTGTACTATGCACAAGCACAGTGCATTACTGAGAGCGACTGCTCTTGTGCACAGTCTCTGACTGGCAGTAAAGACGTTACTTGACAATAAGACACCTGGGACAGAGCCACTTTTACTCACAAAGGCCACTTACGTAATTTGTGATACTTGCAATAGTTACATTGACAAAGGACATGGTATAGAACAATATGGGGGACCAGGACTGTGGAGTTTCATCTGAAAAATTGCATAGAGATTGGGTTCAAACAGAAGATTTTGTGTTCACCAGTGCCCATCTGCTGGAGCCCAACCCCTGAATTTCAGGCACTATAGCGCAAGTTCACAAAATTGCTGTGGAAAACCACGGTACGTGTTCATTGAGGTAGTGCTAAAGTAGCTGAAGCCACAGTACAGAGGAGCAGCAAATATTCCACTACGGTTTGTATTTGTGAATATGGGAAGGTCACTGTTCAGCTAAGACTTTAATATGAAAATTGCTGTTAATAACGACATTCCAGTGAGGTGAAAAGTCAGACCTGGAGCAGACTGCATGGCTTTGGAGGTTCCTTCAGTCTTATCCATCTCTGTCCTTAGCTGTTCTGTTTGGCCTGGGTTTTGCTTTAGCTACAGATAGAAGTTTAGGGCCAGGGAGTTAAAAAAAACCTAGCAGTGTTTAGCTATAAGCTTCATGACATATGCAGGTGGAAATCAAACCCTTAAGGTTATTAGTGCAAATTTATTCTTTTGTGGTTTACTGTAAAAAGCTGTAGGAACAGACAGCTTTTTAAACACAGGTCTGTTTATAGAGTAATCTAGCTAAAGCAGAGAGCTTCCTACTCAATTCTGACAGTTCTGGAATTCAATCTTCAGCTCCATCTCTGTGTGTTTTGGAAATGCTCTTTTGTGCAAATGAAGAAAAATGCGATTTTGAGACTTTAATGGCTTCCTTGTCAGGCCCGTTAAGCATAGAATGAAGTAATTTGTAATGGGATCACATTACCTGCTGAGAGGTGCTGTGGGAGGAGTACTTACTTCTGACAGGTTGCTAGCTCTTAATAATTGTGTGTAGCTCATACCCCATCTGAAGTAAGCAACAAAATTATCATTTAGACAATTCTCGTCTTCTGCTTAGAAGTCTTGAGCAGTGCTAGAATAGTAATGGTGCGTATGTGCAGTAAAGGAGAAGAGTTTTAAAGCAGAGAGTAACTACTCATAAAAAATACTGGGTGAAAAATTATTTTGAAGCCCCTGATAGTACTTTGACACAATTGCTGAGCTTGGTTGGACAATTGGGCTTTACTGCTCTCTGTAGATTTTCTCAAGAGACTGAGAACTGCTCTGACATGGGGGCAGTAAAAGAAACTCATCTGACTAAATTTCATATAGTGCTCCACAAAATGGCCGAGTGCAGATATATCTAGCTGAGAGCTACATGTATGTGTGAAATGGGAAAAATCTGACCACTGTCCCTACCCACAATGCAATAAACCTCTCCCACTAGCAGAGCACAGGACTTCTATGCTTTAATAGCTAATTACAGACAGGAGATTCATTCAACGCTATTGATAACCTATTACTACCTCCACTTGATACTTGTCAAGAAAACATCACACCTGTCTTGGAAAGGAGTTTCACCACATCCACAGAAATGGGAGAATTGTAAAGTACCCCCATGGTAAATAAACGTTGGTATCAGAGCCTGAACTAAACATTTTCATTTCTTCTTTGCATTTTGTGCCTTGTTTCTTTAGCTAATATGAGGGCTCTAGAGAGTAATTTCCAGAAAATAATTTGTTTGACAAATTTATTCTCATTTTCTGTCTGTGAAATACCATGAATATATTGTGTTTTTTAAAGACTAGCTCAAATGCTTTTCCATCTTTTGCACTAATGATTATAAATATTTGGAATTCAAGCTATGCTGCTTAACAGGCAGTGGTCAGACAGCTTCTGTGGTGCTTTAAATTTCCTTTCTCATAGGGATCAAGTTAAGGAATATGTTACAAAGACATGTAGCATATGAGCATGGAAGTTCACTTCCACATAGCTTTGAGTTTCCTCACCAGAAACACTCTTGCTGGTTTGACTGTTTATTGCATGTGAAGTCAAAAGGGGAATGAATGTGCCTGTGGCACATGAACTTAGAAGACGAAAGGATGATTTTGGAGTGAGTCCCCCACCCTTGTCAGCAGCCCTGCAGTCCTGCACTTCTCCATGGTGGAGCATGTCAGGCTTGTGGGAGTGGTGATGAGCTGAGACCTTGCTAAGAAGCTTGCAACAAGCTTCTCCTGGCAAAACCTGCCTCAGTGTTGTCTGGCCTCAGAGTATTCGGTCCTTGTTAGCTGAGGATAAAATGGAGTCTTCAAAATGCTGTTTGGTACGGGAATGCCATGCAGACTGACTATTTCTTTGGAACGGTGTTAATACCAGGCTTTGCCATTTCCTGGAGAGGACCATCAGTTTGTACTCTCTGCTATCTCACTTTTGGCAGGGTGGGTGTAAAGACTGTTGAGACTATCTAGGGTCCTCAGCCTCTGAGGAAAGATATTCAACTTCTGAGTGGAGGAGGTTCCCTGCCTTGAAAACTTCTTAAAGAAAGGTATTGATAGAACAGTATGCAAAGAATATGTCTGACTGTCCAGCGTGTGCCTGTATCTTGGGAGAAGAAAGAATAAAAATTGCTGAAGTTTCAGCAAACTGGCTTTGAGTTTGACAACTCCTTTCCTTGGTCTGGGATCCCTGCTGGCTGTTAGTATAACCACAGCTGATGCTTGTGGTAGACTCACTGACTCTGCCTTTCTTGGTCTCAAGTATCCCCTGTAACTTCACCTTTATTCTGCTAAATAATACAGCCCATTGTCTGCAGTTCCCCTCAAGACATTTCAAGCAGTTCTTAGTGTCAGCTGTAATTCTGTCAGTAACTCAATCCAGGATGGGCTCTCACTGTTTAGCAATGCTCTTGAACTCTGTAGCTCCTTGGAAGCAGTTGCTAAATTAATGTAAACAACGCCCTTGGGATAATAGACGATACTACTTTTTTATTTTTTATCTGTAAATAAAATAAGACTCATTTCCACTGGGAATGCAACTGGCCTAGTAACATGATCCCAGCCTGGGCTAGCTTCAAAGACCACACTTCTCTATCAGAAGAGGAGTCAGTCCTGAATATGAACCTAATCAGGGTCCCACACTTGGGAAGTCCAGCAGATGGGATAAAATATGGGAATAAAAATATGGGATATCATATTTTCTTTTCTTGAGAGGCCAAGTGTGATCAATAGATGGTTTCAAGAAAACAAAGCATGTGCAGAGATGCCAGCACTTCCGTGTCAGCTGCTAAGCATTATTGCTGCTTGCTCAATTGTTGATAGATTTTATAGCTTGGATCAACAGCTACAGAAGAACGATCCTCCTGGCAGCTTCCTGTGCGGAGATGGGTGGCCTTTTTCTTGCCAGCCCTGGTCAGGCTGGGGAGGAGCAAGATGCACGCAGGCAGCCCAGCTGAGACTCGGGAGGTGCAAACCACTGGAAAAGGGAGTGAGCCTTGTGCTGCCCCGGTACCTCACTGAGATTTGCAGTTAGGGAGAGGCTGGGGGAGGCAAATGAGCACGGCAAAGGGGATGTAGTCCTGCCCCTATCTCATGCTGCCTGTGTTCAGTCTGTTCTCATATGTTTTGTGACATCTAACCCATTACTGTAGATATATAGCTATGTTATATATGTTAACTGTGTTATATAGTGCAGTAAGAATCTAATGCCAAGATAAAGGTAGCACTCCTTTAGGATACATATATATGTGCCAATGATGAAGTCTGGCTTGCAGTCATAGCTCTGTATGAAGACAGCATATAATACCAGTGGTTATTATATGATATGAGAGCTGCCTTTGAGCAGAGAAAGCATCCTCTCAATGAAATGAGCTTTTTCTGTTTCATCTGGCCCGTCTGGCTCCTTGTAAAACTAGTCCAGCTATGGCGGTGTCCTGCAACACGCATAGTCTTGCATGGAAACAACCTATTAATTACTGTTACTGAATTCTCTGAGGTGCTGAGAAGCCTTCTTCTGCACTTTTATTTCATGTTGTGGGTGAGGTAAAATTGTTGGGGCTCTGAAACCAGCTCTATCTTGTATGTTATATTCTCATGGTCTGGGATATAGCACATGATTGACATGCAGACAGAAATAAACCTGTGTTACTGTGGGCTTCATGACAACAAAACTTTACATTGATCTGTTTGTGTGCATTAGGAGGATTTCCCCCCCCCCCCCCCTGAACTTGGGTAAGGTGGCCCTGAAAATTAAAGATTCAAACTGGTATCTTGCATTTCATGCTGCTTTATATATATATTAACATAGTAGCTGTACTCTCCAATGGTACTTCTGGGGCAGTGTGAAGCTATCAGACATGGCTTTGCTTTGCTTCAAGAGAGTGCTGCTGCATCCTGCCTGAAAAAAGGACACACACGAGTCACAAGTTTCGAGGTGGTCTAATCCCCTTCTTCCCTTTCACTAAAAAAGCAGACATGGACTGGTAGTGCTAACACAAGTACTTGTCTAAAATGTCTTCTTTCTATTTGAAGTTTGTTCTTCAGCTCCTCAGTATGACACCTGGAACCTACCAGCTTAAATGGATAAGCACTAGCAAAGCTCTGGTAGGATCTTCAAAATAGTTCTGTTTTCAGTGCTGCAGGAGCGGGGAATGCAGTGGAATATAGCTGACACTGAAGGAGGTCTTATCTTTGGCAAAAGTACTTGTGTTAGGGTAAGTAATACCCTGAAATCTCTTCCATGCATCCTATTTCTCGAATGCTGGAAAACATGACGCCTAAGCATACTCGATACAGTATGTGCACACTTACTGAAAAGAGATTAGAAAGATTTTTTATAACTTCCTAAGAAATTGCTCTCCCCCTTGGTAAGTTTTTACAAGTGTCTTGGATGGAATTTTTAGGATTTTTCAAGGTTCTTGAGACTGTTAATAATACTGCATGGGGCCTCAGGGAATGAGTGAGATGATCTAACAGGTTGTTTCCATCTCTTATTTCTGTGTCTCTTTGATTTAAGGATTTTCTGCATTTATTGGCTGCTGCTTCTCTTGGCCACTTCATACACTGTCTAGTGATTTTTACCAATCGTAGGTAATGGCAGAGGCTACTTGAAACACCACGTTGCCATGGAAACACAATAGCATCTAGTTGGGTCTAACCTCTCCCTCTCCTGTATCAGCCCCCATGGGAAGCAGAAATTCAGGCCTTAAAAATTAATCAATTTGTTGTTAAGTTTTAGAAATGATTTTCTTTTGGTTGCCTGGGTTTCCTGCTGGATGTTCTCGTGCAGATTTAATTATTAATTACACTGCTAATACTATATTAAAATTACAGTAACTAATTATTAGCACCAGTAACACTGTGGTTACCAGTGCCATCATAACTCCTATTATTACTACTATTGTTATTACTATTGTTCTTTTGCTCAGAAGACTAATCGGATTCCTGTTTGTTCCTGCCTCTACTGAGGCAGCCGTGGAGGGAAACTTTCAGCACAACACATGTGAACGTGGAGAGACCTAAGAAAGACCTTCAGGGAAGAGTGAGGCTCATGAATCCTGTGCAGGAATGTGCCTCTCAGCCAGGGGCCTGGCACACCAGTGCCTGCGTGGCTCTGTTACACTGCATCACTGTTACACTGCATCACATTTCTGGTGTGTGCAGACCTAGCCATAACTGCTTCCCAGCCCCCTGCAACCTCCGTTTAGTACACAGTGCTACAGCCTCCTATTTGGAGGTGTATGACTCAAGACTGTTTTTCCCCCTTTTACTGATGGTTTTCAGATTCTTGTTCCTTTCCTGGGGAAGTGCTGGCTGTCACGTGGGCTGCAGCCTGACACAGGCCCTGTATGAGTCCCTTGTCATGATTCAGTGATCGCTTTAGCCTGTAGAATTCTGTTATTTCCTCCTCTTACTCCCATTTAAGAATGGCAATATCTACAGGTCACAAGGGACAGAAAGCACCTTTATTATAAAAGTGCTGGGGAGCGCAGTCCCTACAGTACTTGTCTCAGACAGGCAATATGACTGTGTAATTGGGTGCATAGAGAACAGTAATTTCAGGTAATCTTTAATAATTTGCAGCTGCAAGGAATCCATGGGAACCAGAGCTTTTTGTTGTATTCAGCCCTTGTGAGTTGTGATGTTTGGATCAGTTTACTGACATTGCACACCCTAGTGAGCACATACTCTGGCATCAAAGAGCAGGCTAGTGCTGTGATACTTCAAACGGGGTGGGAAAAAAACATACAGCTATTGTCTTAAATTGCCATTACTGATTACAGAGAGATACCAGAGGTCTATGCTGGGTGAGTTCTGCATTATTAAGAGCTGAGCAAATCCAAGCCCATGGCAGACTGTACTAGGAAAGGTAGGTCACTAGAATTGCCTGCTGCTTCCAGTCACTTTTCTGTGGTGACTGCTGCTGCCACCGAATTCTGGAGAAGAAAAAAAAATTACAAAAGGATTTACAATACGAAATGCTTCTGGCAAACAAATACCATGCCCCAGCTCACTCAGAGATGACATCAGACCTTGCAACCCCTTTCTTGTCCTGGTCTATGAGAATAGGAAGTCTTTAGGAATTTTACCTGAGAGTTGGCTTTTATAGAATTTGCTTAAACTCTAGGCCAGTAGTTCCTCATGGTGAGAATGTGACAAACTTATCTCTAGCTAAATAAAGGAGTCCAGTGAGGAATAGCCCTCTAAGAATGGTTTATGCTGCAAAAGCTTAGTCTTGCTGGAACTGGATTGGAAATTACAGACGTGGCTGTAGTGCCTGTCTCCTGTGCTCCCATGTTTAAATCAGGCTGTAACCATTCAATACAAAAAATGGAATCACTGTGTATCTCTAAAGCTTTAGGAGACAACTGTAGAATATAAATGGAATATAATCAGCTGTCTCAAAGTATAGATGCTGCTGCCTGTGTTTGAGGAGAGTCTTAAGCAATAATTTTGACAAAGCAAGAACTTCTGACATAGTTCCAGAGTGTTTAATTCAAGAGCAACAGTGCACATAGGCTACCTGTGCCTTTCCAGGATGGGGATGTGTACAGCCAGCGAGAAGAGTGCTGATGGCTTGGACATGATCAGAAGCTAACTGATCATGCCAGCTCCTTAGTGGAAATGCTGGGAACATGTTTCTGTATCTGGGAACGGCACAGAGCCCATGGCCCTACCGTTATATGTTAGTGCTGAGCTTTGCTGGGAGTCTCATTTCTGTAACAGATTTATATGCTTTTTCTTTTGTAAACAGCAACAGCATTGATGTCCTTGGTGTTGTTAAACTGAGTTTGCCTCTGTAAAACCTGTATGTAGTTCTTCTGGTGCTTGCAGTTCATCTGCCTGCTCTATACTTCTATGTTTCTTTGAGAGCTCCTGTTACTTTACTCTTCCCTTCCCTTTCCTGGCTAACGTGTTTCTGATCTGTACCAGCCCGTATGAAAGCCCAGAGAGAAGAAACACTCTCTGCTCTCTTTCCATAAACTGGTAAACCTCTTCCTGAGACTTCTCAACCCTTTGGAAGCACACAAAGTACATTTCATACTTTCCAGGTACAGTGCATGAAAATTCTGCTACGTAAACACTATAAAGTAGGTTTTGAGAAAATATTAGTCACCATTATGCAATTCCAAAACCAAAACCACAAATAAAGTGCTAGTATATTTTGTTTTATTGGTTGTGACTGCAAATACTGTGTACACAAAGGAAACCTTTGAAAACCAACCAGCCTACAATTGTATGCATTTTAGTCTTACAAGGCAATTTGTCTAGTAATCTCAGTGTTAATTTTTTTCATCTAGTATACACAGCTGATCCACCGGACAGTGATTTCTATAATACATCTGAAAAATCCACGAGGTGATTTTTTTTTTGTCTTTCCTTAGCTTATTCTCCATTTTTTAAAATTAATCTTACCTACCCTTCTTTTTTGTCTTTGCTATTAAATATAGTGAAAATTATCCTTTCATGTACTGTCTTTTCACTTTAAAGTTTTCAAAGGATATACAAGCAATGTGCGCTCCATTAAAAAAAAAATGTACAAAGTATCTAAATCCTAATTTTTCAGGCCTGCCAGAGCTGCATCTGTTTAAACATGTTACTTATATGCGTGTGTACAGTACAGGAAACTGGAGTGCTTTTCAGAACTGCCTGGAGTTGTATCTTTTTTATTCTTCTCTTTCTCAAAACAATTTTAAATCTACAAGAAAGGTCAGAGGAGGTCACGATTCCTGACCCAATGCTGAACTGAGGTTGCCTGTACCATCTTTTTGATGCTCTGACCAGGGTCACTGAACTGGGGGTTATTATTGGCTCCCTGTGTCTATGAGGCACAGCCTATCCCAAACAATTTTTAAATTACCACTGGCATGAGACTGTCAGGAAGGATAGTAGCTGGGAATGTCTAGACACTGCTGCCAAGACAAGCTCCCCCATAGTGGAGACGCTGTGCACCAAGGGGGGTCAGAGAGAGGGGCCGGGGAAGCTGCCCCTGGAGCCCCCAGGCTGAAAGACAGAACTCCCATCATTCGCAATTTGCTCCAGGGGTTTAGCCAAAGAATTTAAGATAAGGAAATCTATAGGCCTTACAACTGGGAGAATTTTTAACTGCTTTATTGCTTTCCATAGATTCTAAAGCCAGCTGTCTGCTTTTATGAGCTCTTTAAATCACGCATCACAGTATCTCTTAGCCTCAGTCACACTAAACTGTCTCTGAATTTATACTGATTCTTCTTGACTTTATTCTTTAGACATGAACACTGAGCTATGATTTTAAGGTTTTATCAAAGAATCCTCATCCTTCTGCAAAGCTGCAGCACTTTCCAGCACAGGTCAGCTGTCTTTTCCGGTGTGTAAGGCACAGAAAGGTCATGGGAGTCTTTAAAGTCTTTTTCCTGTTCGTCTCCCTGCTTAGGCAGAAAGAACTGCAAGGGAAAAGAGATTAAATCCACATCCTGACCCTTCAGCTTAGTGTCTGTGTTTTCACCTTGGGTTTTGCTGGGGCTTTTTAGGAAATTTCATTCAGAATGTGCTAGCAATTTATTTAATAATGATATATCAAACTTTATCAATATTCTAATTCACACATTAATAAACACCATATTATTTACAATAACAATACAGTTATTTTTAACTTCATACTTGAGGTTATTTTTAACAGAAAAATGCCCTGATTAGTCAGGTTAGATTGCATCCGGTATTAAACTTTAACCCAGATTTGAAATGAATCTGAAACAAAATTTTGAAATAGAAATTACTAATTTAAATTACATTGCTGAGAATTATTGTTTATTTTTAAAAACTCTGCCTTCTGACAGATATTTAAGAGGTATGGTGTCTGTAATAAATTCAGCTTCAGAGAGTGGCGATATCTGCCATAATGCTGCAGTCAATAAGGAGCTACTAAAAGCTGAGCTGTGGCTGCCTTTTGGAAGTGGCTGTTGTGACCCGACACACAAGGACTTTAGACTTTTATTACACTAACCTACACCGTATAAATAATGTTTCACAAATGTATATGTCTTTATTTGTGCCTTGCATCTTCTTCCAGGGATAAGGTCTTGCCAGGAATCTGCCTGCACCTGCCCCCACCCACTCATCCCACTGGTGGGACATCTGCCCAGGAGATGTTTCAGGTTGGTCTGATGGGTGCAGGGAACCAACCCCAGTCCCACAGGGGTGGTTACTCCTGTCCCCAGGGTGTCCCAGCAGCGGTGGCAGCCTGGCCCCAGGGATGGCCCAGTTTGTCCCCGCAGTCCCGTGGGGGGTCTCCTCTCCGTCAGGCATGCCAGAAGACCACTGACTGGGGATTAGGCACTGGCTGTGGTTCTCGGAATGCTTCGCAGCCGCCCCCTCCCACTGGTGGGACACAGCCTGGGCACCTGGGCAAGCAGTGCCACTCGTGGGGCACCATGCTGGCAGCGGGGAGGCAGCCCCATGCCCCAGCAGAGGCTGGAGATGGGGTGTGCTGGGCTCACCTCTGCAGGACTGGGCACCCCGCAGCTTCATATCCTAGTCACTGAACATAAAACACTCCTCACAAAATCCCATGTGTTTCTCTGAAGACAGCCAAATGGTTATCATTTCCCTAAGGAAAAGTAAAGCTACATGAAAACTGGAGCACTTTCCCTTATGTGCCTTTTTAAGATTCATTATTTTCCAATGGGACATTTTTCCTGCTCTTCCACTTGGCCCCACCGTCACACTGTTTTACAGGATATTTGGGCTAATCTGCATCTCAGTAGGAAAAAAGACTTCCCATTCACTTATTTCCCAATGTTTGATTTCTCAAACCCACACTTCACCTTAAAAGATACAACGTATAGCACCTAACACAGCAGAACTCCAACTCTTTGTTACCTTAGGCACGTTGTAGTTAAGCACACAGCAAGCTTTGACACAGAGCAATAAGGACATCAGTTTGCTTAAAATGGAGCAGTAACTTTGTTTAGCACACCTGTTGTAAAGTTCACTCTCTGACTGAGTAAAACATCAGTGCTCTCTTTGTCAGTGAGTAGAAAGCAGCTTAATACAGCCAAAGCCAAATTTGCAGAATAAATTAATTTACATTTCAGTTGTTAGCCTATGTGGAATTTAATAAGAAAAGAAAAACAATCCAAAGAGCTGATATTACACATGCTAATAAAATTTAAAAAAAATCAGTGGCGTTAGGGAAGTGGCAGTCCTTACCTTGCTCCCAGCAGTAATGTTTCGGTTAAGCAATTATTCTGTCTGTGCCTAACCCACAGACTGAGGATTGTATTTGAATTTATGGAATGAAAGGAGAGATGCTTCCACTCACCCACTGCTGCCTTTTAGCCCGTCCAGAGCATCGCTGAGGCTGTACTGCTGGACAGTGGTTTACAGTCGCGAAGCTCATCATAAAGCTTGAAGGTCACAGGTAAACCTCTGCTTCTGAGGCTGCATTTTTACATGCAGGTAAAGGTGCTAGGGCGCAGCTGTGATGTGACTGCTCTGTGTCCTTCAGGCTGGTACCCCAGCCGCTTTCCCTGCTGTCAGCTGGTACTGGCAGGAGCAGCAAGGAATATAGCCTGCTGCAGCCTCTTGGTCTGCTGAGAAAGAAGAGCTGTCACACAAAGTTTGAGGACAATTTTCACCTCTTCCTTTTGCTGAAATATATTAGAAAATTTATGCGTATAAAGTAATGCACTTCAAATTGCCCACTTAAGATTAGCTCCTTCTATGGACACACTTTTTGTTTTGTTTTGTTTTGTTTGTTTGTTTTTAACAAGACAATCTTGTTCCTCCATTAGCTTAGTTCATTTTTTAAATGTCTCTTAGCTGATTAGGAAAAAGATTCTTCTGTGCCCTCAAAGGGAGTTAATCGAGAACAGTTGAAGCAAACTATTTTACACTGGCTGGCTTCAGGAGCTGGCCTTCATCAGCTGGGATCTTCATCTTGGGTAGGACTGCAGGTCAATGTATCTTGCATATCTTTTTCTTACATCCTGTAATAATTGTGTAATAAACCGGTTGTTTTCTAAAGTTGCATTTGCCTGTCGATAACCCTATTTTAAACCAAGCCACTTTCTCATGAACTCAAGTACAGCTTTGTGTGACAACAGATCCCATTTCAGAGGATGTAAGAAAAATCAGTCTGCTTCCCTTAAGGCAAATGTTTGCAGAGAAGTATGTTTCTTGGCTATGACCTGCCTATTACTGCTTCAACCTGTTAAGATTGGGATGTAAGTGCACATGAAAATAAGAAGTCTTTTGTGACTGCCTCCCCCCCTCACCCTGACAGCTCACCTGACCACAGATGTGCCTGACCGCTTGCACTCTGGGCAAGTCACCCGCATCATCTTGGACTTTCCTGGATTTCACGGATAAGCTGAGTGATAAACTACAGTTGGGCAAATTGACCCAACACACTTTTAGAGGTGGAGGGGTGGGCCACTGAGTATGTGAAGGGGCAGGATTTAACTTGTGCTTAGCCAGCTGGGATAACTGATACACAGGACAGTTCTGTTAGCAAAGCAGCGGAGAATGAAGTGGGGGCAAGAGCCCAGCCAAAAGCAAAGGTTCCCCTGAGGTCCCAGAAACATTACCCATGAGCGATGTGAATTAGGTAATCTGCAGTAGTCCTGCGAGATTTGCTGAATGTATGACACCTGCATGTGGCATAAAAATGTGTTTTCACGGAAAAGGTAAGTTAGTGAGGCACATAGATGATGGCGACATTTGTAAGCAGAAAAGTGGATCTCTTATGTAAGGGATGGGATATGGTTTTGATACTTGCCTTTTTAGAAATACTCTTCTGCGTATTCCAACCCACAAAATTCTTTTGAATGTTAAAATGCCTCAGCTGAATGTTTAATTCGAAAGAGAAAATTTAGAATGAGAAAAAGGAACCATATTAGCAACACAAAATATGAATGGAAAATACACAGAGAAATAGTGCTCCCCAGAAATCACTCAATAAAATATCCCAGTATCTCTGGCCGCTGGACTTTGCTCACTGTATCATTATGGCTCTGTTTCCCCTTCACACTTCTTCTGCTATAAACCTTTCTAGCTTTTAAGTATTAAAGAATGTGTTTTAAACAAAAAGTGGTATTGTTTTGGTAGTTCAAACAATTTAACTCCCACTGTATGGCAGAGTTAGAGAAGTCCAAGAAATAAAATTATTGCTGTTACAGAACTGCATGGATCAAGTCACTGATTTTCATCCAGTTGATGGGAATACCTGAAAAACTGAGATGTCAGGTCTGTTTTTCTACTTTTTAGGGCAGTTAGTTTTCTAATTCCCCACAAGGTAAAAACCTGTCATTTTCCCTGTCTAGAAACCTCCCTTTTACATGTGTTGCACCCAGAAGGGCTAACTCTTTCCAGGATTAAATGTTTTCCCAGTTCCAAAGAGCACAGCAAAACATCCACAAGAACTGTTACTCTGTGGCACATAGATACTTCCAGTTTAAAAAGCAGAGTAACTTTCCCCAACAGAGCTGCTGCAGCTCTTGAACTGATTTCTTAAACAACCAGGTCCTTGCTGTGCAAAAAGCCCCTCGGCAGTGGCATGGTGTGCGGCACCGTGCTTGTCTGAAGGCGTTTCCCTGCGTGTCACAGCTCAGGTAATGCTCAGTAGTTTCTGCCAATATTTCTAACCAGGCTGCAGAGCAGAGTTCCTCCATCCACGAGCGGCGTGACATTACACGGAGCCTCTCGCACCATGGAAGTCACAGGCAGGCTTCTGGGCTGAATCAGCCCACAGGATCGTTGGCTGTTTCTGTCCCTCCTTCTGGAGAAAGCTCTGTTCTGGAGAATCTCATTTGCAGCTAGCAAGGTAATTTGAGAATAAAAAAAGTATTGTGAACCAGCATGAAGAAACTCACCAAGTAAGAGTGCAGATTAGTCTAATGAACAAAGTTTTTACTTCCCAGCTGTAGCAGACATTAAATATATATATATGTGTATATACATATATATATATAATTTTTTAAAAAAATTTGCTTACAAAACCCGAAAAGAGGCAGCCTTTGGAAGGAGGTAATTCCCCCTGTCACAAGGGAAATGCTCTCAGGTATGTGGGGTGGACGGAACGCTGGATTTGCCCCAGTGCTGTTGAGTAGCCAGGAGTGCTACTCAACCCACTGGGCTCCATGCCAGGATACTGGTGGGATCCACAGCATGATTGCTGTGTCTGACCTACAGGTAAGCTCATGGAGAAGTGCAGGGAGTTTGGTATTCGGTGTGATTCTTCTCGTCTTGCCGTTTCCCAGATACGTGTGTGAGGTGTAGGAGTGACCTCTGTGCAGCTGCAAAGGGAAGCCTGTGCTTTGCTCTGTAGAAGCCTCATCTCAGACAGAACAGTAGTACCAGGGGCCAGGGGTGGGCAGTGGGATGCTTGCAGGTAGGAGAAGAGGCAGGGACCACTGGGGCTGCTTAGCCTGTGGGAGAGGAATACTTCTACCTTTCTCATACATTCAGATTTAGTGAAAAGAGAGGCAAGAAATTTGAGTAATAGTGCCCTCTTCTTAAAAGCTATATTACTAACCCATGGTCTTGGTGCCACCAGAAGATCGTGGGACTGGGGCTGTTTCAGGAGTCAGAAGAAGATTTGAAAGGTGTGTGGATAACCAGAACATCCAGCACACAAGAGGAGGTACAGACCTCCCTGGGCCATGTACTCGACCGTCTGCTGGGAGCTGGGAGGGGGGTTGTCTGGGGCAGCACTGGGGGCTTTCCCCCCTGCTGGGTGACGGGAGCAACTGATGATCCTGCCTAAGCTGGTGATTTCTATCTACCTACGGCAAACACCCGAAAACTCAATAGTAAGGCAGCTATTTGTGGAGCTAAGGAAAAAATCATGTTAGTTATCTTCTTCAATTACAAACCACCCCTATCTGTAACAGATGCTGTAAAGGAACTTGTGATTAACAGCCCAGAGCCCTTCCCTGCCCAGGGAGTTGTGGGACTGCCTTTTCTCCTCGTTCTTCCATTCTCTCTCTCTCTTCCCTTTCTTTCTTTCTTTCCCCCCCGCCCCCAGGTTTCCCCGTTCTTGTTTATATGCAGGCTTGCCGTGTTTCTGATTTGATGCATGAATAACATACTGCATGGGACGTACATGTGTACATTCTCTTTCCTCAGAGGCTGTGTCTTGCCCTGATTTGTGTCATCTGGGCAAATATCTCGGTGTTATGGGTAGCTTAGAAATTCATTGTGGAAGCCGCAAAATAATTGTAGCAAGTGAAATACAGCAAGTTAGAGAAAATGAGCATTTCTCTGTAGGTTCCTCAGTCAGAGGAACACCATCATTTTAGTGCTGAAATACACAGCAAGCAGCAGAATGTTGCAGGTTTAGTGTTAACAGCATTTTGAAAAGAAAAAGAAATCCTTATAATGAACATAAAGAATAAAATTATAATATGTTTGTGTAAGAACAATTCTCTTTTGAAATACAAATTCGGGAAGACTTTCACAATTTTGTCTTATGTATTGTGTTTGTACATCAAGTCACTTGCACACCTAAATACTTGTCAAGTGTTTAAAGAAAAAAAAATATTGTTGTACTCAGTATGTTCAGTGGAAAAAAAAAAAGCACACTTGAATGTTGCCAAATTGTTCCAAACCAAGTCACTTGATTTTAAGCTGCAACATTTTGTCTGTTGTTTTCATAGGCTATTCTTCTAATTTTCTGACGTATTGACTACTGTTAACTCACAGTAAACTAAAGCTGAATGTGAGCATGTCTATAAAAACTTTTGTCTCTCTACATAGGCTGCAAAGTAAATACATTTTTTTGCCTAATCAGATCAACATATTCTTATTGCAGTGATAATTCAAAACTAGTCACTTTTCATAGAAGCAAAGTATTTTACTGTGTAAAGCTGCCATAGTGTAATTTCACATATCTTTGTTGGACTTCTGTATTCTGCTTTTAACTTTTTAAAGTACTTCATCATATGATGATATTTATATTTTATGAAAAAATCTAAGGCTTCCGATAATTATTCTTTAATCATAAGAGCAATTTCTGTTATAATACAGAATTTTTAAAAGGCCAGCATTTAGGAATTTACGACAAATCTAATCCATACTAATTGTATTGAGTGTGATTTAAGGAATGTAAGTCCTATTATTAGCATGTTTAATAAAAAGAGCCTCTGAATTCCTCCAGCGCATGGCTACCAAATCTATCTGCACTTAAGATTTGAGTTTCAAGTCTAATACACATTTCAAAAGGGTTCGTATTTACTGATCTTCATAGTAAGCTGCTCTTGGTTTTAAGTTTAACTTGTATGATACATTTTGAAACAAAAAGGTGACAAAAATCTTCTTCGATCAAATGCAGACTAAATGTTTCTAAATTAGACAATTCCCCTAAATTATTAGGGATAACAAGTGTCAGACTCTTGCCCCCTTATCCCCCTCCAAACTTAGATGACAGAGGCTGATTTCAGCATGTAATAGGAATGCATCTGGGAAAATTAATTCAAAAAGCCTATGAAACTGGATATGTAATTTTGACACCTAGTCATTCAAGAGCAAGAATTTTTAATATAAAATTAGGGCAGTAAATCAGGGGGTTTTGTCACAGTTTCTTGTCACACTGATACTCTAAACAGGAACATTCATACCACATGATATAGAAAAAAATGCTTTTTAGATAACCCTTCTTTCTTTTAACTTTTCATCATTAATCAGCTGTGACTATGCTTCTACCTATATGACTCAAATTACATTGCATCTACTCAGAGAAGATTTTAAACTCTGAGAAGATTAATTTCATTAAACTTGGGTTTTCTGAAATACAATAGAAACCAAAAACTTTGAGAAGAGTAAGAACATTCAAAAAGGAAAAAAATGGAACCAAATATCCTGTTCTTCCCTTCAAAATATTTTTTTCTTTTTTCACTCACCTCTTTAGATACATTCAAATGTAATTTGAATTAAAGCAGATTCTGTTCTGGATTACTTTCTGTTAGCTAACGAAGAGTAAATTTCAGCAGATAATGTATTTTTAAAATTTTATCTCTTTATCAGTGTAGTTTAGCAAATAAATTAGCATTCTGATTAAACCGTTTTCAGAGTATCCAGTTCCTAAAATCTCAGCATCCTAAAATATCTAAATAGCCTATTTAAGTTCTAAAAATAAAAAGAATCTCACATCGTAATTTATTGGGGGAGGAGGAGCAATAATATAGACACAGTTTGAACCCTAAATATTTTTACATATTTCATTATGCTTTAATATCTAAAACAAGGTATATAAAGCGTCTATTTTGTCTCTCACTGTTCAATCTGAATTTAATATTCCTTCCTATTGAATCAGACTCTTCAGAGTCTGTAGTAAGCTGATTCTTTGTTGTTAATTTTAACATGGGTGAACTTAATTTTTCAGTGTACAAAGGAGCTTATGATAAGTAGTTGTGAAGTTAAATAGAAAACCCAGGGAGCAATATTTATGAAGAAATGTGGCCAAATGCATTTAAAATGCAGAATATTTAGGACGCTGCTAACTAGTAAAACCTTTTCTATTCTCTGGTTAGCTACAGCTGCTGGTAATTTTTCAGTTTACAGGTACAGTATCAGTAGCATAGCATTTATTTTGTGACAAAGGAATATAAGTTGCCTTGGAGATTTTTAATTAACTCTTCTCCTGTAGCTCTGCCTGCTTATCGTTTCAGTAGTTATTTAAGCTTCACATCAGATTTTGGATATTGTTCTTCAGAAATGTCTTCTTAATCTCCCCAAATTAGCATTTCAGCAAAACAACGTTTCCATAATGCACCATTCATTCCACTTTTTTTTTAAAGGTACAGTTAGTATTTACTACCATTAATTCAGCCTTGAAAAGTGGAGGAATGCTAAAGAGGAGAACCTGTGTTAATTCTGCAACTAAACCAAATGAATATTCTTATTCTGAACAAGGGACGTCAAGGTGATTACTTTCCTACCTTTAATCAGACTAAGATACTTCTTAATCACTTTTTATGGTTTGTTCTTACCACTAAATTAAGACGATGAGAAAGATAATTTTCTGAGGAACTGGAATTACTCAGACTGATTTATTTAATGCAATATTATTCATTTAGCAAATAAATTTACCTTGCAGAACCTACTTAACTTGCTTCTTGCCATTTTGGAATGGCTAGTTCTTTCAACCAGGTGGGTAAATCTATCTATCTATATGTATATATATAAAGAGAATAAAGCTGGAAGAGGCAGAAACCACTGCTTATGACAGTCACATCCCCAGATGTCAGAATTTTTTTCCCTCTACTGTTCTTTTTAAAAGTATGAAATTTACTATCATCAGAGCTGTTAATGTCATTCAACTAGCAGCTGAGTCTTAGGGGCTTTTTTTTTTTTGCAGGTGAATTATAAATGTCATAAATGCTTCCAAGAATATAGAATCAGAAGCCTTTTCTACCCTGAAAATGGAGGGATGAGTTTAAGCAAGTATGATTTACAGATACAGGGTTAATGCCATAAGCTAGAGGGAGCTCCACCACAACGAAATACAAAGGTTCAGCTTCATTTATCAATGTGCTTTCCTGGCTTTGTCTGCTTCTGAACATAAAAGACCCAGTTTTATTGCAGATATTATCTACACCATTCTGTGATATGAATGTTATTGTTTAAACTGTTGCTGAGACATAAAACAGCTGAAACCCTCTACCAGCACCATATTTATGCCAAACCTTTTGATAAATACACAGTTCTTTTTGTTCACCCTCACTTTGTCTTCATCTTAATACTCAGCCATCTTTAATGAAAATGCATCCTCTATAAATCCAGAGCACAGATATGCTTCAGGAACTGATCTTGTACCCTTAATTGTGCAAGTTAATGTCCATCAGTTGTGCAAGAATTCTGGGCAAGCCCCAAGCTCTGTGTCTGCAGATGTTAATATCCTCCTGTTTCAATTATTTCCCAGTGCTCTTTCTGAAGTAATTTACACTGCAAATCCACCCTGCTGACAACCTGTTTTATTCCACAACTGGGTTTAAGGAGTGTCAGCAAAGTGAGGTTAGAACGACCTGCTTTTAAAGGAAGTGTGGCTATTATAACTGGAACATTAATAATCTGTTTGCTTCTATTGAGCATCTTGGAGATAAGTAATCCATTAATAGTCCAAATAATTCTATAATAACCTTGTTACCCATTCTATAGTACCGACTAAAGGACAGTATTTGTCCACTATTATTATTAAGACACGATTTCAGTGTAAGAATGATTTTTAGTTTATTTGTCTCCCTGCCTCACCTCTGTACACTGAAATTTCCTAGCCTGTGTTTGAGGTTCTTCTTTTTTACCTCCTGGTCCTTGATCTAAGCAGATGGTATTGCTCTAGTCATAGAGATAGTAAGAAAGCACCTAATATCTTCTCATTGATTTTTGTTAATGAAATACCACTTCACAGAGAAAGCAACAGCTGAAACCATCAAGGCTGATGTGGCTGTGTGAATGAACTTTATTTTTGTCTATATTGGGTGTGTAATTCATGGTGAATCATTTATTAAATGAATTTGGCCTCTTTCCTGTTTGTGGAATACCCACAAGCAAATTATGACCTTATTCCACTTTTTAGAAACCATATTATTGTTTTCTTCTGTGAATTTTAAAAACTGTCAAATGTAATTGACCAAGTCTCATCTCCTTCTCCATTAGCACAATGAAATGCACTGGGAAGGCACAGTACTGTCCTAGCCAAAAATATGAATAATCTCTCCAAACTACATTGCCACAAATGTTCTCCCAGTATAAATATAAAATTGGGTTTCCAAATATGCTGCGAAGAATAATTCAACATTTGCTACATTTCAGCATTCCTGAGTATAAAACCTGGTAGGCTTAACCTCATTTACGGGAAAAGGCCAGAACGGGGCTTAGAACTGGGACCAATGCTGGTCATCCGAAACTCAAGGTAAGCACTTTTTTCCAGAAAACTGCTTTTACCTTTGTTTCCACCAGGAGAAAAGGTTGCAATCCAAAATGGCACATGAGCCTGCCATATGGACTCTTGTTCTGGAAACTGGGCTGGTGCCACCCACCCACTGCAAACCCTGCGGTGAACCCAGCCTGGTAAAGCTTGGGGCAATGATGCCCTGGGTCAGCGGTGGCAGAAGACACTGCCTGAGCGAACCCTTGTGTTCACATGGGTAGTCAGTTCCTTGTAGCCATAAACCAAGTCGCTGCAACCTTAAAACAATATGTAGGTATTAATCTTAAATATAGCTCATTTTCTACTTTCTGTGTTTCTTTTCCAACTTCTGAAGAGTGCTTGAATGAGAAAAGCAGGACGTCTTTGTCTCCCATATCTTATGGGAAACATGGACTTATTTCTGTTCCTTTCATAAGTTATGGCAAATTTACAGTTATTCCTTAGGTATAGGAAGTAATATATAACCTTATGTATAGGTATATGACTGTGCAGCATTTTTTATGCCTTTGTGCTTTAAGAAAGAAATCTGAATGTAAGAATATGTGGGGGAAGCTAGAAATGAGCATATGAAACCCAAAATATTAAAGTTCTCTGAAAGGCTGATAAACAATTGCTGCTTATGCGGGCAGAGGCTTGTCTTCTTAGGAAATTAAGGTGGCCAAAATTGTCATTAAAAATCAACAGAGACTTTCCTGAGGTGGTTAAAAACAGAAAGTTAAATGAGGATTCAATCTGGGATTGAGCCTTTCACGTGAATCCTCTCACATTGGAGGTACCACCTCTATACCAGCCTTTTGCAGAGTGGAAGTTCAAGCGCCGTGTCGCATTAGTGCGTTTCGCACTGCATTTGCATTCCCAGCAGTGGCTGGAGTTGGGAGATCCATGTGCAGGGGCCTAATGACCTCAGAAAGAAAAGCAACCTCCATTGGAGCCCCCCCATACGTTTGTAGTCTCTGCTGAAGGTATGTGCCTTGTGATGATTCTCAGTGAGATTAGTGGTCTCCCAGGAGAGGGTCAAAATCTTTATAAACATATCAACTAAGAAGTCTATCCTGCGAAATTTAATAACACTATCATCATCACCATCAGGTGCTGTGCTCATGTCTCTGACATTACTGAGGATGACCATGCATAATTAAATTACAGTTCTATTTTGCAGGTTTTTCAGGAAAGAGGCTTTTAAGGCCAGGTCAATAAGATACATATAGCAGGTCCATTGTGTGTTACAGGTTTACACTATAGATACAGAAAAGAAATAAAGACCTACCGTGGCTTGTCAGGAATATCAGTTCAGGAACTGAGGCGCAACAAGTACAATAAAGAGTTAGAGTCCGTATCCTCCCTTTGTCAGGAGGAGAGGTGTCCTCTAAGCTTCCCTGCCTTTCATTTTTCTGTGCATCTCTATAGGTTTTTAAAATTTATTTATTGATTGAAGTCTCTTTTTCCAGGGGAATTTCCTTCTGCATTGCCACCAAGTCACTTACCTGCAAGCAAAAAAGGATGCCCACATGTTCCTTTTCCAGGTGTTTTGCCTTGCTGTTACCCTGGCCATACACCTGAATACCCACAGTACAGCACTGCTTTTGCTGGAAAGGTGGTAGTGATGAGCAAACTGCTATACATTTCTGGATGTCCTACTTCTTACAGGATTCTTACTAGGAAAGCTACATGCTTCTCTGGCACTTCTTGAGCAACCTGTCTTCTTACCTGCACTGCCACACTGCAGTTACTTTGATAAGCAAAGTGGAGGGTCCCTGATAGAGCGTCACTACTGGCTGCCACGTTAGGGATGCTTAGATGAACTGGCAATGTTCAGGTGGGCTACTGTATGCAAAAGCTAACTGAGAATCTAATCATTACAGATTTGTTTTACTGATATGAAGATGCTTTCTTTTCTAATTGAAAACAGAGACTTCATAAAATATTGTTTTAATTGGGCATCTTGTTCCAAATCAAACACATAAGAGTATTCAGACTTGGGTAGCTCAGGCTGCTATCAACACTGGTCAAATGGATTTGCCAATCTAACCAATACCTCGTTCATTTTGGAACTCCCTGAATTCACCTGACATTGCTGGCTGCAATCAGCACTGCAGAAACAGTGATGTTGGATTTCCCCTTGCTTCTTCTTTGGGTCTTTTGAGCCTTAAATATGCACTAATTATTGGAAAAACCTGAGCAGAGCTCGGGGGGAAATAATTTTGCACAAAGCAGCTTGTTTCGGTACTTAGCATGACTAGCGTTACTAGCCTTGGCCATTTCTCCTCATTGATAACCTGTAAAGGGTAAAGACTATATATCGGAGAAGTTCATTAACAAAACCCATGGTTTAGCAGGGTGTAATCTACCTTGAAAACAACAAGAAAGAACAATAATACCTTTCGTTGTCTTTTGATCCCCACTGCCAGTCTCAGCAGAGAAACACTGTTTGACCTGACTTGCAGCACTGTCAGATCAGAATAGCAGGGCTGAGCTTGATTCAGACCTCTGCTGACACGGTTGATTAAGCTTCAGTATTACAATGATTATAAATTAGATCAGACTTGGATGCCAAGGAACAAAGAAGCAAAAGCCAAAACCAGTTTATGTAGCCCTCAGTAGATGAGGAGGTCTCTTCCTCTGCCTACCAGCTCAGGGGAAATAAGTGACCCATAAGCTGGCACTGCCCTTGCCTTTCACCTTGGAGGTAACAAGAACCTCACAAGGCACCTAGGAGTGATGCTCCAGCCCAGGACAGTGACTGCTTGGCTAAAGGTGTGATGTTTTGTGCTGCTGAAGAGTATGAGCCTTGTGATAACCCCTTACTCAGATAAAGCCCAGAAGGTTTGTTGATCAGTGTTCAAGCCAATGTAAAAACTTTAAATGCCTGCTTAATGTGCTATGTGTTATGCGGAGGCAAAAAGAATATAATGCACAGGGTGTTAGTTCCTGAATTATTTGGTGGTCCTGAGTACAATTACCAGGCAGTCTCCAGGAACCTGCAGTTCTTCTAGATTTATATTGCATTTGCTATCCAATTGCAAAGTAGATATGATTAAAAGGGTCCTTATAATAAAGTGATAGCTAGAAAAAAAGAATCCACATGCAAAGCAATTCTCTTCTTGGGTAAGAAGGAATAAAAAACTCCGTTGTGCTTTCATTTGGAAGCAGCACTCCTTTCTTTTACCTGTCTGTACCGTGGAAGGCGTAGAGACTCCATTGTGGTACCACTAGTGCATGCTGGTTTTCCATTACGTGTTTTATTACATGACAGCTCCTGTCCCAGGAAAGCAGAGCAGCATCCATTTACGGTCCATGTTGCATTGAAGACATGGAACACTCCCTGCCTCCATAACCGTAGCGCAGTTGTGTGTGGCTTTGGGTTTTTATCTTTGTCACTTTCAGTCACCCAGGAAAGAAGCGGTGTGTCCGTCTTCCAACTATGTCAAAACTTTGCTGCTCAGTAGGGAAGAAAAACCAGCATATTCCCAAACATCAGCTGGTCTGGGGAGAGGCATGCTTTTTTACAGGGAAGATCAGACCTTGTCTACCTTATTGATTAACAGCTCTGGGTGAGAGTCTTGGCTTAGTAAAGGGCACAGGGTCAGGGTCTCAGGGTACTATTCTGCTGACAGACGGGCCTTTCTGGATGCGGAGTGGTACGGCTCTGTTCCTGATCCTGCTGGAAGGTGATGGAAGCTTTAGCAGTGATGTTAGGACTGGTCTTCACAGCTGCCTGCATATGGGTCAGTTCTTCACCTTGTGGGGGTTAATGGAAAGACTATTACCTGCTTCAGTGGCCTCCAGAGCAGGCCCTGGGTGAGTGGCAGATCCTTCTCAATAAGTATGCAAGAAATGTTTATCCTTCTGAGAACTCTGACTACAGAACTGGCATTAATTTGCAGGTCAGGACATTTGTTTCCAGCAAAATGCCTGAACTTGTTTCTTAAAGGATTTTTATTTCTGTAACTCAAAAGCAAAATACTTAATAATTTGTAAATATCCTTAAAGATCACATGAGAAAAAGGACTTTTTAAAAGTATTTTTTCTTTGCCTCTCTCAACTTGGAATAAACTTTCCAACGTGGATGTTCTAAGAAAAATATTTTTTGGTCAGAATTGACAAAACAAAACCGGTGTTTTCCCAACAAGTCAGGGCCGCTTACACAAATGTTTACCAACATCTGTCTTGAGACTATATAATCATTCCCCTGTACTTCCTTATAAATATAATACAAAGGCAGAATGCGATTTCTGGATTCTGTGCCTCTGATAATCACTGAAGCCTTTTATCTGAGAAATTCTCTCTTGAAAATGTATTTTGCTTTATTTGTTAGTTAATATTAAATATTTCATTATTAAGAAGATCTTACTGATTTTTTGAACAAACATGCAAGAAGCAATTCTTAGAGTCTGTCACCAAGGCGCAGCCGCCAGCCATCGTTTCGGTGTCACAGTCGCAAATGGCTGGAGGAAGCGATGCAGCTGGGAGGCTCTGTGAAAGGTAATTTCAGAGGTAGCTGTCTGACAATCTTCAGTTTGTTTTCTGAGTTTGCTGAAAAGTCCTGCTCAACACCTTTGTGAACTGCCTTAAAACAATAAAAGAAGCTTTTGAACTGTGTTTGTTTCTTTGGCACATATGATACCGCCTTGGCCTTCTGATACAACTACTTGGGATGCAGCCTCATGGTGCAGGTTTCCTGTCACACTGGCACCTAGCAGGTTGCCATAGTGACAGACACAAGAAACATTACTTCAGAAACGTTGCTTTATTACAGTTAAAGTGCATTTTGGAAAAGGATCGAATTCAAGTTACTCCCTGTGTTTTATACAGGAATAAGCAGAATTGTTGGTTTCTACTAATAAGCATTAGTTTGAGGCTGCCCACCCCAGCGTATGTTCAAGAGTACGTTGCAATGCTCCATTACTTGCAAGCGGAGCAGGCCAGCCTGCCCCTCCATTTCTCCCTTGAGCACACAACACGCAGTTGTTTTGTACAAAGTTTGCTGCTTTGCTCTGCTCTGAACTGCCTCCGCTCCGGACTGGGAAGTGCTAAGTCACTGCTGCCTTTGACATAAAGAGCATCTTACTTCAGACTCATCGATTTTGCTCACATTAATGTAGAAGACACACAGAGGGGGACATCTGGGGAGATTTCTGAAGTATTCCTGGCTATGTTATGTTCCAACAAATTAATCAAATAACAAGCATCTTGTAAGCAGCAGAGCTGCCTAGCAGGCCTGTGCTGAGCAGCCGCTCAGATCTGAGATGGGCTTCCCCACGTGAGCACGAAGCCCGTGGAGATTCAAGCCGAAAAGCTGATCAGCTGTCCTCTGCCCCCGCAGCGCGGGCTCCATCACACAGCTGGGGCAGCCCCAGGGCTATCAGCATCCCACCTCTCCGCTGATTAAACCTATCCCCACCGTTTTGCCTAATAAATGAGATGAAAGGGTGCGCTGGCGAGGGGGAGGGGCTGCGGCACAGCTTAGAAACAGGTGAATTGAGGGTTTGCGGGAGGAATGTTCAGACCCCTGGGAGCCCTCTGGCCGCAGGGCTCCCCCGCCAATTCGGGTGCTAGAGCATCCTTGCAGCACAGCGATGGGCTGTTCAGCCTCCCCGTGCACCCCGGCAGTGCCAGCGGGTCAGAAGCACTTGTTGCTAAAGCACCGCTGAAGAACTTCTTTGTAGATATTTGAAAATGTGCCTTAAAGATGATGTACAGGTCTGCAGGACCTGGTTCTGCTCATCCAACCGAGGAGCAGTTGCATCGCAATGTGCCTGGTGCAGGCACTCCTGAGTGCAGGGAGCTGTTAGGTCTTTGCTTTCTTGAATGTTACACCTTCTCATTCCCTGTGAAACATCACTTTTCCATATGCAAGTGGTAAGCAGTTAAACCAGTTTGAAAGTACAATTCATACCTCATGACCGTTGCTGACTGCACTTAAATACCTTGTCTGAACCAATGACAGAAAAAGCCCATATTACTCCCAGGGCTGATAGTCGTCTTGTTCAGAAATTCCTTTATAGTGGAACAGTAGGCAATTATTAATACCATTGTGATTAATTGATTGACTTGCTAATGTAAGAGCAATACGGGACAGAAATATCCTACCGCTTTTTTGAAACAGAGCTTAGATGTCTGACTTAGATTTTACAGCTTGTTCTTTGACAATCTTTTCTTTCACTCTCTGTAAATGGCAGACAGAAATTATTTCTTTTGTAGTAAATGATAGCTACAAAGGCTAGAGGCAGTATTCAAACCCTATGCTCTTGTACATATAGTTATGCTAATAGTTTATACTAACAGTACAGTTGCAAAATAGAATGCTGATCTCAAGCCTATCCAGCACACCCCTGTCAAAACATACTGTCCAAATCAGATTCCTTCATAAGAGAATAGCCTTCCTGTTCTACCAGCTCCTGCCTTCCTGGCTGCTGTGACCCCTTGTTCCCTGGGATGGGAACTCTAATGAGTTACTCTGAAATTCCCTCAGTGCACCCCATGCTGTGAATGTTAATAGTCTTCCTATTAGGGAGATTAGACTTCTTGTTTTACTTCTTGCTCATTCTTCATCTTTCTACTTAAGCAGACATGACTCTATTTCCATTTATTTAACACAGATCTTCAATTACCAAGACAAGCAACAAGCAATAGCATTAGATGAGCTCTTGTCTTGCATAGTTTTATTTTCCTGTCCATCAGTTAGCTATTGGGCAAAGAGGTAAAGTGTAATGCTCCAAGTGTGTTGCAACACTAGAGAACGGTAAAAATAATTAACATGGGGAAAACATCCCTGTTTTCTCATCTGGAAAAGGCTGAACCTCTCTTCTATGGACACTTTAAGAAAAAAAAAAAAGTAAAAATAAAAGCAGAAACCTAGCATGGAGGTCTGCTGACCACAGCTCCAGTTTGCCACAGGCACAGTGGGACGTGTGTACAGCTATGGTTGTAGGTGACTGTCAGCGGTGGCTCTGGAGGGTAGTCCGTGATTTGAACCCTTGAATGAGCTGGGCACAGAGCCAAAGGGCATCATTTGCTGCAGCTGGCAACGAAGCCTGTAGAAGAAAACCTGTATCAGAGGGAGCTGCAGCACCAGCTTGCTGCAGAGCAAAGGGGTTAGCGTTAGGAGAGACGAGACCGGCTGAGGTCTAACTCTTGAGCTTGAGTTCACCTGTGCTGTGGCTCTTCTCAGGTGTGGGAAATGTGCTGAAAGGAAGCAAAATGTGACAGACTTTGTCTGATGTATTCTGTGTACCCTCATGCAAACATTGTCTTTTCTTTCTGTATATTCCTGCATAAAACCACACACTTGTGGTTTGCTGTGTAATTAGTTTTGGTGCTGAGAGAAGACAAGAGAACGTCTTGTTAGATGGATTAAAGGGATCTGTGCTCTACACCGTTTGAGTGACAAGAACCATGTCAGACCAGTCTGCTGTCAAGCAAAAAAAAAAGTGACAGCACAGTCTGGGCGAGACAAGTTCTCCCACTTACCGAGTGGCAAGAGGCAGGCATAAACTAGCCCCGTCAAAGAGCAGCCACAGGTGACTGGGTCAAAACAACTGGGGCAGAGCCAACAGAAGTCGGTCCTGAAAGCTAATAGCATGATTCCTCTTTGGCTTAGTTGAAGCTCTCCTGCTGAGACTTGTGTCTTCCTACCAGGAGAATCAGAAAATGCTTTCAGGTCAAAAAGGGGGAAGGGGAGGAGGTTGGCACCAGCTTGGAACAAGTATTACCTAGGTTGCAGCCACCAGTTCGGAACAGTGTTTCCATACAATGTGCAATAGCAGTAAAGAGGATGGGAAGTAGAATATGATGAGGAAAACAGAGCTCCCTTTGCCTGTGGCACAGTGTCAACATACCTGAAACCCAGCTTTCAAGTCCATCTGCAGCTGAAGCCAGAATAAAGGGTGGGAGAGCAAGCAAGAGATTGCCTTTTAGTTTTCAATTCTCAAGGGCTTTGCTAACAACAGATGTCAGTATAGCCGATAGCATGGGAGAGCTCAGAGAGGCTGACCATCCACAGGGCTGGGCTTGTGCTCCTCAGCCCCTTCCAAGTCCCCATGATTCTGGACAGCTCAGTGATGGTCTACCTGGATTTCTTTATCCTGTTTATTGCCTCAAGTTTATTGTCTGAAATCGTTGGTTGCCAGCTTCACAGACTCTAACAGCATGCCAGCAGTGTCACAATTATTCAAGATCCATATCCTTCAGGTGCTGCAGAAGTAAGCTGGTGAGGAATGAATGTTTCAGATTCAGATTCATAGAATTAACTCCATGCTGGAAAAAAAACTTCCTCTCCTGTGGAATTCTACCTTAGTTCTCAAACCTGCAAACAAATCAAATCTGCCTTCTCTGTCTTTAACCTGTATAAACACATACACAGTTTAACGCAAATTTTACCACACATGAAAATCAGTACCTTGAAATAAAGAACAGCCCATGAAACAATGGGGTTTAACAATATCATTCCAAAGGACTGGAAAAGGGACAGAGAAGCTCTCACCCAGCCACCTGTACTTGCTGGTGAAGCAGGTGCCATGCCAGAGCTTCCCCCTTCACCTGGTGAGGCACTAACGCTGCACCTTCCCCATGGTCTGAGGAGCGTGCCCAGCTCTCTCTGCAGGGCAGCTCTTTGCACTCTCTCCCCATGCACATGTGCAATTACAGGCACAGACTACTATGTCAAATATGCGTCTGTAGCTATAAAAATATCGACAGTGCTTAGGCTGCAGATGTGCTGCGACTACATCTGACCATGTGGACTAGGATCGTCTCATTGTTACCTTATGTTCTGCAGATCTTTGTGATCTTTACCTGTTGTGAATCATCTTATACCAAGACTGTCGGCCTTTCAGGGCAGATAATAATGATGGCAACATCAGTAAAGCTGCAGTTTAGATGGGCTCATGTGTGTCTGAAAGATGTGTGCCAAAGCAACGGTGAAGCCGTTGCAAAATGTTTAAGGAGTAATAGGGCAAGAAGGGCAAAGAAAGTGATTTAAATGCGCTAAAGAAGAATGAACAGCTGTGTAATACTGTAACACTGATGCAGAAGATGAGGAAATAAATCATTTGGTGATGATCAGCAAAATAATGGCATGAAAATAACCAGCAGGGTGACCACAAAACCAGACATGTGCTGAGGGTGAGGCTCAACATAGCAGCATCACAGCCATTTGATCAATAGTAAGAGTGTTGAAGTTGAGAATTGCATGCAAAGCTGTCAGGGCACATATAAGCCATAAAATCCACAGTCTCTGGTTACAAAGTGACAATTGTCTTTTTTTCTTTTTTTCTTTTTTTTTTTTTTTTTTTTTTTGCACCTTACTCTATGACTTTGAAATGTGGACAAGTTAGTACAAGAACATCAGAGGAACTAGAAATCATTAATCAACAATACCTCCAAGCTATTATGCTTATAAGTGTCAAGACAAAAATCATGAGTAATGATTTTCTGCAATATGTTTTCACAAACTGTTTTAAAAAAATACTTAGAAAAATATCAGCTTTTCTGGACTGCACTTCTTTTTCTAGCTGAAAGAAACGACCATGTTCAACCACAGTGATATTTTAATGGACAGATAGAAAATGCAAAAAAGGGATGGAAGACCTAGGAAGAAGAGCTTGTCTATAGTGACTCGGAGCTCAACAGCAGCAAGAAGTCAGCATGGCGCACTGAGAATGACTTTCGCATGTTAGTCATACACCAGAGCAGAAGGGCTTCTGCATTCATTTGCCATGTTGTGAAGTAGCCTAGAAAACAAGAATCAGGCTTTTTTTTACTGTCTTGCAACTCAGAGAGGCCTTTGAAAAACTGAAATTCATGATGGACAACTAGCACTAGAACTTCTTCCTTTTCATGAATTCTTAGTGCGTTGGGTTGCCTCTAATTTAAGAACATCTTTCAGCTTTTCTGGCCAGGAACTCTAACTGAAGGCATGCAGGCATCTGATATTTTCCTGTCGCCTAGGGTATTTGCAATATGATGGATGAACGTCCAATGCTTTGCATACATCCTGCTTCTGTTACCTCCTTTCTATCATCTGAAAACAGAACTTCTTATTAAAATTTTCCACACCAGGAATTTCTTCATTGCATTTGAGATGAACAAACACCTCAGGAGAAATAGTATCATCATGAAAGGTCAGAGTGGTTGCTCTGTAAAACATCTTAAAAAAAAAAATCTTAAGAAAAAAATGGGGATAGATCAGGCAAACTTTCCAAAACTCAAATAACTGGGAAATTGTCAGCCCACTTCAATTAAATGGTCTTACGTTTACATTATCACCTGAAATAACACCTAGTCCTTAGTACTCTGAATTTTAAACCCTGCATTTTATACTCCTAAAACACAGCACTAGGAAGGAAAAGGGACAGCTAAAAAGCTGTATCTGGATGCCACCTTTCACAAAGACCTCACTGCATGTGCACAGTGGGGTTGGAGCAGGGGCCGGAGCTGCTATGGGAGCTGCTGCCAGAGCCCAGCCCACTGGCGGGTGCAGGGCACCGGCACACCTGGGGAAGCAGATGTGGTGCTGTCTGGCCCCGTGCACCATGTGCAGCCGTGCCAGCCGTGCCAGCCGGGATGGACAGGTCCTCCCCGCGGAAAGCCCTTCGCCACTCAGCACCCTAATGGCCCTTCCGCCTGTGCCTCTCTGAAATGTCACTCTTTCATGCCATACCGCAGTCTAGGATCCCACATCCTTATCTTGACATTAAAGGAATAGATTTAATTGTCAGTCCTTTTAAACAAGCGTTTAATTCCATTCTGTGGGGACTAAAGACACTCTTAAATAATTGAGCAGCTAAGAGATTGGTTATTTCTGTTTTCATTGCCCATATTGATTTAAGTGTAGTTAATCCCTTCAAATACCCATGTCACACAGGGCCTGATGGCTCTCTTTAGGGCAATATTGTTCCTCTGGCTAGATTATTTGACATCAAGCATTGTAATGTCACAATAAATCCTTCATGTGGGCTGTTCTTTTGAAAGAGAAGTACCAGATGGGGACTTCGCCTCTTACACTAAACTCTTCGTTTTACTAGTCAGAAGTTGGGCTTGTGAATAATTTTCATTAAATTTTCTTTTGTGCCTCATAAAAGCTACCTCTGCAGCAGTGACATTAAATAATCAGAAGCCAAATTAAACAGGCATGTGGACATAAAACAAACCAAGGTGTTCCCCTCACTGCAAATTAAATATAGCTGTGTGTAAAATAATCTCATTTGGGATATAACCCAATGCAGAGCTTGTGGAATGGGTTTTACAGAGAGAAGTGGGGATGGCTGAAGCCAAGAACCAACAGACATGTTTTACAAGTCATTGCAACTTTTTTTACTTCTACTTAAGTCCTAAATCCTTCCATCTATGTGGAGCTCCATCCAACTAGTTGAGTCATACTCCACTTGTTACTTACAAACGGATCCAAATGGACCCAAAAAATGTGTGTTCTCTGAAAGGTCTCTTGGTTGATGCAATCATCTTTGTTTCCTCCTTCACTGTGCTTTTCATCACCGTGGAGCCTTTAGAATAACTCCGGCATTAGGAAAAGGGAAAGCAGAGGGGGAAAGGGTCTGGTACATGGTTGGCAGAACCACTGCAAATGTCAGGGTGTAATTGAGAACCTCTCGTCCCAAGTCATGTTTAGATAGTTTTAATGGTGGCAGGGAGTATGGGTAGAAAGAAAAGTTTGAGTCTTGAAAGGTTAAAGTAAAAACCTAGTTCAGATCACCTTTGTGAACATGATGGAAAGCAACTCCAATATACTGTGACCCACTGAGCCACTATTCAGGAATCTGCAGATCACGTCTACTAAAAGGGAACGTTCAGAGTCAAGCAAAAGTATTTAAATTCAGTCTTCTTATTTAAGAATTAGTGAATAGTTCTGTTTCTTTCTTACACAGTGGAGTCAAAGGGGATCAATTTTCTCACTCACTCAAGCCTTCTCTCCGGCCTGTTTTCTTGGGTTTTTGCAAATCTGTGTACAATTGTTCCCTGGTTGCGCTGCTTCCTGGGTGTATTCCTCTATGGAGTTGTGATTGCCAAGACATCCTTCTCCAGGGTCTCTGTTTCCGTTTATCAGTCTGTTACACTGTTTTCTATTGCATTAATAGTCACTTAGGACATTAAAATCCTTCTTTATTTCACCTGAGTACCAACGTACTCCAGCAGCTCCAGCAGGAGCTCTGAAAGTTCGCTGGCAGCCTTTCTGCTTCCAGCATAATTTGCATCCATTATTTTTGCATGTTAGCTCTTTCTGAGCGAGCTTTGTTCCCTGGCTGTGGCCCATAGCTTAAGCTTTTCTACCCATGAACAGACTGGGCTGTCGAGATGCAAGAACAGCTGAAGCAGGTGAGCTCGAGGGCAGGCAAGAAGACTTAAGCAGTTTTCCTCCCTGTGGTAATTTTAGCGTGAGCTGCACTGTGCAGGCAAGAAGCAGCAGCATGACAACTGAGAGGTGCAGGCATTATGCACCTTCTCCCTGCCACAAACAGAAGGGTATGCAGGTGTCAGTATTTCAAATGTCTAGATAGCCGTGAAGCAGTTGAACATGTTTCCAGTACTAATTATTTTATCAGTATGATCAAAACCATCTATACTGCTGATTCAATGTGTATTCAAAACGCATTCACTGCCTTCTCCTGCCTGTTGATACAACCCAGAATTTACGATGATGTTCAGAATGTATTTTGCGTGTACTACAGCACATTTCTGAACAGCAGGCAAGCTGCAGACGGGTGGGTGGCTGCTGGTGTAGCTCTGCTGAGCGAGGGCCGAGGCTGGCTGGTCCCAGCTCAGAGCGCAGCAGCTCCCGTGGCAGAGCCAGCCGGGCTTTCCGCAGGGGGAGCGGCGGGGTGGGGGCACATTGCCCTCCACCTGGGACCCACACCTGTGACAGCCTCTCTGCACCCTCCACCCAAAGGGAGGGAAAAGTCTGTTCTATGCTGCAACACTATTTCTGTCTGGCTCTTTCTAACTTGCTTTTAATGCATTTGTTTTTAACTCTTACACCTTGCCCTCTTCACCAGAAGTGTCCGGGCTATGGGTGCACTGGCTGCCCTGAATGCTGCGACCTTTTGGTGTCTCCACAGATCACAAGCACAACTGTATGCTGCCCAGTTACATGGTTGGTGTTGCAGAGGGGTGCACAGGAATTTCTGAAACCACCGTGGCTGTGCGGGATAGAGCCGACGGCAGGATTAACCGGGCACAGTTCTCATCTCAGTAGCTAGTGGGTACAGGCTGCTGCCATTTTCCTCCAGACCAATTTTACTAAAATATCAGATGTTTCTATTGGTATTCTTGATAATCAGCCAAGAGCTCTACGGTCCTGGTCAGTTCAGCTGACATGGCCCTTTCTCCATTGCCCATTTATGTTTTATCACAGTATTGCTTTGGAAGTGGCAACAGCAGAGCCAAGGCTCATAGATTTAAGTCTGTAATGCGGGGAGTGGGACACCCTAATATCAAGGATCTTGATACTACCTGCACCAGCAACCTCTACATTAAGCAAGAAAAAATGATTCTTTGTTTATTAATAATAAATTCTGCTTTTATTACTGCTTTTTTAGTAACCAGATGTGTATTTGAATTTCCTGAATTTTATGCATCATCTGGATGAAGCATCTGGATCCACCTCATTGTGTAACCTTTACTGACAGAAAATATTTTGGACTGGCAGCTAAAAGGAAACAGAGAGAATCAGCTGTTCAGTGTGCTCCAGAGCCTCTTGGATTGTCCTGAATGAGTGCACCAAGCTGATCTGAAGCAGAAGGGAGCTGGTAGCCATGCAAGATACTGGAGTTCTGTTCTGACCCCAGCTCAGGCAGAACACCGTTTATCTACATCTGTGAGCAGCAAATTTTTCCCCAGGCTCACTTGGGTGCAGAAACATTTCTGTGTATGGAACTGGAAGCCACTGGTAAAACCTACAAGAACGAGCTCACATTTCTATGGACACCTACCAAAACAAAACCTGGTTTTCCCCCTGAAGATAAATTTTCATAGTTGAAATGCAGCTACATGTATTTGTAGCTGCAGATGGATGTCCTTTTCCTTTATCCTCACAACAGCGAGTACTGAACAGTAGGAAAACTCTTGCAGCGGTGTTTTTGATCGTTTTGATGTATCTGAGCCTGTCATTGGTGCACAACCTCCATGGAAAAGGTCCCCTCCCTTTTCTGCCATTTGAATGATGTTTCCCTTCAGGGGTATTCTCTGAAAAGTCAAATTATGTGTTCTGTGTGGTGCAGCGTACAACAAATGCCATGAACTCCTCCCCTCGAGCAAGCTGAACAATCCCTGCAGACCTGTGCAGGCATCACAGGACCATTCTTAATATTCCAGAAGTGACTTTTACAATTGGTCTGGTTAAATGGTATGTTGTGTGATAGCATTCTTCATCTGAGGGAAGAATGCACTACTGAGTGGTCAGACAGTGCATGCACAGGCAAAGTCACCATCACTGGCAGAGCACAGCATCTTGATTTGATTGCGCTGAATTCCCTAACGTCAGAACATGCATGAGGAAGAGCTGCTGCGTTTGTTCAGTGCCCTAAATTACCATGCTGAACCAGACAGTGAGCAGAGATGTATCTTGAAGATGATGCAATGGTCGAGGTGGACAGGTGTTGGCTGAAATGGACAGTCAGGAGCTCTATCTTGTCTGAAAATCTCAGCACAGATCAAGGAAGTTTTCACAGGCATATCACACCAGATTCCTGCTTTTCTTCCACAGTGTGATGAATGCATACAATTTTTACGGAATCTAGAACTTTCTATGGATGATACTTTTAGCACAGCACTCAGCTGCACAGGATAGACACCATTTCCTTTCTTTCCCAGCTTTGCTCTGTCACTTTGAGGGCCGAGGGTGATTTTCAGGTTTACTTTCAGGTGCAGGGTTAAGTTGGACTTAACATTTTGAAGGTATAAAATGGTCTTCAGAGAAACATGGAGGTCTTCAGGGAAGAGAGATGCAGGAGTGGGAGGATGCTTTGTATAGTATTCAGCCCTATCTTTTCACTGGTCACTTTGACAGTGGATCTAGTTCTGAAGAGATCCACAGCAAAACACAGTCATCCCTTGTACTGGCTCCTCTGCAGGGAGAGGAGGTGTGCGGGCCTGAATACGCGGTATATTGCAACCCCAAATTTTCAGACTTAAACTCAGTGAATACTCAGAACTCTGCCAGCACTGGAGAGGTGTGAATCCTTGGCACCTGTGTAAGTGCACAAGTGGGATTGCAAACCTGGGCACAGCCCACTGCTTTGCTCATGTCATCCCTCTCAGCACCCCTGTGTTAGCTCTGCATTTCCTGTTCTCACACAGATTGCGGGTCCACTTTGAAAGCTGCTGTCGCTCTACCAACCTTCAGAATAAAAATGTTGTCTAGTCCTTCAGCAGGAGCAGCTTCCATTGTCCATGTGTTAAATGAGGTTAAAATCTGTTCCCTCTAGATTATTTCATGTCTGTCATGGCTGCCCTTTATCCCAAGTAGAAAGATGATGTCTGAGAGCAAAAATGTGTTAGAAAACCAGGCAGACAAGGAAGCTCTGCAAAGCCAAATAAGTATGTGTCTTAGGCTTTGGTTTTGTGTGCAGGGGCACAGATACTCATTGCACTTGTGAGTTATACCGAACCTGTTTCACTTCTGTTCACTGAATAGATTGCATAAAGAATTGATGTCTATTACTTGTCTGCTTGGGGTATTTACAGCATAGTAGTATGCACAACACCTTTTTTTACCTATTGATCACCATTCTTGCCACAGAGCTGCCCTGAGCTCTTTCTGGGTGGTCAAAACAGCTTTAGGATCTGCAGCGAGGCACAGATAAATGTGCCGTTCAGTTCCATCTTTCTAACGTACATTCGATTGCTTTTTTTCACAGTTAATTTTAAGAAATACATGTTACTGTCAAATCCTGTCCGCATTAAGTAATAGCTTACATATTTGATGCATTTTTAAATTACATTTTAAAGAAGTTTTCTTAAGATTATAATGGAGACAGTCTGTCAAGAATGCAGCGAGCAGCAGCAAAGGGGAGCATTCCAACGGCATTACCAAGGCCCTCTGCAGCCGCACACCCAGCACGCAGGCTTTGCTTCGTTATGCCTAGAGGTGTAAGAATAGCTGTGAACAGCTAATAAGAATCAATGCTATTGGAGACATCTGTTTCAGTTTTCATTTTTCAGTGTTATTAGTGCTTATTGGTACAAGGCTCAGGAATGCAGCCAATCCCTTTGAAGTGAAGTGTATTGTAAGGCTAGAGGCATTGTGAGCCTTGTTGATGACCCTGTGTGTAACCTTTCAATTAAACATCCGTAATGCATGGAATGAGAAAAGACCTTCTTAAAAGAGAAGACTGGTATACTGAAAATCACATCGCTGGCATTTTAGTATTCATTTTTGATTTTATAAACTAATGTCCAAATAAACAACAGGGGCTTAAATTTTTCAAGATTCTTTAGTTTTTAAAAAGACTCTGGTCATGTGAATAAGTCATTATTCTTTTAGTTATAAATATATAGTAAAAATGCTTAATCTGTGCACAGTACAAGTAACTGGAGAAAACATGGCTGTTTTTTCTAAACCTGGAAAATAAGACAGAGACAAACCAGAGCTAAAGTCAGCTGCCAGCCACATCCTGCTTCCCTCAAAAAGGCAGTCCTTATCACATGTACCTACAACAAAAGCCTGGATCAGGAGGGCAATTTGGCTTGTCAATAAATTGAGCTGCATAAACTCCGGCAGATTAGAGCGAGGTTTTCAAGAGAGGCATTTTGCTGATCACAAGGAGATCAATGCAGCCTTGAGAAACCCTACCACAGGTTTGGGAAGCCCCTCAGAGACGCAGCACAGTCTGGGCTGGTGGCCCTGCACGCAGGGCACTCTCCGGAGGCACCTCAGGGCAGAGGCTGGGTGGGTTCAAGAGATTGTCCCAAACGCAGCACTGGTGATGTAACCTGCAGAAAGCTAAGAGAGACGAGCTATGTGGGGACGATCACTATTTTGAAGTCAGGGCTAGCATACTTTAAATCCATACACAGGAGTAGTTTTTGAACCCCTCTGACAGTCTGATAAACCAGTTCCTAGCACCACATAGTAACCTCTGAGAAAGGTACTTCTATCAAGATAAGGAGGAGTGTATCCATCTGTCAAGTGGTTTTTATTCAGGTGATAACTGGCTGCCGCTCGCTCGTGGAGGACAGCGCAAAGTTCTGCTAGTCCTTTGCACAGATCTAGCAAGTCTATTTTGGTATTTATCTTACCACGAAATGCTGTGAGTTCTCCTTCCTAACTGCCTTGAGAGAAAGCAAGCGACAGTGTCTGCCCGCTTTTTCTGAGTGCTGTATCTGGGCCATGGAGGGAGCTGACATTCAAATGGCACGATGTGGCTCTGGTACCTGGCATGTTTTAGCTAAAGAGACTTCATGCTGGCTGAATGCAGTATTGACAAGTAAACGCAGATGAGCAGAAGTGGGAACAGCTTTACGGCATAAGGAGTGGTACAGTAGGTGAACAGTGGCAGTGGTGCCTTCGTCACTGTTCTTTGCTTCTCATTAGCCGTGGGGAGGATCAGCTCGGGTTTTTCAACAATTGGTGTGAAGTTCAAACTCATTAACTTGTGTTTTTTTCCATAGAGTGATTAATACAATTACTTAATTGCACTTAAATGGAAAGAGTTACAAATATTAGCAAGAATCAAACTGTAATAAAAATAGGCCAAGAGGGAGATGAGAAAAGTGGCAGAAGTTAGTTGGCTTCAGAGATGAGACGTTATGGCCTACATGTAAGTGGGAGAGGAATTACTTAGGATCGTAAAAGCAGGAACGATGAAAGGAATGAATAATGGCAAACCTTGGGCTGGCAGGGAGCTCTCCTGGGCTGTGAGAAAGTCTCATAAGCAAAGGGTGGAGAACATTTAAATTAACTAGACATTTAAATTATAACTAGGACATTTAAATTAACTAGAACAAGGTAGAGTAGAAAATGTCTTCTGGAAAAAATACCTCTGTTAGTCCTTTGGGATGAGATGCAAGATGTTACAATGCTGATAAGTTAGATTTGTGCTTTAGAACAGGCCACCAACATTGCTTCTGGGACACAGCTTGGCCTCAGCTATAAAGAGGACAAAGGCAGGTTTCGAGGCTGTTTTACACACCCCGGTGAGGCTCCAGCCAGAGCCTGCTCCCGAAACCTCCAACGAGACTGTGAAGGTGTCCTGTGGTGAAGTAGCAAATGTACGTGTGTAGGGAAGCAGCATCAGGGTGTAAAGGTTTTTTGGCTGCCTAAATAGGGCCTTCAGGGAGAAATATGCCGAAGAAGAAAGGACGTGATCCGAGTGGAGGCTAAGCAGCAGTACCAGCTGGATCTGCCCGAGGTGCCCTGAAGGCATCCTCATGTCTCATGCCTGTGGGTGTCATAGTTCATGTTAGTTTTCTGCAAGGTTTGCCTACTATGAAAGCACATGAGCAGTGCCAGATCTCTTCTTCGCTCTCAACTTTATCCAAGAAACATGTCTTTTCTGATGCATAAAGTTAGCTTGCGACATGACACAATGCGGCATCCACCTGCATTATGTCTTAGTCATGCAATTCGAGATGGACACGGGCACTTTCATTGTGCTAAACAGCATTTTCTGCCACCATTATGTGCACCATCTCCTTCTGAGGCCAGTCTCTCAGTCCATAAAACCCCCTGGCAGATGTCTGCACAATGCTATAGAGGGACAGCCTTGGTGAGCATCAATAGCATAGGCTTATATCCACCCTATGGCTTCTGTCAGAAAACTGACAGACACTATGGGAAAATAAGACACATTTTAAGAACCTTGTTCTCACAAGGATTAATTCACTGAATAAAATTATATAGATGCACAACATTGTCTGACCCCCTCCCACCCTCATTTAAAACCGTAGTATCAAAATGAATGCCTACATACATCCATTAACTTAATCAAATTCATGGAAGTGGACAAATGGAAAAAGTTAAAAATTATTTTTAGTAGCCCCTTATGGGTTTTAGCTAGCAAGCCTTTCAGCACCATTTAAGGCTATGCCTGCAAAGTTCAGGTTGGTTGTTTGCCTGTATGTGTGCATTATAGAAAAAGCTAGCAGACACAGGGAAAAAAGTAACAGAACTGAGTTTAGTGTGGAGCTTTTGATATAAAAATCAAGTTTGACATGAAAAATCTTTACTAAAAGTGGATTTTTAAAAGTGTCATCGGATAGGTGGCTCTATTCATAGAAAATGGATCGGCAGGACAAATGAAAACCGCAGTCCTTCTAGCATGGCTGATCCAAAGGGAAAACTGTATTTTTTATCATGTAGATACATCACCACTGTGAAAAAATCCAAAAAATCCCAACTGAAACCACAATAACAATGGCAATTTTTTAATAAGCAAAACTGACTGTCCTGATTTTTTTTTTTTTTAAGTTCAGGTATGCAGGAACATATCCCATATTGTAGCATCATGGTACCAGGAGTGAAGCATCTCTTGTTCTGACAATAACAGATGTTGCTGAAAACAAAATTTTGCTCAAAGACTGCACCGACAACTTTGTGTTGTGACAGGACGGAAATATACAGCAGGAGCTGTACATATTTCCTAATGGATCACCACATTCAGGTTTCTTCAGAAAAAAACACCAACATGATGAGAAACAAAGCAGAATTCTGTGTCCTTTGTCATTCTTAACAGAATGACGCTTCAAACTGGAAAATGTTGTTCTTAAGGGGGGAATTGGTGCAAACTGAAGCACCATTTGTAGAAACACTTGGAATTTTTCACCCAGCTTCTGAAAAATGTTTAATAGCTCCTAGTTTCCAAAATATTGGGAACTCCTATGTCCTTTTATCTTGTCAGAGATGCCATCTCCCTGGTTTTTTTACAGAAAGTTCTTCATTGGATGGTATTTCTTTAATTTTCTTTATCTTTTTTGATCAGCTGTGGCTCAGATGTTTACATTTTAAATATCTGTATTTGCTGATATGGGAACAGGTGAGTACATGGTGATTGTTCTGCACTGGCTGGACAAAATAGCATGCAGATGTAGTTAGAGCTATACAACAGCACAGAAAGTGTTTCTATTATGCTGCAGAAATACAGATTTTTTAGAAGTCCCTATTCAATGCATGTTTGCAGGAACCCTTGAGTAGCAACAATAGCAACAAATCAAGTAAAGCTACCAAGGGAATTTTTCTTCATATGTAAAGAGTCATCTATGATTTTTTTTAATCTTCTTGGCACCACTGAATTGCTGTTTCCCAGCACAGATAGCAAGGATATGATTATGTTTTAGGCCAGGAACACTTTTTCTCTGAAAATCCGTGTAAGAATGCACTTAAATTTTTTTAACCTGACAGCCAGTTATAAAGAAACAAGGTGGCACATCGGGTGGATAGAAATGTGGAACAGAGAAAACTAGCCCACCGTGAAAGTGGAAACACGAAAACTGCACATTCTTATGCCTGGGGCTTCTTCGCACCTCAGTATCCTTAATTATGTTCCAGGGTATTTTGGCGTTCCTTCTATTTGCATTTAGATCTTTCATCAGGAAGTTAATGTTCTCAGAGCAAGTAAGATCTCAAACCCCATAAATCCTAATATTTAATACGTTAACGATATAGAGATAAGTATTTAATTTTACTTTATGCATGACAGAGAAGCCAATGACAAATAGCACTGAGTAATATTTATGAGTTTCATGCCTGGAGGAATAATAAGCACCTTAAATTGTTGTAAATTCTGACAAGGCACATACATTGAAGACTTTATAAAACTTTATGCATGTAACTACAACACTGTTCTCCCCGCCACAGTTCAGCTCCTGATACTTCCAGCTGCTGTGATCACAAAGCAGTATCTTCCCAAGCTGAAACAATCTGAGGGAACGTCTCCAACTGTCCTGCCTGATATTGCTCTGGCCTGCAGATTCCAGCTATGTTCTGGAAAGTGCCATGAAAAGGGAGGTAAGGAAATCCGTCGGAGTGCTATGGAAATAACATAAGTTTATTATATGTCCGTCGTGGCTAGAAACAAAATAGGGTTCTTCTTTCCTTCTTGTCTTTCATCATTTGTATATTAAGGTTACGTGTTCAGCATCTCCCCCTCCGGAATACAGCCTGCAATCCCTTCCCCCCCCACCACTAAGGCAGGTTCCTTTACCTGTGAGCCGAGCGTCTTCTAGGAGTGCCCAGGAAGCATCTAGCACCTAATTTTAGGAAACTACAAATCGCTATGCATTTCTGGCAAAGATAATCAAAGGCCTGGCAGAGCATTTGTAGGCTTGGCTAACTGTTCAACGGCACAAGTTTCTCAAGGTTTAGCTGCAGCCAGCAGAGGCACTTGAGGAAACTGGACAACTGTGCTGGCCGATGTTTCATAGGCAGTGTGTTTGCTCACTGAGTGACAGCTGGAAGGAGAGCCCTTACACATCCATGAGCACAGCAGCAATTTCTGCAAGCATTTTAAAACAATTCAGCAATGAAACATCAAGAGCTATAGGAACAGAAGATGGACTATAGCAAAAGAATTCTGTAGGAAGCCACTTAATTTCTTGGATTTTCAAGTGCATCTTATAACTGGATTCAAAAGAAACCACAATTGTACATGAAGGTACCAATTCTGCTGACGGTATCTGGCTCTGATAGTGGTGTCAAACTGAAGCTGCCTTGGTAGGCAAGGAAATATTTACAGATGGTAATAAGAGAGGATAACAACCTTGTGTAAAATGACACAGCTGCCAATTGCTATTAATGCTAACTATACACTGCAAGACTTAAAAGATGTTTTCCAATGTACGATTTTAAGAGCATTGTAGTAAGGAGTAGATGCCAGAATGAATGGAAAGAAACCTGCTGCATGAATAAAAATTGTTTTTTACCTCTGCTAAAAAAGGTGGTGAGCAGGGGTAATAAAGAGGATTGGCTACTTCAACTCAAATACTTTTTCTTTGAAATAAATGTACAGAAAAGAGGCAGTGGTTGGCACATAAATGGGCACAATTTTGTGACAGGGTTTCATGCATCATTTAACCAAGCATGATGAAATGAAGAGGGGTAGGAGGTAGGAATTTTCCTGTCTGTTCAGAGTCATGTTTAGACTGGTAAAGAGGTAGTTCCCCCATCTCTAAATACCATGTCTTACCACCCACCCTTTGTACCACTGCGTCACATCGGTGTGAACCCTGTGCAGTCCATGGGCTCTGCACGGAAGGATGTACAAGGCACATGCTCCAGGATATCCACTCCTGCTTGCAGAAGAGTTGTGCTGGCAGGAAATGTAGCAGCAGAACCACTGTCCCAGTCCTGCTTGGCAGGACTCCCTCCTCTCCTCTTTCATAGTAAAATCAAACTATTTGTTGAAAAAAATAATAAGACAAACCTTAAAAAACAAAACAAAAAACCCACACACAAAAAAAAAAAAAAACAAAACCAAAAAAACAAAAAAAAAATAACCCCAAAACCTACTACAATTCCCCAAAGCAAGCATCCTTTTTCCTTTTTTCCTTAAGGGCAATTTACACAACCTATACCTTGGATGGGACCTCTTCCAACAGAAGCTGTTTTGGTTTTACTCCGTTAATCAGGCGTGGCAGGAAACTGTTACCAGTTGTGCACAATGCATCTAGTTTCTTCCCTCCTCTGTTCCAAATGTGCTTGGACTTATTAAGGTACAGAAGACTTTGAGAAATGTGTGTTGTGGGCTTGCCAAAATAAACCACAAGTGATGATGAAGCAATAATGTATTTAACAAAGTGTCATGAAAAAGACAAGCTGCAAAATCTATTTGCTGGGCTGCTATCTACACTTTAGTGTCTGCAGCTGCACAAAACAGAATCCTGTGTATTTACTGAGTGCTCTGTACGCACCGGACTGCCACATGAATTTACCCAAGTTCATGTGCTTCACTCAGACTCTGATCTTGGTTACAGTTATTTAAATTCTGATGCCAACTGTTGAAAATATGTTGGATAGAGGAATATCCTTTGATAACAGCAAAAAAATATTTTTGCCAATACCTTTAGAAGAGACCTCGTGAGCAAGACGTGGCCACAAGAGGAAGAAAACTCCATCAGTTCTTCAAATGCCAGACACTAGGACATGATGGGACTGTCAGAAGCAGCCTCGATAGGAGATGTCTCCTTGTGACAGTTATGTTCACTTACTACAGGTACAACGTTCAAGCCTGTCACAGTGACAGATGCACTAACATTGACATTTGAACGGGCAGTGGAAGCCATAACTGTTATTTATAGAGCATTCATCTGGACTCGGTCAAAAGTCTAGTTTTTTCTTACCACAATGGAAAGCTTAGAGGAAAGCAAGCACTGGTACTGGAAGTAGAAAGATACTGGAAGTAGAAAGAAAGGTTGGGCTCCTGCAGGGGAACAGACAGTGACCACTTCCTACTCCTCCTGCCAGGTAGCAGGTGTCTGTGTGGTGCTTTGCCCCTGCCCTGCTTCAGAGAAAATGCATAAAACATCCGCCTGGTTAAAAATGCGATTTCACTTAATGCCAGGCCTCAAGGCTGTGAACTTCACTTGCATGGTTATGTCATTTAATTCTCCTTTTGATTTCCTATATGATTTTTGTGGCTATCTGCTCCACAGGAAGATACTGACCTTCCCTGAGGGGCAACCTCATCGTTCTCTGCAGCTTCCCAGGGAGGGGGCATGGAGAGGGAGATGCTGAGCTCTTGTCCCTGCGATCCAGGGACAGGATGCCTGGGAATGGTTCAAAGCTGCATCAGGGGAGTTTTAGGCTGGACACTTAAGAAGTGTCTTTACTGAGAGGGTGGTCAAACCCGAGAACAGGCTTCCTGGAGATGTGGTCGATGCCCCATGCCTGTCAGTGTTTAAGAGGCATTTGCACAATTACCATGCTGTAACTTTTGGTCAGCCCCGAAGTGGCCAGGCAGTGGGACTAGATGATCATTGTAGGTCCCTTCCAGGAAATAGCCTGTTCTGTTCTGTTCTATATTCCATTCTCTATTCTGTTCTGTTCTGTTCTATTCTATTCTATTCTATTCTATTCTATTCTATTCTATCCTATCTTATTCTATGCCATTCTCTTCTAAGAAAAGACCTTCCCTTTGCCTGCACTGCAGTGGACTATGCTACTGTGTGTAAGGGGACACAGGGGGCAGGGGACAGATTGCACGACTATCCATGAAGGTTGCAGGTGGTGCAGGGCTTTTGTGGGGGCCATGGCCTCCAGACTGTTGTGTTGTTGGTGATGTCTAGAAAGTATGACCATGACTAATCAGTGAAAAGCAACTGTGCCTGCTATCTGATACCTGGGGGAAATCCTTCATCTCCCACAGCCATGTCACTGCATCCACATGTGTGAGTGCCCTGCTGCCAGCCCTGGAAGTGCCATGCCACTGCTGGGACCCAGGAGCCAAACTTCTAGAGGGGTGCAATGATATCCTGGTCACGGTAGCACAGGTCCTTGTAGTGCTGATGCAGAGGCACAATGAGACACGATTAACCACTCCCTTTGGGTATCCCTGTGAGATGCATGGTGCAGCAGGGACTGGAGGGCCTGGACTGAGGAAAGCAAGAAGGACACGTTACCGAGACAGTGTTTAATGTTGCAGTGTGTGCTGTATGCTCAGCTGACACAGCAGCAAGCCCAGGCTCTCCTCCCTGCTTGTTGACTTGCTTCTGCACTTGGCACCTTCCCTTCCAAGACAGGTTTTCTAAAAATCAGATATAAGTATATCCACCTAATTCTATTAATGTATTTTTTATTCTATTTTTTAACTGAGCAGTGGAGCCAGCTCTTGCTATGTTTTGTATTTTGGGTGAGAGACATGCACATAAAGGGTCTTGAACAAATAGTAGCATTCTGTTGTGCTCAGTGCCCATCTGTAACTCATTTTCAGCTCATTCTAGGGCTCCAACTAATGAGTGTACTGAGGACAGTCAGAGCAAAAATAAAACAAAATTCAGAAAGTTGGTGAAATGCTGTTTTTCTTGGCAACAGGAAGGAGCATGGACTGCCACAGGGACATGCCTGGTAAGTGAGGGATGCATCCTCCCATCACCGGCAGATGGGTATCAGTGGGCGACTGCCCGGGAAAACTGAGACCCACTCATGGGAGTGGGACCAGTACATGGGCAAACCTCAGCTCAGTGCTGGAGGAGCCTGCTGCCACGCACGTCATGTGGGGCCATGCTGCCCATGGGGTCCCTTTCCCACTCTGTTCAGCCAATAACTGAAATATTTTAAATGTATTATTTCAATCAATGTAATAACTAATACAGACAGTAAAACTGATTTCTTAAATTTAGGAATGCTACCAGGTGAAGGAGTCTTAACATAGATGGGAATCTGTACTGCAGAAACAGTGGCAAATATGGACTGCAATAATCCAATTAACAACAACTCTCATATGAGGACAGCATAACCTCTAATCACGATGCTGATTTGAAGTGCATGTATGAGGTGAAGAAGAGCTAAGAAATTAGCAGAAGTCACACAGCATCAGGAGCCCTCAATCTGAGTTGCTGTTCACAAAGCCACCTCCTCCAAAGCCCATTTTAAATTTTTTCTCTTTTGCTGTTGCCTTCAAAAAGCATCTTTACTGAAATCAGGTACTGCCCAGGGCATGCAGTTGTTGGAAGGTCTGGCTGCCTTGAGCTTGCAAAGTCAGAACAGAGACTGTAGTCATCCGAATTGTTCTAAAAATAAACTTCACTCCTTGCTTCTGCACCCCCACGCCCCACTCCCTACTTTTCCATCCCTACTGTTAGTGCTTCTTCCACCCACTCTGTATATAAGACAATGAGTTCAACAGGCAATGCAGAATAGAAATAGGAATACAGAGAGAAATCCTGGAGTATCTGACAGGGAACTTTGGACTAAGATGATATTTCACTATCAAAAAGAAAAGCTGCCCAAGGGAAATGAAAGACAGAAGCCAAGAAAGAAGGTTCTAAAAAATAAACTCAAATTCAGGAGCCCTGGGAATTGAAGTGAACTGCAAAGAACTTCTTTTTCTCCAGAATAAAAGGTAATAACCAGGTTTTTGTAGTAGAAGCTTTCCCAGACTCATGTTTCTTGATTTTCTGCCATGATTACTGTGTGCTTATTTCATACAGCTCTTTGGTCGGTGCTGTTTCAAGTCATTCCTCTACCATCAGGCTGGGTTAAGCTCCCAGGATGCTCCCACCAAGTTAACAAAAAAAAGGGACAGACTTCCAGAAGCTCTGCTTCTAACTCCTTGGGTCTTACTTCTTTTTGGTGTCCTCATTGTATTCATTGCTTCCAGCTTAATTTGACCTGACTGGAACTAGCTTGCTCTTTGTCTTTTCTAGACCATTACCAGAACACGGAGGAGCAGCCAAAGCCCTAGTAAAGAGTGTGTGGCAGTAACAAGCTCTTTTCAGCAGGACAGGCAATAACAAATATTTGGAGATGGCACTTTTTTCTGGTAAGTTATTGTTTATATTATTACATATTACAACTTTTTCCCTCTTCTTGTTTAGCAAAATTAATTTACAGCTCTCTGCTGTTTCTGAGTTATTGGCACTACTGAAGAGTGCAAGACCAGTGGAAATGTCAGGGTATCTTTTTTCTTTTTTAGTATCAGGGCTGTATTTTTCTTTTTTCATGATGAGTTTTGTTTCAATATAGTATTTTCAAATTGTAAGCTACTAAGTAGGAGGCTAGGGATCAAAGAGCTATTGAAAAATGAAAAATTTTCATGAAAAAATTCAAAGCAGAATTGTGGAGGAAATGGATGATGGAACAAACAATGATATTTTCAAGGATAAGCAATGGTGACTACACTTCTCAGCAGCAATTCAATCAAAGTGATAGTGATCAGACATGTGACTGATCACATGCAGGTTGTTGGGGGTTCTTGCAATGAGTTAGTGCCACTTAGATTCCCTGCCCCTGCGCAGCACCAGCTCATGTCGCTGGAACGACTCCTTCCCTTCAGAACAGCTATGGGTGGAAGCTGCTGGGCTGTGCTGGCCAAGGTCAAGCACCTCAGAAATCACCAACCCCTATATTGTTGTCTGAGGCTGAGCATAGGGACTCACTGGTGGGTGGTGGTAGCCAAGGAGTTGATATCAGGGCAATAAATCCACATTTGGGGCTGTTGTCTACTGCTACAGAAGGTCAGGTCTAGGCCATGGCTGAGAGAGTTTTTACTAGCGTCTATTTAATTTAAGAAAAATTAATAACAAAACATAAAACACATGGTTTGTTGAAAGTATTGCAAAAAGATTTTCAAATGTGCGTTTCAAAGCTTTGCTTAATAAGGATCCATGGCACTCTTGCTTTACTTCACTGGTTTAACAGGATGCAATGAAGATGCTGTCCCTCTCCAGCCCCGGCCAGGATGATTGAGCCACCTGAATGTGGAGAAGGGTTTTTTTAAGTGTTCAGAGTAGGGACAGGCTGGCAACCAAGCAAGGTTTAGATCTTACAGGCTTGTCTTTCTCTACTCCGCAATCTAATGAAAGTACTTCTTTGCAAGGAGAATTTTCCTGCACTCCCAAACAAGTGTTGCAAGAGGATATTTAAAACATTGCTGTCGGTGCCTTCTAGCACTAAAGCTAATTAAGTTTCTTTCATGTCTTGGAGGACTGTACATGCTTGCTTTCAGGAGGGTGGCAAAGTGCTGGTACTGCCAGGAGACCTCTGTCAATGTGTGAGGTACCTCTGCAGTCAAAAGTAAATGACAGTCAGAAATAGGTAGCGCGTGCTTATGATATAGACCCAAGAAGCTAAGATTGACATTTTCTGGCAGCAGGTTTGTTGTGGTTAAATATCTTTTTTCTTTAGCCAAGGAAAAATACTCACACAAAAATTACTTGATCCGAAGCAGAAGAATAGGATTAGCATCAGGAAGGGGTGTCTGGTGGCAGGCCTCCATGGTATGAGCCTCTGTCCCTGAATGGGATTCATTCTTCCCCAGCTGAGCCGGTGGGAAGTTCTTGCTCTTACAGGAAAGTGCGCAGACCGCTGCAGTGGTGTTGTTTTTGCTCTCGTGTTATGCCCTTTTGCAGGGGTCAAGAGTTCTTCCATAAAACTCACTCCAGGCTATAAGTCCTAGCATAAGTAGCCTATGTTGCCTGTCCTCCCAGAAGAGGTTTTATAGATGGGGTACTGGAGCCCTCGTGAAACGCTTGTCAACCCAGCACTGTTTGCTTATGCCAGGTTCACTGGAAGGAGACCTTGCTTCACTCTTCAGCCTGTCGTGGCAATTTTTTTCACACATTTTCTCTATCTTTTTTCCACAGCCATCTCTCAGTGAGATCTCTCCACCACTGCCAACCAGCTCTTCCAGGCTGTGCAGTCTGGCACAGAAAGAGACAAAGCCAGACTGAGTCATTTACAAAAACAAGGCGCTGCCCATTATTTTAGCACGCTGGAGTGGACTACTGCTGGGAGATCTCGAGTGCCAGACAATAAATGAATCCTCTCCGGTTAATCGTCACTGCTGCCAATGAGACGGAGGTTGGTCGCCCTTGCAATAAAGGACAAAAGTCTTTTCTTCTACTCTTTGTTGCCTGTAACAAAGCTGGTTGGACGCAGCTGGGATCAGGCCCACAGCTGATCCTCCTCTCCCCCGCCCCTGGGCCATTCCTTTTAGCTCAGCTGGGGTAGCCTGGACAATAGGGAATCTGTGTTTGCTGCATCTCAGGATGTTAGGGCTGTAGTTTGGACAGCCCAAGAATATGTGTGTATTCTCCCCATTGATGTTCAGGGGCTTGATACCGCTTTGTTTGGTTTGCTTTATTGAAAGGTAAAACGGAAGAGCGGATAATGCCCCTGTTTAGAAATATAGATGCATGGTGACATAAAAGGGACGAGAAAGGAACATTTCAGACATGAGACCTGCATCCATACTCTGTGCAGCAGAAGGTGGAACTGGAGGGAAGCTGTTATACCAGCTGTGCTGCCCCACTGCAAGATTTCCTTGGGCAGGATCCTTCCCACCAAGCAAAGCCCTGGTCCACGTTCAGATAACAGGCTGCCCCGGTGTAAGATGTCAAGATAATCTGCCAGTTCCTCCTGGCCTCTGGCAGGTAGCTCTCCTTGCAAGAGTGAACAGGCTGGTCTGACTCGGTGGCAAACAGACAAGCCATCAGAAAATGATGATCAGAAAATAGTGCTCTCCCTTTTCCGGTGTTGGAACTTTGTTTCCCCAATGTGTTTGATGTAGGTGCATTAAAAGTACAGGGTAATTTTTTCCACTCTCTGTTCCTGTATTCTTGTGGTTAACTTTCCCCTAGCTTGGGAGCCAGCAGACAGATCCTAGCATGTCCATTTTGTACCCACTTGTGCCTCAGCAGGAGATAGAGCTAGCTGTGTAAGCTGTGCCTGTCTCATTAGGACCTAAACTTGTTACCTGCTTCCCCACATTTTGACCTGCTGGGCCTTACAGGAAATCACTGCAGAGCATCCTCATTTCCATAAAGCTTACTGCTACCAAGAGCATCCCAGCATCCAGCCACCTTTCCCACAGTTTATCATATGTGGCGGCTAAACTTCATTTATTCTGTATATCAGTCTAAGAAGCTGTGTTCACATCTGCACTGAACACCTAAGGGACAATGCCCAGTACTGGGGGTTAAAGAAAAATATGTCCTTTTCCAGATCATACCCAAGGAGCTGGAGACAGCTCCAAACAGCAGTGGTCTCCTCCCCACCTCTCCTTGCTGCTGAGTAACTGTTTTCATGCCTTTGGTGCAGAGTAGTGGAGGCTGATAAGCATCTTTAAAGAGATCATTTAAGTTCTATTTACCTATTCACACAAATAAAACTTGGGACAACATAAGCAACATCACATTCTCTGGCACCTAATGTTAAAGGTATGAACGGCTCTTAGTCCATTTACTATTTTGGAATAATGTATTTCCTGATTTTTCAGATGTCATTGGATTATTGATAGTTATTGTGTTCTATCTGCATATCAATGCTTGTACTCCCTCTGCAAAAGATGCTCGCTCACCTAGAAGCCTGTGGAAATTGAATACATATTCAGGACTCAAAACAATTCTTGCCTGATGTATTCAAACACAGCAGCAGAATTTCATCACCTACCTCACCACCAAATTCTTTTCAGATCTTATCTTTTCCAGTCATAAGCTAAAAAAGATGCATGATATAATATCCTACCAGTGCTGCAGGGGATGTGACTCCATAGGTAATTTGTGAGATAGATGTTGGGAGTGTCCCTAACTAAAACTGTTTGAGCATAAAATTACTGAGCACAGTGCTGAAATGGTGGATCACCCACTGGCCTGGTCTAAGATTTCCAGAGGGCTTCTAGGATCTAGGTGCCAAAATACTACTGAATATCAATTAAAATTGTGTTTCTATTTCAGTTCCCTGAAACTGAACTAATCCTTCCCATAACATTTCTTTCAGCTTTTGGCTGGTGATTACATTAAAAATCCTGTAGACTTTGATCATAACAGGCATCATTGCTATGGAAACCGAAGTATGAAACACTAACAACTGGGCTGACTGGACAGACTGAAAAATTCACTGGCACCCCTGATGTGCAGAGGGTAACTGGATCCAGAGGAAAGTCTTGTGCCTCTGTGCCTAACCAGCACACACTGTGTGGATGCTCATTAGAGAGCAGGAAAAGCACCATGTCAGGCCACGGGCAATGTTTGTCCCATAGAGTGTTTCTTTTATGGTTCTGCTCTGAGGATTCTGACTGTGGCAGGAGAGGAGGAGCGGTTTGGAGATGGGGTTTGTAGCTGTAATCTCAGTTTTCACTGGAGCACTGAACATGCAATTATTTTAACAACCAACTCCTTTTTAGTGTGTGCTCTCTCATTGTCCAAAGAATGTTAGTTCTCCCCTAGCCTTGCACTGAATCCATAAATAACTAGGACTGAAAACTGAAAACCATTCAGAGTTTCTCCAGATTCCGGGGAAGAAAGAGTTAGTCCATTAAAGTACCAGAAGAAAGGAGAATATTTTCTGTATGGGAGGAAAAGTTTGTGCTGGGTTTCACAGTGAGCTCTATTAATAATCTCATTTAAATGGTTCATTTTTTTTCAGGTTCAATGGAACATTATATTTTTTCAGATTCAAGATGTTCCCGTGGCTCAGATCCTTACCTATGTGTTGTCCCCTGTGTGTTTCCCAGGCACATAGCAAGTGGTTTTTGAGCTCTTTATCCTGTTTAGCTTCCAAGTGAGATCACACACAAGTAGCATTCTTTATTACAATTCCATACATGCATAAAAAATTAGCTGGGATTGATTATAACATAGTGCTTTATAGTTCTTTATTGCAACTTAAAACTTTATTCAAAAGACACCTTTGAAAGGGAGAGAGATTACAACTACTGTCTATGACATCATCTGGTAACGCTTTATTACTAGCGTCTTACATACAATTCTTCACAGAAAGTTATTAAAGAATAAATTGCTCTTTAATAGGAAGTTATTAAACCACTCAGAATAGAATCTTAATGGGGTATTTTTGCAAATTAATATTTCAAATAAATATTTGAACTATATACTGTATACATCCTACTGCACCTTTTTATTTTGGAGTCAACATTTTTGAAGTTTAGGTGCTATTAAACCATTGAATTCTTTGTTTACTATCTCAGCGCCATGTGAAATAGCATGATCTTTCTCGAGTGCAATAATACATCAGCAGTGATCAAAGGCCACATATGCTGATAATATGTCAGCATCAATTTTTTGTGTCCATGCTGAAAGGGCAGGGGAACACATCTCCACACTGCCTTCCCAGCTCATTTGTTGCACACAGAATTTCACTCGTGAATAGCAGCTGTGCACGGGTTTGGCTCTGTTAAGCTCCATGTGAAATGTTGCAGGATAGGGCAACGGTCCCAATCCCCTACTTCCTCAGGGATGCTCCACTCTCTCTACCATGTCCCTTCAGCTTCTAAGGCTTTGGAGAAGCCACCTTGCTCAAGTTCATGGGCTCAGGTGCTGCTGGGCAGCAGAGCCACTGCTGAGCGGGGTCGGGCACAGTCCAACTACCGATTTCATACCCAGATTCACGAAGGCTGTTGCCACCCACACTGCCACCGGCACTGCTAACGTGCATATCCGCAGGTGACCTAGGCAGGCAAACAACTGATGGTAAATCAAAGAGACAGAATTAAAAAGTGTCATATTTACAGATGGAAGTGCTGAGGGAGAATATCCACATGGCAGTTTAGGTGCTAGCCTGATACTTCTTGAAAAATCAGGTACTTCACATGGTACTTCATTTTTAATGTGAATTATTCATCTAGGAGCAGCCATCACGGATGGTATAATGTGAATCCTTCTATTGCATCCTTAGAGGGCCAAGAGACTCCTACATGCTATTGCAATACACACCAAAAAAACAGTGTTGTTTATGTCACAGAATGGCACTGTGGTAACACACAGGACTTGGGGTCAAAGCTCCCAGACAGGAACAGAGATATCGTGTAGGGTTTGGGTATACCCCTGGAAAGGGCAATAGTTTAAAGTGGGGGATCACCTCAGCCAGCTCCTTGGAACAACCTGTTCTTGCTTGTGACATGCCCAGTCTCCTGGCCTGAAGGACGCAAGTCCTGAGTGCTTTCCAAAGCAAGTGGGACTCCTGAGCAGCAGCACAGCCTGGTGAGTCAGCCCATGAGCATGCCTGCAGGCACTCCACAGGCACCATCCAAGAGCAAAACCAATGCCATTAGCAGGTATAGCAGTTTACCTTGCTACTTGCGTTCTGCAATCCTTTGGGAAGAAACGTATTAAGAGTTACAATAGCAGAGGACTGGAGATCAACAAATATTTCACTTGCTTTGGAAAAGGGCACTGCACTAATTGCAGCTGAGAGTATTCCTGTCATTCACACAAATATCCAGTCTCCTCTCAGATTTTGATATGCTTTGGCATCAGCTGCATCGTATTGTAATGATCCAAAGTTTGAAAGAAACAAAAAAATTATCTACTTTGATAGTAGAGGGAGTTGTCACCTTCTTAGTACATGTGAAGAGGATGGGCAGGTAATGTGTGTTGTGTAGTCTCTACGCCAGTTTAGAATGAATAAATCTAAACTTTCTAGACTTGGGTTGCACCAAAAAATAGACTACAAACACTGCAGCACAGCAGAAAATAGAAATATTTGGGTGGAAACTTTATGCAAAGAATATGGACTCTTAGAAATGGACTTCCCCCCCCAAATTTTACTCATGGAAACTGAGTACATGGAAACATGGACATTTTATTCATGGCTCTGAGTGACACAAGATGTTCAAAGTGAGTATGATGTGCTTGATATGGGTGTACAGCAACCGTTTTCATCAGAACTGCATTTCTAGAGACATTACAGGTGGCAGTTTCTAAGGCAAGATGCATATTGACTGACTGATGAGTGAATACAATGGATCCTGAAACGGCAACAATCAGCCATCTTACATGGTACATGCACTTGCATTTCTGACAAGAGATCAAAAACTAAGGCGGTAGCGGATGAGTTGTGGGAGAATGGAGCTCAGCTATGGTCTGATCAGGGGTGGGATATTGGAAGCCAGACTTTGTCAGAGGTACTCCATCCAGCAGGGCAGAGAAGCCCAAGGCTGCTTTCTTACCAACAACATTGCAGTACTAATACAAACAACTTCATCAGATGTTGCTAAGTATGTCGAGGACTTAATGGCCAGATAATACAGCAAGTCAGAACATCCATTTTGAGGCATGAGTCTGATGCCTCCAAGATGAGTTATGCTGGAGACATGCTGTTTTCTGATGTTTGAACAAAAGCCAGGCTTACCTGTGTTTGCTTTGATGTGTTAGAGCTTTGATACCCACAGCAACATGAAATCAAATTACAAAAAAAGTTTGGAGATCCATATCAGCTTATTATGGCAGCTATTCATAAAAATCTCTGATAGAAAGGAGCGCATATGTGATGTTTATATACATTCTTAGAAGCACAAGCTAGGAGACAAAGCTCTGATGCAAAATCAAGGTGTTAATGACAAAAACCCAAGCACTATCATACCTGGAAGTAGGAGTGACAGAAATCGTTACACTTGTGAAGACCAGTTCCAGACCAGACTGCTGGTCTGGGAGTTGCTATCTCCTTTACTTACCACCACAGATGATACATGACTCTTTTTAAAAAAGAGGCAAGAAACATCAGTTGGTTTCCTGACAGAGCATCACCAAGAGCAATTGTGAGCTTGGGACCTATTCACTTATGGCTGCTGGTTCCTTAGAGAAGGACAAGATCTCTGGACAGATTTACTTCCCAGGCAAAGTTATGCTGAGGGAGCACCCAAGCCCAAACCTTTTGGTTTCTTCCTGATACTGAGAAGGGGCAAGAGTTACTGTCTGAAATCACTGGCAAAAAACATGTGCCTGAATTTGAGTTTTCCAGCATCAGTAAGGATGACAGAGCTGTTGGGCCAAGAACTGCTGGACTGCAGGCTGCAAGTGAGCAGAAGAGCAGGTCAGTAATACTCCAGGAGACACATGAAAAGAAATCTAAAGAACAGTGTGAGACAGAAGGAGAAAGGGCAATTGAAGAAAGTCAAAAGATGTTTGCAGGCTAAAAAGAGAGGTATCAGAAGTCATCATATGAGAGAGAGCTAGTTTAGTCCAGCAGTGGTGTCCTTAGTACCAGCTTGGTTAGCCAAATTTTGTTTTCCATGTTTAACAAAACCTTCCGTACAAATTCAACCTTTGTTGCTCCTGTTGTGGTTACTTTGGTAAGTGGGTCTTGACTGGAGGGACCATGCTTGCTAGAGACAGAGCCTGCTTGTTGCTATAACTGTTCATTCTTATTCCTGCATCAGGAAGGAAAGTATTTGCCCCGAATTCTTCCAGGCTAATTATCTGGGGAATGAACACAAAAGCCAAGCCATGCAAGAACTGGAATGTGTAAATGATTTTTACTTTGCAGGGTCAAAGTGCTGGAGAGAAGGCTGCCCTGTGGAGCGCAGTCCTGCCCTCCATCAGCACCCGCTGAAGCGTCCACAGGGTCACTGAAGGCATTCTGCATAACTGGAGGGCAAGGTTTTCCTTTTGTTGGTCACGCTGTTGGTATGAGAAAGACCTGCATGTCTGATATATTTATCAGATTATCAGATATCAGGTTATTTGTAACCCATATATTGGAGAAATCATTCAGGAACAGTTAATCCTTGTGAAAATCCTGCTCTGAAATGCTGCCAGAAGCAGCGGCTGTGTTCTTATCTGCCATGTCAATGCCAGCCTGTGAGCAACAGTTTCTTGCCATCTAACTGGGGCATCTGACAGAAATGGTAGGAAGTTTTTCATCCAGAAGGGACACAGCGGATTCTGTTTTTAATGCTGCCTGCTCCCTGCGTGTGCCGGCCTTTCCTCCGGCACAGGCATTTTCTGGTATATGCAGGATAGCTGCGGAAATGCTGGTTTTGTCATGTCCTACAGGTGGAGCACGTGGGGCACTGCCAAGCAAGCCTCACCTGGAAAACCATTTCACACTGTGTGAGTGCACACTCACGCTGTGCGTCTATTTTGTCTCATCTTTTTGTTGATCGTAGCATGCATCCTCAGTTCATAATCATTTCTATTCTGCATCGTTCCAAGCCAGGTTCTTCTCAGTCTGCTGCTGTCAGACAGGATGTGCCAGTAAACTGCATACCTCGGTGACGATGCTCATCGCTTAACGTCACCTGGTGCTTTCCTGCGTTTTTCACTTTTCATGCTCTGAGCAGCCGCGACAAGTCTGAAAGGTAAATGATGTGCAGTAGAGGGGAAGATTGATTCTCCTGCAAAACTGCAAAAGAAATGCCACAACATCTTTTGATTTTCACACAGATATATATATAAAAGACATTGTTCATGTCACAGCCGTGCCAGGCTCAGAAAGACAAAACACGCTGTTTTCTTTTTAAACTGCTGCTTCCACTTCCCTCCCCCCTCCCTCCAGCCACCCATAAAGTGCCCACATATAAACTTCTTTTCAACAAAAGAATATTTTTAATTCATTAAATGTTTCCCTGCACTTTCTATCTGATTGGAATAACCATCTATGCTCTTTGGCAGCCTTTCTGAAAATAAATGCTATTCCCTGAATCGTAGGGCCTGTAAACGCCTTCTCTGACGGGAGTCCATCACGCAGTGGGCAGACACAACTTCTCTGAAAGTTGTGGTAGGACTTACCGCCTTACAGAGGCTTAAAGAGAATGTGCAAAGGTATTTTTCTTTAACTCTTTCTATACCTAATATACAATGGCACTCTAAATACACGCACATGATCCTCAGATTGCTGTGTGGTGTATTAGATAGGTTGTTCATAGCTCTTATTTTTAGGGCCCATTTTAGGGTGCTGTCCTGTTCACCTGGGGCTCCTCTCCTGGCCCTGAGCTGGCTTCGACTGCCAGGAGCAGAAGCATGGGGCACTGGGAGCTGCAGGGCACCCAGCACACATGGGTGTCACTCTCTAAACCATGTGGAACCACACGGCTGGTGCCAAGGGAAAGCCTAGGTACAGGTGCCACTGAGACATCACGTCACTGCGGTATCCATGTGTCACCCATGGCACCTGGATAGCCAAGGGGACAAGAAAAAGCTGCCTCTCACTGTTTCCTTGGAAGCTATATACTAGCTCCAGCCTCCATGCTACCCCAGATAAGGATCTAGGTCAGACTTTGATTTGGCAAAATAAGAGATGGATATCTTTTATTTCAGAGGAAATAAAGTGAAAGAAATCCCCAGACTGTCAGAGTGGAGCAAGTAAACTGCTTTTTAGATGGCTGCGAGGCAGAAAAGAGACAGGAAAATCAGGACAGGTATCTGGAACATACTGTAGTTTTGCAAGAGCCCTTTCGGGGGAAACTGGTCTTATTAAGATATTATTAATTGTATTTCAGAAATAACAAAATAATGATTACATAGAAATGTCATGTTGGGTAAACTTTTTATTTGATTTTCAATTATTTTAAAATATTAATGTTACTATTGTACTTGCATTAGTAAAAGTTTTAATCATTCATATCTGAATTTGATTCAAAACCAACCATTTAAGACTTTTTACCCAGCCTTCAGAAAGTTAGCTTTTCTTTCCAGTCAGTCACATTTTTCACTAGAATAAAAACTCCATTTTCCTCCAGTGTTACAAGGTAAAGTTTGGCAATGCAAAAATCATGATGATTGATAAAATATTACTCCATTGCTTTGGTTAAACCTGTTCATTTTTATCTACTCAGTCTGTGGAGGTTTGTTTTTCTTCCTGTGGTGTAATTGTTGCTTTTATTACAGAAACACAAATATTCCAGACTTGCAGATACCAGCTCCAGCTTTCAGAAACTCCTATCTGATAGCTAATTGAGGCATTGCTTCATTAGTAGTAGTAGCAGGAGCAGCCCAGTCTTCCTTACCCCTGTGGAACGGCTCTTTTTGGAGCGGTTAAGTAGAATATTGTAGGAAAAAGCAGTATCTGGTGAAAGCGAGGACTGGCGAATCTGGAAGGAGTTGTGACAGGGCGTAACAGTTCTGAACTGTTAAGTCCTGGCTGTCTCGAGATGGGTTTTAATGTGCTGGCTCTTCAGGGTACCCCTTCAAACATCTGAATGCTGCTGCATGTTTTGAGCAGATTAGAAAAGAAAAAGGTAGAGCATTCCTTAATGGAAGCTGAAAATTGCTGAAAGCAGTAATAGGTTTGATGTGCAAGTTTGAATAATAGTTTGAACATGTGAATTAAGGTCCAGAAATTTACTGTGATGCCCTCAGGGGCATGTCTTTGCAGCAGCTCTAAGTAGAGATAAGCAAGGTACCATGAGGATGAATTCATGCTTTCTGTAGGTATGGTAATTTGGGCTAATTAGGGCAGGCTCAGCACCACCCTGGTGCGGAACAGAAAGCTGTACAAAAATTCAAAGGAACTAAGCTGTCAACTTCAGTGAGTTCCTCATCCAAAAGACCTCACTTGCAATCACCCATGGAAAAAAGCTACTTGCACAGGCAGGCCATTCTGAAAGCATCCAGATCCATGAAAAACCATTTCAGTTCTGAAGAAGGTGAGATGCTTAGAGCTTCCTGCCAAAACTCCCTAGTGATGCTTGCAGAGTATGTAGGCTGCTGACAAGCCCTGCAGTGGGAGAAGTGCTGCCCAGTGTACAGCCAGGATCTGTGCAAACCCTGGGATGGCTGTTCTGTCTCAATAAAGGCAGAGAGAAATCCGTTTCAGGTCTCCTCTGTTCTGCCCAGCACCCAAGCCCAGCAGTGCCTGGCCATGCTTCCAGCAGTACCTGAAAGATGAAAGGCTAAGATCTGCCCTTGGTTACAACACTTTGCTCCAACCCAGCCCAGCACAGACATCAGTAATGCCCCCAGGGCTGCCTGAATCATCGTTGCAGCACCAGTATCTGACACTTTGCTTTGCAAAGCATTTGCTGTTTAATGCCTGCCTCTGCTCCAGTTCCCACTTTGTTGAAATGACGAAACCCTGCACAACATCAGCTTGACATGGCTCCTTTCTCCTGGAGACGATTCATTTGCTGTATTGACGATGTTGGCAGGTATGTGGAAGGGGAAGGGCTAGGGCTGTGCTCACATGCTCCTAAAGCAGTTGAGAAACCTGAAAACACAGCACAATCTGATGTAAATAAACAAGTTCTGCATATTCTCCTTTCCCAAATATTCAGAAGTCTTAAAAGAATTGGGCGTGTAATTGAAATAGCCAAAGGCAGCTTTATCCTGTGCTACCAGCACTTACGCAGCCGATCACCCAAAGTTTCACTTGGCAGGTTGACAGGGTTATACATTTTCACATGGGTGAACAGTTCTCTAACAAAGCACTGCAGCCCAAACAGCACAGAAAACCACATCGTCTTGTTCTACTGATTCTTATTTCGACCGGCTGGAAGAGCATTTTTCATTCTTCCTTTACCCCAGTCTTACCGTCAAGCCTCTTGCCTGACCTAACAGCTTTCCAGCACCAGAAGCCAATTTCTTTTACCTCTTGAATCTCCTTACATTTTCTTGGAGAGGCAACAGGAATGTTCTTTCCTGCGTAAAGTCCCTTGTGCTCTTCTCCACATTCTTGGTAAGCACTTTTGAAGACATCATTCTTGATGCCACGGGATCCCACTGGCAGGAAGGGATCCGGAACCAGAAGCATTTTGGAGTTTGGAAGACAATCAGAAAATTTGGCACTTGAAGGGGATGCAATGGTTCTGAGAAACGAGGAGCATTTCCCTGTAAACCAAGGCGCTCTCAGAGCTACTGCTCCAGGGAATGATGCTGGCGCTAGTGCCAGAATACCAGGTCGGCTTCCTTGCATGCTAAGACCTGAACTTTTTTCTCTCATGAGCCAGAGACAAAAATCATTCCATTAAAGGAAAACTCAGTAGGCAACACATTACTGAACAAACCAGTGAAGAAGGGGGCGGGATGAGCCTCTTATAGCTCTGCATTGCAGAAACAGAGGAACTTATCCTTCCTACCATGGAAATTCAATAGTTTTCTTTAAAAATAGTCAATTCCCATCTTTTGAGAAAAAAAAATCTCACTTCTGATGACTTTGTTCCATGCTAAAAATGTATTTTTTTTACCAAAATATGACAAGATAAACAGAAAAGCTCATAATATGGACACATACACATTACTGACACTTTTTTCCACCAGTATCGTCATTTTAATTCATGTATCTATTTCCTTCCTACTCTACGTAACTTAGAAATGCATGAAAATAGATGAGTGGGTGAATGTCCTGAGAGCTCCATCCTAGAGAAAGCATGTGAAGTGCTGAGCTCAGACAGAAAGAATAATTCTAACTAAATTCATAATGAACAATCATTATTTTAAAAAGGAAAATAAAGAGGAAAAAATGAAGAAAAAGGGTCTTTACACAGTTGATTTCTGTTATTTAGGGGGGAAAAAGTGCTTTTCTCAATCGTCACTCCTGTGAGAGACAGAAAAGTCCACCTAAAATACAAATCATATCGTTTACCAAAATCACAAATGAGTGCATTTCTGGTTTTTTCTGCGGCAAGCTTTGACGTCGAGTGGCATTCCCAGCGTGGAGGCAAATTTATTTATTCATTAATTTAATATATTCAATAAACCAACCAGCACACAGACTTATTCTTTACAAGTAATTAGAATGTATTACAAGCATACAAATGTGCCTAAGATTGAGAACTTGGGTTATAATCTAATGAAAATATTGTCGCTGAATTAATTTCCTATGTGGTGCCAGAGCCATGGAATAAAAAGTATATTGAAAGTCTTCAGAGACCTACTGTCAACAGCCCAGCACTACCTCTATTTTAAACTGGAGAAGATTATATTTCAAAAGCCTGTTCTTTTTCATACATGTTCTGGTTGTCTTACAGGAATCTTCCATGCTTGAAAGGCCTCACAAAAGTTTCAGAGATGAAGGAAGTGAAGAAATGGACAATTTCTGCTACAAACGTCATTAAAATGCATTAGTCTCATGGAAATGTAATCAAATGCAGATTTACCAGGAACTTGAGGCAGTTGATCCCCTCTGTGCCCAGTTGCAGCCTTAGGAGCTTCACAGGCTGCATCACTGCAGCAACTGAAAATCGTGCTGTGCATGGCCGGAGGGGTGGTCTCCCACCAGCACTGCAGCAGCAGCGCACCAGCAGCACACAGACATCACTGCTGCTTCAGTCCTCCTAAAAATTATCAGAGTTTGTACATGCCTAGCATTTTCATTTTCTAAGCATTTTGCAAACTAATGATGTAGCAGTGGGAAAACGAATATTTTTTAAGAATGGGGCATGTCATTGCAACAACGGAACACATACAAAAATGTTTGGAGTGACCTGGGGTGCAGCCAGCCTACACTCACTGGTTTTCCCCAGGAGAATAGCTGCACACTGGAGGAAGAAGCGTTTATGGAGTACAGCTGTTGAGACTCATTCTTTGACTTGCCTTTGGAAGTTAGACAGGCAGATGAGCTACAACTGGGATATTGGTGTCAGCTTTCTGTTTCAATCAGCTGATGCACAGGGTAAGAAACCAAGCAGGAGGGGCCCTGGTTGGCTGCATGGTGTCAGATGCAGGCTGCACCACAGCGCAAAGCCACAGCTCTGCTGTGCCCCTGGAGATGCCAGCCTGTTAGCAACCTGCCTTCAGACACGCTTCCCTTTCTTTCTACCTCATGCACAGATCTTGGGGTTTCTCTCTTTTTATCGTAAGGGAAAAAAAAGAGATTAGGTTATCCAGGTCTTTGTGATTTAATCACATATATTTTGCCTGCTTCAGTAAGCAGCAGGTTTCCATTGTTGGGTCCGGCATGAAAGACTGTTGCCACCAGGAGTATAATTACCTGGTTCTTCCTCTCAGTCCTAAAGCAAAAGGTTTTCACACAGCACTAAGGTGTAAAGAAAGATCAAGGGAATGCACGGGCTTCACTGGGAGCACTTTTGTGTGAGAGGCTTATCAGCAGCTCCTTATCAATGTTAATCTGACAACACAGGTGTGAGGGAATGCCCCAGCTGGGATAGACCACTGGTAATCTGATCAGGAGTAACTCATTGTGTTCTGCTGGACACCAGTTTACTTGTTACTAGTTGAACAAAGGAACAAATTAAGCAAGCCTGATTAAGTTGTGCTGGTAACAAGGGAGGTGTGGTAGAGAGAGCTGCATGTCTTGGCTGTCTGTGGGTGTGCAGCTAATAACCATTACACAACACCCACAGACGTGCTCCCTTGGGGGGAGAGGGCATGGTAATTATAGAATGGGTGTTCAGAAGGAAAAGGCATTTCATATCCCATGTTCCTCATTTTAATAATACAGATGTGGCTGCATTGTGAAACACCTTCCTTGGAAAAGCATTAAATGCTGTGACCCATGTCCTCACTGCAGCAGTGAGTGCAGCAGCATGCACTTTCACACTGCACCTGGGGAAGGGTTCCTGTCGCACCAGGTGAGCAGGGCTTGTCCCCAGAGCTGGCTTAGGGAAGTTCATGGTTAAAAGGGTCAGTACCTGACTGGAGCCTGAGTTACAAAGCAGAGAGGTGTTCTTCCCAAGGCATGCCCCAAAATGCCTCATACAGAGATGGGCATCAGTGCACTGTAGATTCTGCTCCTCCACAGGCCCTGTCTCCATCACCCTCCTCATCCTCATTCCAGCTCCCACAGGGCTCTTGCGTGCTCCCCACAGACCCCACCACCTGAGGGAAGGAGGCAGCACACTGGGCTTGCAAGAGGTGCGAGTTCCATCCTCCTCCTGCCCTTGCTCCTGCCTTATGCCGGTGGCTCTCTACCACCACCACCTTCTGTCCAGAGCAGCCACAGCTGTGCCCCTGAAGGAGTGCTGCTGCCCCACCGAGACCTCTCTGGATGTAGGAAGTTGCACAAAACTAACGTGGATTTCTGACTGTGGGGAGGAGGCAACACAAAGCACCTAGAACCACTCTCTCCTCAGTCCCGTCTCAGAGGACCAGAAGGCATCCTCATTGCATGAGGAAAATAACTTTAGATCTCCACCACCCTGGTCACCATCACCTTCCTTATGACTCCATGTCTTTTGGCCGCTATCATCACCTGACTTCTCAGCTTCATTTTGTCACCTCTGTCTCTTCACAGTTCCCAAAATGATGTGTTGAACACTGAACTGAAGCAGCAGAAGAGCTAAAAGTATTTTTGGGAAGAACTGTGTTGAGGCTGTCAGGTTGTGATGCTCCAAAAGGAAGTTGATTGTTTATGCAGGAAATAATATTTCAAGTAGAAAGCTGTGAGAAAGCCTTCAGTGCTTTACTCTTTTCTGCAGCAATTTGTATGGAAAAATGGCTCAACTCTGACAAAACCACTCAAATTCTGAATAAACCTTTTTAGAAGTAAAATATTGCAGCATAGAGAAGGATTTTTTTGAAGGGGAGGGACACACAAGCACAAGACAATGAGAAAAATCTGTGTGCTGCTGAGAGACACGAGTGGTTTGGGCACCAGAGCCAGGCTTCTGGGCTCTGCTCACAGCTCCAGCATGTTGCTCTTGGTGTTGGCGATCAAATGCTTGTCATAAAAACATTGCTTTTATCTGCCTGTATTCCAAGCCTCTTTTTCCTTCAGACATCATCTGACTATGCCAGGGTCTAATCAAGCCCTCATTATCTGCTGCTGCTAGGAATGGATCTCCTGTTCACTATGTTCATCAGTGGCTAGCTAGCACGAGTGGTGGGCAGGAAGATTTCTGAGCAAGCAGATGTCATGTTAGTCCCCTGCATAGCTCCTTGTGGACATACCATCCCAAAGGCATACAAAAATATCACTCCATTTCCTCTTTTTGTCTAAATAAGAGAGAATGCGATGCCCTCTTATTAACTAAAGGTCAAAAGATTATCAGTTAATGTAAATCCAGAGGGTAGAGAAGAGCAAAAGGGTAAATCCAGAGGGCAGAGAAGAGCAAATTCTCTATTAAGAGCTGGTAAAATGTGCATTACTCTAATTCATGTTGCATCTCACATAATTCTTCACTCAGTATTATTTTCTTTCATCTGCAGTTTGGGGCACAGCTTTGGTCATGTCTAGTGTCATGTCTTGATTACCGTTTGATTCTCAAAGAGCCTGTGATCTGCAGAAGCAGTGAAGCCAAAACCCCGGGGCTCAGCATGGTGCACTGACGAGCTGGCAATGATAACAAGTCCAGCGCCAGCCACCTTCAGTGGCAACTGTCAGACCCAAGTGAGGAGCAGTGGACCAAGGACATGGACATGTGCAGGTCATTTCTGAATTTAAGGTCTTCCACACGTATGATTGATGCTATGCCTTCACTTCATCTGAGTAATTCATATTGAGTTCTCAAAGTATGAGAAAAAACAGTTTGAGAATGCGAATGGTGGCTGTTGTTTTGATAAATACTACCAGCCAAATTCATTAGTGGGCTTTCAAAGAGAATTGTTTTGTTTTCCCATCATAAGTAAACAAAGAAATAGCATTCTCTATCATCTCCCGCATTTCAGAATGTACCTGCTGGTTCTAGTGCTAATTACCATGTTCCTTCTGTGATGGAAAATAGCCCCACAGCATCTTAACTGCAAAATTTCCTTTTCAGGAAAGAAGGGTTTTCTGAGAATGTAAAAATGTGTATCATTCTTACTGAGTAATTGGTTTATATTTGAATACAAATAAATGAGAAGCAAGTATGCTATTTATTTAATAGCATTTAATGTACAATCATCTTATACAGTGGGGCCATACTTATAATGTTTCTTTTATGTTATTAAAAATATTGATAAAACACTAGACATTCATTAGTTACTCCATTTCCAAGTGCACAGAAGGATGAACAAATGTGTTTTCATTATAAGAGGTAATAATAATTAAGAGTGACAGCACCTTATCCTCAGGATCTGCCTCCCAGCAGCAGTTTGGCTGATAAAAAAACAGAAGTTAAGATAAGGCAGCAATTATTAAGACAAATCTTTTGAAGGGCTGTTTGAACTCCTGTGTCCAGCAGATAATCTGATTTTACAAGGTGCTCCAAGGGGGGGTAGACTGCATGGGAAGCAGTACCCAGGTGCAGGCCTTTAGCCTTTTGCACCGGCATTTTTACCTCTAGCCATTTCCCTGGTCGCTTCTTCTTTTGTTTGCTACAGCTGTGGCATATAAATCAGTCTTCATTCTGTCTCACTGACACCAAAGAGAAACAGAGCACAAACAATGCAGAACACCAAGCCCCAAATGTATTAATCATCTTTTTTTTTTTTTTTCCTCTTTTTTGCTGATCCCTTTCACCTATCTTTTTGGGAGATTCAGAAATGGCTATGGGCAACTCAGTAATTTCCTTCATAAATATTAGATGCACACACAGCATGAATATTTGAGTAGCTAACTCTGACTTAGGTGAAACCAATTGCTAATGGCAATTCGTTTTTCCTCAGTGACATTCCACCAATAACAAGAACGAGGGGAACAGGATGATGTAGTTTGGAACTGGACAGCAGAAGGGAAGGAAGGGGCTGACTAGGAACAAAGATGCTTTATTGATCGGGCCTTCAGGTGAAACTCTGGGCGATATATCCTCCCTTACCTTGGGGAGAGTTTTAGTAGAAATCTGTGCTCAGCAGTTATGTGTGCATACTTAGGAACTAAATATTGGAAAAAAGCTTTAAACACAAATGATTTTTATTATGTCACTGAGCTACCACCTCTTGACGCACTGTGCCCCGCATGACGTTGCACCCATGATATGCCAACAGCAGTGGAAAAGACCAGGCGGCTCTCTAACACCCTCCACCTGGGGTGCACCACATCCCTGCTGGTAAAACCATGGCTTGCCATGGAAGAGGGCAGCTGGGGTTCCTTCAGCCAGCTCCTGCTGCATGCCCTTTTTCTCATTGACTCTTGCAGCCCTGTGCTTGCAGTGCAAGTTGGATTAAGCAGGTCTTCCAGGGGAAAACACTGTCACTTTGGTCCTTAACGGACTGTTTTTCAAGGCAGATGCACGCACTCTGCTGCACAGGGGCTGCAGAGACGTGCTGAATGATATGCCCCCCTGCAGCAGGGCGGGGGAACCAGGGCTGCCCCTTTTGGTGATTTCAGGTTATCTGTAAAACTGTGTGTTTTGATCTTTAATAAAAAATAGAAATTGTGACTTTCTGCCTGAGGCACAGAAATGTAGTGCCTCTGGACCTGGAGAATGGCAATGAGTAATCAGATGTGACCAGATCAAACCTCAGCTAAGTTCATGTTCATGTTTACGTGGCCCAAGAGACACCAGCATGTATCTGTCATTTTATATTGGTCTCAAATTCACCATTACGAGATGAATACTTTATAATCTCTTGGTCATACTTATACACATTTGTCTGTTTTAGCACTCAGCTCCCCTTGCTGGCCTTTTGCCCCAGGAAAGACTCTGTTAGGGCCCTTTGACATCCCCACAGACACCACACGCCGTTTTGCCTGGGCTTTTACCAAGCCGGCCTGTCCCGGGCGGTGCTGGCGGCAGTGGGGGAAGAGAAGGCAGGGCTCACGCTGGGGCCCAGCAGCCATCCGTGCCAGCACGTGCCACGCAGCCACGGGCCCGCTGCCCGCAGCCTTGCCAGGCCGGGCGGCCCAGCTCCTCCGCGCCAGCACAGGCCCCACTTCTCGCTCCTGACAGCTCTGCTGTGGCTCCACCGCTGCAAGCACCGAGTGTGGCTTCAGCAGGACCCTGCAGCCATCTCCGAGGCGTGCACATACCACACGTGCCTCTTCGGACAATGGAGCCAACTCTTCGGGGCTGCTGCCGCCCTGGCGAGGCCGCAGCCACGCAGGCCTGTTGATGGGACCTGCGGGACCCTGCGACGCCAGCGTGGCCCCTGCGCACTGCCTCCACGCAGCAGCAGCGAGGGTACTCGCGCTCCGTTTTGCCGCAGGAACCCTCCTGGGTGGCAGGGGCCGGCAGAGCAGCACGGCTGTGGGGCCAGGCAGGCTGGCTGGGCTGGCCCTGTGGCCCCCGGGCAGTGGCAAGATGGGCGGCCAGGCTTCCTCATCCCCCTGGGCCCTGTGCCGCCCTCCTCACGCTGCTCTCCAAGTCAGCAGCACCACTGGCTTTTCACTTAAGGATAAATGGCATTGGTTAAGATAGTAAAATAATAACCACATGGCTGCTTCTCTGTCACTTAAGCAGAGAAAAAGTGGTTAAAAACCTTGGCCCAGCTTAGCTGGCTGTCTAGTTCTGGAGCTCGTTCACTTTCCACACCTGCATTTGCTCTGCTTTGCTTCCCTTTAAAGAGTCTCTCTCTCAGAAAACGATCTTTTCTCACAGTGACAGTTGAAAACCTAGCAGGATTTGGTCAGAAGTTTTCCATTTGAGACATTTTATCTCTATTAAAAAAAAACCAAAATTTTATCTGGAAAACTAAGTATGTGCTTTCTGTAGGTGAAAAGCAGCTTTTTGCTGGAAATCACAACTCTCAGCTTAAAAATAGCTTTAATGGCAAAATTTCAAGGGAGCCTGTAACACTGTCTAACTTGCCTCGCACCAGGACTGGGCGGGTAGGACCAGACCACGTCTTGCCCAGTGAGCATCCTTGCCCGGTGAGCATCCCACCTCCGGCTGCTGCCCCAGGGGCCTGCTCAGGGCACGGGCACCGCGGATGCAACGAGCCAGCCCTTCCTGGCCAGGCGGCTGAGCCCTGGCAAACAGCGGGAAGGTTGGAGGCTGCACCCAGGGCACTGCTGTCGGCGGCAGCAAACAGCCCTTACCTCTGCGAGCTGAGCCGGCTGCTGGACACCGCCACAGCACGGGTGGCAACAAGTGCTGAGGTCTTCTCCTGCAGCAGTTTGTGTGCCACCCGAAACACTGCTTATCCTCCAGACCTCTGCTATGTGATGGATGGAGCAGAGGGCTGGTGAGCTGCTGTGTTCATGGTGTAAGCTGTTTGCTGTAATGAGCAGGAATTTCCTTGGTTTCTTCTGCAGCTATGCCTGTGGCCAGTGGCAGAGGAGTAGCACACCCAGGCTTGTCATGACCCCAGGTATGCCCAAACCAAAATGCTGCCGGGCTTATTGCAGTTGACTAGTCATATCCATGTGCTTCAGAGTAAGCATTGCTGGCACTGCCCCACACACATCTCTGTCTGACGGAGCTTGGTCTGAGCGGCTGGTCGGGTTGCATCATCTTTAATTCCTACAGACTTTTCCTGTCCTAAACTAGTCCATGCAAAAATGGCTGAGGGCCATGACATGTAAAAGGCTGTCCCCATCCCTATAGAGGAGCTCTCAACCTGCCGAGACCAGTGTGAAAGGAGACCCTGCCACTGCCCTTGCGTGTCTCTCTGTGGCAGAAAGAAGGGCACCCACCGAGCAGCCTTAACTACTGTTCCACACCACGAAAAATATTAACTCAGCGCCCAGCAATCACAGTCCCCTGGTTTTGCTGCCTGGAGAACAGCAGTGCCATCCCCAGTATGCAGAGAACGTGCTTTCAGTCTGCAAAAACAAAGGAAGAACTGCACACTGAAAGAAAATCCTGCTTTGTTTACAGGTTGCTTTTATTTACAAATATACTGAAGTGTAATCTCTCTCTTTTTTTTTCTTTTTCTGTTTTTGTTTTAGAGTGTGTGTGTGTGTGCACGTGCACGTATGTGCACATGGGAGGGAGCATAATGTATGAGAAACTCATGTATCTTAGCTGCCAGGCAATGGTGGCAGGGAAAAAAAATGCAGTGAAATGAAATTTTAAAACACTAATAAATAATTTAACAATGACAAGTAATTAAATTAAAAAAAATATCCGATCTACATACATTATGGTGGTTTGTTATCAACAGAGGGAAAGGAGCAGAGAATCTACGCTGAAAGGCAGCTGGTTAAGTATGAGAGAGCATAGTCATATTTTTTACAAGTTAAATTGTAACAGACAGCTACAAAATACTACATTTCGATAACATAAATACAGAATATATAAATATACAAGTAATACAGCCATACACAGCTAAAAAATAGGGTGTTCACTTAAAAACAGAGTTCCCAATGCAAAGTATCTGGCAGTCCCTTCACAGTCACTGCTGCGCAGAAACGGGGTGTGCAGAACCACAGGGACCCGGGCTGCGTCCTTGAGTAGGGCAAATAGTTGTCAGTTTATTGAGATAGGCCTCAAACAAGCAAGACCATGCTTAAATCCCACCAAAGCCAAAGGACTTCAGGTACCTGCCGAGGGGTAAGCAAGTGCCCCAGTAACCCCCTAACCAGAGAGAACAGATGCCTGAAGCCCTGGCCACGCTGCTGTGGGTGCAGAAGCCGGCTGTCCCATGCCACTGGCGCGAGGAGGGTGGGCTGGAGAGGGACCCATACATACTGGGAGTGTCTGTTCTTCAGAAATGCATGACGTGGTTTGGACATGGGATTGTGTAAAGCACTATCCTGAGCACTTGAGACTTTGGGTACTGTGGCTCCAGCTCCCATGGCTTTGATGTGCTTCAGTAGCCTCTCTGTCCTTTCACTGCTGTGACCAAGCTTCAGGCTTGTAAGAACCCTTCCCTTCCTCCTGGATTCTGCTGTTAATTTCTAGTGACTTTTGGGGACAACCAGAATTATTATGACACTGTTCAAAGAGGTGCTCTCACGAACCCCAGCTTGCAGCATCCCTAAGCAGCATCACAGAGCCTGGTTCCCCAGGGCACCTGGGTCAGTGGCTTGGGATATACTTCTGATCCTTAAGGAAACTGGAAGGGAGTCCTGAGCACAGTAGGAAGAGGTAAGTGGGTTCACATCATCCCTGGAAGGTTTGCTGGCATGAAGGACCTTCCCCATGCCATGATGGCAGAGTGAGGTGGCTGAGTTGCTGCTGACAGAGCAGCAATGACCCTTCAAAGGACCTGGTAATTCTCATCCAACTTCTGCAGGGTGGGCCTGAAAAATCCACTCAGCAGCCATCGTGAGACTAACATGAGTCACATCTCAGGCACGGTTAGCAGCAACTGAGCCAAGTGATCTGGATGTTTTTGATGACAGAGTTTAAAGAAGAAAAGGAGATAAAAATGCCTAGGATGGTGTTTCAGTCTTAGTGATTGCAACGACCACACTTTACTTACAGCAACATAATTGTTGTCCGTGTTGTGACTGTGAAAAATATTTACCACTAGCCCCTCAATGCTTATGACACAGGGTTTAATCTGTAGTGCTGTGGTAAATGGGGGGCTGAGAACAACAGTGCACGGTACGAATTGTCCCCTCGACAGTCAGCCATGCAATGGAAACATGCTGCTGCCCAGCTGAGAGCCTGGTAGTGGGATCAAGGACCACACTGCTCCGTAACCATTTCTGAGTGCCCTACGTGCCCCCATTATGGATCTGGTAACCGCACAATAAAGACTTCTGAGGAAGCTGGCACTTAGCATATTCATTCTGATCTCACAATCATCTTTTTTAAACATTATTGAGCAAACACTGAAACCTAATCAATCATCTTTTACTTAACTGCATCTTATCACCACTTCAGTTTAACATATATTTCTTTCTTAGCCAAAAAAAACATGATTGAAACACCATGAAGAGCTCACTTGATGCATTTATATTAGTGAGGGGTTAATTTCCTAGGGAAAATGATCACTGTAAGGTGCATGTAATAAACTGCTGTCATGACCTCTAGCCTTCAAGCTCCCATATGTGCAATCATTGTTTGCGGTTTCCGTGGAAGTGCCAGACGCTAAGAATTTTTGGCAAGAGTTTATCAATTTGACTCAGTGTAAGATATTACTGGGATATGGCCCATTAAACATTTTACTTTCACCTGATCGGTGACATTCCCTTGACAATAGAAGAGTAAAGCAGAAATCAAAAAGGTCAGAGGTTGCTATATAATCCTTTACTGCAGGTCCCAGGTTAAACCCACAATGATCACACTCCAGTAGGGCAATTCATTCCACAAAAAAAAGTGACATTTATTTTGCTTTAATGAACTTTGGCCTTTGCCAGATATAATGGGTCCACTGGAAATCATTGGCTATGCATTCCTTCCCTTGACCAGCAGCAACCCACAGTGGCATGGGAAACGTTACACATGCCAGAGGGCTTGGCTGTGTCGTGCACGTGGCACCAGAGATGGTGGAATATGGGGGAACAAACAGCTAAGGCATCATCATACAACACACCAAGGAGAGAGGAGATGGTATGTACAAGCAGCGAAAGGAAATAAAAAAAAATAACGGTGGCAAACAGTCATCAAAAAATCAGCAAAAGATTATGGTTACTTTAGCTATAAAATGGGACATCTGGTTCTTTCCTTGGAAATGGATTGGTTTTTTCAACATCCAGCTCAGAAGCAGAGGTAGAGTTGGGACAAGGCAGTTCTCCAAACTGTACGTCACATTATGGTTCCCTTAGAAATCCCTGTAAACACTAAAAATGCCATTTTGATCCTGCCAGTAATGAGGGATGAAGCAAGGTCGTGCCTATGTGTAGAGTCTATAAACTCAGTATGTCTGAGATGGTGAAGATACTTTTCTATGACTCTAAAGTAAAGGAAAACTTGATGAATCTGTTGAGATCAGTGGTGACAAATGTTTATAATGTGCCATATGAAATCTGCTTGCCTTCTGCCCTGCAAGCAGTGAGGATCACCTGAGTTCTTTATAGATGGTTGCTATCGTGTAGAGAAAGGAAATTGTTATTTATTTTGATACACAAGGAAAGGGAAAAATAATTGAAGGGGGTGAGTAAGAAAAAATTCTTCCAATTTTAAAATATATCCAGAGGTTCACAACCTTCAACTGAAAATCCACATCCCTGTCAGAAAGCGAGAGAATGGTTGCTAGCAAAAGCATATGGGTGCAACAGACCTGTCTCCCTGGGCATGGCAGCTGCAGTTTGGGCTGTCACGGTGGAGGGAGAAGATGGAAACCTGCAGGGAGGGGAGCGATCGCCCTGGCATCGGTCCCTTTGCTCACCAAGGGCTGTGTGTGTGGCAGACAGTGGGTCTGCCACCCTGCAGCAGCAGGAAGGATTTGCCTTGGGTCTGCACTTTGCTGTCTGCACTGCACACACATAGTCTTCGCCCCTGGTGCTTTCCTCAACTCCACAGAGTGAAAATGCACGCACTTATCTTGCAGATAAAAACTGCTTTCTCAAGAAACCTCTAACAAGCTTGGTCCATGATTTCACACTGGGAGGAATGTGACTGTAATTTTTCCCTTGGACCTATCATCTGACTCTTGCTATCCACCCCTCTGGGACACAAGGAGGACTTTCCCCATCAGCGAAGGGGTGGGTGGCTCTCCGGGGGCTCCCCAGCAGGACCCCTGCTCTGCTGAGGTGAGGCTGCTCTCTCCTCAGGGGCCCTGCTCTGGCTTCTCCACCCAGGACAGGAGTCCCAGAGCATCCCACGCTCCTGCAGAAGGTGCCGAGCCCCACGGGAGACTCTGCAGCACTGGCCTGGTACCAGTCCTCAGCCTGGAGGAGTTGGATTAATCAACACTTTGGATTTGTTTTCGGCTATTATGGTCAATATATTAAAAGGTATTTATTTGAGAAAGTGCCTATCCTGCCAATCTTTCCCCATGAGCTCTATTTTGAACACACCCTATAATTACTGATATTACCCTGGCAAATTTTCCCCATGAAGTTTTCTCCACTGAAAGCCATGACCGTACTTGTCTGTCTCTCCACATTATAATTATCACCAGGCAATATTTATAACTATACTATTATTATTTATGATATTTTATGCCCTACGAAAACCTATATGACACATGCTCAAACTTCAGCATCTGAGACATTCAGACTTCAGCTGGGACATTCCCTTCAATTTGTGTACTTGTTCTTCTTATGTGTACACTAATAGGTTCATTTTAGAGTATTTCTTGTAAATACAGGAGTCCTGTCAGTGCAAAACCTGCAGGACTTGGGTTAGACTCCAGCTCAACATACCTAAACCTCCCATTGTGTCTCTTTCATACCTTTTTTCCCCGGGTCAGTGCACATTTCAGGACTTCTGATGGTTCAGGCTAGAATTCTGTATCATAGATTCTTGCTGAAGCAAGATAATTAACTAAAGGAGTGCTTAATTATTCCAGATGGACAATGGAGCACAGCACATTTATGCGTCGTGCAAAACATAAACAAACAGACCAGAATGAACTACACATGTTTGCCAATCATGGTCTAGACTTGAAATTTGGCACTGCAGTACTTACAAACAAATGTAATTGTTTTATTCTCACACTTCAAAAAAAAAAGAATTAAATAAAACTCTGCCTTTTAAGCACCTTTAGTTTTAATTATTTAAGATCAATACTAACCTAAATGCCTCTGTCCCTAACATGCATCTCCTCTCCAGGGTCATAGACCTTTCTTATTACGAAATCACTGGCTTTCTCCACAAATATTACTGTTAACCAGTTTCCTCAGTATCATATGCATAAGGGCTATAAACTAATGAGCAGATCTAGGTTATGTAGAAAAAGTGTAGAAAGAAACAAATGTTGAACGTCACATTTACATTAACTTCTCACAGTTCAAATGGCAATTTATCCACAACATAGTATGAATCATGCAGTAAGAAAAGGGAGGAATCTCCAGTTTCTTTGATTTATTTGTCATATGGTCGACTGATGTCAGTATCAGTGGCTTTAAAAAAAAAAAAAAGTTTAAACATCCAAAAGAAAGGAAGAGAGAAAGGAGGAAAAGGTCTAGCTTTCCGCAAAATCCATTTCCTTTACAACCATGAGCTCAAACCAAACCAAACCAAAGGCTGCTGACGAGCAGGGTCTTCTGTTCCTTCTGTGCTTGTCTCGTGGTCTGGTGCAAGCTGGGAATCAAGGGTATGGGACTGGTGGATGTGTTTTGTTTACATATATATATGTATGTATGTAGGTAGGCATTAATATATATATACATACATACACATATATGCACACAGATACAGTCTTCCTAAAAATGCTCTTTGCAGTCCAGAGGCAGCAGGAGTCACTGTGAAGGAAGAGCTGGGCAACATATGGCTGTAGAGTCTGCACTGGAAAAAGTCACTGGCTAAATATACGCCGGCTGTTTGTTTTCTTTTATTTTCATGAGGCGAAATACGAGCTCTGCATAGAGTACAGCCTGTCAATGGGGTTTCCTACTCTAGCCTGCATGGAGTTAACTTCAGAAGAGGCAAGAAAACAGTCGCTCAAGCTAGTTAAAGAGGTATCACTGTCGATATCATGAAAAATGGAGTCGTTTCCTGCAAATGAAACGTATACGTTAAGCTGGATTCTGTGCAGCCAGAGGAGGACATAGTACACACGGATGCCTACGTGTTGCACACTGCAGCAAAAGGGAACCCTCCTGGGTTTGGTTTTACATGTTAACGTAATTTCACTCTAAGGGTCCAACCTACACTAAGAGGAAGGCTAGCAACGTATCTGCAGAGTTCAGCTGGCAGCAGTGCCACTCAGATCTGCCAGGATTTAATTTCTACATCAGTCAGCGGCACAGGAAAAAAAAAAAGAGTCTGGGCTGATGACAGGAGCAAACGGTGCCAGGGAGGAACAGGCCCCCGGCTCTCTGTGAGCTGGGATCCGGCAGCAGTGGGGGCACCAGGGCTGCTGAGGAAGGTGGGACCAGACATGGGGTGCCCGCAACAGGGAGAAACTGTCTGAGCACCATAACCAGCAGTGGTCTTCATTTACTCACAAGGTAAAAGAATGCAACCAGACCCAGGAGGAGACCCAGCCCACCTGGCCTCAAGTGAGCTATACTTGTATACATGCTTTCATTTCAGAAAACTCCACTCTTTCGGGGCTGGTTTGGAACAGCACCTTTTATTTCCCTTAGCAACTAAGATTTCAGCTTACTTCAACTCTTAAGGTACCAGAAAGTGCTCAAGTCCTGTGAGCACTAAGAAAGCGTTAGTCTGGCTCTTTTTCCTCATGTACTCATCTGAAATGGCTTTGAGCTACCTCCTGCACTCAGTTCGGATCACAGAACCTGCCTCTCGAGGACATTTGCTTAGAAAGCCAAGGAAATTGTTAGCAACAAAATCACAAGCCATCTAATGCTCACTGGGCCTTCAGATGTCCTCAGCTCCTTACAGGATTTACCAAATTGCCTAGTGTGTACTGTGGACTTGTCTCAGTGGGAAAAGTAATAACATGGACCCAAAGCAGATTCCTTGTTGGCCTGTGCATGCTGTGCTTGTGAAGTGACATGCACATGGACCTCTACAATGAAGTAGAAGCAAGTCTGGTTCTGGTCAGCAGAAACGAGTCTGATGTAACAGGCCCTTGTGGGCTACAGCAAGGCCAATAATCACAGTCTGAGAAATCCTCTTAAATTTTATTTAAATGCCACACTGCAATTGTCCAGAATCACCTATTAGGCATTTAATGCTTGTGATGCATTTGGTGTACCTATCCACTTGATGGTGTGTGGTCAGGGAATCATGAAAGCAAACCATCATCTTGATTTTGGGCAGAGAATAAAATTATGCAGGAGAAATGTCCTGTGGTGACACATCTATTAGTAGCTCAAGAACTGTTCTTTAACAAATCCATGCATCCAATCTGAGGGATCTTAGAGGGGTGCTTATTCATTTTGAAATTAATAGATTACTTCTTTATTGAAGGCACTTTTCCCCCCCCCCAAAGCTTCTAAGAAAAAGGAAAAATTTGTGAGGGAGCTAGAATTTGGTACTGTTTATTTTTCAGTGTCTTGAATAGTGGTTTAAAAAAGCGGAGCTGGAGAGGTGATGTTGCTTGGTTTGTCATTTATCAGAATTACACTGTGAAATAGTTCTGAAGGGTGTCGAGAGCCCAGGATGAGCTCTCTTCTAACCCTTTATGTGTACATGAAAATAAACACACAAAACTGGCTGGTACAAATCCCAGAAAAAAGGAATTACAAAAGCAAGTAACTCTACTGAACCTGTGGTGTGTGAAGCAGCATACGAACCCTGCTATTTCTGATGCGGCAGAATGATGCATGCCTTACCATAAGGGTTCATGTGGTCGCCTGGCATTTGTGGAGGGGTAAGACCCTGCTGAAATGGGTCTGTGCCATAACTGCTTTGATCCATTGCTACAATCTGCTGCTGTGGTGGTGCAAGTGGTGTGTAAGATGTCATCATCCCTTCCATTCGGTTGGACATTACTTCTGCAAAGCAAACAGGAGGGCACAGTCACTGCTGAGGAACAAAGAGGCAGCAGAGAGTAACACCAGCGGCAACACTGAACCCAAGGGCAGAGTGAACACAGCTGGGTGTGTCCTGTCATTCAAAGGAGCCTTCCAAATTTTGTTAAAAGTACAACCCTGAGCGGTGAGTTGAAAGACTTGTAGTTTCTGAATATATCATTTCTGGAGCTCCTGGGTGCTGGAGCGTACCCTCCCGAAGTCTGTCCTGTGTGTGACATAGACCTTATACTCTCTAACTTATGTTGGTACCAGTTTTTCTGGTTCTGTGTAAAGAGGAGGATCTGAGGCTGCAAAGCTTTGGGACACAGAGAACCTCAAAAGCATCCACGGAGCAGCAGGGCCAGCCCTGCTCCTGCCCCGGGGTCCGGCCAGCTGCTAGGGCACAGGAGGGGCTCCCTGTGCTGTGCTGCAGCAGCAATGCTGACACCCTTGCAAGCAGCCTGCAGATGCCCAGCTGAACACGGTCCCCCTTCCTTCAGGAGAAAAAAAAGCCAGATCTACCTGGAGTGAGCCTCCTGGAGATCTCCTCCACTGAAAGCACCTCTGTACTGCACATTTCTTCTAGAAAGGAGGTAACAGCTTCTGTGTAAGCACTGCCAGGGTCTGGCCCCGTGGGACAGCTCTGGGATAACCTGGGGTGGGCACTCAGACACAGCACCTCTGTGTGTTTCTACTGATGATGGCACATTATCCACAGACTTGGTGCATGCCCTGCATGGCTGTTCTTAAGACATGATGTGGGAATGGCACTTCAAGAAACCTTGCAGATTCTTTTCCACTTGCTTTGCCTTCATCACAAATCCCCTACCTTGCCCTAGTCGTTGCGAGTTTTGTTGCTCCTGCTGCTGCTGATGCCTTCGTGCTAGTTTTTTCATCTGAATAAAAGAGGAAGAACAGAACAATCTCATGGCTCTGAATGCAACCATTTTGTTGCCTTACAAAACTCTTTGCAAACATCAAATTGATCAATACAAACCATTTATATTCATGCACACACCACTGTGGGTTCAGTTTCATTTCTAAGCTTTAACATTTCAGTTTCCAGTTCATGTCTGCATGCAACATTTACTCCCAGCCTCATGTCACTTTGAGCGCATGAACTTTATGTCTGTGTTTGAAAGTTGCCTTTCTTGTATGGATGTAGACAGCAGTGCATGCAAAATATGTACAGTTCAGTCCTTGGGATCTCTGGGGCATGTACTACATCTGGGGTTGGGGTATCTGTGCTGGAGGACAATTTGCATTTTACTTTTGAGAACTTGACAAACAACCTACCTTTGCTCTTTGGTTTTGAAACCAGACCTGGACAACTCGCACACTGAGTCCTGTTTCAGCTGCTAGTGTTTCTCTGACCTACAGGAGGAAAAGTTTAATGATGTAATTTTTTATATTTTTTAAAAAACTAATCAATTATGTTAAGAGAAATATGCCTGTATTTACAATGGTAACTGCCTGTACAGAAGTACATTTAAAAATTCTTCGTATTTTTGCTTGTTCAAGTTCTGTCCTTCATGTCACTATGTTTTGTGAGTACTGAACAAATAGCTGTGTAAAAAGACGCAGAGTCATTTCGTAATTTTTATTTTACCCATAAAACAGTTCTGTGCAAAAAGATACAAATTTGGCTGTGAGTATTTTTCATATTGTTGAGGTACAATGTCATACTTTAGAAGGGCAAAAAGACACATTGCACTGTCCCAAAAGACATACTTCGTACGTCAGCAGGAAAATGTCACTTCTTGTAAAAATGACAGCTTTCAGGATGCAACTCCATTTTTTCCCAATCAAACTTAGGGAAACAGTTACCTTGGTTGCTTTTTGCAAAGATTTCATTTTCACCAGCTTTGTCAGCGAAGCCACACATTATACATTTCCCTACATGCTATAAACAAGATCCATAGCAGGGTTAGGTTTCATAAAAAGGCAAGACTGGAAGGACAAGTAGTGGGACCAAAGCTGAGCAGCCATCTCACTGGATAGTGACTCCCTCTGCGGTGGGAAGGAGGAGGGCGAAAGTCACTTGTTTACCTGGGCTCTGATAGTCAAGGCCTATTTCATGTCATACAAGAACCAGGTATTGTTCAGCAGGAATCAGTCACGGAGCTGCTCTGCATACTGCGGGTGAATATCTAGAAATAACAGTGAGGAGGCTGGTCCTCGTCTGCTGATGGCTGCAGGCAGAGACAGTATTTGGGTGAGCATCGCCATATGCTGGCCTGGGCTTGGTATTCACCCCAAGGCACCTGCTGCTGTCCTGGGAAGTGGCAGGGGGCTGTCTGGAGCTGTGGCCTGACCTTGTCACCCCCGCAGCCTGGCATCAGAGCTGACTTCAGGTCCCTAACAAAGCACATACCTTCCTACAGGGCTTGGAAGACACTTCAAAGGATGCTTTGAATGCTCGTCTCTGCTGCGTAGTAAGTATTGTCCTTGGTCGTTTAGGTCGTCTTGGATCCTTCCCATCATCACTTCCTTTTCCTTGGGTTACTTGTCCTTTGGTGGGCTTAACATCTCCATCTTCATCATCACTTTTAACTGGTGAAAAATAAACAGGATATAAAATTGTGCTTGTTCCACCAAAGTAACAGGGTGTTTGAGAACTGCTCTTCAGCTGCCAAACTAGTCAACAGGCTCAGCTATTATCCCTGTTTATTTGAACACGTAAAGCAACTGCGGGCAGGAAGAGACTATCTCAGATTTGTGTGCACTGTCTAAATCAAATGCCACAAAAGCATAAAAATATGTTTTTTAATTGAGGGCATGGGACTGATCAGTCCATGAAGCCCAATGCTTCAATATTTCTAGGAATCAGGCACAGAGACTTTGCGCCCTTCTGGCATTGCTTGGTCCCCTGCATGCTCCCCTGCTGCAACCACACCAACTGATACATACCTTTCCCAGAGCCACATCCTCTCCTGAAGCATTAGTTGCAGACCTGTACTGCTGCCCGCACGGCTATAGCAGCAAAACAGTGTAAATGCAAGTGTCACATAAATATCTCAAAATCTGTTTAGCTAAATATAGTGTAGATTCCAGTTATTGTTCTGAGTATTTTGAAGCTCTAGGGATGATATCAAATGTAATCTTTGCCATCTCATTTCTGTATTGCACAGAAAATATCAGCATTCTTTCTCTATGTGTTACAATGTGTCTATATGTGCATGCACAAATTTCTTTCTTGGTAAATACATACAAGTATATATGTGCTTGTGTAGACCAAATAGACTATTTCTATTTTCTATAGTTAAATTCTGAATATTTGTACAATCAGGTGCTGTTACCAGTGTTACTATATCGTACTGGGAAATCTCAATTGCAGTGGCAAAGGCTGAAGAGTAAGCACAAATTTTGTTGGGAAAAACAAAACTTTGCAACTCAGCATATTTTATTTCAACAGACTACTGATTTTTCTTCCAGAAAACATTAATACACTATTATAAGGACTTCAACATGAAGAAACACACTTCAGTTTTTATGTACTCAAAGATTACGTTTGGGGAATTAACAAATTAGACTTTAATTCATTTTAGGGTCTGATTATTATGCACCTAGCAATCTAATCACCTTTTACTTTAATAAGCATCTTTGGCCTGATGATTAAAGAGAAGTTCAGTCATTTTAATAACCATGACATTATTAACTTTCCAGCATGCCATTTCTAAGGAAAGGTTTGTGAGGATTAATATTGCTCATTGGAGAGTTACTTTTGTGTCCAGTGGATAAACAATTGATTGGAGAAGGACACACTCTGCGCCAGGCCTATGTGAAAGCATTTGCTCTCACCCAGGCATCTGGGAGATCTGTGTTGTCGATGTATTTGACAATGGGAGACAAAACATCCCATTTAATTTGTCAGCTTGTTTTTCAGGTTTGGGTTTGGCTAACAGAGAATAAGGAGGAAGAAAAAGCATCTGCAGGAGTAAGAAACTACCTCTTGTGCTAAGAGAAAATGGAACTGAAACCAAGGTTGTTTTGTGCCACTGTGGCAGCTTACTGCTGATTACAAAATAGAAAATTTGGTCCTGCAGGACAGCCTACCCCTGCCCAAAGCACATCTCCAGCACAGGCGCTGGCAAACAGCAGCCACCAGTGCCTGTGCGGCAAGCGAGGAAGGCAGGGGAGGAGGATGCCTGTGCACATCACTGTGGCATGGGAAGAGCCCTGCACACAGCTCTTCAGAGGGAGTTTGTCTGGACACAGGCAGGCAGGCAGCAGGATGCTGAAGCTGGTGATGAGAATGACACGCCGAAGGGCAAGTGGGAAACCCGTGTGCCCTGGGCAAATTCGCAAAGAGCCCAAAGCCTGTGACACAAGATTTACAGAGCAGAGCACTCAAGGTCCTGCAAATACAGTATGGCAATAAATAACATGCTGCTCAAAAAAAGCCCCCAGTCCCACCTGTCCTGTCGAGCCAGCAGTGACCTTTGTCTTGCAGCATTCCTGACATGAAAATATAAATTTCAGCAATGTGGAGAATATGGCTCTCAGATCAGAGACTAAGGTTAATTACTGCTCCTAGATAAACCGGAATAATGCATTTTCCCATAAAACAGAGGCAGACATTCATGTCATTTGTACACTTAATGGAATGGTAATTGTTGATCTTTCTTAGACATTTTCTTGGGAAACCAGCACGCAATTACGATGGCTGGCAGCAGTTTGTGTACACACTGTCTCTAGTCTTGGGATGAGCCAGGGCACATGGGCAGCAGGAGGTTTTCAGTCTCCTTGAGTGTATATGGCACAGGAAGGAGGCACTCCATCTCTCCTGGAACTGCCTGTGAGCCTGAAAGCCAATCCTCGCTGTAACCAACGCTAGATCCCCTGGGTTTTGAACTGGAGCACCCAAATGCAGTGTATGAACTGTTTGTCCAGTGCAGCACCATGTTCCCAGCCCTGGATCAACAGGAAGTGGATTTTACTTACTCTCTTCTAAAACCTTCCCTAGGAAATGTGTGGAGGACAGGAAGCATTTGTCTCCCCACCACCACGAAGATTTCAGGGAAGACACCCACCAGCTGCTATCAAGGGTGAGAGCTCCACTGTCTTCTTTAGGAGAAGGCAAAAGCTCTGGCCGCAGTATGATGACCCTCTGCCTTAACTCCCAGGCCAAGTGATACAGACTCTTGCAATCACACTGTTCAAACCCCAGGTCCCTCTGAAGAGAGAATTCACACCGCAGATTAGTAGCAGTGCATTTTAGTAAAATATCGAGCCTGTTGTCCCTGGATCCTAAACAGTTTGCAATCATCAGGAACAGCACAGGACCTGAAGGGCACCCCTAAAGATCTGCAATGGGTGAACTCTGCATGCCTCACTTCTGTACCATATGTAGCACACAAGCCACAGTGCAGCTGTCACATAGATGATCTCCTAGGTTGACACCAGAATGGGGCTCAGACACAAAACAGCAGGTAGGCAACAGATATGATCAGAAACTAGAGCCTTAGTAGCACCCAAGAGACATACTGCCAGGGAGAAGTCGGGAAGGAAGTCAGGAGAGCCAAGCATTGTAGCTGGCTTGGAAGCACCCAGAGTCAGACTCCTCATTTAAGTTATTGCTTTATATCTTTTCTTTTTTTGTGAGCCCCCTTGCCTGCCTTAATTGCACAGGCAGCCCTGCCGAGTGGGCAGCTGCCCTGGCTCCCTGCAATGCAGATGCTATTGCTGCAGCACAAACCCACTACTCTGTTACTTTCAGATTCTCCTCAGAACTTCTGTGTTGTACTTGTAGTTTTTCTTAACATTACCATTTGTGACTGGCAGAGAGAATACTCTTGAAAATCATATTACTACTATGCCCATTTTCCTAGCTCGGTGCTGAAAGTGTATGTGCAGAGCATCCACTGAAAATTTATTAAGTGGATGGAAAATGCCTATGGAAAACAGCACACTTTAAAGGAGGCCGCAGATAACTGAAGACACTCTGATGCATATTTTATGATCTTATGGGAGAATACTTTGATTCAAACAAAAAACTTTTGTCATTTACTAAGCTGCAAGTTAAGAAAGGGAGCAAAGTTAGGGAGGGCAGACATAAGTAGGGATTTTTTTAGCTGTGCCTGCTAATTTGGATGAGTGGCATGTGCATATAGATAAAATGGATGTGAAAGTGTATATACTTTTCTATAAGAAGGCTCTACAAACCCTTGCAGCTTTTCCAGTTAGAGCAGGTGTGGGAAAAGCTCACCTGAGTCTGAGTCGTCTGGGCTGACCGAGCTCAACAAGTCTTTCTCTTTTTCATAGTCACTTTTGCAGAGCAACTGCCCTTCTTTAAGAACAAATTCATCCCCTTTCCTCAGCTGGCGTTCACAAACGCAGCAGCAGAAGCAGCTTAAGTGGTAAACACACTCCAGGGCTCTCATCACAAATTCTGTTGGGGCGATCTTTTCCATGCAGCCACTGCACTTAGCAGCAAACAGCCTGTAAGAGAGAGAGGCAGTAAAGTCAAAAGGAATGTCAGATCACACACTGCATGAATTTAAATACAGCAAATTCTTTAACTACAGATCAGCTTGTCTCATGCTTTTGCACACTGCGAGACTTGCATCCTTAGTGTTGGAAACATCCCAGGCATGCAATTTATTCAAATCTCAATCCCTTTGGTCTAGAGATTCCCAAATCACCTTTGCTGGATAAAAAAAGGCTAAGGTTTGTCCTTATCTCACTGTTTTGTTCCTCTTCAAAATGAGAAACAAAAAGGAGCTCTTGGAGTTTGGATAACTTGTTCAAAACCAAATTTATTTTAATTCACCTTTTAGAGGAAGGGCCAATTCATGCTTGGTTTTATACAGGCTCTCTGGTTCAGCACTTAAACCCTATTCTGAATAGATCTCATCACTTTCCATTTTTGGTATTGTCTCTGAGGAGTCTGATAAACGAACACAGAAACAAGCATGAAAACTTAGTGCTATTGCTGAGGAGAAGACGATGCACACACACGCAATCGCACACATGCAATTGATAAAGAGAGGAGTGAAACAACACGGCTTTTCTTTGGATGTTGAGTTATTCCAGAACAACCTGTCTCTGAAGGGAGTACTGTGCATTTTAAATGGTGTGAAACATCCTTTGGCAGAGATAGGCAGTGATACAATCTGCTAAATTACCACTATAATCATGGGTTCTAGAATACACACTGTATTCCAGACTAGTTCTTATTAAACCTTTATGAACCCCCTCTTTCATCCATCATTAATTTTCTAAGATAAAGTTAGAATGATTTAGATTAATTTTATTTTGCTTTTCTAATGGCAACTGGGAATCTCCCTAAGTGAGCTTTTAGGAAGAGGGCTGCTTCAAATAAAGATAAATAACTAAGTTACGTCCCTGTATCACACAGTGGGCTTGGCAATTTGAAATTCAGTGTCTTTTATGGCAATACATCAAATAGCAAGGTGCATTAAGATTTACATTTCGGCAACGAAATTAACACAACTGCACCCATGTATTCACAGGAAAAAAAGGAGATTCTGCCTTTTGGGATGGGGTACGCTGATTATTTTTTTTCACCCTCAAAATTACCACCTTTTATAAAAAAGGCAATTATCTTCAATTTTAGAAGGCGCAGGCTGTGGTAGTTACTGATTCCTCCAAAGCCTCCATTTTGTCTGAGCTGAGAAGTACAGCAAAATGGCAGTCACTAGCTCCTCAGCAAAATGATGGAGTCACAGAATGGGCAGGAGGGAAAAGAAAATGTAAATACAGCATCCAAAGAAAGGCTGACTGCCCAAGAACTTGTGGGCTTTCCCCATCTGTACCTTTCGATCTAATAAAAGAGATCTACACTAATAACCCTGCTGGCTTGGTGTGTACCTTTGCACAAGGTCCCAGCGGTGCATCATACAAGCCACGCAAGGTGGAGTGAGTGGCTCTTTTTGGGGTACATAATGAATTAGTCCTATTAAAGGGAAACTGATGCCACGCAAGACCCTCAGGCACTGCTAGTGAACTTGGCCATCTGACTTCATACAGTCAGTTGGGTTTATCTGCAAGGTTTTTCTTACCATGCTGTAGCTAGCAAATTCCTAAGCAGGAAATATTTTTATCTATACAGAATAAGGGTTAAAACACAAAGGGAAAAAGAAAGCAAACAGATTTTAAGCACTTAAAAAAGTTGTTTCTATTTAGCTGCTTAAACGTATTTGACTCAGTTTAATTAAGCTGGTATCTTTTGTCTGAAGACTGTTGTTATGATGGAGCACACTTAAAGACTCCGAAGATCAGCAAATCTGTGCGAAGGCATCCGGCTCCCCTAACTGGCACCGGCCCATGCGCACCACGGCGGCGGTTAACCCGTGTGCGCCTCAGCCAGACTCAGTCGCTAGCGATGCGGAGGGCCGGGACGGACTCGACGCGCGGTGCCAGCCCCAGGGGCGGCGGGTCGCCCGGCCCGACCGGGGGGAGCGACGGCCGCTCCCGCGCCGGCAGCCCCCGCGTCTCGCATCAGCGCTGCTGGGCCGAGAAATATTGAAAAAGAGTAACTTCGGAACGTGACACGGCCCGCCTGAAAGCCTGGCAACGCCGCGGCGATAACGGCAATCAAGCCCCGGCGCTGCGGCCGCGCTGCTGGCCAAAGCAGCGCCGAGCGATGGGCGCGCTTGGCCTGGAGGCTGCTCCGGAGGGGCCGCGGCGGGGCGCCGGCCCCCAGCCCCGCGCAGGCAGCATCCCGGCCCCGGCCGGCGGGGGGTGCGGGGCTGCCTGCCCCCGGCAGAGCACACCCGTCCCGCCGCACCCCGCCGGCAGCGCCGCGGAACGGGCCGGGGGGCAGCGGGCAGGGCAGCCCCCGCGGAGGCGGCTGGCGCCGGGGGGCCGCTGCCCGCCAGAAGCGGGCCCGACGCTGCGGTGAGGGGCGCAACCCCGCAGGTATGGCCGGGACTGCCCGTCTCTGCCAGGCAAACCACACGATGTGCCGCCGTCAGTGAGCGTGCACGCCCCAGTGCAGTACGGTTTACACGTAATTTGAAGTAGGAAAGCAAATTCCGCCTCCCTCCCCCCCCCCCGCCCCGTTTCTTCTAGCCGGGACGTAAAAGCAACCCGCTTTCTTCCCGGCCCCGTGCTGCGGCGTGTGTCGTTCACCTGGGTAGCACCTTCGCCTCGTACTGCCTTACTGAGCGTTTGAGTTCTTCTTCTTCAAAATAAAAGAGGGTTAACACATAAATAGAAAATATTTTGTGTTATTTATTGCCAATTCACCACTGCTAGAAAGACGGTGCTTTCACAGCAGTGTTTCTTTCCAAAAGCAGCCTTTTAGTTATAACAAATTACAATTGTCGTCAATGTAGCATTAACCCATTCAAATTAACATTAAACTGGCCTGACAATACTGCATGGACTTTGTATCTTTAATTTGTCCGTTGTCAACATAACAAATTTCCACGCTCTGCACTCGGGCACTCTCTGCATTATAACACGCACTTACTCAAATACACCCCCACCCACCCCACCCATACTATTGGATTTAATTCTGAGATTATAAAATCGTTATTAAATCTATCTTATAAAGTGTTTATAGGTATTTTTTCAGCTTCCAGAGAGTAACCCAAGGTTATGCACTTCTTTTGCACAAGGCAATCTCACAACAGGAAACTAATCTTGACAAATGACCAGACTTTGATATCTGTGATCTAAACCACTGCTCATTAGACCGTTCATTTTATAAACGAACGGTAATAAACCTGTTGAGAAGTGTGGGATAGCAGGAATACTTTACAGATCACCCCTTTACAGGTTTCAATCAAAGCCATAAATTTGAAGGGGAGCATGCAGATATTCTGTGCTGAGACAAAGGCTCTGTCCCACACCAACCACATTTGAAGCAATATTTCTTTTTCTTTCTATACATTTTACAAATAATTTGCATAACTCTGACTTTTTACCCCCATGGCTGATTATCTCCAGCTCTCTTAAGTTAATGTCAAACCTCAAAATCCTTGGACTTGTTAAAGTATGTGGAGAGTAGAAATCAAATGCCTTTATTAGAAGCCCCAGGAAATCTCCGACTCCTAAGCACAACGAAAACATTCCAAAGAAAATTGTTCAAAGAGGACAAAGGAGAAAAGCAGAACAAGAAAACCTTGTTTTGAATCAGTGATTGCAAGAGTTTTATAAATAAATTCTGTTGCCTGGACAATTCTGAAAGACAACTCAATAGGTTTAGGAGTTTTTAAGTGTGTTTGCCTCTATGCCTGAAACACTTGGGGGATTCAGCTGAGCTAAAGCTTGGAACAATGGCCTATCTGTCCATCTAAGTATTTGTAATAAATGCTGTGAAGCAATTTTACAGTACTATATCATCAAGAAATCTTCACCAGCTAAAACTGGGTGAACTGAAATTAATTTTGCATATATATTAGGGGCAATGAAAACGCTGAGACATGTGGTCCTGTCCTTAAACGGTAGATGAAAATGTTCACCAGCGGAAGAGGCCATAAAGATTTTATTTGTTAGGATATCCCTGTGAAGTCAGGCTGAATCAGTAATCCTTAGAAACAACCACAGTTACATGATCCATTGTGCCTTCCTGCATGGGCACAACCATCTGGTGTTTAATACGTTCTACTGATTTATTATCTCTTGCGTAGTTATCTTGCAGTAAGTTTGACCCTGCTACACTCCTGAGAATCACGGTTCTGCTGTTTACTCTTCTGATGTCCTGACAACCCACCCTTTACCTTTCTCTTGCTCACCCAGGTCCTTCATTTCCTCCTGTCTGTGGGCAAATAGATTTTAATTGTTTTATTATAACTAATTTAATCTGTGCTGAGAGATCTCCATGTGCAGTGCAAAATTTGCTGTTCATATTAAGTGTGGTTCAAGAGGTTTGTTATACAGGACAGAGGTATAAAAATAGACTAATTCAGTCAGGTTGTTTATTTACTGGACTTTTGCCATGAAGCAGTAAATAGGAAGTTATTAAGCCGTGTTTGATGTATGCAAGAGGACAGATGCTGCTGTCTACCTATCAGAGATGTTAAATCATTTTCCTTTCTGCGTTACTCTGACTTTATGCGTTGCAAGAAACCACAGCAGATACCTGGCTTTTCTTTATTTAATAAATATGCAAAGATGGTGGTCACAAGCTTTTGAAAATATTGCAGCTATAGTCTCTAGCTCTGATGCTTTTCTTTCTGATAACAGCCTGTATATGACATCCCTATTGTGCCTCTATAGCCAACTGGGAGTTTGCTTCGCACTCGTATAGTAAGAAATATGTTAGAGCTGAAGTAAAATATATTATGCTTTTCACACAACTGAGTTTTATTAAGAGAAGAAATTAGAATACTAATGAATGTCATCTGTTACTTGTTCTTTGAGAGGAATTTTGATACTTCTGTCTTCTTTAGATGACATAGAATGGGGAAAACACTGTGCACGGGTTTTCCGGCACAGGACTTGAACGTTTTTGTAGCATCTTACAGCTCGTGGGTGCTTATAAAAAAGAAAAAACTGTTGCTTGGTTACACTGAATTCTGAACATTCAAAACATCTCAAATCCATTAAAGCAAAACAGAACTATTATAATTTTATGATTTTTTTTAAAAAAGAAACCCTAAAAAAGAAACAATCCATTTTAATCCATTTTAAATATTTTCCCTGCAGAAAAAATAGTCACATAGTTTATTAAAGCCAATTTCATAGCTGAAACTTCAGTAAAAGAAAGCTAATTCCCTTTCACTGAGTAGCAATAAAACATGCGCAAAAATTAAAAGTCTCTAGGAAAAAAAAAGTAATATTTAGAGAGAAACTAAAACAAAGAAACCTTTTTCTTCTTCAGGGAGAACTGAAGAAAATATTTATTAACCCTCTATCCACAGGTGCTGCAGTAAGAGGTGAAAGCTTGCGTTTAAAACCGTGTTTCACAATGTGCATTTGGATTTACAGATTAAAACGCAGCATATCGGGGTGCTGAGGTACTTTTTGTTCCTGTGAACATTTTACCTGTATTTTCATGAGAAGTGCTGTACTGCTTTGCAAAGGCAACCTAATGGATAGAATAATGATAGAGATCACGTGTTATCCCATGCTAAGCGAAATCTTGCTCTGAAGCTGGTGGGAGATTGGCCATGGACATCGTCAGTGCCACAAGCTCATGTCCACCAAAGATGAACCCACCAGACATGGGCCCAGGCAGCATCATAGGGTGGCCACACCCTGATGGGCTTGTGTCACAACCATCTCCACAAAAACATTACCCTTTGATTTCCTTCCCGCTGGAATAAGAGCAAAAAGACGCACTTGCCTCAACAGGAGCTGGATTTCATTCATTTTTAGACTCAGCTTCCCATTAGCAGTGGGGACAGTGGCACTGCGCCTCCCTCCGTGCCATGTGGCAGTCCCAGCCAGAGCACACCACTGGCCTCTACAACAGAAATTACTATCCCTAAGAAGTCTCTTGCCCTGTGTTAATTTTCTCTCTTTGCATAGTTTCAGCAAAGGAAGAGAGTCATCTGCGGATTGCAACTTGCCGTCCCCTCCCAAGCAGAGCTCAGGACCCTGCAGCCACTCCACTGGCGAGGGACGTCCTTGCACAGCAGCCATTCCCAGCTCCCTCCCAACATGCTGAGACAGGTCTCAGCTGCCACCCACTCTGAAGGATGGGTCTTTGGCAGAGGAAGGGACGGGGGCAGCAAAATGGTGACAGGTGATGCTCGGCACCTTCCCAAGAGCTCCTTCAGGCCACTTGGTTTGGGGCTTGCCAGCTGCCGGAACCCAACTCCAGCTCCTGCATCTCCACCTCCCTTCTGCAGGCAGCCCCAGCGTTCGCTGACCACACCAAAGCTCAGGCACCGGCGGTTCTGGGGTTGGAACCATGATGCTGGGACAAATGGAAAAGACCCAATGAATGGATTCGCTAAAATGCATAGGCGCACAGAATTCAAAGCTGCCATCCTAATGTAACTTGCTCAAGCTGGGCCAGAATGACCTAAAAAGTTACATCTTCCTTAACTACAAAGTAAAACATAAAATGTAAAGTGCAGAGGAGTTTCTCGCTTCAAGCAGAATGTGACAGAATGGATTCTTCTCTTTGCTTAATTTTCATCCCTTAATTGACCACTTTGTTCAACTGTCTTCCATCACTGCCACACAGTTCTATTTTATAGCATTTTTCCTTACAACACTTTGATGGAAAAATTTATGAAGAATCGAATTATTGCTGTTAGAAGGGAATTAAAACAATTTTTCATTTACAAAGTCACTGATATTGCTCTACTGTGCTCCACCTTTGGGAATCCAATTGCTCTTCTCAGCTACTCCCATTCCTCTTTATAGCACGGCAATTGCACTGTACAGATTATGGCTGCAATTTTCTCCTAATCTGTTCTGTAGAATAGAAACTGTTATAAAAGTTAAGGGCACCAATTGAATTGATGTAGCCAGGGCTGCAATTAAGAAGCCTAATGGATTAACAAAATATGATTATTTTGTTAGAATTATATATTTAGGCAGTGCAAACATTTAGGAAATAACATTATTTGTGTCTAAGAGTTTAAAAAAGGCGAAACTGGCTTCTGCTGTTGTGCTTTTTGTACAGCTTCAAATTACCCTGAAGTGCTGTAAAAGCGTAGTATGTGCTGGGGAGTCTGTACTTCTGCTGCAACTCTGCTGAGCTAGGTCACTGCTGAAAACCAACGGGTTTTTTGCTTTTCTTCCTTTGGAGTTTTATTCGGTTATTTACACATATTAAACTAAATCCACCTTTATTTCCTACCTGTACAACCTCCCTGATTTTCAGCTGCCTGTGGAGGAGGCCTTATTCGACAGCCCAAGACTGCAAGGACTGCCTGGCTCCAGCACGAGGAATATTCACTTGTCTGATGAGGCATCTTATCCTTCTTGTTCACTAAATGGCATACTGAATTTACAGTTGCCTTTGAATTTACATCACCAACAACACAGGGAAATTCTTCTAATATAATTTTTATGTGAAAATTCACCCTAAAGGCCCTATAAGCAGGGAAATTGTACTGTTGGTGATTCACTGCCCTGGCCTTCACTTTTACAGAAAAAAAAATAATTGTGTGTCAAAGCAATTCAAATGTAATTTCTAAGTTATTTCTTGGCTGGCAAGAATGACTTAGGGAAAGAATTTACACAGGGCCTTTCCTCTCAACTAAGAACATTAAGAAGAAGAAACGTTATTTGCCAGTATAAAACAAAATAACTTCCTGGTGCCTGCTGCACTGATGCTGTAGGAGAGCTTGTGCCCAAACCCATCAGCACAGCCAATTTAGCAACTGATTTGCAAGGGAAAGATACCTTAGTCCTGTGGTGTTAATGTCTTTACAGTGGGGGGTCTATTGCCAGCTTCTCCAAACTCATCAACACAATCTATTATTAATACCCAGAAAGGCTTTATAGTATCTTTATAGCACAAGGCAATGAAAGCTCTGTGGTGTAATCTGTTATCTATATTGCAAAAACATGTGAAATAAAACAAAACATAGACACTTCATAAACAAAATGTTTCATCTGTTACATCTCTCTGCCTCTCCTATATATAAAGCAGTAGGGTGCAGGAAAGGCATTCAGAGAGATTTGCTGTTAGATGTGGGACTGGCTTCTTTTTAAATTTTATGTGTAATGTGATAAACTTTAGACTGAATGAAAATTTCTGCTTCTTCCACTACAGTGAAAACATTGGGATTTTTGCAAAATTTGTCTGCATTTGACTTGTAGAGCAAAGGGTCTTAGGACCAAAATACAGCACCTAAAAATTCTAAAGGTAAGCTCTTCATGACAGAGCGATGAGCTGGCCAACACAAGGTAGGGATGCAGTGGCAGCAGGGTAAGGAGGGAGGTGCGATCTCTGCTCCCACAGCGCCTGAGCACGGTGTCCAGGCAGGGGCAGGACCAGGTATTTGTGTCGGGGGCATTGCCATGGAAAGGGCTGAAGAATTTGTCTCCAGTAAGCAGCTGCAAAACTGGCATCTTCCTGGAGGCAGTTATTTCTTTGGGAAGCATTCAAGAACAGAATTTGAGCAGAGTTGGATCTTTTCTTCTGTTATTCAACTACATGTCAATTTTTTATATGAAAACCTCAAAATTATCCTCCACTTAGTCCCTAGGAAGAGACACAATTAGAAATATAATTTAACAGCAAATAAGTAAACACACAGTTTCAAACCCAAGATAGATTTTGTTTTGAATAAACAGATTGTGGCAAAGATGAAACTGAGAAGGGGGTATGGAGAAAGTTTTGTATACTTGGTGCATGTAGGTTTGCAATACAGTAAGAACCAAAAAAGCCCTCAGCACAGGCCTGTGTCTTATTTCCCAGATGCCCTTTTATTTTCTTTGCCTGTTGAAAATAAATTGTTCTTTTGTAGTGTTTCTCTTCAGTTCAACTGTCAGCTATTATTTTTCTATTTCCTTTTTTTGTCACTTTGCATTATTTTTGGTGCTGTAATTCCCATTTGTTCCCACTCCTATCTTCCTGTCTCCCATTGTTCCATTTTTTAATCCCCAGTTTTACTCTTCTTCGGCTCTTTTTTGGCCCTTTCTCAGTAGGGTTTGAGAGAATACCCAGGCGTGACTCCCTGCTATAGCAACCACACCTCCCCAGGAAAGCCACAACAATCTCTTCGGGAGGAGGAAAGTCTTTCACAAGCTGGCAGCAAAAGCAAATCCTTCTTCAAGGAACAAGAAGGATTAGCAGAGAGCAGTGGGCTGCAGACTTAACCCTACCCCTCATTTCTTTAGAGCACCAGTCACTCAGAACCCTGCTGTGATGTACAATTAAACAGAACCCAAAAAAATCCTGAATGACACAAGAGCCGGATTGTGTAAAGGTTTAATTCCACTTTAATACCTTTCCAAGTTCAGAACTCAAAGATAGCAATTTAACCCAAGAATCCCCATCTGAGCATGAAAAGTTGCTGCTTGTCTTACAAAAAGTCCCCACTATATTCTGCTCTAAATCATGCTCTATTAGTCTGACCTTTAATGGATGAAAAATTCCTACCCACCCACCCCCCCAATCATCTCACATAGTTTCTCTTTACTGTCCTTCTTTCACAAACTTTGTTCTTCTGATGAGACAGAAGAGTCTTACCAGAGGCACAGAGCTTTGGGAGAAACTCTGTTAACAGGACCACTGAAAAAGGAAAAGGAACACTAAAAAAAGCCCTAAACCAAAACCCCCAAACTCAGGCAACTAAAGGTGTGTTGTGCAACATCCAGGAATGAAAATTTATTCTTGTAATGTGGACTCACTCTTATTACCATCATGTCAATTACTTATTATTAATATTATGATGGAAAATAAATAGCTGTCTTAATACAGGCTTTTCTGAAGACTCCAAACATCTGATTCATCTTTTTTAAGTTAATGAACAGACTAGCCTAGTTATTCTAGTATGGATGATTACTATAGTTGCTCTATAAAGTGAATTTTTGGATTAACACAGAACTACCAAAAATCTCCTAGCTTCTGTAAAGCCAAATATGGTTTGACAGACTCCTAAAGACTTAGCTACCGGCATCTGTGTTTGTATTCAGGTTTTGGCAAACTAGACTTGCTAAACCCCCAAAAAAAAGATTTACCAATAGGCAAGGCCCAAGAGTGCACCCAGACCCTCCTTTTGCCTGGAACATTAGCACAGTTTTTAAGTTATTCCAGCAGTTAAACATATATCACACAGGACACTTCCACATGTGTGAAAATGAAATCCCATTAGATACCAACAACATTATTAGGCATGCAAAGAGGATTATTTCCTTAAGCTCACAAGACTGAAAGGTTTGTCTAAACATTTTATTAACTTTTTCAGAATTTCTTTTTAATTAAATGAAAAGTTGTAAGCAGGGCAAAGCTGGAAAATACCACTGAACTTCTGGCTATATGTGAATATATATATATTATACATGCACATGGACATGCACACGTGCACATACAAAGAGGAAAAAAAAGATATGCCTGTTACAAAGAAAGTATACAAAATCCCCACCACATCCTATCAGTACAACATTCCTTTATTTTGGCAAGAAAATTTGTATGGCTTGGAATTGTTCTATAAATGCATGGAAATATCCCATGGTATTCCTGAGGGTTCCACAAATGTTTCCAAAAATTAGGTGCTTTGTTGAATATCTGGCTGAAAAAAATCCTGCTCTGACTGTACTGTCCTTTCTACAACATCAACAAAGCAATTTTTTTTAGAGTATTTGCTGAAACAGAATGAAGTTGCTCACCAGTAATTCTGAGGTTTTTAAGATCATCTGTTCAAGATAAAGGAGGAGAAACTGTGCAAGTTTTTGCTTTAAGTAAGTGAAATGGAGAAAACACTCTGACACCATCAGGGACAGGATTAGGCCCTCATTTACAGGTAGGAAGAGTTTCAAAATGCTTAGCTTCATTGAGAAGTTCGGTCCTAAATCTATTTTCGACTACTCCCCCTCAGAACCCCCAGCTTTGACACAGAAGTGGTGTTAGCAGTGTCTCAATTTGCTGTTGGAGGGAAAATGATTCCATTTTTGGCTCTCACATCAACGCACCACAATTCACACAAGAGCTTGCACGGGAAATTCTGCGAATGCCACAGGCGACGCTGCAGCGCATGCCTGCACGTGCTACCTGCTAGTCGCAACAGACACGTCAGATGGGCACGTAAGGGGCATGGCTGATCTGCACATTTCTCTTGTTCTCATTTCACTGACAATAGGCATTAAAATATTTAAGATTTGCTTCTAGCACAGCACCAAGCAGGCAGGAAATGTAGAAGCTTGGGTGTACAAGTTAATGAAATATGGTTGGGTGAACATAAGCTCTTCATTTAGACAATAACAGTTACCGCTACAGTTTCTTTGTACCCACTTTATGAAAGTCATAAACTCTCCAAAGAAAAGCATGAGCTATTTTATCCTGATGCTCTTTGACTCCCTCTCACTACCTGCTGGTGCAGTTAGAAAGTATGAACAGCCTTTGAACAGATTAGGACCAAGTTAAAGTGTGACAACATCTTAAGCTTTCTCCACATGTTGCCAGTGATTTCCAACTAAAGATGTTACCCTCATCACTTCTGCCACAATGATAAGAATCTATAGCCCACTCACTTGAGGAGATAAAAGCAGTTTAGCTGGAAGTATAAAGTACTCTGATTTTCTAAGCTGAGCAGCCGGCTGTCCCAACCTAGCCGAATTTTTCCTCTACAAAGCACAAAATCCTTATCATTAGGGACTTAAGCTGCTTTTTATTTTGAGACAAAAAGAATACTGTTTATTGGCATCCAACTCAAACCAGCTGTAAACAGTTGCTTTGATGAAGAAGCAGCTACAACTTCAGTATGCCCGAAGGCACATACCCACTGAGTGTCAATCATTAAAGGAAGAATGTAAGGTGTATACAGGGTCAAAAGAAGGCCAAGGGACATTTAAGACCTCAGGGATCCTGGATAGTCCGGTTTGCCTTTAGAACCAAAAGATGACTTTCAGCTATTCTGCTGCATGACTTTTATCTCCAGAGGCAGCTCTGTAGCTAGGCTCAGCCTTGAGTTTACCCGCAGGAACAGCAGACTTGCCGGGTTAGGCTTTCCTCCCCAGTGTGGCCGTGGAAGCAACATGGTGAACTTTGATTTGACAGAGCCTAAACAGCTGCAGAATGCTGTACCTCATGACAAACTCGGGATCCACGCAGAAGATTCTGACAGCAAAAGTTCTGCTTTTTTCTATAGGTATTTGAGGGCAGGGCACTAAGTAATTTCAGTTCTTGTATTGACCCTCCTCATAACTTATCTCTTTCATCAAGAACCACTTTACCAGCTGCATCAACTATTTAAGTTGGAGATGCCCCATCAACCATTTTGGTGTAAGAAGTATAAAGTTGTTGTAGAATTAAAGATGAAATAGCAGGAAGATGAGAAAATTAATTAAGAATAAGTCTGAGAACCAACAGCAATAGCTCTGTCATGAAACATGTCTCTACAGTTATAAATCCTCATGTAATCAGATACACACCAGCAAAAAGGCCAAACTTCAGGACAAGAGTGTCAAGAGGGCCTAGGCAATTCACAGATTCTGTCTGGAAAAGAGTCGCTCTTGGATGTGGACTTGGAAGGGGTTCGTAGTCATCAGAAGAATGCAAAATAGTGCCGTTTTTGTCATACAGCTGACTCTGAAAGTACCAGCTCTGCCCTGTTTCCCAGCGTGGGCTAGCCCAGTCACTACTGTCAGCAGTTACATTAGGTCTCAAGCAAATAAATGCACAAATGGTGTGGGTTTCCTGCCTGTTCACATTATGCTTTTATGTCTTCATGCGGACAGCAGTACCTATGAACACTTTCTAAACACAGAGGAAATATGCAAATCTGCCCCCAGAAATGTAAATTTAAGAGGGAAACGGTCATGGCTTGCAAGGTGAAATGGCTCAGTTGTTGATGGGCCCCTGATTTCTCAGTTGCAAAGTTCAACACAAGTGAGGAAAAAAAGCCCATTTCTTACAGATTCTCCATAACTAAGTTCACACCATCTCCATTCACATCTTCCCTGACACAGACAATTTAAAAAGGCTAATTGAGGGTGCAGTAAGGAGGTATCATGCTGCCTGGCACCGGTGCTGGCTTTGGGTACTGGCACATCCTCCCTCAGCCCCAGCCTCTCTGGTGCACAGCCACCTTCCTGGCCCCACATATTAATATCACCTCACCGCGGTAGCATTTACCCCAAAACCGATGGTCTGAAACGTGCAGCAATGCAGATTGGAAACACACTCACTGCTCCCCAGGACTCAGGGAACTGGCACTCCGCAGTGACAGCCAGCGCCCAGCACTGGGACGAAGCCTTCCCAGACCCACCGCTGCCTTCAGGGCAGCCTGGGGTGAGCCTCACAGGCCTCGTGCCGCTGCCTGGGAGTCAGCTGGGTGACCCTCTGCTGGCTGATCAGCACACTGTACGTGGAGTTAAATACTGAGGCCAAACCTGAGGCCCCCTTCACGGAAAACTCCCTCTTACACTCTCCATGAATCCTCTATAAGTAGAAAGAGACAGTTCTCTGGCCCCCCCTCCCCAGTCCAATGCTGAAACTATTTGTAAACCCATGTTGTGCTCCAGGCTCAGCCTCCTCAGCAAGGCACCACATACGAGATGCACATTCCATTCCAGCAGAAAATAAAAGCCTAAAGAAATGTGCAGGTGCAGCTGAGGAAGGGCTTAAGATAGCATCACGGACAGTGGTGACACCAGGGGAGGGACCTGCAGAGTACGGACAGCCCTGGGGTTGATCTCCTGCAGGACTCTCAACCTGGGGGAACTCTGGAGCGTGGACAAATCCAGCAGACCCAGTGCAGAGTTGCTGCTCAGCTCCATCGTCATGGCACCGTGGCAGGGCATAGCTGGGACAGACAGCACTTCAGGCAGTGGGTGCCACGCTTCTGCATCCCTGCAGCACTACCCAAGCCCTATGATGCAGCTCCATTTGCAACCCTGCTTGTCTTGTGTGGCTGTCTGCAGCCTTCCCGCTGCTCATGCAACTCCTCCCTGCCACAGCTACATAAACATTCACAGCCTGAATAGTTTAAGAGCCACAGCCCACGGCCCACACCTGCACGCATGCCAGTCTCATGGCCAAGACTTGCCTCCCATAGCCAAGAAACACAGAGGCCCCAGGCCAGTCCTAAGCCCCAGCGCTAGTCTCCTGCAGGTGGAAGGAAAGCAGAGCTCCTGCCCTGTGGCGTGCTGGAAAGAACAGGCTTTCTGAAGACCAGGCACATGGATGCAGATGTTCCCTTGTCATGGGGGCAAAGATGGTCTGGGGAAGCTTGGCCACACGTGCGTAGAGCTTTGTGCTGCAACCAGACTGACATGGACCCTTACAGAGGTTAAACACTAGCAGCTCTGGGCAGCCCATGAGGGTAGGCTGGCACCAGCTGCTAGCCCTCTGGCCACCTTTCCTTCTTATCAGACCCTCTGCCTGGTGGACACTGACATATGACTGTTGGTCCAGGCTGCTTCCCATTCCCCATCTGAGGCACAGCAAGAGAGCTTTCCTGAAATGAGCAGTGGTGCAAAGGGTTTCAGCACTGAACGGCAACGCTGGTCATGGGGTTGTGGAGTTTAGAAAGAACTGAGTGACTGTTTTGATGTGAATTCAAATGCTATGTTAACTTAGCTACCAGGTGGGCCAGGCTCACCAGATCTCATTCATGCCACACGAGGTAGAAGGGCTACCTGTTTTATAGGGAAGGGTTATTTCTGTAGAAGACACTGGTGCCACCAGAGATGTGTGGCTCCTCCAGGCAGAGGCCTCCTCAGCACCTCTTCCTCCTCCCAAGGCTGGGAAGATACACACCAGTTTTACCAGTTCCTCTGGCAGACACAGGGCACATGTCCCTGCCCACATTCTCACAGAAATCAGAAACAGATACCCTTGTTTTGGGGATTCAGTTCAAAATTGCTGCCTGAGCTTGGAGCCCGCTTCCTGGGCTCTTGCCAACCCCACAGCCTCTCCCTGGCCATACCGGTACCCACAGCACCATCCTCCTGCTGCCCACTTCCACAGCCAAATCAGGAGCCAGGCTTTCCTGCTGCCGCTTGCCCTCACCCTTTCACAGACCTCATCCACAGGAACATCTCCAGCCCCTGCTGCACTGGTACCTGCCTTGCGTTCAGCTTCTGAACATCCAAATGATGCAGCTGCCTCTGCCAGGTACACCTCACGCTGCTGGAATTGCAAGAATTATTTTGGGCTGGCATGACAGGCAAAAGACAGTAGAAAGTTTGTGGCACTGTTAGATTATACAACATTACATACCTAGTATAAAAAAATTAGTCTTTGCAATTCATTCTGTTAAGAAATTTTCCTGCATAAAACCTCATAAAACCTTTTTTAAAAGAGACAGTACTTCATCTTTATTGTCACGTTGATATCTTTATAAACTTACTCTGGTGATCTACAGGAAAAGCAAACCAGACAGCTCTGTATTTATGGGCATATTTTAAAAGCCTCTTATATTTAACAACTGCATTTAGCTGCGTTAAGTGCAAGTTGCAGTAATAAAGGCTCTGCACACTTCGATGCTAAATTAAAAAAAGTTCTGCTGTTCAATAATACATAGATGCTGTTTTTTTCATTACTCTTTAATATCATTTCCATTTAGTTTATAAATAATTGTAGCTAGCTAATGAAACGAAATAAAACCTGCCTCCAACCCATTCCCTAGAGCAAACTAAACTCCTCTTTTTAAAGCTTCTTAATCACCGCCCAGTTCTTACAAAATTAGCATAGTAATGGGCTTTAAATTGAGCCTCTTTGTTTTTTAATTAAGCTCCCAGCAGGTAAAAATAAAACAGATTATTGAAGAATATGCCAACACTAATAGCCTGAAACTCTTTTGACAATTAAAAAGATCCCATGTTAACCCTTTTGAGGAATCCTGCATGCTAATTAGTCACTCTGAGGCCCAAATCCATCAATATTCCATCTAGACACCTTGTAAAGTTGAGATGGTGAAGCTGATCTGTGTCGATACCCGCTACCATTTCCAGCAGAGAGGTGGGGCACAACCTCTGCTGCAGCAGGACCGTGCGGGAGGCCCTGACGTACAGGCCCGCACGCCATCGCTCGCAGGTGCCAACACGGTGGTTTGTGCTGGACACGCGTGGGGCAGCGCCCAGAGCTTGGCCTCGCGAAGCCGTGGGGCGACGCGTGCTCCGGTGCCCACACCACACTCCTGTGGCCGGCTGGCCTTGCCTGGCCCCGCTGATCCCGCAGCATCCCAGCCCCAGGGCCTCTGCCTCAAGCTCCTGGCTCCCTTACAGCTCGCTCTGGGGCTCAGAGCCCCCCTCTCACCCTCCTAACGCCAGTGCTCACTGCTTAGCGATGCCTCCTTGGAGCCTCTGCTGCATTTTGTACAAAAAAAATTAGCTGGATGCCAGAGGTAGCAGCTCCGTCAGCATTTCAGCCCCTGAGGCTTATTTGAAGTGTCTGCCTAGCAGCCAAGTGCCCCAAACATGCCAGAGACACAACTACTCTTTTTTTGCTTAGCAACATCAAACTGCCCAGAGGCAAAGGTAAATCTTAAGCAGAACAAGGAGGTTAAGAAAGAGCAATGTCGAAGCCATGCTGTGGACTGAAGCGATTCTCTGGGAAAATTTACTAGATATTGCTGGCAGCCTGGAAATAGGAATAGCACTAAGTTTCACTGTTAGCCCTCTGTCAAATATTTGGAAACCTCTTTCTGAGTCCCACACTTTGACGCTTGAATCAGACACTGAAAATAGAGTGTGAAGTGCTGGCTGCACTCTCCTTGCATCCAGCCAGGACTATTAATCCCTCGCTTTCAGGAGTGCTGTGTCCATCCCCAGAAATGAAATCAACAACATGAAAAGCCCATTCATTTCCAAGAACGCTGATCACTCTGCCTTCTTCAGAGACTTGCAATAAATGGTACCAAATGCTCTTGTGTACTCAGTAAAACCCTGTCAGGTCTCAGGCAGCTGCAGTAAGTACTGTCAGTTGCTGCTTTATATTACACCTTATACCGCCAAGGGTCAGCATGATGGAATTAGGGGCCAACAGAGAATGTGATCAGATTTAAGGGCAGACTCCAGCCATGAATATATGCTGCCTTCTTTCACTGCAGTGTTTGGGAGCCTCTGACATGTGTCCTAACATTTCATTTTCAAAGATACATGACATTTCTTGTGTCTCTTAACAGATACCAGGTAATTTGGAGAAAGAGGGAGGCCCTTTGCTTACAGTGGAATATAAATTCACTAGGCAAAGACCTTCATTCACCCTCTGTGCAGGGACAAGCATCACAAACTTCACTGGGCACCTCTGGAGCATGCCCTGTCACAAATAAATATCACCAACAGAATCATTCAAAACAATGTAAATCCATCACAACTGAATTAACTTCCCATGAACTACCCTGGAGTAGATCACATATAATTTCTGTAAGACCTAGAGAGGCTGAGCTGCAAGATGGTGAAGATGGCTTAGAGTTTGTTAGATAGGATCCTTGGTCCCACAGCCCCTCTCCTCACTGCCTCTGCTGGGCCAGATGCAAAGACAGCTTATGTGTACAAAAATGCTAATTCCTCCTGGTACCATTTCAATTATGGGACCTCTCCAGGAATATATTTTCTTTAAAGCAGAAAGCTGCAATGTTGGGAATAAGCTTGCAACATTTTCAGCACATCTGGTTAAGAACAGCTGGAGAGGCAATATGCAATACAAACTTCTTTATCCTTGTGCTTGAGGTTTGTCAGCTATTGGTGGGGTTCCAGGATGGCTAGAGAAGAGAGCAGCGACCTGTGAGGGAGGCGTTCCTCAAACTCCCACAGAACTGACTTTACAGAACGCAGAACCCACTGCAGCAAACAACCAACTCCAGCCCTTTGTGAAAACTTCCTAGCAAACTGAGGATAACAATTCCCTATGCCTATGAGATTTATACTACAGATGTCAAGCTGGAAAACGTGCCTACATACATTTTTCATTACAAACCTTGTGCCACATCACATTGAACCAGCTATGTATGAAAATGTGCTGGCATAACCATTCTGTAGACGTGCTTTCAGCCCAACGCATCTCAAGAACATAGAAATACAAGAGGAGCTCAGCACAATGGCGCATTTGAAAATACTTCCGACTTTTTTGATAGTTTTTACTAGGCCCAGAGACATTCCTTACTATATGAATAATCCCTCTCCCACCACAGAATCAGTCAAAATGGAAGAAACTTTTTTCCCTGTCTAATCCTGACTGGTTTTCAGCTGTGGCTGCAGATGGAACCACAATGAACCTACCAACTTTTGCTCTGCGTGCACAGGCTCTTATCTCCACTGGTGGCTGACCTTTTGCAAATGCGATCCAAGGTGACCTTTTGCTATTATTGCAGCAATAAATGCAGTTTCTCAAGGAATTCTCACTGGAGCATGTCTTACATTAGCAGTTGGTATGCATCAGAAAATTCAACTTCTCTGCTGCGCAGGGTTTATTAACACAACTATCTCTATAGAGATATACAATTTTATATGAACCTTATATGAAAGTAGCATTATTATCACCAAGCCACTATCAAGTAGCACCTTTCAATGGGCAATGCAGCTGTCCAAACAGTGCCTGTTGTACCTGGGTGGCATATAGGTACTTGTTTACTCTCCTCTAGCAGAATACACAGAGGTAATTCTGGATTTCATCACTGTCCCCTGTTTTATGCTTTATATTCAACCTCTCAGGAAATCGGAGAAAGGTATTATTTCCTAACAAAAATATCTGTCATCTGATCATGGCTGGCAGCTTCAACCTCCCACCACCACCACCACCACCAAATGAGTGCTTGTGTTTAATGTCTCCTTGGCGGGAGTGTGCTTCATACTGGCAAAGAATAACATGGTTTCTTTAGGATAAAGAATATCCAACCATTGCTTGTTGAAAGCTCACGCCATCCTTTGTCTCATAATGAAGGTGGACTTACTGATTGCTCGATAGGAAAAAAGAAAAAAGGCTACACACGGATTTTTTTTGTTTGAAAATCAGACTCTTGACAGATCAAAATGTCAGTCCAGAACCAACCCTGCTGACCCAGGCAAAGGGCTCTCACATAACTTGGAAGCACTCTCAGAAGTTACCAAACCCAAATAACAACAACATGAAAAGAACAGTGTTTGGATCGTAATGGTATTTTAAGAGTTCAGGTATGGGGAAAAACATATCTGCAAAAGATCAAGACCAGAAATCGGACAGCAGTGCCACAGGCTTCAATTTTTCACCACACACTCCTTCCTGCACCCATCTGGTTCAGTAAAAAAAATTGCACAGCCTTGTCCATGCTGATCCACATATTCAAAAATGGGCACAGATTTCTTCACAGCACATTTTTTTAACCACTTCCAGACAGCACCTGTGAAGCCTTGTGGGACTCCAGAAGTCCTCGCACAGCTTTGCTTTGCTCCTGTGCCACCAATAGCCCTGATGTGGGCTGCCAGTGACAAAGACTGCTTTGCCCACCAGCTGGGGACAGCCGCATTTCCCAGGGGTCTGAAGGGGCTTTGAAAAGCAGTTTCCAGCTGCGTGCTTGCCACAGCATCAAGCCCAGCTGCATACAGCTAGCAGGTGAGAGAGATCCTACACCTTCAGCAACTCCAGCTCATGTTTTCTTACCAAAAAATAATGAAACTTGACAGCAGCAAGGAAACTGATAGGACAGGGCTGGCTTTGAGCTAGCTGCATTTGTTCCTGCTGGTCTTCTCCAGTCAGAGCTCTGTGTGCTGCCACTGGTTCTCCTCTCACCCATATAGCGGCACCTTCAATGCCTCTGAGCAGGTGGTGATCTAGAGCATCTCCTGTTCTGGCCCCTGCACCATCTGGGCTTAACAGGGGAGGGAAACAAAACTTGGAGAAAGGCTTAGAAATTTCTGGTGGGGATGACCCCAGCATTCCCAGCGTAAGGGCCACCTCTGCATAGATATATACAAAAAGGAAGGAAGAAGACACAGAACACAGTGAAGATCAGAGAGGGACCTGGGAGAAGACAGTTGTCATGTTGTGAGGGACTGAGGTGGGGCTATGCAAGAAAACAGTTATTGGCAAATTGGAGATTATCTATGTGTAGATGTATGAGGCTGATGATTTAAAGATCCCTGAGCATTTATTTTGCTTGAAGACAGAGCAGTGCTAATAGCATTGCTCCCCACTTCGAACACCTGAACTTGTTGAGGGAACCTCCTTCCAGCTCATCTTGAAGACATTTTGCAGTAAAACATTGGCATTTCCAAGGAACATTTGCATTCTCTGAAAAGATGAAAGTTCTTTTGGCCAGCAGGACATTGTCTCATGGTTGTACACTCTGAAAACCTGTGTTGGCTAATACAAATGACTAAATTTTACCATTGAATAAATTTATGCACTTTAATAAAATCCACAGCTTTCATATGAGTAAATAAATACAACAAAAATAATTTGGCATGAAAATGCTCAGAACAAACCCAATCAGCTACTCTTCCACACTCTGAGACACATATCTAAGCGAGATGACAGACCTGTTGAACCACTAGAGTTGCACAATCTCATTTGGAAAATGTACATGCATTTTTATTTCCAAATTCTGTCAGAACTGGGAGAAAAGATTGTGCAGGTTTGGTAGTTAATAGCACAGCAGAGTTCATCATTTTCCAAACACAAGCCTCTGGAAAGAAGTTGAAATATCAAGATTGTTGCAAGTCACCTGCAAGGAGCTCCTGAGCTGGTCAAGAAAAGATCATGTGCCTTCATGAATAAGTACAGGATGATCAGACTAACAAGGTGCCTTTCCAAATGAGCCCTTACTGATAAACGTTACTGAATTTAGGAGAAGGGTATCATGAAACCTACCAACAATCCCATCAGAAATCATACATACAGGGAAATCTTGGGGTGACACTGGCAGAAAACATAAAACAAAAAGGGGAGCACCTAATTCAGATACAATGAAGATGCAAGCAGGTCAGTGCAAGTCTGTGCATTTGCACTCTAAAGCTGGTGTACACCAGGTAACAATCTGCCCTAAGTTTCTACCATTTGTCAGTTCATGAAAAATTAGTAAAAGCTCATCAGTAACTTGACAAAACCCCTAGCTTTTCTTGAAGAGACTCTGCTCCTGATTTTTTTAAAATCATCTTATAGTAAAGACTAGGATTAACCTATAAATACAAAAAATTGCAAAGGAGTGGTTTCTGGAGCAACACAGGGATGTAGCCCCAGCTGCTGAACTGCACAGCCTGTACATACATGAGAACTGGAACGTTTTTGCCCTGTTATGGTGAAACCACAAAGCAGAGAAAAAAAGTGTGTGGGTTGGTTTGGGGGGTTTGTTTGTGGGGTGTGTGTTTTCCTTCTCTCCTGCCCCTTGGTGAGACAGCAGAGACTTGATGTGCTGCTGTTCTGTTAGTTTGTAAAGAAATTATGCCCTTACTGTCATTATTTCCTGAAGGGAGGTAGACAGGAGGAGGAAGGGGATGGGTTCTAGTTTTCTGTGCCAGAGAATACCAACACAGATGAGGTGCTACAGGAGAACCCTTCAGAGTGCCCTGCCAAGGGTGATGATGGCTGACAATCAGGTCAAACTGCATGGACAGAGAGCACCTATACAGCACTGACTATCACTCCTACATTAGGAAGGGGCAGGGACTCAACCTAGAAATATTAAGAGGGAATAAAAAGGGAAGTGAAATTTTGGTCAGCTCAGGAGAGGAAACGAGTCAGAATTTGTGTTATGTCAAATATCATGTTATCTATATAGGTTTCAGAGATACACCTCCACAGTGTGTAATTGTGCACTTCTACAGACTGCACAGACCTACAAACCTTGAGGCATTTTTGCGTGTACGCATATCTAAATCGCAACGCATTCCTTTGAGTCCTGTGATGGAATCTGTACAGAAGAGTACAGATCTCCCAGGTCTGCAGCACCCTGCAAAACCTCTGGCTGTGCTGCAGCAGTGCCCACGGGCTCACCAGCACTGGCTGTCCTGCAAGTCTGTTCTTAGTGAGCTGGGATCATCCCAGCCCTGCACCTCTCTCGTTAATTGCTCATGGAAGACATTTACTACCCTTTATTTAATGATCATCTGCCACACCCCAGGCAGGCACAAGGGTAAAGGCGTGACTTTTCACATTTCTGCTGTTTAAGTCTATTCAGAAGAAATCTTTAACTCCCTATCACCACAACCTACTTTCTCATCCCACCATTGCACCCCCTCTCATTTCCCCCTCCAGCTGTACTCCACCCCATAAGGCACTGTGACTCTAATGCGGTATTTACCTCCCGTTCACTGCATGCTCTTTGCCCGGCTTTTCCACGTATACTTTAAGCTCTTCCTGACAGCAACTTTCTGCTCTCCTGTGCTGTACAGTGCCGAGCACAGCAAGCTTAGGATCACTTCTGTCACAGCCATGACTAACAGTACTGATCTAAGCCAGCAGCGAGCCTGGGAAAGCCAAGGCTGAGGAAGCAGGACGGCTGCCCTCGTGTTGCGGAGCAGCTGTGCAGGAGCCTGTCCCGCTGGTGTCCCGGCATGTAGTGGCCAGCTTTGCTTCTCCCGCTGATCCACAGTTGTGCCCTGCTGACAGTTACACAGGGAGCAGGGCTACGGCTCCTGTATTTTCCTTGCTTATATAAGCTGACTTTGGTCATCAGCTGCCAACTGGCAGAAAGAGAATAGGATAAAAGCACGTGGAGCTGAACACCAAGCCCAGAAGTGTCATTTAGTGCCATAGTCCCTTTTGCTCCCATGCACACATCAGTATTTGACATTTCACAGAATGTATCGGTCAAAACTATTACCTAATTGCAGTAACGATCTCTTGGTTAAGAGCAAACTCTTGGCAAAGCTTCAAGCCCTAGTAATTTCAGCTGAATCCATCTACCTTTAAACCTGTCATTTCTCATAGCATGACTTCTCCTGCCACCCCATGAAGCATACATGCCACATCCTCCAAGTCCATCCTCTAGCTGACCCACGTCAGCCCTCAGAATCCCAGAGGTTTTGAGATTCCCATTAAAAAAACCAAATTCTGGACAGCTTTGTGCACAGGACAGACCTAGCAATGACTCAGCAAATGATGTTGTACATCTGAAAAAGATAATTAAAAAGTAGCAAAATATGTCTCTCCTGCACTCAAGATTGTCTTCAACTCTTCTCTCATATTTTTTAAGCAATACTTTCCAATTTAATTTTTGCCTATCTTAAATTACCTGAAAGTGAGATAAACTATGCATAAATATTTTATTAGACTTGGCAATATGCAAATTAGAAAAGTTTGAACTTAAACATAAATTAGCTCTCAGCCCCCCAGAGGACTGCCCACATGATTTCCCAACTACTAAACACTGACCCTCAGCATTCTTCTGCTCTGGAGGAGCTGAACGCAATTCCTGACTTGACCCTGTACAGACAGAGAGTGAGACAGGTTAGGGCTTTAAAAGCCAACCTGGAAAGCAGGCCTCCTTTGGCTGTCGATGGAAGTATAATAATTTTTAAAAACCTTTCAATGTAAGTGACATACGGAAGAGAGGTATGAACACTACAATTTCCACGCTCTGAAACAGTGACTCTGATTGGGCTTATAGCCCTGTAGTGGTTTACTTCAGCAATTCTGCCCACTCATCTCACAAAATAATAGAGAAATCCATAATTAAAGGCAGATTGAAATGCTGAACTCAGTCTTCTGACTTGCCTGTTCCTTCGCTGTGATGTATGAACACAAATTAGAGCACCTAAGTGCAAGTACAGCCCTGCAGTATCCATCTGAATACACCTCCTGGTGCAAAAGTGAAAGAAACAAAAAAGTAATTCTCAGGGAACTCTTAAAATTATTAACACTTAAAGTACACAGCTTATATGCAACTACAGGCTGGATGAATCTCCAAGCTCTTCTTTGTTACCCACCAGAATTAGAAGTATGATATGCTTAATGTAAACCATATTTCTCAAACCTCTAAGTGGTTTAACAGAGCTGAAAAGCTTGTCACTCTGTAGAAAACATTTTTATGTCATTTTTCTATCAAAAATTCACAAGTGCTAATAAGCAAACTGAAGAAATAAATTATGAATGTGTTCTTCCCAACACATACATTCTTCCTTCAACACACATTTTCTTGAGCCCATGAAGACTTTCTATACAGCACATTACAGCATAGCAAGATGCATTTGCTACAGGTATGTAACTTAAAACTGTTTGTAAGAAACATCCTAAACATGTCCCTTGCTGTAAATGTGACATCTTTACAGCATATGCTTAGTAAATGAAAGCCCTGGGAAAAGGAGGAAAGTCAGGATACCTCCCATATAACTGATTGTAAATTCTTGGGCACCAGGTTTATATTCTTAATAACCTACTAGTTAGACTTAGTGTGTCTGTTCCATCTAAGTCAATTTAAATGAGGTGTACCAGATACAGTACATAAAGTGTTTCATACTTGTGGAGATATGTTTAACTATTGTTTCTTTAGGAAAATCTAATAGCTAGCTCCATTTAATCACTGTCAGATGTTCTACATGTTGCAAGTGGTAACTTCCTTGACACAAACTGCTTTTAATCAGGAATCTCCAACATATCTTGCGTACGTCTCAGACTGGCTTTTGTGATACATTAAAAAGTTTTTATAGTATTTAGGTTTTGGTCATGTTACCCTGGTTTACTTTTTCCTTTACTGGGTACTTAGGAAAAACCCTACAAGCTAACTTCTTCTTTCTCTGGAAAAGGCCATGAATTCCATGGGGTTTCATAAAAATTAAAACACAAATGCAACACTCCCCCCCCCCTCCCCCTCCCACAAGCTCTCACCACACTTACTTGGAGTCTGGGTTAATACAATCAATTCCATCAAACCGGTGCAAACCCCAGCCTTGGGCCCACTGCAGCTTACTGTTCTCCCTGATCTCAACGGTTGTTTGTAAACACATCTTGGCTGAGAGCACGCGGGTGGAGGGCTGATAATAAGAGCCTTCAAACTATGTTCTTTAACTTCTCTGACTCCAAAAAGGCAATCAAAGCCACCCCCCAATGTGTGATTAAATATACGCAGGGGATAATCTCGCCTCCAAAAAGCTGGAGAAAAGGTGGTGTCGAGACTGGTTTGAAGTGGCCTCCTTAATAGAAAAGGACGGTCCCTTTCTGTGTACATCATGATTTGCTTTGGGATTTCTGTTGTGCCCCGTAAGCCTACAGGATATTACAGCAGCTTTTGTGTCACTGGTGACCCAGCTGTTCATTATTGAAAAATTCCACTGCTTGATGCTGAGGGCAGGAAGGCTGACCCCTCATCTTATGGACGTTACTATCTTTCAAAAGATACAGGATTAAAGGGCCGAGCAAAATCTGGAGGAAAGCTATGTCTGGTTTTCTGTGTTTTCATTGTCTTTCGCTATATTGGCCCAGAGAGGGATGTTTGTACAGGATTTAATTAGTTGGAATCAGGCTGAGATTATTGTTGAGACTATTTACTCAGCAAATCTCCAGTCTGAGCCGGAGCTCGAAATGAGTCTGAATAAGAAAATCTAGGAGTGCTCAGTCTTACTGCTCATATTCTGTAACGAGCAACGAGACACGAATGTGAAGTGTTTGATCATGTGAGGTGCTGAATGTCCTTCGTTCCCACTGGAATCAATATAGCACAGGGGGGACTATCATTATATCACATGATTAAGCCTTAATCAGCTATAAATAGCAAGTGAGAAGATCACAAAAGCCCCTGAGGTTTAAGAGGAACTTTTACTGCATTCTCTTGGGGAGCGTGGCTATAACACTAGTGCATGATACAGCACAAGAAGCAATAAAAGGCATGTTATTATCGCTACTACAGTTGTGGGGATCCAGTCGTTCCATATAGATCAACTTTTTATAATAAAAAAGGTGAGGAATATTTTTTTCCCCATATTTATTTTTTAAATCAAAGCATCAAGATTTGGACATGAGACTCCAGACCCATCAGCTCAAGTGGAAAAGAGTCTTCTAGATACAAATACGGTGCTGGAAGTAGAAACTGGCAGGGCAATCAATATTGGAGAAAGCAAGAAATACAGTTCTGCAGTAGGATACAAACATCTCTGAGAACACATCACATTTGCTGTTGGGCCTCGCCTGGCTCAGGGAGGGAGGAGATTCTGGCAGGAGATTCCCTGCGATTCACATCTTAAACTCCTCAATAATTCAAGGCTCTGAGCTCTCTGTGTTTCAAGGGGAAGGTAGTCACTATTAGGAAAGGTTTGTAAAGGTCAACAAGCTGCTCTTCATACTTTGTCCCATAACACAGGTGCTTCAGTCTCCATGTGCAAACACAGAGATACCGATGAACTTTCTGGGGCTCTGGAGGGAGCAGACGAGGTCCCTCCTCCTGCCCTTCCAACAGTGCTCCTCTGTCCAAGCCTTCAGTGGAAAGGCCCCGCAATACACAGTGATCACACTACATTTCCTTGTAGCAGAACCTCTACCATAATTACGAATAGCTGCTTGCAGACGCAAGTGGTCATTGTCCAGTGTATTAGAGGAGGCACAAAGATTGCTAGAGAGAAAAACATGCAGGGTCAGCTCCTCTTAGCCAGGCATAATCCTCATAAAAAAATTACTTTCTGTGATTTATTAGGCTTGAAATCTTGATGATGACCCAGAGCTAGCTGCCAGGACCTTATGTCTTGAACACTAAACAAGCCCAACAGTATTGCTGCAGCAACCTCCCATCATTAGATGAGAGCGCACAGAAACCAAAAGATTTCTGCCATGTAGAAGGATGTTTAAGGTGAGGCGGCGGCCGTTGCTTTGGTTGCACTGGTTACTATGGCATGAACCTGGCCCTGCTGAAAGGCGACAGGGAGCTTTACAGGCACGTTGGTCTGCAGATGTTACCATTCATGAAGCAGTTCTCTGCAGAGGGGAAAAGCCCTTCCCAGAGGCACAAGGCCCCTTGTTGCCTGGCTGCACTGTTTCAGTCCAAATAATATTGGTTTAAAGTCACACTCACCAGACTGAAGAGTAACAGATACAGAGAAAGCAAACACACAAACTCAGCAGATCCTCACCAAGTCAGACACCAGTGACCACCCGTTTCAAAAGACAAAAGCACGCTCTGATCCATGCCTCAAAGCAAAAGGCAGCAGGCATACTGAACACCTTCTCAACTACTGGAAAAATAAAATAAAGCAAGGAAGTAGAGGAAAACTCAGTCTGCTCTAAGATCCCAGCTTGGAGGTTTTACCAATTTTGAGCAAACTCTTGGCATTGGCTCAAAAAGCTTTTTGTGAGCAAGCATGCTGTCAGCATTTTTCCTTTAAAGACATATAACCTAAAGTAAAAGAATAAAGCCAGGCTGAGATTTATGCCGCCGCTTTCTTTCACCCCCCCTTTTGGTAAATTACTGTTGTTGATGTATTAGTCAGCTCTGCAAGCTGTGGGCATATGACTTCAAAGGCAGAGGTTTACTCTGCCAGGAAAGACGGCAGGATGGACCTCTCAGGTGCCGGGGGTGTGGATCCTGCAGCTGAGCAAGGCAGAAAGGCATCTTATCTGTAGCTGCTGTGTAGCACTGGGAACTTCCCCAGACCTTTGCCAACTGTTCTCAACATGCCTGATGGATCACAGGGCCTAAGGAAATTATTGCCATGTTTATATTACATGGTTATATTATCTGCCTGCAGAAACCATAGCCCCCTTGTGCATTCAGACTCTTCTCCCTAAAGAAAGGAAGAGAATTTGAATAGAACAGAGTCTGCATAGCAGCTAGGCACGGCAGGCAATGAACAGAAAAACCTCCTTCAAGTATTTTGCTAGCGATCCTGTATGAAACGGCAAGTATGTGTTCCTCCCTGAAATGCACTGTTAGCTTTCACAAATGGAGGTTTTTCTCAAAGTTAAGATTTTATAAAATTCAGAGTATGGAGGAAAAGCTGCATGGCTCACCTCACAGACAGAAATCCCTGGGCACTGTGAGCTGCGCCAAGCGTTCCTGGGGTGCCAGCTCTGCAGTTGGAGGGGGTCAGGCTGCTCAGACTTCAGGAGAGAGATGGCCTGACCGAATGGCTTCCTGCACCACTCAGCAAGTGCTGGGCATGTAACACGTCTTATAAAAATGCGTAAAGTGTTGACCTCCTCCAAGAGGAAAACTGTATATATTAATTGAATTATTACTTAAGAAATTAGCCATGAAGGTTTCTTTTTTCTTTTAGGACTGGAAAAAGCCTGATAATTTTAAACAAGGTAAAGCTCTGTGAGAACCAACTCATGTAAAATAACCACGCTACAAAGGTTTACCTATATCCAAGCTGCAGTGAAACTCAAACCTCTCTGTTTTAAAACTCCAAAGCACAAAGGAGCACCGCAGTAACACAGCACAGACTGTGAGCACATCCCCATCTGAGGCTGGGCTGCCAGCACAGGCGCTCACCAGACACAGTACCACTGGGAAGTGAAGCAAGAGCGGGGCTGCGGGTGGAATACACTGGGTCACGGTGTTTTGGTGTGCTTTGGCAGACACAGACAGATCATGGACACACAGCAGTACCCCAAAGGCAAACCATCTGAATCCTTTATTACTGATGTAAACAAAGATACTACAGTATCGGTGAAGCACTACAGCTACATCTCCAGCTATAGGCTGACAGGGCATCAGACCTTCACAGCCTGACAGGCAAATCACCTCATGGCATTGGCAGCGTCAGGACCCTGGGCAGCTTTCGGCCAGGTGGGTTCCCTGTGCACACTTCAGTGCTGGGGAAAGGGGCTCTGCAGGGGGAGCGGAAAGAAGGGCAGTGTGGGTAGCTGGTACCACGCACACCAGCACCTGATGGGCACGGGGGACCCTGCATGGTACCAACACCCACATGTGGTGCAGCATCCATGCAGGACCGTCACGCTGCTGCAGCATGGATGCAGCAGTTTCGGCTGCAGTGGAAAGCCCAGGCTGTGAATTCAGCACTGTGGCTGCACAGTTGCTCATCAGATGACCAGAAAAGCACTGCAGCAAGCGCTCATTTGTTTGGCTTTGCAGCCCCCCTTGCTCCTTTGTTGAGCTGACACGCACGGGGACAGGGTGTAAAATGACAGCTGAAGGCGCTCAGGCTGCAAGTGCTGTGCTCTGCCCCTCGCAAGCCCACTCGCACTGCACAGCCGGGCAGCCACGCACGGCCTGCTGGGTTCACCCAGAGCTAATGAAAGCCCTTCCCCCTCTTTTTTCCTCTCTCTCCCCCCTTTCTCCTTCTTTTCACAAAGAACGAATGGATGGTTGAAAAGCCCTGATCTGATAGCTTGGTCCAAGCTGCGGTGCACCTTGAGCGAATCAACATCCAAGCTGTTGACAGTGTGATTTCCCTATCGGCTCATCCTCCCATGGAGATCGACCAGGGCCAACATTTTTGGTGATTTATAAAGAAAACTGTTTTCACAGCCAGAACATGAAAGACACAAGCTCTAGATTACCACTAAGATTAGCATGCAAAAATGTATTTGAATTTCTCATCAGCAGGAGGCTTCAAAGGGACCAAGTGCAGATTAGCAGGTGTTACGTGAAAAAAGAGAGAGAGCTTTTGTGCTACAAAGTTGCACGAGCAAAACAAATATGTCTTTCACTTTGAAGAGCTGGGGAGGAATTTGTGGCCATTGCCATGGAAACTCAACAGGCCTTACGCTGTAAAGCCAGATTTTGGAGACAGAACTGCTCTTATGTCTGTATGCTGCTGAATACAACGTGTCTTTATTAGAAGACTGGTGGGGAAAGTTAAATGACAACGTGACACCGTTAAGACACCTTTGTTTGTTTCAGCTGAATTTCCATTATCTGAAAATGGAAAGAGCACAGCAAGCACCTGCTTTCAACAACAGACCCCCAGAAATTACATTAGTTTGGAGAAAAATTTAAAGGTTCCAGAGGATCTTGATTATCATTAACACCTACCTAAATTTTCTGGGCCAATACGGTCCTACGCAAAAAGCGTGTAGGGTGGGTCTTTGGTTGTATGTTTTAAAATTTGTTTTCCACTTCTTTTTTCAGTCATCTCATCTCTGCATTGCGACTGAATGGTGCTCACGTGAATCAGCAGGCCCTGTTAGTTAGCAATGATCTTCAACCAAAATAAGAAGCCATTTGGACAGCACACCACGCTGTTTACAATACCCTTGGTGACCATGCCCGAGCCATTATAAACCCACATCCTTGGCCCTCCCAAACAGTGCTTCTCTGCTCCGGTGCTGGCAGCAGCCACCACAGTCTCTTGGGGTATCCCCACGCCCCCATCCCCAGGTGCCACGAGTAGCTAAAACATCCCTGGAAGGGACGGGAGATGAGTCTTCCTCCAGAGTAGGAGGGGACAGAGCGAAAGGCAGCCTAGCAAAGGCAAGAGGTGGTGGGAAATGCCCTCTCCAGGGGGCAGCGACAGCAGGACAGGAGGCTCAGGCTGCAGAGCTTCTCCTGCTGATGTGTGTCTGCCTTGGGCTGCTCGGTGCACCCGGCCCTGGTTACAGGTATTGCTTTATAAACAGAACACGTCCACAATTAAGCAGTTAGTCCACCACTAACTCATCACCATCAGCACACTTAAAACACACAATTAATTAACTGATGCCAAGATATTACATGTAAAGGTCACAGTATCTCACAGCTTCCTCTACACCGTTTAGCCTTTGCTTACTGAGCAGCCTAACAGGACTGATCACCAGTTTCATGACTAGGCAGCCTGCTTGCAAACTGGTGCTGTTGGGGGCAAGACCCACTCTGAGGCCACAGACCTGCACTGCCATGAGCCACCCCCAGCAAAGGCCATGGCTAGGCAAGGTCTGCTGTTGGCTCCAACCAAAGCCCGGCAGCACGCCGCCTTCCCAGAGGGAGTGCCAGCAGTATGCTGGCCATGGGGCACTCGGGGCACCCCTGGAGAGGGCTGGGGCCAGCTGGTGCCACCACATGTGGGGCTGTGAGGGCAGTGGGAGGGAGACACAGGAGGGAGCAATGGCTGGCAGCAGGCCAGCACCCAGCAGAAAGGTGCTGTGTCTCCCGCCACCCACCCCCAGCCCTGGCAAGCAGCACTGTGCCAAGGAGGCCAGCACTCTGCTACGGATTATTTTTTTTAAAAAAGACCATTTTTCTTGTGAAAACGTATCCCTTTCAGCTTGGCTGAGGTTTGTGTTGGACAGCAGCAGAGCCACCAGTGCTGGGGTCACAGGGCCTGTTTCCCCAGAGGGCAAAGCTAAGGCCCTGCAGCCACAGAGGAGGTCACCTCATACATGTTGGAAAGGAAAGCGAGGAGGCAGTAAAGGCAGAGGCAGTTGATTTTCACTGGTTTAGATTCCTCCTGTGCTTGCCCTAACAGCCAGTGAGGAGTGAGTGCTCGGGGTGCCTGGGAGCGCCTCATGTGGAGTGCAACATATAAAGGAAACAAAAATTATGGAAGACTTGAAAAGGCAGGATTCAGAAACCCCTCCAGGGCCAGGGGTCAGCAGGGGACCAAAGCAGCACCCTGTCTGCTGTTCCTGTGTTCCCAGAGGCACAGGATGCTGCCTCCAGGCACCTCTCTGAAGTGTGTTCAAGATTTTGTGCAATCCTCCCCAAGGACATTTTACTTCACAGGTTCCCTGGGGACCTTCTGGTTTTAGGGACCTTGAGGGGGGGTGGGTTGAGGGCAATAACTATGAGGTTTTGCTCCACTTACAGCTGGCCTTCATAGAAAACCTGGGACAGAGGGATCCTGGCACCACATCAGACATGAGGCCAGTTCAGCGTGCCCTGGTACCACCGAGCAAAGCTGGTTTCGCAGTTCTCAGGCAGGAGGGTCAGAAGAGACTTCTTAGACACTCTGAGTTTTGGTTAAGTTCTACCTGAGATCTGTATTATTATTTTTAAGAAGTAATCCACGAGTGCTTGAGTGAAAGTAAGCCTTATATAACACCTTAAAATACCATACTGCACTAAAGAAAGAACATATTCCGCATGAGGCAGAAGCAGCAGCACTGTCCAGACATTAGCTATCAACTACCTGTGAAAAGAAATGAGTTTAATAATAGTCACTGGGAGTGCTTGAAACCCAGTATACTTGCTAGAACATGTATTCCCTGCCTTAGATCTCATTTTTAACTTCCACAACTACTTGCATAAGAATACTGACTTCCTTTCCAGCTTGACTTACCTTAGCCTCCTTCATTCATATTTGCAAGTATGCATTCTGCCCCCAAGAAATCTGGCAGAAAACGAAAGTGCTGTCCTTTTCTACTTGTTGGCTACTTATGAAAAGACTTACAGTATTAAAAGCTAAAGAACTGGTTCCACAGAATTCCACAGAGATAAAGCATACAATTTGTTGCAGATACTGACTGAATTTCAGTATTATTTGCATTCAGCTAAGAGGGAGTAAAGACTTTTGTTTTTAATCACTAACTAGTCATATGCCTGTACAAAGTAAAAGGCAAATAACACTTGCATGTGAAAAAAAATGCATGCTTTAAAATAATAATCCTTGAAGCATATTTCATATAGGCCAAGCACTTTTAAATTAATTAGTTACATCCAGATATTTTTGGAAAGCAAGAGAGGGAATATTTAGGTCTTTCTCCATGCCATGGGTTTCTGAAAAACCATTCCTTCCAGTGTAAGCATATAAGAAATATGCAAACATATCATTTATCTAAGTAGAATAAAAACTGTAGTCCTTACATTTGCAGCCTGTTTACATTTCTAAGTAAAAATATGTTTTAATTTGTATTTAATTCTAAAATAGATATAACACAATAAGGATAATCAATTAAAACCAAATGAATACAATTTCAAAGTATGGGTTAGAAATGCCCAAAGATTATTCTGAACAAATGAAGAAAGAAAGACATTTTATGATATAGATCTAGAAGTTGAGGGAATAATTTACAGTCAAATGCCAAGGTTTTACACTGTCAGTTATGTAAAACAGCATAAGACAAGGCAGCTGAATTTGTAACTCACAAAACCTTGACAAGTGTGGTCAACCTCCTGAAAGCAATAATTTATTATCAGAAATGTCACGCCTACACAATAGCCTTATTGTTGATTCATTAGGTAATTTCCCTTGAAGACCAGCTGTTTCTAGTGTGGTAGGATGAATAATGAGGAAGATATTCAATGTTCAGGGTACAAATGACAGACATAAGGAGGTTCTAACACCACCAGCGTCCCACCGCCTACGGCACCAGCTCTGTTCTAGAGGGTAAAGGTCCTACACCTCCCACTTGCACAGAAAACCTCCCAGGTGTCAGATTTGCTCAGAGGGCGGGTTGCTGTGCAATACCTTCAATAGAATCAGGAGACCCATGTGATACGGCCAAGCAGGCCTTGGGCTCATTGTCACCTTCTATTTCCATTGACATGCCCTGAGGGTAGATACTTTCTCCTCCCAGCAGACTCAATTTATTCCCAGGTGCTCTAGTGAATGTCTCGCCACCAGTATTGCTTGCAAAAGACAGTCCCTATGGCTGTGCTCCAGGCAAGCTTTTATCCTATTTTCCAGAAGTGCCTCTTTTTAACCTTAAGCCAAGTCCTATCCAGATAATAATTATTAAACTGTAATTTACTACAGTTAGTAGTACTATTTGCTAGTTGTTTGGTTTTGTTTGTTCTTTGTTTTTTTTTTTTTTAAATTTTACACAAATACATTATTCGTCCCTCAGATGATCCCTCTGAGGGCTACATCTCCATCATGTTAAGTAACACTGCAATTAAAGTGAGTTAAATTCACCAATAAGCAGACAAGCACCATGTGCTGTATGGTTGGTGTTCATTATGCTCAGTACATTAATGCTAACAGTTTGTCAAGTCTTTTCATGCTACAGCCACCTAAACTGCATTAACCGGGGCGGGGGCTGGGGGGGGGGGGGGGGGATGACAGAAAGTGTACCTGGAATACAAAAAACAGGTGGAACCATTTGTTTGCCTTTCAGAATATATTTATTTGGAAACACAAATGCATGCTGAGCAGTGCTACAGGCAGAAGCACACAACGCAGCACAGAGCAGGGTCTGATGAGAATCGCCACTGCTTTTGTTGTGTTCTGAAAGGCTGCAGCAGGATGGACACTGACAGTCACCTCTGTAGCAGATTCAATGAACATAACTAATATGTTGATACTTACAGGCTGACAGAAGGCACAAAATTTTCACTGAAATTAAAAAAAAAACAAAAAACAAAAAAACCCTCTCTGCCTTGCCTAGCAATAGCTTAAGTTTTGAAATGATGGAAGAATAATTCAAGTTCTAAAGGTCTATCATATGCAAGTGTCCCTATTCCTGCTACATTTTCCTTTGAGTTGCAATTATATTAACACTTTCAATTAGATAAGGCTTTATGATAACCAAAAGAAACCCAGAGAGTAAATATTCTTGAAGTATTTTTTTCCTCTAGCAAGATACACCCACATGGTACCTAAAACACATAATTGTTTTTCAGTGAAAACACTGTATAATAAATATAAATAATTTAGTAAATATCTTCAGCTGAAATCTTACTTGTGCTGCAGCTGAGATCAAAGTCAAGCTATTGTCCTTACCTACCGGGCAGTTCTCATTCACCACAACCACACTGCAGTAGTTCTGTTGCCTTTAAAACTGTACCGTTTTACACTCCAATTGAATACAAACATGAATATTTTTATTATCAGTAGAAAAGATGTATGAAGATTTTTTTCCCTTAACAAGGAGGAACACCAGTCCTTATTGCAAGCTCCCCACGCCCGAGCCCTCTGCCTCACCCTGTGGAAAACAGCCCGTTGCTTTGGGTGTTCTGGCCTCACTTGGCCAGCTTGAAGAAACCTTCCTTCACATTTGAAGTCTCCAAATTTTAAGAGTGGTTTCCAATGGTCATCAAAACATTTGCATAATTTATGGCCTGGTCCTGTTCTCCATAGCAGGATTTTAAATTTGAAGGCACTCCTTGTCTAAATGCAAGTTGAGCTGAGAGAGTTGTTTGGGATTTATATTGCTAGAACCTCACCCTTAGATTTCCTTCAGTCAGCCTCTCTAAAACACAAATTTCAGTCCTGATCTACTGAAGTCGTAGTTAAAATCACAGCCACTCAGGAGAGGGAGGAGTACAGCTCCTGGCACTCTCCCTCGGCTCCCACCTTCCACCAACTCCACTCCAGGGGGGATGGGAACATAGTCCTCCAGAAACCTACTGCAGTGAGAGCTGCAGACATCAGTCACTCTCTGAAGCTACTGTCACAACAAAATCTCGCTGCAATTAGGTTTAATAATCTGCTTCTTTCTATCAGAGAAAGCACAGCACTGAACATTCATGATTACCAAAAATCCAACCTTAGGAACCTGTCTGCGCTTCTGAAAAGCCTTCCACAGCAGGAGCATCTCTTCTATCGCACTGCAAGACTCCTTTCCATGAATTGCAGAGTGTATCACACAAAGCTCAGTACACTTCAAGAGAAACCAGGATTTGAACTTCTCCTCCCTGGTCACTTGGCTCAGCAAGCCCTACTGGGACACGATCAGTGACACTGACTGCTGTGAGACTTCACAGTGTTTCAGAAGGAGGGGATCCCCCTTTACGATTTTTTTGCCTATTAGACCTTCAAGTCCAAACGTGGAGATATGCTGAGTGCAATTTCTCCATAAGGAAATTTATAAACTGTGTCCCACTAGAGAGGTCTGTCAGCAGCAGTGGTTTTGCAATTAACAAAATCTTGTCCACAGTTCAGTTTTAGAATCTGATTATTGTTCTACATTTATCTTAAGCAAAGTGGCTGACAAATAACTGCAAAATAATGTGATAAAAACCATTTATTATGCCAGCTTGTTCCAGGTCTTTCTCCCTAACTAGTTATGACAAGGTAATAATGCTGGTTATGCATTTGTCTGACTTTAAATTGGTTACTTATAGCCATGATGGATGAGGGGAAAGATCGCCTTATTCTGAAAAGCAGCTCCTGATTTCTGATCTCATTTTTGCAGGTAATGAATTATATCTAATTAGTAGGTTCCAAATCTAATCAAGAGGTTGAGATGTTGACCCAGAGACAGCAAAAGAGGGTGAGGTGGCCTCCTTTTATGTTTTTTGCTTATCTTAAATAAAAAATGCTTCATAAATGCAGTCTTCAGGAGAGCACTGATTACACTGGCTAAAGATGGAATCAATTTTAAAAGTCACTGTTGCAGTTAACAGTTTAATGAAACTCATCTCCACAGATGTATTCTTTGCATTGGGAATGTAAACTCCTTATTCACCATTACGATCTATTTTATTATTTAGGGAAAAGTATGAGAAATTGTTGTTGTTGTTGTTGTAAACAAATCAGGCTCCAAGTGAAATAAATTAATTTTGATGAAATGAAAAAATTCTGTGAGTTAAGAAAAATTTCCATCAGAATTCTTGAGAAATAAACAATTATTAAAAAAAATCATGGAGTTGAGAGTGGAAAGAATTAGCTCAAGGGATGAACAGATAGAGAGATTAAAAAAATGTTTTTCAGTTTTACATCATAGTAGCTGCAAAACAAACAAACAAGAAAAGCTACATTTCCAGTCACATTTTGCTCTTACAAGTGCAATTTTCCCCACCAGAGACAGCAAAGCGAATACACGAGTACAAAATCTACCCCAAAAGTTACTTAATCAGCTAGTCATGTTTGTTATTCTTTGGCTTTCACACTAGACCCAAACCCCTGGTTTTACACCTAAAAAGACTGAAACTTATCTTTGCAATGTTGATACACATACTACAGCTCATCATCTCCCTGTAATCTACACAGCCCTGCATCTCCCAGCAATTAGACTGCAGGAGGTTTGACGACCACTATATTAAGCCCTGAAATGCCCATGTACCAGCATTTAGAATGACCTTTCACAAACTCTCTCTTACTTTCCCTTTATTATTATTTTTAAAATCTATGTTAAGATCTTTTATGGAGCTTTAGTTATTCAGATAAAACAGGCATTTAAAAGACAAATATCTTCTGAATTAGTAATGAGGTCCTACAGCACAAGGTTTATGTTCATAAAAAAAGACAACGTATTATACAAGTTCTTGAGATGTTGTAGCTAAAGCTAGAATAAACCCTTGTTTAACTGAAGTCCTAAATAGACCTAAAATTGTCCTAAATATTCCTAAAATACTGATCCAGTTTGTCTACCTAAAACTTACACAACCAAGTCTAAGTCTAGTAAACTTGGTCTAAGAAGGACAAAATCCTAATCCCATATTTATAATTTGTGGATCTATCCCTATCCACAGCATGATCTAGCTGAACATAATTAGAGCCCCAAGCCCTGCAAACACGAATTCCACCCTGACCAGCCCACTGGGTGCACAGGCAAAGGCAACAAAGGGGGGAAAAGGGGAAAAGCTAAGGAAACCCGGGTGGAAAACAATTTCCAGGAAGTACAATGGCATCAGGATAACCCCACTGAGCATCCAGCTGAGCCTGATGCTTTAATACAGGCTGGTGTGCTCAGGTCTACAGGCCATGCAGGTTGCCCTTTCCAGGGGGAAGGTGCTACGTGAAGCAGCTGGCCGTGCAGCAGCCGCCCCCCGTGCTGCGCCTGACACAGGCTGGCTGCCCCTTTGCCCTGCTCTGGGAGCATGCCTGTACCAGCTCCTCTGCAGGGCAGGGAGCAGAAGCTGCAGAGATACGAGCAGCTTAGGGTGTTCCACTTGGATTCACAGCTTCTGCTGTGCATCCCAGAGAAGGCTTGACTTTGCTCGATCAAGGCTTTCTTGCTTCTCCAAGGGCCTTTTGCTGTGTGGATAAAATTATTCCCTAGAGAAGGATTCTGAGTTCAACAGCCACACTCCCCCCAAGTCTGAGGCAAGGTGAGAGAGATAAAAGGGCTAAACACAAATTGCAGCACAAACACACGACAGGGGTTGTGCTGGACCTGCAGTGAATGCTTTGGGGTAATCAGCCATCAGCTTTCAAGGCTTGCAGGGATCAGAGGATGCGCGACTAGAAAGCTGAGGCAATATACTTCTGATTCACTACAGCAAAACTTTTCCACAGCAAAACAGATATGTACTTGGAGGCCTTAAAGCATACTGAGGTGATCTAAATTCCTGCTTTTGCATGGTGACACCATGGGCACGTAGAAGCTCAGAGGACACAAACTCCCTGCATGACCCATGCAGACTACGTGCACCAGTCTGAAAACTGCTTTCCCAGAGGCAAGCAGAATTTTGTGTGAACTATTAAAAGTGAAATAATCCTCAGTCTTCCAGTATTTTTATCTGTCAAGAGTCTCTACATAACTCTTATTTCTTGTTTTGATCATAATTTGAGAGTCTCTTTAGAGCTTGGCACACAACATTCAAATGACTGGCCTTTCCAAGGATGTTCTGTCAAGCCACAAACCAGGTTTGTGCAGTCAAACTCAACACAAGACGACACTTGAAAAGCCAAATGACTGCAGGGGGAGTGCTGGACCGAATAAGCTGGAGCCATCCAGTGTCCTGCTTATGCCTAACACTGCTAACATGACGCTACCTCCTGATTAGTAGCCTACTGAAAGAAAGAGTACTTTATGGTTTTATATTGGAGCACCCTGAAAACTCTCGGTACTTTGCTTGGATTTGCCAAGTGTAAAAAGAGAGAAGAATACACTCTTCTAAAATATATTGGTAAGGCATCTGGATCAGGAGGTCCCTGGGCCACAGAAAGGGAGACATTATTTCACGTTGTGCTCACTTCATTACATGCCTGCCTTGCTCTTACACTCTTCCTGATCCTGTTGTCAAGCTCTTTGGATCCAACAGTAGAAAATGTGATGAAGGAACATCGTTACAATTTATAAGTACAGCAGTAGCAGCAAAGGTGTTGTTTACTGTAATTCCCTACCTAAAGGAATGGCTTAACAGACGATTGCAGTGTTATGGATAAGGCAACAGCAACTCTCGTGTTACAAACCTTAATTTTATACAACTTATAACGGGGCTGCAAAAACTGTTATGGGCTTAAACCTGTCTGCACAAAGCATCAGCATGGAAACTTTCAAGCATCTGAGAAATATGGCAAGATAGCTATAACAGGCTCTGTTTGGTTAAATTGGACATTTTAAAAAGGAAAAAAAAAAAGCTGTAGTGAAGTCTCTGGCAGATAATGATCAGATCAGTTTAATCCTTTGCCTTTTACAGTTACTTTGATAATGGCTAGGTAAAATGAATATTCCCCCCAAAAAAAGAGGATTCAGATGTCCTTTCAGCTCTGTTTCTAACACCAAATTTACTTTGCTTCTAAAGAAAAATTTCTTTCTAGGCAAGTCTACATCCTTCTCCTGTCTTAATATGTTAAACTGTACTTAATGTCTTGTGCAAGAACAGCAGTTTTCATCTTAAAGATTCTGCAGGTAAGTAGATTTCATCTCAGTGAGCTCTCAGCAGCTGGCCACGCCGGTGCCCAGAGATGTCCTCCGTAGGCTGTGATGTGCATGCTCATCCACCCAACAAAAGCCTCCTCATCCTTAGATTTTGTGGCCTGAAGTCAGTTCTAAAAGAAGGATTTGGTCTGCTGAACCAAGTGCACAAGCAAAGGATAATCTTAGGGGATGCACCGCTGTTGCCCGACTCATTACCCCACCACAGGCCACCCAGAGCCTATGGGACTGCTTTGGCATCAAAGGCACAGCACTTCCCTGGACCACCTGACCGGCAATGCTCCTGGCCTTCAATACAGCTACTGCCGCTTCAAAGAAATCACTCATCTCTGAGCACATCCACTTAAAGCGAAAAATCTGCTCTACGTAGCACTGTTTTGTGAGCATCAAGGATAGGCTTTGTAAACTGTGGTGGTAAGAGTAGTGAAATCTTTAGGCAGGGACAAGGAGGACTCCAAACTCCCTGATGTTAAGTGCATAAACAAATGCACATAAAAGGTATCGAGTACTGTCACTGTGAAGGGTTTTAAAGAAATTAAAATTAAGAAGCATCAGGACAAAAAAAAATCCAACTACATTGTTGGGAACACTCAGTTTTTTTTATTTTAAATGAAAAGAGATATGCTTTAAAAATCTGTCAGGCTATTAGCACTTATTTTCTGGAAATACTCATAAGACTTCCCCATATTTAACTCCTGGAACCCAACCACCATGGAAGGGCTTGCCCTGTGCTCCCAGGTGTTGAGTTTGCACAGCTCACCTTGTTAGAGGGCACTGCAAAACATGTACTGTGCAATACCTGTTTAGGAAGAGTAGCATTTGCTTGCCAGGCAGACTAGTGAAATGGTGGATTCATAGAACTATGCCTTTCATCTAAAGAGGTTAAGTGACCAGTTCCAACTATGCCTGTTTCTCAGGCAATACAAGTTTTAAGAGCTCATTTTTAAAGCCAGACAACTTTATTTCGTGTATATATCTATTTATTTATGCATTTCCAAAGATCACCACAATATTTACTCTGTTATTAAACTCCATGTGTCAGGCACTAATGGCCTGTAATTATCTTTGAAACTGGATTTGATGTTGCAAAGTTACATAGTGTAGACAAGTGTCTTAATGATGAATGTCAGTGTCAGGGCTGCTGTTAGAGTTTCATCATGAGAAACACCGCTCTGCTTCTACAATTTACTTAGAAAACACACCTGCCATGCAGAACATATGAAAACAGATCGACAACAAGCCTTGCTTAGAAACCGAACCAAATCAAATCCCAAATACCCCAAACCTGTATGTCAACCAATTTCAAAATGCCCTAGAAGAATAACATAGAAAAGCAAAACTACAGTCACCAGCGCTCATATTCTACAGCTTGTACTCAACAACTGCACAGGCCTACATGGACATATTACTACTTTTTCTTATTCAACAAAATAGTTCACAACATAATTCAAAAAAAATAGCATAAAATCAAATGTTTGTGAGTGGTATTTCCTCTGTTTCCCTCAAGTCTGGCCTAACCAGCACATTCTATGTCATTCTTTTTGTGAACAAATGGCTGAAAGCTATTGCTGCCAATTCCCCATTATGTCCCTCTGCCCTCACTCATTCTGTCTTCATAGAGAACAGAACCCCCCCCAGCAGCAGGAGCACACTGCCATTAATTCAGTTACCCAGGGAATTTCACACCTTTGCCAGGCCCTTTACGTTTCTCATTTTAGTGCAACCTAATCTCAAATGGATGCAGAAAGCTGTGAAGAAGGGCAGCTCAAGCTGAAGGCAGCAATTAAATGATAATTAGAGCTTTACTTCATCTTGTGATTGATAGAGGCTTACTGGGCCCAAACTGCATCTTGTCATCTACTAATAGGCTAGGCAAGATACTCCACTCGAGTCTGAAGGATTTTGTCTTATCTCAAGAGAGATAATCTACTCAACAAGTAATCTCCTGCCTGTGGTAAAGTGCCACTGTGTATTTACCAGGCCAGCATTCTTCATGGTTCAGCTCTGAACAAGCCCTAGAACTTCCTTAGGAGCAAGGAAGCTGGGGTTTTGCTTTCCCATTTTCAGGCTTTCAGGTGCCTCTCCCAGTTCATCTGCCAAACAGGAATCAGCTGCTTCACCTCGCCAAAGCATCTTTCCTCCCAGCATGGACCCTTGCAAAAGCTACCACCTTGGAATCTCAGCAACAGAAAACTTTTGAACTGTTTTGCATCTTTGCCACTCCTGAGGAAGTTAACTGCCTTACAAAGATCAGCCCCAGCATCAGATCCGAGCCAAACACAATCTGGGCAGAAGCCTGGCAGCAGGGAAGCAGGAGCTGACGCACATGGGCCAGGGCTGCAGCTCCTGTGCCTCTAAGCTTGTGTGCTCGTCTGTGTCATTTGGGCCTTTGCAGATCCAATTACTTATTATAAACAATTCAGTTTATCTTTATCAGAATCATTATCTAAATTGGCTACATGACACATACTGTTTTCCTAACTGCACTCCTGGGAAAATCTGCTATAAAATCTGTGATTTTGTACTTTGTAATTATCCCTCTATGGGCTATAAAACATTACACTTGTGTTTAAAATAGGTATAGCTAGCATTTTCCACTGCTCAAAATGGAACATTTATTCTACCTCAGAAAATAAAATGCAGCAAAATATTTGGTGCAATCAACGCAGAGAGTTTTTGCAGCAGCCATGTTGTGGCTTCTCCACATGCAAAGGAGTTTCTCATGATGTACTCCATTTTTATTATAGAGTTCTGATCGCTTGCTTAATGTTTTTTTTTTCTTTGGGCAAGGCAAAGGTGACCCAAGTTGGTGTCAAGTGAAACACAGCCTTAGCTGGCATTTTAGTCTGGAAATAATGAGGTGTCAACAATAACAGCTAACAGGATCATACTCCCAGTGTCATTAATTTTCTCTTTTCAGTATCCTCCACATTTCCTGTTGTAAAAATGCTGGCCAATTCCTCCCTGTTGCTGACTTTTGTTTTCCTTACTGTTTTGAGAAATTCCTCTTCCTCAGGATTTCTGAATCTATTTCACACAGTGCCAAGCCAGCAGCTCTCCCCATGATTAAACCAAAACACTTTAGTTCTAAAGAGCAAAGACCTAACCTCCCATCTCGCACAACATGAGGTGTCCCTGGCCTCCCTTTTTAGCTGATTCTGCTTGCTTGACGTACTTTCAGAAGTTCAGTAACTAGCAGCGGAGGGGTCATGTTTGCCCTCAAGTTGCTGCTTTTCATGCTTGACATGTTTTTCTACTGTCCGGTCCCTTAGCTGCTGCAGGGTCATGAGGATGGAGAAAAGGGTGGGGGTTACAGAAAGGGTATTGTATTACACAAACCCCAAAAGGTTTCGGTTACAGAATGTATATTGTCCATGCCTATTGGGCTTGTGGAGAAGTATCAAGTTCACCACATTCTCATTTGGGGACTTTGATCCTTTCAGTTAAAAAGAAGCTGCTTAGAATTACTCTGCAGAGCAAAGAAATGAATCAGTTGTACTCACTCACCCAGCACTGAGGAATGCCAATATTTCTGTTAGCCAGCCCAATCCTAGGGAGATTTACCCAGCTGCAGAGAGGCTGGAAGGGGCTTAAGTCTATCAACACAACCACAAGCTCCCCCGCTCCTTTCAGAAAGGCCCAAGCACCTTTTATGCTGCCTGACTTTCAATGATGTAGAGCCCCTTCACACTCCTCTAGAAACGCATGTAATGTCACTCTGGGTTTGAGTACTTCCATGCTCCTTTCAAACCTGAGTATTTTTATGCTCCTGTAGCTAAAGCAGCAACAGGAACTGCAGCCATGCATCTCATCTCCCCTCCTTCATCTCTGTTTGTCTAGGTTATCCATGATCACCCAGCTATTCCTGCTTAGGAAGTTTATCAGACAGATAAAAATATATATGGAATCCTCACAGCAGTTGTGTTTGCTGTTCTGACTTTCCAGTCCCACTGCAAAAGGCTGACATGTCTCAATGAACTTTCATTCTCCCAAAAAGTATGATATTCTGTAATTATCTTTTCCTGCAGGAGTCCCTATATTTCCTGCCTGGAACATATTTATGCACATACTGACTATGGTTGGGGTGGTTTTTTTGCATTTACATATGTATTTCCTTTACTCACTAATCTTTGTTAATCTAATTTTTATGGCTTGATGAGCTATGTGATGTGCATACTATCATATTTATCATTGCTAAATGAGGGAGAACTTATATATGGCTTTTTTGTCTGTATTTTACTAAAAGTAGACAGACTCAGAGCCATCACGTGTTTAAGAGTCCATGTCTAAGCTTTTACTATCAGGACAGCACCTATCCATGATCTAGATAGGGCCCTCAGAAACTGCTATAATACAAATAACAGGAGGAGCAGTAGAAACTGGCTTTCCTTTTGCTACGTAACATGTACTTCACCTTAAGGAGTGGGAGCCTGGCTCCCCGTTAGTGTGGTACTGCAGGTCAGCACACAATCTAAAGGGCAGCGCTTTTGCCAACCCAACATAAAACTACTTCATCTACCTTGAGGTCAAGTGTATTACTGCTTCAGCCACAGATTCTTCTCTTGCTGCTGTAGTTCAGGTGACTCTCTCAGCATCGACTAAATGGCCAAATAACGCCTGCAAAGGGAACATGCTGACGCCGGCATCTGTTGATGACCCTCTCTCAACCCCATGCATTCCTCTGGTATCAGCAGCCCCTGCAGAAGAGCAGGCAAGGGGAACAAAAGGAACATTGAAGATCCCTCAGCCTTTTTCCTCTAGGTTCCCCCTGACCAGGGCACTAGACTGAGCTTTGCTGGAGACCTGCAATCCCCAACGCAGCGTTTTGTTGAGTGACTGTAAGAGATGCTTTTTAGCATTCCTACCTGCTGCAAAAGCACACAATGCCAGAAAGGGTCCAGGGAGGCAGCCACAGCAGGCATCTAAGCAGTGCCTCTGAGCTGCAACGGTCCTGTAGGAAGTGATGCTCTTGTGAATCAAGACCCAGGAAGGCATAATGAAGCGTTAGCTGATTTTTCAAGGGGCTCTCTTGTTGCATTAGCAATTTTCTACAGCATTAAGCAGTTTCATGGTACATTGTACTGTGTCGCCTGAAAAAGCATACAGACTTCTCAGCCCAGAAAGCTGAAGGACTTGAAACATTGTGCTAGGCAGCAGGGAGACTAGTAACAGAACAGCAGCAACCCACCATAAGCTTTCCAGTGCAACAAAACTGATCCTCCTTCCCAAGACTGCAGCCCCATCAGCAGTCCTGCTCCAGCCTTTCAGGCGGCTGCCTGCTGCTTCAGTGCCTGAGAGTCTACTCTTTATTAATCACTACCTATGCCTATCTAACCTATACTCTCTCCTTGCTCCAACCCTCCGTGCTTCCCCTTCTTTCTTCCTTCTTACCTCTTCTCTTTAAACAGTCTTCCTTCCTATTCTTTTTCTCAGTGAACTTGTCCAGCAAATGATAAAAAAGAGAACAGCTTAAATAACTATGGGATCCAGAACTCTCTTCATATAACAAATGCAATATATTCATTTCAATCACTATTTTCAGGTAATTTTAGATCTCTACTCGACCCTTCCAGTTACAGGAGGAAAAGAGCAAGAGCAAGTTATTGGCATGTCCACAGTGACAGGGGCTGTACAACAGGTGTCTGAGGATGGTCACACTAATTTTCAGGAAAAAAGTTAGGACGCAGGGAAAAAAAAATGTTACAAAAGGGCTAAGATGATAGATCACCTGCATGCCACAAGCAGGACTCTTGGCTTTTAAGAAACAAACTAGACCACATCAGTCATTGCATTTCAAAAGTACAACACTCGAGACTCGCAAGTGACATGATACAATATGCAAAACACATCTAGACTCCACTAAATGGTCTATCATGAAGGGTCACATCAATGCACAGGAACTGCACTGCACCTGGCTGAGCCTCTTCGTATAGGACATGGAGGAGAATTCAGGAGTATCTGCAGCTTGAAGGGAGATGAGGAATACTGTTTGGCAATTAGGGTCTTTAAGATCTCGCCACATAACATTTCTAATAGTAACAATAGCAATTATAATTTTTAATGCTGCTTTATTGCCAGTATTTGAATCTGGTTGGAATCAATGTCTTTGGTAAGGAAGAATTGCATAAGATGTTCTGCGATCTCCCCTTTTTATTTACAGCTATAATCCTAAAACCACAGTCAGCTTACATTGGGAGAGTAAAGGAGCAAAATGCTGTGAAGACAGCTTGAAAAAAGGAGAGCTCATCTGTTAGAGGGAGTTCTGTCCCACTTAAAAATTTAATGAACATTATGTGAAATTATGGTTATGTATTTGTCACAAATATTTCTCAACTATTATATTAAACTTCATAGATCAAATTACATGTAGTTTTTAAAATCAAATCCCCCCAAATAAAGCCCATCCAAGGTTCTCAGCACCTTTTGCACACGCTGCCGAGAGATCTGCCCTGTGCACTCCCTGGTGGCTGAATTCAGACTGACTTCAGCTATGGGGGGACCTGCCAATTAACTGCAGGATACGTCCCTTTGGATTTACAGAAAGAGCGAGAAGGACCTCTTTATGAGCATGCAATGGTCACAGCCAACCTAGCTGCTGTGTGGGCAGTCACTTCATGAACGTCACAATCATGCCGACACCACTGGGGTATCTGAGACCCTGCCCATGCTGAGATGCTCCTTAGCTCAGATGTCTGTAATTTTGTGGATTAATGTGTGTTCCAATGCTACCTCTGCCACCAACAGGGAACCATGAAACAAGAATGGCCTGGAGGTCTGGATCTGTTTCCAAGACTCCTCACTGACCTTGTGCCAGGCACTCACTACCTCCTCCCACAGCCGTGCCTCCTTGCTCCCTGCTCTCATAGGGAGCAACACCTGTGGGAGAAGGTCAAAGCTTGGGTCTGACAGCACAGAACATAAACCAAGGGAAGGCTGGGAGGAGAGCAGAGCAGAGCAGGACTTCTGTGGCTCCCGCCTGTTTTCCCCAGACATACACTCAAAAAAACCCCAAGTATCTGTTTGAAGAATGAGATTGTGTATCCCAGAGAATCAGAGTAACACCCATGTTCCAGGGCAGTAGAGAAGCAGGAACCATGTCACAGTGTCAGCAGACTGCTGAGCGGTGTAAAATGCCAGGCATGGTATCAGGCACATTACAGACAGCACAGAGGGCACTGCTTGTGGGAGCTGCGCCCACGCAGCGGGGTGGTGAGTTCCACTGGGCCGCAGCCTTGACTCTCCCTTTCTGGGAGAGCTTTCTGGGATAAGACCTGGAAATAAAGTATCTTTCTCTGCACTCTGATGTCCTTTAGAAAGGAGCCCAGACACAGAGGAGGACATGCAGACTGGCTGCTCCAGGTGGGGCACCACCAAACCTAGCCATGCAGGGACATGCTCCTGCACATGTGAAGGCTTCCCTCCACAGTGTCCACAAAGTCAGCATGGGAGTAACCATGCATGGGAGCTGGCCTGGCACCATCAAGTCATCAAGAGTGTTCTAGTCAGGACTGAGCTGTATGAACCTTTCTACTTCAGAGTGTTTTCTGCTGAAGTGTTGGGTTAATCCTCTAGATGCACTTTCTCCAGCCTCAACATCCACCCTCCAAACCTCTATTATAATGCTGAGGAAGTCAAGGTGCTTACACAGCTGATTGCCTTCTCACAGCAAACTACTGTGCATTCAATTGCATCTGCTAATATCCTCTGTAATCCAAACTATGTGGGTGAAAGCAATCAGGAAGGCTCAGATTAAACAGCAACAAAGCTTGATGTGGTTTCTGGGCTGTCCTGTCCTAGATATTTACTCAAAACTGCACTTCACTTAACATTCATATTGTTGTTTTTCTCCCTAAGAGGTACAACTTTTCTGCACCTAAAGACAGCAAATTCTCCATTTCTTGTCACCTTCTAGAAAACAACCTGACTAAATGGAAGTAACCAAAACTGAACTTCCATTGCAGAGAACTAAAGGCTGCCTTTTTTGCTAATCTACAACAATTCTTATTGAAGGGACATTTTTAACAGGCAGCTTACCCTTTTCAGCGAGATAAAGTCTGAATAAAAGAACACATTAAAAGGAATATAAAAGTATACGTACGAATGAAGAGCTGTTTGCTGGAAAGAGCCACAGATAAAAATCCCTGGAAATGTCATCATGCACTGTTTGTAGATACAGCTGTACCCATATCTCTAAATTACAAATGATAATGAGGTGTAAAGATTTTATCAGATACCTAGCCTGCTTGAAAGGCCTTTCTGTGTTGGCTGGTGTAGTCTCATATTAGGTGGTAGGAATTTTGTTTTCTTTTCTAAGTGGAACATCAGATTACACAGGTCTTATTTCACTGCTGATTGCAGTCGTCCACTTAACATCTTGACAGATATTCAAGAATGGAGCAAGGCTGGTGGCGCTGCCGAGTGAGGTGCACATTCATCCATCATCTGCTAACAGATCACTTGGAGGGCCAGGCCTTATGTCATTAGCCTGCCACACTCCACAACTTGGTGGCTTTTTTTTTTTTTTTTTAAATTCCTGCTAACTAGGTTCCTCAACAATTTTGTGACAGGCTGTTCGCTTTCCTTCCTACAAAAAAAAAAAAAAAAAAATCAACAGAAAACACTGTAGGCCAGAGCTTGAATACTACAGTAGTTTTTTGATATATTTACTGAAGGTAACTTTTTTTTATGTTCTGGCCTATTTCCAGCAAGCATTGCCACTGCACAGTCTGTGTATTGCTAAGTATTCTTCAAATGTTTTGTTTAGTTTTTCACTGCAGCAGGACAGTGATGGCCCGTTGTGCCATCTCCTGTGCTCCTGTCCCTGTCCACTCTGGCCCTTCCTGTGGAGAAGATGGGATCCCAGCTGAGCCCGTGATTCTGCTGTCTGAGGGTCTGGCTGGCAGATCTTAAAGTAAGAAGGGTCACTTTGGGGTCCAGACAGACAATGGGCACAGACTCAGACACAGGGGCCCACCGCCAAGCCCCAGACACTGCATCACAGGGGGGTTGCAGCAGAGCCAGCCCAGGGCAGGCCAGCGCGTGTGGCAGTCCTGACTCCCAACACCCCGCTGAGTCCTGCGGCTGCTCTCACCTGCACTTCAGCTCGGCTGAAGGTGCCCAGGAAATAATCACTGCCCCTGATCCAATCTCGTCTGATCCCTGACTGGTCTTCCTGAAAAGCAGTTTACCAGCAGGGTCTGGCGGAGGATCTCCCCGACTCCAGGTGACCTCCACAGAACCTCTGCTGGCACTGGCAATGCGAGTGCCCAACCCTGCTGTGGCCTGACAGCGCTGTGTGCTGGTGTGGGACAAAAGAGGGACCCCTGAGAAAGACACTTGCCCCAAGGAAGGAAATGTGGCAGTTAACAGTTTGTCCTCCACATGCTCACTATTGCTCTTGCCATTACTTAGTTCAGAGAAAAATCTGTTGGGGTTGTTGGTTTTTTTTTTTAAGAAAAATTTATTTTGGGGAAAGAATTAAGATGAGTTACAAATGTAATCACTGCTTTTTGCTGTTGCAGAGTGCAGTGCAAGCGGCAGGAGCATTCATGACGCCACACTGTGAAGAGGCACTGAGAATCTGTGGATCAGTATGAATCTCATCCAGAAAGCAAACTGGTCCATCAGTCCAACAGGACTGATGAAATGTTTTGTGAAACACAAGGCTGATTGTTCTATATCCATTCATTAGTGCTTTTGGCACCTCATTCAGCCTCCTTTATGACTTATTTTTGTCGGCTTTTCTACTCTGTTACATTAAAAGAGGAACTCTCTTGAATCTCTTTAATGTTCTTGAACTCATAAACCACAAAGCATGTTCTATTTCTGGCAGCCTGTAAGATTTATTACACTAACTGGCCTTGTGTTCACACCTCTGTTGAAAGACAGAAACAAACTCTTCAGGATTCAAGACTCGTTGCTTGTCAACATGCCACTGCATAGTTTGACTTCACCGGACATATGAGGAGAGTAAGGTTTCTCTCCAACACTGTTGTCTATGAAACAGTCCTTAAAAAGGAGCAAGGAATACAGAAACTTGAAGCCACCTGTATACATGAAGCAGTTATCGTCCTGCCTGCTTTCATGTAACACCAGAAAAATGCATTTTCTTCTATTTGGGAAACACTTAGTAAAATCATTAAAAGCCATGGATGAAACCATATAAAAGAGATTTGTGTTTCCTTGTCCCAGTATACTCGACATAACAAAGGGCATATACTCCTTAATGCAAATAGATCACACTTGCACAACACTATTCTAAATAAATCTGGGGCTAATGTAGTTTATGAGATACACTGAGGAGGTTAAATTGTTTCTGACTAGGTGGTTAATTAAAGGATTTATTTTGCAATTGCAGAGGACCCATAACTCATGAGTTACTGCACAATAAAAGTGTTGTAGATGTGTAAAATAACACCATGATTAACTCCCCCAAGCCACCTAGCCCCATACAGTTCTGCGTGCCCCTTCTTTGTGCCAACAGCCCCAATCCAAAAATCAAGAACTTCTACCAAACTGTGGCTTGGGGTTGGGTTTTGTTGTTTTTTTGGGGGGTTGGGGCTGTTTTGTTTTGGGGTTTTTTTGGTTTGGTTTAGTTTTTTTAGCAAAATAGATGCATCTGATGAAGTGGTTGGGTCAGGACTTCTGCCACCTACATCAGAGGAAAAAATATACGGAGGATTAATTATCAAACAAAAGTGGTCTGGAACAGAAGATAGAAACGGCCCAGTAAGACTTTTTAATAGATGGCTCTCATTCTATTTCTCTCTCAAGACTCCTGAGGATCTTTGAGATCTACAGTGAAGCCTCCATCAGAAGACATACTGCATTTGTATTGCATTTGGCAAGGTCTAGTATTTGTTTTACCATTTCCTCAAAGTAATCTTAATGTTTAATGAAAAGTGACAAAAAGGAAGTGTGAAAAAAATAGAACATGGTTTTCCTTTTAGTTAAAACTCTGATTGTTTTGGTCCATATTAAAAAAAATGATTTTCCTATGTATTTAGCCCTCTAAAATCCATGCCATTCGGCTACCAGCATTAATGATGTTAGGGTGAATTATAAAGAGAAATCAAATTTTCCATAGCATTTGAACGCCATTAAAATGCCAAACAATAAACTACCAGACTGCAAATTAGATCAGTGGAAATATCAAACACATTGCGGTATAAAATCCATAATTGCATTTAGCGCTTTGGCTCCCAGGGGACAGGCTGCTAAAGATCATCACCGTGCCACATATGAGAAGCTATTGACAGAACGATAAAAATCGACAGGCTAACCAAATAAACACTGCAGGCTTCATTAAATATTCAGCAACTGAAATTTGACTATCATGCGCCTTTTTTCCCACTAGATGTGTCCTGCTGCAGCACTCAGAATTTTTACTGTGACAGCAATATGGGATGCTGTGCCCTGCAGGCCTGCGCAGCACTGAGCGGCAGCAGGACACGGTCAGCACTGTCAGGTACCAGCACCATCAATAAACATGCTGCAGCTCAGACAGGGTTATTATTCTTCTGAATACATTATTAGCCTTGGCCCCAGGAATATCTGGCTCCAAAGACTTTAATTAGAGGAACTGTAATATCTACAAAAGTTTAACACTTCTCCTATGAGGATAGGACACCTCATCCCTAACAAGGCACTCTTTTAAGGAGCTGAGCACTGGATTACCTCCTTTTCTCTCTCCCTCTTTCTACTGGGTGGGGAGACTCAGCGACTGCATGATCTGCATACCCTGAGAATGGAGAGTGTCAAGCTGTTCTAGGCTAGACAGTGCTCAAATGGCCACCTGCATTTAAAGAGACGCAGAGCATGCTGCTCACTTACACGGCTCTACACCCAAGGCCAGAAAGTGCCTGCTGGCTCAGGCTCTGGGATGCTCATCTCTACATGGCTCTGACCTGGGGGAAGGGTAGCTTGCTTTATGTAGCTCTGGCTTTCACATTGTAAAAGGGCCACAAAGGGAATGAGTGTCCCTGGCAGAAGACAGGATAGTGCTAATTTTGAATTTTATTAACAACTTATTTCTTGTTACTCTCTTGCATTACCTGCTGCCAGGAAAAGCACATCTGTGGTTTACGCAGCCATTCTTTCTGGTCGCAGTGAGATAAATAGAGTTACAGGAAAGCCTGGTACAGGCAGAGGGCACAGAGCCATACCATGTGCTTGTAGAAGAAAAAGAAATCTAAGAAAAGCCAGTATGTCCCAAGGAGTTCTGCAAGCAGAACAATACTTGCAGCTCATGGACCTGGCCTGACCGAAAGAGTGAGAGACTGACTGGGGACAGAGTTTGGGCACCAAACTGTTTAAAATATACTGGCATCTTTCTTAAAATTACATTGAACATTTCAAATTCTGGAAATGGCTCCCAATGTCCTGTCAAGATACATTTCAGCTTGCTCACATGATTGCGTGTGCAGAGTGGCACACTTACTGCTGCAATAGAAAAAACGACAACGAAAAGACTGTGCATTTCCTCCCTCTGTTCCTACAGGCCTCGAGTCTGAAATTAGAACAAATAAAATGTATAATGCATGCTCTGGAAGCACCCAATAGGGTTATAAGAAGCCATTCCCTCTTCATGGAGAAAAAGTTTATGTAAATGACTGATGACAGTGTTATTGTGTGAGGAATATCAATGGAGTAATTACAGTTACATAGCTTGCTGCTGCACTGCTGCTCTAAGCCTGTGTTAATTTTTCACACCACTCCCTTGGGAAAGATCGCAGTGTGCTCCTAAGAGCAGAGCTAATAATCGGAGCTCTGAGCCACTGCCGCTGAAACTAGCCCCAAGGTCTTTCTGAGCAGACTGCTAAACACTGACTGTCTCCCCAGAGAGAAGAGAACAGAGATAAAATGATTAAAAACTGCCAAATTGGACTGGCAATCACTTGGCTATACTGTCAGCCCAAGACAAGACAAATCTCAGTTATTTTTTCTTTTGTGAGCTGGAGAACTAGGCTAGCACAAAGCAGAGTGGCTGCAAACAGAGCAGCGGACAACCCACATTTTCAGGTCTTCACAAGTACTGTGTCAACATCTGCAGACACAAATGATGTGTCAGTGATTGTATTTAACACCAACACAAACCAAGAATCTGAGAAAACCAATTTCTATTTAGGCCTATTGGGACCCTTATTATTATGAGTCAATTCCACTTGTTTGATCCCAGGAATAATTTCAGGACTGAGCAGATCACAGACTCAATAACTACATCTTACTCTATATGAGCAGTTCCCTGAGGTTAGATACTGCTGATACTGTTTGTCCTAAAATTTCAGACAAATGACATACTCTGGTCAGTTCTGTATAGTGAAAGGCAGCGCAAGGATTAAGTGACAGAACACATCTTGAATTTTGTCCAATAAAAGTGCTTTTTAAAAGTCAGCTGAGGTATCTGCACCTCAGCTGTATGAACATGGCAAGAGGATCCCAAGCCACATCTGATGATCAGTAAAACAAGGTACTGCTTCCCACTGAATTGGAAGAAATACTCCCTATCATAAGAGAAGTGTGCCCCAATTAGTCTACCAGCCAGAAAACAACAGCCCACAGCAAAGCAAGCGTGCAGCTCTGCCATAAACCACTTCAAAAAGGTACATCAACCTTTCCTGGTGAGTGGACACGGAAGAAAAACAGCTTGAAATGGCTGTGGGCAATCCCACTGGCCTAGGGCATCGCTGGTCCCCAAAACCTATGTGAGTTGCGTCTCCTGTGCACAACCTGCCTTTGGTCGACATAGCTCCATCCCTGCAAAGGGGTGAAAGGGTAACAGCCCTAGACCTCTTCTACTTTCCAATCACAATATTTTCTGCTTGAAGTAATTGCATTAAATTGTAAATGCAGGTGTCAGCATTCATGTAACCGCCTATTCAGGCCCTTCACTGGAGTCTAATTGTCAAGTGGCTTGTGCATATTACTGGGAAAAAGTTATCCCAGTCTGGAACTGGGGCTCACTGACCCCCTCCTATCTATCCACAGCAAGAGAGATGACACAGAAGCTTTTCTCCCCTGCACCATAATTTTCTACCAAACATTTGTTTGTGATTAAAAATACTTCCAGCCCATTCCCTTTTAAAGCAAGAGGAAGAAATTGGGCAAGATTGAACACTAGCAGCTGGCTGGGATAAAGTTGGGCTACATGAGGCAACTTGCTTTGATAAATCCTCCAGTGTTTCTAGTTTTCACCAAAACATCCATGGCCACATCTGCTCCCCAAATATCTCATTTACAGGACAACTACTGGAAGACTCCGACAGAGTTGAACAGGGATTAAGATGATCTGTCAGTGGTGACTTTCTTTATAGGACTGTACCAGCCTTCCCTGCACAGGGCTACCTGGGCACAGACGCCTGCCTGGGGACCACAGTCTCCTGCCACCTACGCTGTGCCCATGTCTTCTGCAATAACAGAGCATACCCTGCACGTGGTACTCTGCCAGCCCTGAAAACCCTACCTGGAACCATGCACAAAACCAGCTTCTTGTATGAGCAATGGCTGAGAGAGAACAGGTTTGGTCTTCTTGAGCCTAACAGATCTGCATTTCTGGAAACCAGTACTTTTAAAAACCTGCACATGAAGGAGGGAGGGAAGTAAAGCAAAGCAACCCTAACACAGAAATTGCTTCACTTCGTTTCCATCTCAGAATAACCCTGCTATAAATGTTTTTGCTCTCAGCTCTGCATCATGTATTGGGTGGGTAAAAGTGGAATTTGCGACAAGCCAAGGGATTCACAGGGGAAAAGGTCTGCAGCAAGTTCTCCTCTCTCCATCCTGGAGAGGGAAGAAGAAAGAAGTCCAATGAAAGCCACGCCCCGAGGGCTGTCCCAAGATGAGGGACATACAGGGACATGCGGGGGGCTTAGGCTGAAAAGCCTCCCCATGGGACATCAGCGGGCACTGCTAACTCCCCATTGCAGTCTCTTCTACAGGAAAGCTGCGTGCTGGGGCTGAACTAAAACCACATCTAAGGCAGACTATACTGCAGTTATTAAGTTTTCATTTATTTCATTGATAGCTCGTTTTTAGCCGATTCTTTTTTATCTGTCTCAGTGCCTTGTCTGACATGTCCTGCAGGTCCACCCTGGTTTGTTCCAGCTGTGTTGAAAAGCACCATCTCTCCCTTTAAACCCTATGGCTTTTGCTTTTCATCAGAACAAGACAAGCAGAATCCTTTCCACCTATTCCAAATCTGATCTTGCACAGAGAAACAGCAGAACGACGACACAGAGCTCTGTAAAGTCCCATTTATTAGCTCCCAGTTATCTATCAGTTAAAGCTAATGTTTCCTGCCCATTAAAAGAAGCTGTTAGGGTAAGTCTCTAAAATAAATTCAGGAATGATATGGCCATATCTACAACTCCTTTCTACTCAGCTACACACACTGACTTAGTCACACATGAACTACTTAATTAAGAGAGTCTAAATCAGCATTTACTTGCAGCCTGGGAAAGTTTAAGCTACCAGAGCCCTCTCTGTAGGGTATTTGTGGAGTGGAAATGCTTCAGGTTGCTGCAGCTCAGATTCAGCAAGTTCAGTCTGCGTGGATGTGACACAGCCCGGCTGGACACCCCTCATCTCCAGTCTTCAACAGAACGCCGTCACCTTGCCAGGTGACAGACCTTTTGCAGTGAAAACAAACATGGGTTTGCTTACCGTCTTTGTTTTCTCATTTCTAATTTTAAAAAAAATCCGCTAGAATCTTAACTAACTTACACAAAAATAGACCTTTTTCACACACTAAATATATAGCCTATGCACACACAAGACATGCACTTACCACACACTTAAAGAACATTATTATGAGCAGAGGGTCACATTGTAAACAGAAAAACAACTTTCTACTTCAGCTGCTATAGATCCAGATGCTTTCTCTGTTTTGCAATACTCCAGACACATATGATTAAAAAGAACATACCAGGTATTACAACTATTAAACTGTTAGATACAATTTACAATGGCAATAACCCCCTTGTCGTTAGTCTTTGCTAAAGTTAACCAGAAGTTTGTCAGATATTTAACAGCCCATGGAGTGAACTGAGTTTGTGACTTGTTTCACAGAAGTTTGTTCAGTTATTTCTTACAATCACTAGCTTTTGTTTTAACTGTTTGCTCAAGTTAAGAAAAATGTGAGGCTAACTGGTATGGGGCTTTTTATTTTTGGTCCATTTATACAAAGTGTTCCATTTCATTTGTATTCAGAAGAGCTCAGACCCGATTCTTTGCCCTTACAGAAAGTTGGGGACTGAACACCTCCTGGTGCAGGCTGGCAGACTGCACCGGAGCAGTGCCAGAGCCAGGTGAAAGTCTCAAGGACCCACCTCGGACAAAATGACCCCTGAGCCTTAAGGGCAGAGGCTGCTGACACACATCAGGACACTGGGGTGCCTGGGCAGGGCGACCAGCCTGGCCCCTCTGGGCCACTCAGCCCCACGTCCCACTATGCAAATGCAGCTAGGGAAGGTCAGCCTCGGTGGCCCTCCTGGAAGTGCTTTGGAAGTGTCCCAAGGGACTAGTTTGGAGGCAGAAGGACATCTAGTGGACCATTCTCTGGAGCTAAGGCAGGAGAAGGCACCAGGCTGTCCTGTCTGATGCACTTTCCTGGCCCTCCAACAGCACTGGGAGATGCAGCACACCAGCTCTGGCATGGACTTAAGTGGACAAGGGTGGTAGAACTACCCAAATGACAGGAAGGGAACGAGCATCCTGCAGTGCCCAAGTTTTATGGGAGACATTATTAACTTAAGTAGAGATGTATGAACCCGGAAAGCTGCCGGTGCTCATTTACTGACAGTAATGAGATTTGACAGATTTTTCTCAAGGATTATAGCATTTAGGCTCCCCCGTTCATCAGAAGGAAGATGTTGTCTGGGTGGATGTCTATCTATCCCTCAAAATCTGAACAATTTAAACATGTGGGAGCATGTACAAGTTACCGTAAAGTTACTCTGCTCTGCTATTTGTGTCCCCATCAGGGCGAGCACTGCAAACACAAACCAGCCCAGCTTCTGAGTACTCACCAGCAAGACGCAGCGTTGGAAAGGATCAGTAAGAGCTGAGGACGAGACAATGCCCAAATGAACGTTTTCTCACTAGAAGCCCATAAGCTCAGCTTGTTGCCTGCACCTCTGGCTAAATTCACACCGAATTTATCCCCAAACTCCTCTGGATTTGTAGCTTAACAAAGGATCCCTGGGCTTAGCAATTCCACCAGACGATGAGAAGACCAGTTTACAAAATGTCTTAGCTTTCTAAATTTATTTCTGGAGCTGATAATTTAGGGCCTGACACCACGTGCAAGTCTTGCCTGAGCAGGAACCCTGTGTGGTGTAATCGTTTCCTGCTGCGAGGGCACGGTGTCTGGATCAAGGCTCGCAGCCGACACGCTTCTGCCTGACATCAGGCTGGATCAGCTGCTTCTCCGTGCCACCAGCACAATCCTTCAACCATTCCGCATGAGCCAACTTTCTCTTTCAGTGGCACAAGTGTTGTCAGTGTATGAGCTGGTGGGTTGTTTTTTTTTCTTTCCCTTTTGCTTCAGTTCTCAGGGGAATGAACTGGGAGGTGCAGATTTTATTATGCTAATGAAATAAGAGCACAACAGCCCTCTGAAGCATGCAAGCCAGAGTCTAGGGGCAGTGCTAAAAACTTCTCCCACAGGGAAAACAGATACAAGGCTGGCTTTGAAAGTGGGCGTCTTCTACACTAACCACTGCATTGTCAGAAAACCACAGCTGTCCACCACATGAGCAAACTCAAATGTAATTGCATTGGGGCGTGCTGACAGTACCATGCCCGCAGTGCAGCACGCCCAAAGTGCTCCCCTGCAAGAAGGGGCAGCTGCTCAAGCTTCTCGCTGCCCCGTGCTGATGGCCTCTCAGACCAACACTTGTGAGCAGAAATCAAGAGGGCACGGCACATACTGGGCACCAAGTTGAGCTGTGCCACAGTGAGCTTTGCTGTTTGTCTTCCGAAAGGTGAGGTGCAGAAGGGCCTCCCTGGATGTTTCTAACATAGGAACTTTCCCCTGCTGCCTCCTTTTTGACTCTTCTACATGCAACAAATTTTATCGGTGCATATCTTGCAGCACAGCCTCAGTGTTAGCCTACATTGTAAATCTTCAGCTGCATGATTCCTGCTGGGTTCTGATCTTTTAAGAAGCTGTGCATAACCCCTCTCCAGACCAGCTATTTGGCCTGTCATGCTCTTCCAGTATATGCAGAACAGCTTGGGTCTTCCAGAAGAAAAAAACCAACCAAACAAACAAAAACCCTCAAAACAAGGCCATTATTAAAATGAGTTTACTAAACAATAATCATAGGAATAGTTAATAAGCACAGCCTTTCTGTGTTAAGTAGGAAATTAGATCCACGGCCCCATTACTATTTTGAGTGAGAAAGCAATGATGCCTTTAATTATGCATAGTCTGCTTATTTGAACTGTGTTGGCTGTTGTGAGGGAAATAATCAATGTAAACGCCTCCTGAGGTCGCTCCTGAGGCAGATGTGAAATGAACTAAGTGAGCAGAGCAGTGCGTATAATCATATCAAGCAAATCCCCAGGTACTAGCCAGAGAATCACACATACATATGATTTATACACTCTCAACAACTCAACACTGACACCCCGAGCCATTTTAACAGCAGAGCTTGCATATTGCTTTGAATTCTTATCTACACATGACAAGTCAAATTTTTGAAGTCGGAATTAAATCTGTGTGTTATACAATGAATATAGCCTCCACTGAACTCAGTGGAAATCCTGCTTGATTACAGATCATGCAACTCAGCTCCTTTTAAAAGCTGTTTGCATTCTAGGGGTTTTGAGCAGAATTCACCAAAGAATTCCTTCAGAATTCCTTAAAGACAATCTTCAGTAGACGTTCAACATGAAAAAGCTTTAGAACCAAACCCTGCTCTAGTGGGAGATGCAAGAATCAGTCTGGAGATACTAGCTTTTAATTTCTATATCGCTATAGTATTTATCCAATAACAAGCTTTGATCTGAATTTGTTTACAAAGCTATCCAGCTTTTTTGTGATTTTTCAAGTTTCTGAGTTCAAGCAAATATTTTGAACATGAGAATCTATTTTTAGCGTGAATTGGCAGCATGTGTGTTAAAACCATGAAGGAGAGGTTACACCACCTGAAACAAGCCTTTCTGGGTTAGATTCTTTCACTAATCACCTTTCAGTAACTCTGATATTGTGGCAATGCCACAGCTTACCTTTAAATGCACATTTTACTGCTGTAGGAAGCCTTCCCAAGAAGCATATTTTAAAAAAAAAAAAAAAAAAGGAATTGTATGGTGAATCAAAGCATCTATTTGGCTGCTACAGCTTGTAGGAAAAATTGCAGTGTGCAAAATCCAGTCCTAGAATAACCACTGAAGTTTCTTCCAGCTCTGCTGGGAAGGAATTTGCTCCAGAATTCCTCAAAAACTGACATACCCTCTGCAGCAGCTCAGCCACTGTCACCCCGCGGGGCCACTCGGCCAGCCCACCTGGCCAGGGCTCCCGCCAACCCAGCCCGCGCCCAGGCCGCCATGGGCAGCTGTGGGGCGGCTGCAGGGCTGGCACTGGCAGGACCATGGGCACCCACCCCCGCGGCCGCTGCCACGGCTCCCACCTCAGCAGGCCAGGGCCCCCGGGGCCTGCTGCCCACCTCTCCATAGCCACCGCCATGGCTCCTGCCTCAGCGGGCTGGGGCCCCTGGGGCCTGCTGCTCACCTCTCCCCCACAGCCCTGAGCCCGCGCTGGCTCCCTACCAGCTATGCCCGCCAAGGAAAGCCAGCAACGGATTGGAGAAGGACAAATTCTGGCTGATTTACATCCACGTGAACCCAATTGCTTTGGTTCGCACCCTGTAAATCACACCTGCCAGGGAAATAACCCTGCCGCCGCCCTGCACACGGCCCAAGCACAATGGGTTTGGCAACAGGACTCAGGTATCACAAGTCCCAGGTCAACGCATCCATCATGTCTCAGGGATGGCACACAGGTCCTACACTCAACCATTTTTTACAGCTGCTTGCTGCAAGAACTCTTTTCAGTTAACCCTGATGAGCTTGTTTTCTCCCAGCCCATCTGCTGCAGCTGTGAAAACACGATGTTGCACCTGTGACATCACCTCCGTCGCCATGGTGACAGGCCGTGTCCTCAGCTACACAAGGCCTGCTTGAATTGCAAATTCCTGCCCAGCGAAAGCAGAAGATGCTGCTGCTCTGCGCACCAGCGGCTGGAGGCAGCTGTCTGCAAGCAGAGCCGGGTCCCGGCCTTGGGCACGTTCTCCAGAGGAGAAGCTGCCTTGGAGCAAGCCAGGCCAGCCCAGCCGCTGCGGGCTGCAGCCTGCCCCAAGAACAGCGCTGGAGGCGACCAGCTCACCCTCAGCCAACGCAGCAGCAGGGACCCCAGGGAAGGCCACACTCCACCAACAGCAGGTCTGCAAAGCAAGAAGCCTTCTGCCCTGTTAAATGCTTTCCTTCCACGACAACTGCATCCTCACACAGCTCAGGGAGTGCTGAAGTGTGGAATTTCTGTAATTCCCCCTCTCTCAGAATAAAGTTTCTAAGATGTTTCATGCAAAGCCTTCTGCTCCCAAAAGCACGGTGAAAGACTTCTTTGCTCGAAGCTGAACTACCACAGCCATTGCTCAGCACAGCTTTCTGAAATCTCATCGCTGCTGGTGAAAGAACCGTATCACAGTTATAAAGCAGTTCCTCAGTGCACATTTGGGTGTTTTTGTATGGACATCTGCTCTCCACTCCAAATGCAAGATTTCTGCAGGTCCCTCATCCATGTGTTAAAGGGAGTTTGATCTTTCACAGAGACATGCACTGGCGTGAACTTCACCCTAAGGAGTTAAATCAGCTTTTGCTATGGAAACTCTCATGATAAAAATAGATCCTCCCGCTCTAAAGGATTTGTACTGTGCATGATTTAAGGGGCTTATTGAACTATCCTGTGCAGTTTGTTTTGTTGCACAGAAATCATATTTGTCAAAAATTTCTTTCTTTCACCAAGATTCATTTGAATAGGTTCTGCTGTAGTGGCCCTATTGTGGGAAAACAACTAGTGTCTCCTTTTCAAATAGAAAAGATAAGCTTATGCTTCCTTGCATTTTGGCTAGAAATAAAAGTTTTACAGTTAAGAGCATATGGTGGTCTACAATTATTATACATAATCCTGCAACCTATCCCTAAGCATGTTACCATAAATCTTTAACAGTAAATAAGTCTGAATAGAGGTATCCAGGATCATAAAGAAGTATTTTGTGTGACTTCAGACCTTTCAAGTCTACAAGACAGCTATCTCCAAAACATGCTAAAAAAAATCCAATGAGAGACTATGGGCTGTTATTTGTGTCCCTTGGATTTGTCTATTTAATGCTCTTAAAATTGAAATGCTGTGATTGCGATTCTAGAAAAATACATTCAGTCCCATGTTTTCTGGGAGCTGAGTAGACACAGCTGGGTATCAGGAGCTTAGTTTAAGATTCTTTGAATGCAGAAATAACGTTGATTGATTTTAGTTTTATTTTTTAATAGGGCTCTTCTGGTCACCTGAAAATAAATTGCAAGTGCAAAGGCACATCCAGTCACCATCAGCTTGGCAGGCCTGGAAAAAAGTGACTGGCATGAGTCCTGAGTGAGCCTCAAGGCAATGATCAGATGAGCTATCTCCTTGCTACCTGCCTAGGTAGCACAGCACACTGAGGATATGCTATTTTTGAATAAGAGGTATAATATTTCTAATCCCAGCTTCTCACTTTACCCCTATATTACATGTACAAGACATAAAAATATTTTCTCAGCAGTTTATGAACTGTGAGCACCAGTGAAACGATGCATCTCAGCACTGCAATGCTTCAGCACGTCTGCCAGAAGAACTGTAACAATGGGCTTTGTCAGTGCGCGCAACCACAAAACATGGAGATGCTCCAGGAGCGTTGAATAGACTCCTATGCCACACACACAGCTGGAATGACCTGAAATTCCTGTCCCCTCTCTTGAAATAATATGGGCAGAAGCAAACAATGTTTCCAGACCGGGGTACGATCAGCCCGTCTGTGGGACGGTGTGTCGCAGGCAGCAGCAGCCCTCCTCCACCTGTGGGTCTGCATTGCCCAACTGCAGAGCAGGCATTCCCGTGGGCTTAGCCTTCAGGCAGAACTTGGGGGATCACACAGCCGTACACACATGTGCACACAAGCACATCTGCACACACTCACATTTTCCAGCCCCTTAAAGAAAATAAATTGTATGAACGTCATGCATATTTTAAGCTGATACCCTGGGGGATTTTCAGACCAAAAATGCCTTAACCAGAAAACTTTGTATTTTCCTTGCTCTCAAAAACTCAGAAGAATTCATATACAAACGATGACAAATACTTCATTCAAAGAGACAGTTACTCCCAGAGCAGAGGGAATAGGGCCAGCTCAAGTAGTTAGAATGGCTGCATGCAGCTAGCCCCTTTGCTTCAAGACCACAGGAATTGTTTATCACTGAGACTCTCCCAGGCTAATTGAAACCAGCCCTGACTTTTGAACCTGCCAGCACTAAAGAAACTTTAAGTGTTTTCTCCTACTGAGATTTGGCCTATGGGGACTGCTCATTGCTCACCCCTCAGTCATTTTCAGTTCATTTTATTTCCACCTTGAATGAATCCTTAGTCTAAAAGATGCTTAAGCAATTCTCCAGTAAAATACTTCATTTATAGGACAATGAAATTCTGAGACCATGTTGCTCATGTTGCATCCTTTTAAGGACTGATACTAAGTAAGTTTGAATCCATACATTACAGACCCCTATTATAAGATAGTTTCAATAGTATCTTTGCAGTTTACATTTTATAAATGTAACTTACTGGCATTTGCAGTGTACAGCATGTTGCACTTATGATTTTCACAAGTTCTTGGAAGTAGAAATTCGTGCAGGGAATAGGAAAGACAGTCCAGTCAACCTGAAGCTGGTTTGACATTTGCTAAAATCAACCTGAAAAACATCACCGTCTGGCTTCCCTAGTGGTATGTGCTGTACAGACAGGTATGCTGGCCCACCCTACACATGAATGGGGAATTATTTTTTTCCAGTACATAACTTCATTTGGATGCTGCAATAACAGGACACCAATGCCTGCCTACAAAAAAACACATGTTGGAAGACATTGCAACCATGACACTCTACTGCTAACATGCAATCCACAGCCTTATCATTGATGAAGAAACTGATACAGGTCACAGCACCAGCTCCTGGCAGCCTGACATCCCAAGATCTCTTCCAGCTCTCCTAATCCCCCCAGGACACTGCTCAGTGCATCACAGATTAAGTCAGGACAAGCAGGCAGGCAACAGCACATTTATCTTCTCTGCAAACATCAGTTCCAAGAGAGATTCCACAGATAAGACAAGTTCATTCAAATTCATTCATCTGAGAATAGAAACCTGAGCCAAAACTAACATGCATTTTATGCTTATTTACAGACCACCAGAGACTAAAGGATTCACCAAGAAATTCACAGGTACCTTCTCTTCGATGGTAGTGAAATGCCACAGACTCGTTCTCCTGGGAGGTTTCACTGCACACCGGTCCAAAGTTCAGCTCCTTCCCAGGGCTCTTTCTCTAGTCCTGCTCACATCTTCCATTGTGCCGTGGAACCGACCTTTGCCCACGCAGCAGTAAGGGGGCCACTCTATGCCTGTTGCAGTCTGGACAGATGATCCATCTCATTACCACAGTAGCCAAACAACTACAAGCCCACAGGCCCCAAGAAACACTCGCAACTTGATCACAAAAATAACTTCTCTGCACTCTCAAGAGTTGAGTATGTTCATCTGCCCAGAAACTTGGGGCACCCCAATGAGCATCCCTACTCTTGCGCTTACAGCCACTCCACTCCTGCAGCCCAGCACATCAACCAGGAAACAACCCAGAAGACAAGTGGCCACTTTCAAACTTCTGGAGAGCTTGGCAGCATGTGAAGCTAATAACAAGGAGCTACAGGTCTCACCTGTGCCTCTTGGGAGGAAAGGAGAGCTGCTCAGGAAGAGTAATAAAATGGTTTAGATCTTTGTCTCTAGGATGATTCCAAGATGCAGTGATGATGTGCTGCTGGATCCCTCGCTTAAAGTCCCTGCAAAGATCAGCTTCTTATCTGACATCTGTGAGTGGTACACACAGCTATGAGTTGCCTCTGTATATGGAATACAACTGATGGTTTGGAAATAGAGTCCAGTTAAGTTAAAAACTGTGTGTGTGTTGTGTCCAGTGGAACCCAGTGCTCAGCTCACAATCAGTAGCCACGTCATGTCCTACATGAATAAGATAGTGGTGATGTCAATCAACAAGAGAGAGGGAAGAAGAACTGCTTCATTGAACGTATGTCATGATCTCCTGTAGAAAAAAGGACAAAACCAACCTTCTTTTTCTCATTCCCTACCTTGCCTCATTTGAATGTGTAGCCAGTAGTCTGAGAACCTCATCAAAAGAGGACACAGAGCAGCTAAACCTGGGGAGGACATGGGAAAGCAAATGGTATGTGACAGACGTTACTCATAGCACTTACACAGAGCTAGATGGTGTTTGGGTCTGGGGACTCTTAAGTGCTGGTACATTTAACTATGAAAATCAGAAGGCTGAGAGGACTATGTGCCTTAAAGCTCTACGTGCTCTGAGCCTCAGCCACTGCAGCAGTGAGTGCCAGAGCAGGAGCTGGAGAAACTATTCAGGGATGTAATAGTGCTCTGGTGAAATGGGGCACCCCAGCTGGACTGCATGGATGCACCAATACAGCTGCACTGATAACACCTCCTGTGTCCACAGCCAGGGTCCTGCTCACTGCTGTCACAGACCCCAACACATAAATTCAATGAGGCTGATGGCTGTGCCTCACCAGGACCTCTCCTAACCAGCAGCTGGCAATGCTGGCATGCATCAGCAGGAGTAGCAACTTCCAGGAGCTCTGCAGGCCACAGCAGCAGTATTTTCCACACATGCCAACACTTTCAAACTGTGGGTACTCCCTCTTGACGGGATGCAGGAATGCTTGGGGGCTTTGGATTAGCTCCTGGAGCTGGAACAGCCATGTCAGCACGGCACAATGCCCAGGCTGAGAAAAGTGGGGGCGTTAAGAGTCAAGTTCACCTGAAAGTGGGACAGGGGGTAAAACAGCTTGGGAAACGCTGACAGAGGCTGCTTGACACTCAACCTGTCCCGAGGAAGCCTCAGGAATGCCTTCATGCTCAGTATCATGCAGGGATCAGCCTGGCAGGCTCACACGTGCATACCAGTTGTTTCCCCTGGGACCAAAGCAGCAGCAGAAACATCCCGTCACCCCATGGCATGTGGGAGCAGTCCCAGTACAAGTGTTGATGCAAGTGGAGAGTCACCCCCACCTTGTACAAGGCCCGCCTATCTAATCACCTCCTTACAGTCTCATGTCCTCAGCCCTCATGAAGGGAAGAGCTTTACACCATGCTACTGTTCCTTCTCCACTGTGGGCATCTGTGCCCCAACGTGTGGGTGTGCGCATATGCCGTCTCACCATATGCAGCAAATTAACGCTTCTTTTACCAAGATCACGTTGCCTTTGTACCAAGCACTGACAGTTCCACCACACCTGAGAACAGTGAAAATGGACTGCTCCTGCGCTCTCTCTGCTCTCAGTTGCCACAGACAGCCGAGATGCCCAGGATAAAACACCCACAGCAACTTTGCTGGTGGAGTGTGAAGATGCCCTTGCAAGTGCTGAGGCCCTACAGGACATCACCACTTCCTTCGTGGGACACACACTGACATATGTTATCCTACAATGCAAAGAGTAATTAGGACTCAGCTGTATGGTACTATGGACAGGCCTTCACCTGCAGGCTGTGAAAATGAGATTGTGGGCTGCAAGTTCATGGGTTAAGGAAGTGGGAGATGTCATTTCAACTCTCCCCTCCCCTCGAGGGGCTTCACACCTTTCATCATCCTGGCAAGCACCCTCACCTGACCTGCGAGCTACAAGGTGTCTGAGGCAGGTCCCCTCTCCACCTTCCTGAGGATGGCTCTCCTGTGCAGACAAGGGGTCACCAGGTGAGGGTCCAAGGAGCTGATGTGATCTGGGAAGACAAGCAGCAAGGGCACTCATCCAGCCAAGGCTAGCAGGTGCCAGCGCCCACCCAGCACTGCCCACCGCTGCTTCTGGGGTGCTGTCAAGAGGAGCAGGGCGCAGGCTCCCGTGAGCACTCCAGGCTGTTGCAGGAAGGGGGAGAGGGAGCAGCACCACCAGTTCCTCCTCTGGCAGTGCTTGAAGAGAAGGTTTTGGCTGCCGCTGCATTTTGTGCGAAACCTGATCTTGTCAGCGCGGTGTGCTCTCAGCATGCCTACCACGTCGAGCCCCGCAGGGCCGGGGTGCAGGAGCACCTCCTTTCTGGAGCGCAGTCAGCTGGGTGCGAACCAGCACCTCTGGAGAGGCCAGGCTGCCCCAGCACCCACACCGTGCGGCAGGCAGCAGGTCTGGGCACCGGGGAGGCAGCCCCTCACCTCGCACGCCTGCGCTGCTGAACACTCTGCCTCCAAGACCTACTTTACACCTTCGGCTTAGCACTGAATTGGGCCAGACTCTACTGTAGCTGCTCCGCTGGGTTCTCCCTTGCCATACACAGCGGGCAGGGTGGCAAGCCTTACCGACCCATCTCCCCATCTCGTCCAGAATAAACCACATTCTAGGTGTCTGCAGAAAAAGGGACCAGGAACCACGGTCTACCCCAGGGACAAGTGCAGTGCAGCCTAAGTAAGAGCAGCATAGCTCACTCTGCCCTGCAGCATCGCCACCACCAAAACCGCCCCAGCTCCCCAGTCCTATGCTAGAACAAAATAACACCGGGGGACACCAACTATATCAGCAATAGCCGTACCCTGACTATTGCCTACATGCATACTCTTCACGAGAATGAGATGGAAAAAGAGATTGGAATCCAGCCTGTAGAATAAAGATTTAAATACTGAAGCTGTACGGTCCAAAGCTTCAATCTGCCTCCCCAGAAGTCTCCAAGTCACAAACCCCCTAAGGCTGGGAGAGGTCGTGGGGCAGCAGCCCCCACACTCTCTGTCTTACTGACCTCTCTTCCCGAGCACCATGCCTTGCCGCTGTCAGAGCACCTGCCCTGCTCTGACCCTCACAGCCACTCACACTTTTTATGTTCATCAAGTGAATCAAGTAAATCCCCTGCCTTCAAAATGGAAACAGAAAACCAGTTTCTATTAATTTAAAACAACCACACACATTAATTATAGCTATTAAAAGCTACTCTGTATTTATACTTAATAACAGCATCTTTATTGGGGGCTTGAGAGTTCACGCTCATCTGACAGCCCTTTTCTGGAAGGTCTGAGCTAGATAAAGTTGCATAAACTTTACACTGGCTTTGCCCTGCTTTAGTGAAAGTACTGTAGATTTACACTGCTGTGAGACAAAAATTTGGCTGTAAAAATGTGAAATTACAAATCTAACCTCTACAAAATCCCAGCATAACACAAACTGAATTCAAATACCAGGAACAAAATATTTTCTTTTAAAAATTCTTGCGTTTTTAAGCATGAATTCATTCCAGTCCATGTGACTCTAGCTGGCAGCCAGCTTAGTACTGCTCCCTACTGTCAGTACTAAAACAAACAGAAATTTACAGCCTTTCTTCCATTCAAAATTGTCACAGAGCAAATTACTAAAAACAAGTAGCGTATCTGACAATTACAGCCTTTCTGCAGGTCAGAGGCTTCTCTCCTTGCTCATAATGGGTAAGCAGACTAAACATCTCCTTTGTAACCTCTTTTCCTTATCAGAATTACTCTAAACCATACCTTTTTTTTGCCCACTTCCCTTATTCTAACCCCAGCATTTGTTCTCTGTTTATTATCCAACATAAGTCACAGCATACTGCACCCATGCATTGTTTTGGACAACTTCTGTCCCCAGTCACTGTGGCATTACTAAAAGCATATAGCGAGACTCATTTTGAAGAATAAATGAGTGTGTTTGTTTTGTTTTTCACAAACGTGTACAAGTACATTACCAGGCCGTTTCAGAAAGGATACTCAAAAGCATATTGAAAACAGCAGCTTTAAAATGAAAAGCCAAGGGAAGTGTTTCTCTCCCTTCCAGGCTCACAAGACACAGTGTGTGCTGCCCGAATGTCCCTTGGGAAGGGAGCCAGGATAACGTCCCTGCCTCTGGTCGCTTCCTTTCCTAAGCTGCAAGTCTTTGGCTTGTCTAGAAGAATGGCAACGGTGAGGAAAAAGAGAGAGAAAACTGCAGTAAGGGTAATGCAGAATGGCCAAAGAAGTATACTCCCACCTGCCTGCTGCGCCTCCATAATACGGAGGACACATACAGATTTGCTACAAGGGGAAGATTCAATTTTTTCCCCCTTCTTGGTGCAGCCGCTTGCTAAATGTGGCATTGGCCTGTACCTACAGAATTTCTGCACATCAGCTATTAGGAACGATGCACCCTTTATGCAGGAAATGTAGGATCACTATTTTCTTTTTTTTTTTTTCCTTTCCACAACACCGCAGTTCGGGTGTTTTAGCAGCATCACAGCCCCCATTTCCCTATACGTCATCTTGGCAGGAACGCCAGCGTAGCTAAACCACAAGACGGCACTGATCCTGAGCCGTGACTGACCCCTACTTGATAGTCCCATTTTTTTCATAGGGTATTAGTTCATAAAAGATTCTGCAGATCCACCTAAAGCTCCTTCCTCTCTGAATTTCCTCATGATGCAATCCATTGAAGTTTCAGGATGGGCTTTATTACAGCATATGCTGAGGCTTCAAATGTTAAGCAACATTTTGAAAAGGCAGCATCTGTCTCTGCAGGCAGGAAAACCCTTTTGTTACCATATTGAACTGCTACGCGTAGCAAGAGATGCAGTTCAAGCAGTAAACTCTTGATCTTCACTCAAAAGTCTCTACTTTCACTTATCAGCCTGACATCTCACAGTGGGGCCACCTGACCAGACTATGGGGCTGGCTCCAGGGCTTGCAGACTGGAACCAGACCTCTGAGGGAACAGGGGCGGACGGAGGTGGCCAGCTCCCTGGGACCCTCCAACACAGTTCAAAGTGACATGTTTCAAACAGTCCTTTCCTCCGTACCCCATTGCCTTCAAAGCACAAACAGCTTTATAGCCTGAAGCATGTAAAGTATTCATTCAGGGATGCATGGCAGTTGCTCTTAGCGGAGGAAGGAGCACAGCTCTGCAGAGACATTCGTATCCCGTGCCCTTCCAGGGATTTTTCTAAAGGAGTTTAAAGCTGATTCCATTCTTTGATTTCTGCCATCCCATTTCTGCCAGACCTTTACAGGTCTCTGTCAGAGCTTACACACAAAGAATTTTATGCAGAAATACCGTAACCCAAAAAAATAAAAAAAGAAACACAAGCTCCCCAGCAATTGGACTCCGAAGTTCAAGAAAAAACTTCTCTGAAGTAGAAAATGAGTTAACACATAATTAGGGGTTTTCCCAAAGAGACTGAATAATTTATGGAAAGTTACTGACATGTTCCTGACATGTTTAGTCCAGTTACGCCTTTGTACAATATTAGGCTGTGACATCACAGCACTAAAAGACAATGTTTTCAAAAGAAAAATCAGTTATTGTAAAGACAACAGAGTAGAAGCTCCAGAAACTGCTAAACTTAGACCATTTTCCTAAATCACGATTTCATAAAAGGAGAAGGAAAACATTCCTGGCTGTGTGCAATGTGTGCTGAAGTCACAGGATCCCACTTGTAACAACTTTCCTTCCCCTTGTCACAGCTTAAATTAACTACGCTCGTGAGGCAAATGAACAGAACAGAGCGCTCTGCCTGAGTCGTTCAGCAATTTGTTACCAAAACTGTTCCCGGAGCAAAGACCTACTCACCACTGGTCAAAAAGAGTCACCCTAAATCTGAATGGACAAGTTTTCCATATTGATAAATGGATACATGGAGCACATATTTTTGCAGAGAGCTGCAGGAAAATGACTGTCTTTAAACAAAGAGAGGGTGCTTCTTTCTATGTGAAGATACAGACACTGTTTATCTAATGGTTGGAAAGTTTACAAGAAAACAGCAAACTTCGTGCTGTGGTTGTTGAACTGAAGTAGTACTTTAGTAGAACCAGGTTTTTTTGGTAATTTTGTGGTTGTAACAACTATTTTCTTTACATACTGCTATAGAAAAGGGACTCTTTTTAACTTAATTGAAGACACTATCAAGAGTAAATATACTGGGGCTTTTAATAAAAACAGTATGAGGAGAACATTCAAAGCTAAATAATCAGAAGCAATTTGTGTTCATGAGCAGAATGATGTGTCATTTTTTTCCCTTGCAACGCTCTGTCCTGGATCAGTTTTGAGACTGTGGCAAACTTTAAACCTATCTTAAAATAATGAACAGCAGTGAGGGTTGAAGATAGTTTGAAAAATACGCTGGAAAGAGAAAACATATGCCACAGAGTGTGGTGCAAAAGTCATATTTCATGCATGACTTTAGAGAATGTTAATAAGGATTAGAACCATACTTCAGCAGAATAACAATCAGTCAAAGAAGTGTAATTAAGTTTTCTTTAGATCTCTGTTAGACAAAAATACAGGAGAGATAGCATTGTTGCCTATAGATTTCGCTCCAGCTAAGAAATATAGCCCTTAAATACATGTTGTAATTGTACACTATAACTGGAGTGTAGTACATGACTCATTTGCTTTATAGTTGTTGGGTTTATAATATTATGAATCCAAAAATATTTTAAACTTCAATTTTTTTTTACTTTGGCCAATAAATATGATTAAGATAATACATCCAAAAACATATGTAAGCTGTGTATGTGGGACATATGGAAAGCAGATGTGTTCTTAATTTACATATGACCTAAAAAAATCAGCTGATTACCAGAGATGGTACTTTGTGAAGCTGTTTTGGACTCGGAAGCATTGTTGCTAGCTCAGCACCATTTTAAAGTAGGCAGCTTGCTCTTCTTGTGCCTGAAGCCCCAAACTCACTGCTGCAGCAAGACTATCCCTGGAACAGTGATCATTTGGCTTCACACAGAACAGCCCAGAAATGGAAAACCAAGATCATTTGTTTCTAAACACAATTGTTATTGAAAACTTCTCTTTAATATTTTAAGTGTATGTTCCAGCATACACTTACAAAACTTCAGTTGTGCCCTTAATAACGCTCCCTCAACCATAATGATAATAAAAGCCATGCTCCATTTCCACTATAAGCCCAACTCTGAATGCCAAAATCAAAAGACAAAGCTGCGTCCATCTCACTGGTGCAGAAATCATGCCAAGGTGGTAGTCACTTTTTTCAAAATCACAACAGATCAGGGAAACGGTTTCTTAATTATAGCCCGTCACGATAGAGGTTCTCTGGGGACCATGTTCTGGTTTTCATTTTCTTAGCTGTACCTGATAAGAAAACAGTAACTTACCATCAGATATAAAAGGCAACAAAAAGCTTCACTTATGAGGCTCTCTCGGTAGCGTACGCAGCCAAGAAGGAACGTTCCCATGTCAGCATCAGAAGTCAAAGCTGAGCTGCAAAGTGGGCTGTCAGAAATACAAGGTTCCTAACTCTTCTTAAAGCAAACAATTTTCTAGCCTTTTTCTGAGAAGAGGTGGTTCAAATCGCAGGGGAGACTCTCACAGGGACGAGATAGCTTTCCAAAACACAGGCTAATTGAACACACCACTGGTAAATAAAGACACATTTTTTCAGGCAGGCATTTGTCACAGTTAGGAAATTCTCACTCTTCTGCCAGGCTCCAGCTTGGCAGTGTCCAACGGGAATCGCTCCAGCCAGAGTCCTCCTCGCAGCAGCGCCAAGCTGCAGACCCAGCACCGTGAGGGGCTGGGCAGGATCGGGTGCTCAGGTGCTCAGGCCTCGCACTGAGGGTGACAGCTCTGGCCAGCTCCACTGCAGCCACTTCCTCATCCCCTCCTGCAGCGGACGAGGGGAGCCATCCTCCACCCAGCGAGACAGATGCCAGGAAGACCTTGCACAGCCTCTGCACTCCCTCAAGCCAACAGAAAGTATTATTTTTTTTTAAGCAAACAATATTTTAAGATCTGTCTTCTCTCTCCTCCCTGCCGACATGTAATTTGGGATTCACTGGCAGAGCAGTGACTGCAGCAGACCCAGTGAAGCGAGCTCATGCCCAGCCCCACTGCTCACCCTGCTCTGGCGGTTTTCCTCCACAGCTTCAAGGAGTCTTCCCTAGGAAAGGCTGCCCACTGCCGCTTCCAGTCACGGTGGGGGCTGCCCAGCGAGGGCATGAGGTGCTTGCAGCCAGTGCCTGCCTCAGTACCACAGGGTGGTCTCCTGGGCATCTTCCCGCTGCGCTTCCCGCCTGGGGCCAAGGCCGCAGCCCTGCAGGACGATGGCCAGGAGTTGTCCCAGAGCCCCGCACGGGCCCAGGGACAAAAGTGCTGTACAGGGATCTGGGTATGGATGGGGTCTCTGCCCGGCAGAGACCCCAGTATGCACCCAAGCACAGCAGAACTGCTGTCTGCTGTTTCTCAGGTATTAAGCTTTAAACCATATACAACCAGGGGTTGTTTCCCCAGCTTGGGCTCTGCAGCCCACACCATCCTCCTGTTCCTCGTATATACGTCATGTATATAATACTGGCACACTTTGTCACAGCAGAGCTGAGGTGCAAAATTCACACAGCTCTCTGGCCTGGCAGGCTGCGATGCTGAGACGCTTTGCCCCGGCTGTAACATGGGTGCAAACCCACGTGCTGGGACTGGGTCTCGGAGCTCCCATCCACAGGGTTTGGTTCTGCCGCGTGGTTTCTCTCCACTCCTCTCGAGTGCAGGAACACGGAGGCCGGCAGGCAGGCACCAGGCAGAGCAAGCTGGTGTGGCGAGTGGTCAGTGTCACAGGCATTCGGCAGACCTACTGCTGGATTAGGATCCTGAACAATTTCTCCTCCCTTTCCCCTCTGCCAGTATTTTTCTTTCCTTGTCCCAGAATCTGTCCTCCTTCCAGGAAATCTCTGTTTATATCAGACAAGGCCATGGGACATGCCGTTATTGTTGGACTCTCATCCAAAAACTATTGCTCCTTTGGCTCTGCTCCTCTGCAGACAACCCTCCTTCACTGGCCACTGCCAGGGCTTGCAGCACACACAGCCCAGCCCCGCCAGTGCTGGCCCAGGTGCCCCCTGCCACTGCCGGCACCCACGGAGCACAGCCTGTAACAGACTCCCCGTCAGAAAACTAAAATCCAAACCCACTTGTCAGAGCTACCTAATACAGTAGGCACAGAAGTTCTTCCATGCTAAATCCTAAAAACTTACTCCTGTGAGTTGCGGCATTGCTACACCAAGGAGAAGTAAAAAGGGCTGTAGAGAAGAACCCAGCCCATAGACTGTTGGGGACATTTTCTCATCACCATCACAGATCTCATGATCTGAAACATCTGCATTGTCTTACACTGGTCATCAAGACCCACTGTCCCTCTGAACTCCAAATGTTTCCCTTCTCCACCGTTCGATGCCTCCCTGGGTCACAGGCCCTCACACACAAATCATTTCAGCCTTAGGAGGGGGCTGAGAGGAAGGCAGGGAGGCTCTGAAATTCAATCCCCAAAGGTTTTTTGGTTTTGGTTTTTGGGTGGGTTTGGGGTTTTTTTTTGGTCCAAACGAAAGTTATTTTTCTTTCAATGAGAACACTTTAGCATCAAGTGCTGCTAACACAGAAACACCACCCCGGTTGTTTCCACCATTCACTGACCCTCTTGCTCAGAGAAGGGCAGGACATGTCAAGAGGAGCTGAGGAGCTGTTGTGTAAAGCTTCAGGGCATGCTGTGAGTACAGGGTTTGGTCCCCTCTGGAATAAGCAGAACATGCTGCATTGCCTTACGTCCTTTTGAAACAGACCTGTACGTTGTTACTGCAGGGTACCCTACGCAGGCACCGTGGCTGATGGAGCTATGGCCTCGCACGCACCAAGTGCAGCACTGAAAAGTGCCAAAGTTTAAACCCATGAGATTAATGGGATCCCAGATTGCTTTCTGAAGTCACCTTTTCTGAAATACACACAGCCTCATACCACATCACTTTGGCTTGCACTTAACATTTCCAACACGTTACAATGCTCCTGTTCTTGCATTTCAGTGAGGCTTTCTTTGAAAATCTGATGTTTTGATGGCTGTTTACATTCTTACTGAACCTTGTCCCCAAGCACACTCTGACATCACACTGTCTGCTGCAATTCACCTATTAGTTAACTGACCTTAAAAGTTTACAGACATTTTATGGACTCCTTCACCAGCCTCACCAAATAGCTGGGTACCTAACACTGGCTTTAGCTCACTACCCCCAGCCCCGTCCTTGCTGCAGAGACTGCTGCCAAACTGATACCCGATAACTGATTCTGAGATTTGAGCAGAGCTGTGAGTTTAAAGCAAACAAGCTTTTAAAGGAAAGCCTCTACCTTGTAGGTTCCTTCGCTTTCTGTTTTTTCTGGAAATAAAGCAGTGTGTGTGTTCCCTTGTTTGCAGTGTATGACAGCAACCGCTGGTACTTAAAGTGGGGAAACAAATCCAGGCGAAGCAGCAGTGAACTGCTCTGCACACCCCAGACATGAGAACTTTCCCATCCCAACTCCTGGTGCAGCCGGGTCCTCAGAAGACATGGGAAAGAAACAGTGTGTCCCAGGGATGAGCGCGCCCGGGACAGGCCCCAGCCTGCAGGAACCCTGGGCAGGTCGCTTTGCAAAGGACTTGGATATCTGCTGGAGGAAAGTGCCACGAGAGATGGAAGCATCTCCTGAAGATGAGATGTGCACTCAAACTGGGGAGCCTGAGGTCACCAGGAGACTGGGCGGGGGGACGGGGAGGAGAAAGGGGAATTCCTGAAAGATAATTTCTTAAAACATTTAATTAGCACTGACTTTTAACATCTAAAATTACTTTTAAAATGTGCATAGAGATGAAAAACACAGAGGAGCTGGACACGCCTTCTAAAACTGGGACTGGTGAGTAGTGCCGACTGAACCAGCTCGTAGCAGATTAGTTGAAGGAAGTTTCATGCAGTATCTCTACCAGTAGTGCCAGGCTGGATGAAAGGAAAATAATCTTAAAACTTTCCCATTCCCTTGCTTTTGATTACAGCTTGAAAAAATACTTAACACAAGAAAAAAAATAATTAGTCTATCCCCCAGAATGCAGCATTCTTTTAAAATTTCCCAGACCTCTGTTTCAAAAATTACAGCAACCAGTATAAACTTCACAAATCCACCGAGGAGGCAACTCTTCAAATACCTGTGGTTTCCCACATTTTCCAAGGAAAACAAAAAGATTTATAGTTTCTCATGTTAAATCTGAGAGGCTAAACTTTGAGAGACATACTTGCCCACCTGCTGTATGTGTATTAGTTCTAGCTGAAGAGAAGTCAATAAAAATGGAGAAAGAAGAATTTGCAGAGCTGGTTAAAGTAATAAGATTTGTTTCAGAGCATCTGATCTTTAGACTAACAGACTTCCAAACAGTTGGACAAGTAAATAAAGCACCACAGGGAACCGCTAGTTGAAATAGGTTACCGCAGGGATACGCACAAAGGAATTCCTACAAATAAGAAAGGGCCGGAGCTATGAAACTTATAATACCAGTGGTTGGGATGAATTGCTGACTTCTACGACACTTAGGAGCGAATCCTATAGTTACCCACGCTTTGAAGAGGACATAAAACTCTGTTCTGAGCTTTGGGAAGTATTACACCCAATAACAATTACCACTGAGCAGCAACAATATTTTGCACTGCATGTTGATCCCATGCTTCTGAAAAGTTAGGGGTTTTTTAGTTCCACTTGCTTTTTTCTGGATGGAAGGTTTGAAGAAGCTTAGTGATACATTTCCCTACACAACACAAAAGAAACTATTTCCTTTAAAGGCCTTACTTTCCTTAGAGAAATAACAAGAACATCCACACAAAAGAAGTCAGCCTGTGAATCCTCCTACCATCTCCCTGGGATTTCTCTGCACCACATACAGAGCTTCCCCTGGGTGGAAGCAGGACAGCAAATGCACGTCATGTGGGGCAGTGCAAGACAGGCTACGTGGAACCCATGCAACAGTCCCGGCTCCCAGGAATCCGGAGCGGGCGGTGTGATACAGCAGACAGCAGCTCTGCTCTGACAGAGCAAAGCACAGACAGCGAACAAAGCAGGAGATGTCCCATGTCCACCCAGTGACGGAGGGGGTGGAGGTGACACTGTTGTAAGGTGCCATCTGATCAGGACTTCTTTTCTGTGCTTGACATGAATAAGGGGATTAGGATGGCAAGTTTCCGTGAGCTCACTCTATCGGACAAAAGGCCCTGAGGTTTAGTGTCACACTGCCTGATAAAAGTACAGGAGGCTGTCAATCAAGGGCTCCTAGGTACTTGTGTCGGTGACATAATCTTATTAGAAGATAAACCAGTGAAATCCTTTTCATGATGAAAAGTTACATTTAATTGCTCCTTTGCTTTTCTTCACTTTCTCTTGTCCATTTAACTTTGTTAATGTTAGCTATTACAAGAATATAACGGCACAAAGATGCAAGCCATCCACACTATAGCCATGCTCATAATTGAACAGCTAAGGATCTGAAGGATGGTCATGTCTGTGCAGAAACAGCATCAGTTGTGATCTTTTAAACAGGTCAAAAGAGTTACTGAATTAATTAGCAGGAGTACTCACGCACAAGGATAAAGTTAAATGTTATGTCACTTGCTTTAATAGCAAAGTAAGCTGACAAAAAGACTAACAAACGGTAAAGCTCAGTCTCTGTGCAACAAACAAAGGGAGACTTCTAATGTCCTCTTACAGGAGCAAATCCATATTAGCCTTAGTAATGTGGCTGTTTTCGCCAATTTCAGGTTGTCTCTTCATGGTTTTGCAAATAGGCAGCTGATGCTGATGGCATGAATCACCACGCAGCGCTGGGAATGAATCAGGAGAAACTTCACCGAAGCCTAGAGGGGTGAGTCGGGGAGCGTCAGCATCCTCTGTGTGCCCACTGCAGTGCCTGGGACCGGCCACACTGTGCCACAGGCTCAGCTGGCACAGGTCAGGATCCAGCCCATGTCACACAGGCCAGGGTGACTGGAGGGACCCTGGAAGTGCAGAAGCTCTCCCATGCCCAAGGAAGGCTTGAGAGGACACATGCCAAGCCTGCACAGTACTCCCTTCTAGGGAGAGAGCAGAAGGACAGGGCAGTCTGCCCGACCAGGAGACCCCAAACCATGGCGCAGAGGAGGTGGCTCCGATGCCGCTGTCCCTGGACACCCTGCGCCAGCTGTGCGGCTAAGCAGCTGCAATGTGAGCAGCCCTCACACCCCAGCCACACTGAGCATGGCCCCTGGGCAAACACAGGATTCACCCTCGTCCATAGTCCCCCCACCTTCCCAAGACGCCCCAGCCACCGCTCTGAGCCAAAGGAGGCCACTGCGCTCACAGCTGGGAGACAGACCAGGAAGGGTGAGTTGTTACCCACGCAGGCGGTACAGCACTGCATGCTGCGTGTGCCACTGGCTGTCGTGTTACACGTGTTGATCGTACGGCACCAGCACTCCCATGCATGTGCCCTGCTCCATACACACACCTGCAGGCCGGCACTCCAACACATCAAGGCCAGGGCAGAGGCCGTGCACTGCCTGCGCCGCCATCACCGCTGGGCGGCTGCCGCTCTCTGCCCACACGGGCAGCCACAGGCAGCTCTGCCTGCAGCCGGGGGCCGCAGGGACCAGCTGCTGCCAAGCGTCAGCAGGACTATTTGGTCTGGCTCGAACACCCCAGAGGTGCCAGAAGCAGCAGAATAGCAGGAAGCCATGCAAAGTTTTAAAGCTATTTTCCAAATATTTTCAGTTTGGGAAAGAGAGCTTTGATGTGATCTTGCTTTAACAGGACTAATCCAACAAAGGCTAAACTGAAGGTCAAGAAGTTGTCCTGCAAAAATCAAAATGGACATAAAGATTAGCCAAGCCTTTGCCAGTAGGGAAGAGGAGAGTTGCTCAGGTTACTGTGGCCCAGATTGCCTCAGAAAATGCCTCTGGGAAGTAAATGAGCATTCGCCACGCAGCCACCCTAAGGCCCTCAGTTCTTCAACTAGTTGTGTGTGTAATTTTACCTTGTAAATAGCTACTGAAGAGACTCAGTACAATTAACCACCTTATTAATGCAGGATCACAGCCCAAGCTAGAAGCTATGCTTCTCAAAATATGTATTTCTAAAGCATCATGTAATTGTCACAATTAATGAACTACAAAAATTCTCAGTAAACGACTAGTGCCATTTAGTGCTGTGGAGTCCCACTAAAACAAGTTTTACACAAAGCACCTGAGCGTGCATATTACCCAAATAATTCAGCTCCACAAATGTGAAATGTGTAAAGACAAAATGAATTCCACTCATTTTACACGTACCGTTCCTTATTTTATCCAAGTGCCTGTCTGACCAAAAACAAACTAGCACTTTAAGCTGAAATGCTTTGAGAAATTAAATGTATAATTCTCTCCCATAACTCAGATGATCTTAAAGAAAATAAGTCCCCCAGAGTTCTTCAAGAAAACCATGTTTTCATTTAAGGACTAACAAAAAAAACCTGACAAATGTTTTAATACTTTGCTTTTTTAGTAAAAGTACGCATGAAAAATCGTATGAGAGAAGGATCAGAGTGGTTGATGGCAGAACAAAAGCAGCTGAAAAATGTGATTTAACATTGGTTAAATCAGTAGTAGTTGGTGATTTAGTGAAAAGACAATTGTTACATTACTGGGCTGCTGATCACATGTCACTGGCATTCCATAAACGCTTTGCCAGTGGAAATCTAACTCCAGCTTTTGGGAAGGCAATTTCAAAACAGTGCAACATGTTATAAATTAATTACCTGACCTACTATTTTCTCTCAAAACAACAGTTTCTAAATGTGCATATTTACAAAATCCTTTATTAAGTTTTCAAATATTTAATCACACATATTTCATACCTGCCAGTTTTGTGTCAGACTCTAGAGACTCCAATTACTAAATCCAGAAAGCCTGTCAAAAATATTTGCATACAGGTTATTTGCTGTGCACCCAAATTCCTCTTACATTTTTTCCTGAAATTAACATGAGATGTGGCACAAGATCAGCCCACAGCTCAGCTCTGTCAGGTAGTTGTCGCAGCCATCCCCATTTGAAAAGTTGCAGGGCGCAGGCTAATCAATGAAACCGAACCCCTACAAATGAATGTTTAAAAGCGGCAATGAGGAAAGAACAATGGGTGAGCTAAGCACGGACATTTATTTTTACTGATCGAACTTAAGCAAATCCAAAGAACCATTAGGAAGTGCTGTCAACCAAAGCTTGAAATCTAAGAAAGTAGCCATTCAAAGCACAGTAGGCCCTTATAAACAGTTAATCCACGCAGCTGCAGTAGTTAAAGCAAACACACTACCCTTCACTGCGCCATCAATTACACCTTCCCAGAAAAAATTACACAAACTTGGTAGGATTTTTCAGAGAGAAGATGGATTCTTTTGGAGACTTGAGGTCAAGACTGGGCTGTTTAAAGTATATTATTAACAAATAAACATTTATTGCAAAAAAACCCTATAGGCCTTTGGGGAGGAAAATTGTGTTATTTTTGGCATCAAATGACACAAGCCATTTATGACATGAATGGCTATCACCAACAGACTGATGAAATGGCAAATGTCTCCCACTTAACTTCCCCTGGCTTCCTGAATAAACTTTTTCAAACACTTTTTTCCTTCTGAAATGGCAATAAACTCCATGTAATTTTGGTTTTCTCTCTGTTCTAGCTGTGTCAAGATCCGTAGCTGGAAAGGGTTGAAGGTACTTCCAGATGGAAGCTGAAGACTCCCCGAAGACTGGTAAGGCGATGAAAATCACATTGTTAGGATCCGGGGCTATGTGCTGCCCTTGTTTGTATGTATTCTTGCTTGAGTGACAACTCGCAATTGGCTTTCAGATGGCTGGGTGAAAAAGCTGAGGTTTAATTGTGGCATCCAACAAATTGAATGTTATAGCTCTTGTCATTGAATGTATCCGCTACGCGCTCAGACAAACCCCTGCCAAATATGAGCTGAATTTTTATGTAAGAAGAAAGCCACAAATGGAACAGGCTTCAATTATGCTAGACAACCAATATTCATAGAGCATGTATGAAACGAAGACAGCTTGCTTGCCTTGGGCTTCTTTTCCAACCTTTCTCCAAGACATGGATCAACACAGTGAGCTCCACTACTGCCCGGTGCTCAGTCCCATCGCCCTGGGCCAGTGGTGTAACATGGTCACTCGCGGGACCACGAACCACCCTGCCCTGGCCTCTCCCGCGGGCCATGCTGCAGGTGGGCAGTTGCAGGGAGCGGGGCACTCAGTGCTGCTTGGCCGAGTCCTGCCTCTCCTTGGCGGGGATCAGCGGCTGGATGGGAGGACGCCACGCTGGGCAAGGCTGCTCTCCCTGTAATTGCCCTGGAATCTCTGGGGATTCTCCCACATTAAATTAATGCAGGCGCCATCAAGGCTAACTTATTCCACGCCCACAAAACCATGCTGGGGAACTGGCCCGGGCATGGGTAGCGAGGCTGAGGCAGCACAACTCCGAGGACCAAGCTAGCAGGAGCTGCATACCCCCAGAGAACCCACTGCCTGCTCCCACCAGCTTGCGACACCCATCCAGGAGTTCAGGGACCCCTCAAAGGCCACGCACACCCGCACAGCCCCCTGCACAGGACAGAATGGAAAGCTGCTGCCGAAACAGGAACTCTGCCGCCTCTGTGCTGCGTTCTTCTGTGGCAGCTCCTGCCAGGAGCAATCAGGGTGCAGTGGCGGCAGGGAGGCTCCCCCAGCAGTGGGATTCTGCCCATTCCTCCACTAACAAAGTAGCTGTCAGTTGTAACACTTTCTACTCCCCTCAGCTGAATCACTTGTTTGTTGCAACTCCAACCACCAAGCCTGGCAGGTTCAAACCAACCCTACAGAGTAGAGATAGTATCACTGCAACATATCGCAGGCCCTCAGATAGTTTTACTCCATTTGTACTTTTGCAACATTTCATAAATTGCTCTTAACAATAACCTGCCTTTTGTACTACAAATGCCCCCGTCACCATGTCTCATCTGTAAAAAAAGGGCTGCTTTTCTATTCACACACACAAACCAAAAGACACATGCAGGACATTGCAGTATCTGCTGTAAGCATCAATGCTCATGCAAATGCTGCAATAAGCACAAACAGCACATGGCTACAAGACTGTTACTGTCACGGGTTCACGGCCTTCATGGGAAAATGTGCAGACAGCTTCCTTGCAGCTTGAGAAAATGTTGGTAAATAAAGTAATGAAGTGATTTCTCATATGTGTGTGTAAATAAATAAGAAGTGAGAAAGCATCCAGATACTGCAAAGCTTCAGTGCGTTTGGCTGAGAAGAAAGGGAACCCTTAGAAGAGCAGCATCGTCCACGGGGCAAAGAGATGCCCAGAACACAGGAGCTCTTCCTCCCTAGACCTCAAGGAGAAACCGGCTGGAAATCCAGGCGGCTAAGGCAGTCAGCACGGCCTCCCCCTGCCGCGAGCAGGCAGAGGCAGCGGCACTGCGGCAAGGCTTCCCAGCCAGCCCTCAGCACCAGTGGGCAACGACACCAGAGCCCACGCCTGTTGGCTGCGCACCTCCAACCACTGGCAGACCCTTGCCAAGCTGGAGCCTGTGGGTATGGGGCAGGATCTGCCCAACACCAGGTGGCACAACACGAGCCTCCAGCAGAAGCACACACCTGCAGCAGTGACGGCAGCGCGGGTGCTGCCATCCATGCTCCCACCCTCCCCTCCCATGAGGGGAGAGCAGGGAAGGGGCACCATGGCAGCAGCAGAGCTTAGGGCCGCTGCCTCGCTGCATGGGGCTGTGCAGGACATCCAACCTGAGCTCTGCAGGAGCACACAGCGTCGCTCCAGTCCTGCCATGGTAGCGTGTGCTGGGGACGTCTAACAGCAGCCACTGCCGAGCCCCAGCAGTGCGAGACAGTCCCGGGTTCCCTGCTGCCCACCACAGCAAGGTCTGCACCCTCACCTGCAGGGCTGACGGCAATCCAGGAGCCACTTCTTCTCCCTTCCCAGGTGCAAATACAAATTCTACCAGCAGGATAGCTTGGGAGGCTTTCTCTGCATGGCTTTGCTCTTCTAAATTTCACTGAGATTTCCGTAGTAACCTCGGTCACTGTCACCAAGTGGAGATGCTGAGGGTGTGTGATTGTTTGCATGTAATAAAAAACAGACTGACATGTAATAAAATTAGTATTAATAGAACCACTTCAGAAAAACGTTTTCTCTTAAGATTTCAAGAGAGTGGTATGCAATAGGCAAAACTCATTCACCGGGACTTAGGGCAGACTAGCTTTGCATTGACCTCTGTGGAGAGCAGGTCTTACTCACTGTTCATTTCTTTCTTTCTCTTCTCCCTTCCTTTCTCACTCTAGACTCTAATTACTAATGACTAGAAGGTAACTGGAAAACACTCAAAATACAATATTTGCACTTCCCAAGCACAGTCACAAGCACTGAGAAGCCTACTGGCTTGCATAGGACCACAGAGCCATAGCAGAATGAGAAGCATGTGCTTGGCTTTGTAAGAAGGCTTAACGAAGGCAAGGGATTTCTAAAGCCTCACCGCTGGTACCAGCATCCGTATAGGGCCCCACCACTCTTTCCTCATCAACGCTGGTGTGAGTGGAGCTGACCCATAGGATCACACTCCACATGTGGAACTTTTCTTGTCATCACATGAAGCCCATGACAAGATCCAAGCGCGAAGACAACTCACAACATTAAACTGCAACCTCTCTTTAGGGTGGGCTTCGCCTGTGAAGAGCTTCATCCTCAAAAACTTCAGCGAGCGGCTCCACCAAGCTCTCTCTAGACACTTGCTGTCAGGTAAGCAAACTGACCTTGCGTGACACTGCAAGCCACTGCACGCCAGGGCAACTGGCTTCAATGGCATTACTCATGGGAGCCCTGGGAGCGAGGATTTGCCGGCTCAGGCCCCTGCCGGGGCCCATGAACTGGCAGCGTCAGCCCCACCGTGCAGGGAGTGTTCCAGGCGCCGGTGACTGCTGCAGGAGGAATGTGCTGCTGGCCTCCTGAGCACTCGCAGCCCGCTGCGCGCACCGGTGATCTGAAGGTAGCTCTCTAAAATTATAACCAATAAGTACTGACTCAATCCTGCGTGTACATACAAACCTTCATGGAGTGGATATTCAGTCCACAAACCAGGATTATTAAGGTGGGGTGGCGATCAGCTCTTTCTCTCCTGAAAAGCCAGAAACGCCCACCTCCCAGTGCTCAGGCAGACCCACCTGAATGGGTAACTCACATGACCCCATCCCATGCACACAGGGAACCCCAGCTCACCCCCTATGTCAGCTCCTGTTCCCCCTGCACAGCCAGGAAGAGCCAGCCTGTGGCTTTTGACCCATGCGAGCTGACCAGCTGCACCAGCACGGCTTCAATACCCTGAACACGTCATTCGACTGGTAGGGAGGATGGACAAGGTAACCTGGATCCCCAGCTGCTGGAAGAAGTAACGGAGGTAGAAAGGGGGCTGTGTGCTCGGTCAGCTCCAGGCTGTGCGGCCACAGTGGGACCCTGGGAGCTGGGTCAGCCATTGCTCCCCCCTGATCACCACCTTCCCACAGCTCCCTGCAGCACCTGATACCTCTCCTGTGGCTCCTGACCATCTGAAAAGCTCATGATGAGGCTCACGAGCTGGGCAGGTTGGCCTGCTCCTGACCAAGATGGACCACACAGCCAAGGGCACAGCACCACTGAAGTGAATAGCTGAGATGCTGCTTCACTAGAGGTGGCTTAGCACAGGTCAACAACAGCAAAGAAACATCTGCAGAAGATCCTGAATATTTATGAATGGTGCTGGGGCCACCAGACGTCATGTACAGCTGGACCTTATTGCACTAAAGCTTTCCCCTAACTGAAGGTAGCTTGCCTCTTCCACAGTCATTTCACGGTTTTGTTTTGCAATTTTCGTCTTAGTTTCATTATTTCCTACAGTTCTTTATTGTGATTTTCTAAAAAAACCCTCTTTGTACGACACAATTAAATACATGTCTCATTTCACATGCAATATCAAAGGAAAACTCAGCAAGTCCATCCACATCAAACCCCCCCTCCCTCCCCCTGAAACTGGATTGAGGTTGTGACATGATAGAAAAAATCAAAAAGCAGAAAGAGAAGCTGCTTCCATTGGGAAGCAGCTCTGCCAGGTGATGGAAAAAGGCTAGCTGTAGGCAAGCTGATTATGTCAAAGGATAGGATCCCACAGGTCGAAAACAACTGTTCTGTGGAATGGATGCTAATGAGAACTGTAACCTTTCTCACTAATGAGTTTTGGCGAGTATCATGCTGTGGCCCAAGGGTCCGGTCCCGTGGAGCTCCCAGTGACCCCAGCTCCAGCTGTGGCAGACAGCGGTGCCCAACACTCTGCCGAGCCCCACCACCGGCAAGCAGATGCTATCCCCAGGCACACCGGGCCACATCCACATTCCACAACAAATGGGATTTCTCAGGAATACTTGAGGAAGGCACCAGCGCTCCATTTGTAAGGAAAAACTACTGTAAGAAAGCAATGATGTTTCTATCAGTCTGAGAGAACAACAAGTAACCACTGGCTGTAATTAGAAATGCTTTAAAACCATATTAATAATTTCTTCAGCAAATTCAAATTTATTTTCTTCCTATCATAATAATAACCTATAATAAAAGTAACTAAAAAAGTATTACTAATGCCAACTATTATTCCTTTTTTGGTTTGGTTTGGTTTTGGTTTTGTAATCAGTGGATGGTGATCCAGGTTACACCAAGGAACAAACACATGAAAGTAAACTTCCTAACAGCTACCAGGAGGATTCGGTCCTCAGCATGTGCACATAAATTCCATTAGCTTTTACTGGGAGAGTGCATGTGCACTCTTGTAGATTATAAATAATACACTGATTGCAGTAAAATCAAGAGCCAAATTCTGTCCTTTGATGAGCGAGGATGGCTCTTATTGAAGTCAATAGGAGTTGCATGTTCACAAGTTCACGTCAACATTTGCAAAGGAAAATTTTGTGCATATTAAAAAAAAAATATGTTCTGAAAGAAAGCAAATGACCTCCACAACAAGTGTTCTCTGTAAATGTATTAGATGGTTACAGGAGCATCAGAGTATAAACCCTCATAAAGTTCCCAAGAACTATGTTATTCCTTGTTTACATTGATATTAAGTGCATTTAATTAATTTGTGCCGTAGCAGTTCTGCTCTATCTATAAAGAAGATGACTGTAAAATTTCAAACCAAACAAAATAACAAACTGGAATTAATCCATTAATGATTCCTTTACTGAAATACATTCTCGCAAATGTCTGCTTGTTCAGCTGCCCACAGGCAAATAGTTTTTGAAAGGTGAGTAAAATGCCCCATTTCTGTACACGCATCACAATGAGAGCACGCAGGTGGGTTTAGCTGGGCTGCTACATTTCCATCTCAGTCACAAAAGTTGGCGTAACAGAACCTGCATTCCTCTGGTAATACTGATCTGGATGTTTTACCTTCTTGAGATCACATTGCATACAAGAGGCTTCATTTCAAGGGTTTTGCTTCTACATAATCTGCATTAAAATCACACAATATGCCACAAATGGTGCTTTCTACTTATAAGGTATAGTTAACATCCAATAAAGGGCAATGGCAACACATATATTCTGTGTATGTGTTGGCCATATAAAAGGAGGAAATATTTGTTATCAGTAATTTGTTTGGTCACAGTCAGAGCCTATTTTTCAAAATGGCTGGTCTGCAAAGACACCCCCCCTGACATCCCTCTCGCAGCAGTAATGAGCCCACACTTCCCATGGCACCCACTGATGCCAGGGGCTGGATCTGGTCTTGACAACTGCGTCAGTCATAGCAATTGGACAAGTTTGTCAGGATATGTTCAGAGCAATTGCAGACATATCAAAAAGTAAAACAAGAATAAGACAATATTTCATTTGAGGAATATCAGTCTATGCAAAGCAAGACATATAAAGAACAAAGTAAATGTATGGTTAGCATTTAACAAGAAAAGAAAAAAAAGTTTAAAAAAGTCAAGGATCTGCCTCAATTTTATGTTAACTTTAATGAGACATCTAGAAAGAGTGAATAATTTGCCTTAGCAAGGCATGCAAGATTTAGATCTATATTACCATGCATGTTATAAACACCAGAGAGTATTTCATTTAAAACCAAAAGTCAGCTCATTTTACCTTACAAGCATTGTCATTTTTTTCTCTCTTATGGTCTCTATTCTCAAACTCAGAAGTCTAGCTTTACTTTCAACACTTATTTTAAATTAAATATGAAGTTGTTCACTTTTTTTTTTTTGTGCTTAGTTAATAATGGAGAAAAGTGGTGTCTCCTTCCCTAAATGTTACCAGTGCTGTTAAAGCTCCCACTGCTGCAAAATAATACCTCCCTGTTGTTAGATTTTTAAAAATACCTTAACTCAGAAAACACCTCTGCTTTCTAAAAAAAAATTCTAGTACTTTCTTATCAAACAAAAATCAGTTTTAATTCATAGCTTTATATATAGCATACTGCAATTACATAGTCTGCAAGGTGTATATTCAATAATCATTCCCTGTCTGCTTCACATATTTATTCCAATTCACTTAAAGAAAGGAAATTTCTGTTCTTACTCGCACCCACGTAAATCCAAAGTAACTCCTCTAGTTTCATTACTTGGCTGCTAGAGACTCAGCTGTCAAGGTTCACGTCACACTGTCACAACTAACCTTATTCTTTGTTTCAGAACAAATGTGGAGTTTTTATGTTTTGCAACGAACAAGAAACTGTCATTTCATTATGAGTCAATCTCTGCCTGGTGAGTAATGCAATCATCCCTAAATCATGCCAAAAAAACCTTTCTACCACTAAACCATCCAAGAGCAATACCCAGTTTGTTTACCTTTACTGGAGATCACTGTACAATTCACTTCACAGTTTTATTTATTTACTTGCTTGCTTTCTTACCTCGCTTGAGCAATAACATGACATATCATGCGGGCAAAAAAAGTAGGCAAAGAGAAGCATTTATCCCTGGGTTTTTCTGCAAGTCTCTTGTTTGACCTAGTACACCCTTCACGGAGGATACTGTAACAGTCTTTTTCCATCTCGCTGGGGTTTAAAATTCACAACCTTTTTGTGAATCTGCAGTTTACGCAACTCCTGACATGGTCCAAGCCAGCCCAAGCAGCAGAAAATCCCTCTCTAATATTACCAGGAAATATTGTTGTTACATTTTCACACCACATTCTTCCAAAACTGCCACAAGAACAGAAGAGCACAGGGAGCCCTGCGCAAACCAGCCAGCCAGAGAATGAACTTGCCTGCTCTTCGCCTCAGCAGTGATAAGAAAAATGCAGTATTTTACCAAGCCCTCTCTCCCCCCCAGATTACCCCACTGAGCATGTCAGCAGACATCCGTGGGCTTCTTTGTGTACGTGTGCCAGGGCGGGAGGTGTACGGGTGTCTGAGCGCCCAAGCGCTCGCACGCCTCGCTCCCCGGCACGGTGGCGGTCGGCGTGCGTGTCGTTTGCGTGTCCTTACACCCCGGGAGGGCCCCAGCCACTCTTGAGCACTGAAACCTCCTGCTGACTTACACACACACTGAGCACGCAGGGAACTCAAGCTCTCCTCTGATAATTCACTATATCTGCTCTACTCTTCATCCCAGGAGAAGGAGATATTAAATAAAGTGAAATCAATTCCTGTTACAACAAGAAGTAGCAGATTTAGTGTAAATTTGGATTTTGTCTGGAATGAAAAATAAAAATCACAGCTGCATTATGAAAAGTATACTCCTTTTTCTCCCAAGTGTTTCTTCCCAACTATCTGACTAAATTGAGCAGGCTGTACTTGCTATTAGATATGTATCCACCTTTCAAGTTCCCCATAGCAGTAGGCATTTTCAGATGTACTCTGCTTTATACGTTGCTCCACAACAGAGGCAAGCAAGGGGGGTATGTATTTACAGTTGAAATACACTAATAACATAATTAGTCTAAGAAGAGACATTATAATCCAGCTATTTTATCATGATATATTATTGATAGTTGAAAAGGTGTGACGTGTGCCTCTGAACCAGTTCAAAAGTTTAGGCCGTAAAATAATAGACATGATTTCTGAACAGAATAAAAAATGCTCCTGTTTGCTGTGTATTTTGGTGGGGAAATTTTTGCAACACATTTCTAATTTGTTGGTTATTTTTTCTCAGGTTAGTAGTTAAGCATTATAAATTATCCTCTTATTAATCTAATTGTGTATTGCCTACATTGCAAAAAAGATCCTCCCTATCATTTTCTACCCTGGATTACTGCAAATTACATATTACCATCGCAATGATTTTGTCCAATAAGGTTACCACGATTGTAGCAGGAAACCAAAATGTCTCCCCAAATTCTTAAACCACGTTCCAGCCCGGATCCCCGCTGGTATTTACTGTGCCTAACTCCCGCCCAGCGCCCGGCTCACGGCTGGCCCTGCTGCGCCGGTGCCCAGTGCCCGTCCCGTTCTCTGCCCTGCTGCCTCCCTACACAGCAGCGATGGGGGGACCCGTGGGGGCTCGGCCCAGTCGTGGCTACTCTGCTGACGTCATCGGCAGAAATAACAGCTACATTTCCTCAAGGCTCCCGCTTCTGAGGTTGCTTTGAGATGCTACGACAGCCTGATCGTACAGAGAATTTTTAATCAGGCTGACGTGGGTGATAGCGCAGGGCTGGTTGCATTTTCAGCAAAAGTGGCAGAGTGTTTCAGCAACTTTTAAAAGCATTTTTACCAGATGACATAACTTTAATCATTACTCCATGTCCTGGGCATGTGCTTAGGCTACTCCTCATCTCTCAGTTTCAGTCAGGTTTTATGCTATTTCCTAACGACACACACACAAGTACTACAGCCAGTCTGACACAAGAGGCAAACGAAGCGGAGGGGGACACCCCTGCTCTACATGATTTTGCCGAGTTCACATGAACGATTGCACTGATGTGCATAACAACATGTATGGTGCTCCTCCGGTTTTAAAAAAAAAAAAAAAAAGTAAAACTGAAAACAAATACAAATCTTCCCGTTAGCAAACAGTTATTACCCATTCTGCATGTAGCAGAATCTAGGAGCTCAAGTCACCTCTTGTACCACGGATCCTGCCTACATTCCACAGCCTGCGCTCACGACAGACACACGCTTGCTCGCTCTGAAAGAAAAATAACAGTCACAAAAATAAGAGATGTTCACTACTAGGAAGCTTTTGTCTTATTTCAAATGTAAAATGCAGCTGAACTGAGAAACATCAGCCTCAGTATTATATTCATGTGACAGAATTTCCAAAATTTGGGGAAGGTAACATTTCCCTGCAGCAACAAGGCTTCGCAGCATTTCCCTTCCTTGCTGCGAGGTACATGCTGCTCCATGCTGCCTGTACGTAAAAAATAAGCCCAGTCACCGATGAGAAAGGACTCAAAGATGAAGAACAGTATAAAGGCATACCAGAAATATATGGGTAGGTCTTTTTTTAATAGCACCCAATAACAATGCTAAAACAATGCCTGCCATATCTTGAAGACTCTAACAAAAATCTGAATATTTCTCTTTCCCACCCTAAGCAAAACTTAAAATGGACTAATGAAAAATTATGAAATAGCAGCTGTGATTGTTTGCTCTCTTACCCCCTGCATAAATGACCTCTTTAGCAGCCTTTATTTCCAAAGCTGGAATAGGAACATGGATCCTTCTAGAAATCATACGCATTTCTTATATATTAAATATGTAATCTGAAAGAGTTATTTTTCATAGCATATCTTTTTTTTAATATCAGCAATAACTAGGGCAAATCATTATGTAACACTGAGCAGTGAGCTAAAAACAAACCAGAGAGGCACAATCATAAAAAAATGAAAATATACAAATGGGGAAGAAATGTAATATTTATAATTACTAATGTTTTATAGCAGGAAGCACTGTTATGAGTGGTACAATAAATAAATTCATTTAAGCAAAGAACCGACATATAACTACCACAAACATCCTATTTATTATAAACATCCATTCTGAAGGTTTCAGTTTGTCAGAAAGAAAACTTCTTTTAAAGAAAAAAAGTGTAAGTGTAAGGTTCCAAATGTGCAACAATCCTGCAATTTGGCAAAGCTCTCACTACAATCAAAGAGATTCTGTTTGACTTGGGCTTGCGAGAATCAGCCTCCCTGGTGCCATTGCACTACTCTTAATTTTTTTCCACCTTAAAAACCTTGCAAACAAATGTACCTGTGACACTCCAAATCTTAAATTTTAGCAAAGTAAGTGCTTTGCGCTGAAAAAGATCAGGATGTACTTGTGCAAAAATTTGTTGAATCTCTCGTATAAAAAGAATCTAAAATACATGCATAGCTTGTCCCACTGGTCCCACTGATGTACTGATGATATTTTTGTGATAAATTGAACAATTGCACTTATCAGGTACCTCTGGCTACCTCACACTGTGCTTGGGCCACTAACTCATCTCCCCCAGGATTTATTCTAACATTCCAAGCATAGGGGTAGCTTCAAACAGCCAACAACTTTATTATTATTAAAAAAAAAAAATGTTTTCACCCTTCCCCCTAATGTGAAATGCCCTCAACCAAGGATGGGCAGTAATCATTCCTGACCCAGTGAAAGGTTTAAGGTCTGATATCTGACCCATCAGAAGCTTGCTTTCATTAGAAAGACGAGACACCAGTTTTCCAAAGATACACACACAGCACTTGATTATAGTCCTGGGAGTTCTGGAGAAAGCTGACCTTTAAATTACATTACTATGTACAGAAAAATCTATTTAAAGCAAATTTTAGTAACTGAGATATTTAAGTAATCTTTATTCTTATACACACACACCCCGTGGTCTGTAAACGAGACTCAGGATAACAAAAAGCATCTGATTTTGCTGATACCAGTCTTCCTCTGTGCTGATACCGTTCCATCTCACTACTCCAAAGCACGCTTACTCCACATATAGGCATTTTACATCCCAGTTATGTTGCAGCACAGGGTGATGGTTGTACCAGCACGCTAGAGATGGCTTGCACAACTTGCTCATGGCTTCACTCCTCCCTCCACACTCTCAGGGATGAAACCGACCATCTGCATCACACAGCCCACGAGAACCGCTTGCATGTACAAATAGCTATTTTTATCCTTTAGCTATGATAAGAGTATTTCTCCAAGTTTAAAAGGCAGCAGACAGGGAAGCACACAAGCAATGTCAGCGGAGTTTCACGTTTGCTCTTTTGGGCTAATAAAATTTCAGAGAAAACAAATTTTGATTCACCGTGTCTCCCCTCCCCTTTCCACGAGCTGCTGCTGCTGTCAGTCCTTAGGGGCACACACAGCAGGTTACCATGTAATGTCACACTAGGTGCTGGGATTCAACAAAGGCTAACATGTTGATATCTTTTTATTGCTCGTCAGCCTGGTTACCCTGTTTCCCCCCAATACAATTGGACACCTGTGATAATACAGCAAGTTCTGAAGTGGTGACTTTTCAATTTTCAGCCAGAAAAGTGTTTCTGTTTTTACAAAGCAATAGTCTACGATCTTGCTTTTTACATCGCGAAGAGTCATCCTTTATTTTACAGAGACTAAATGCCGGTCTTAGAGGGTACATTTGTTTGTAATTAATGTAAATATTTACACCGCCAAATAACACGTTTTTAGGCAGCCTAAAGACTCTTCTAAATTCTCCCCTGACGAACAAAACTACCTAAGGCAGCACTACCTACAGAGGCAGAAGTTCCACCGACCTCCAACTCCAGCTACCACGGTGTTTTGATTTTGCGTAGAAATAAAAGACAAAGTCCGTGGCTATGCTCTCTGCGCAGGGGGGATGAGAAAATCCAGACAAGGCTGAAGCTGCGGCCGCGGCCCCGGCAAGGGCAGGCTCGCGGTGGCCCAGCAGAGGCAAGCACTGTTATTTTCATGTGAAGCACCCGGGCCCGTGGCAGGCTCGCTAGTAGCGTGCTGGTGAGGGCTGCGGTATGAAATAACACGTCTTGTTGTAATTCCTAAACAGGGGGACATTTATCTGGGCCATTTATACAAGAGTTATAACCCTAACAATATTTATACTCAGCATGTCATGTTAGCATTTACTACCAGTTTCCATGGAGATGGATTTTCATGCTGTAGCTATGAAATGCACATTGTTGCCACTAAGCCACTTCAGGCCTTTCTGGAAGCCTGCTGAATGCCTGACAAAAGTTGATGCAAACCAATAGTTGTTGTTCTTTGTTTGTTGCCAGACTTCTAGCAGAGCCATATTATGTCCTAGTGATTGAAGTGCCCATGTTCACCCCCCTCCCGGCACAAAAAGGATCCTCAATTTCGGTGACAAGCATGAAGTGGGCTTCTGCAGGGGAGGACAAACACGGCGCGGGGCAGGGGCTCTGTCTCCGCGCAGGGACGCGGCGCGGCGGGGGGCCGCCTCCCGACAAAGCCTGACATTTGGGGATAAAGCCTAAATAAAATAAAGCGCGGGCAGCGCCCGGGCCGGGAGGGACGAGGCCAGCGCCGGGCTCCTCCCGCTGCGCCCGGCCGCGGAGGCACGGCCGGCGCCAGACCCCGCGGGAATCGCCACGGCCGCCGCGCACCCTCCGCGCCCGACGGCGGCGGCCCCGCGCACGGGCTCGCCCAGCCGGGCCGGCCCGGGGCAGCGCACCGACGGCCCCGCCGAGCCCTCCGGCCCCGCCGCCCGGCGGCTCGCCGCAGCCGCCCCGCTCCGCGCCCTGGGCTGGCCGCGGGGCCTCTCCGCGGGGCGGCGGGGCCGGGCTCGCCCCGGGCAGAAATGCCCCGCGGGGCGGTTCTGAACGCGGCGCTGCCCGGGCGGCGACAGCTGCGGCGGGCCGGGCCGAGCGGGGCCGAGCCGAAGCGGGCGGCCCGCCTCCGACGGCGCCGCGGGGTCCCGGGCGGCGGCGGGTCCGAGCGCTGCGGGGCTCGGGGAGCGGAGGCGGTGGGGGCGCAGCTCCCTGCTTGGGACGGGCGCCGCGGCTCCAGGTTCCTCCGGACCCTCCCGCCGCCGCCCGTCTCCAGCCCACCGCACCGCCGAGGTCCCCGCTCGCCGGGGCCGCCTTCCGCGCAGCCGCGGCGTCTCCCCGCTCCGCCGGGCCCCGGCCCGCCCGGGAGCAGGCTCCCAGCCCGCTGCGCGCCGCCGGGCCGGGCCGGGCCCCGTCGCGCCCCGCCGCGCTCTTACTGTTGGTAGTCCTGCTTGCAGTAGAGCTTTCGGTCCCGGAAGTAGCAGCTGGTGGTGAGGGCTTGCTGACACGCCGCGCACTGCAGGCACTCCTCGTGCCAGGAGGACTCGTTCACCCGCATCAGAAACCGGTCCGAGATGGGCCGCTGGCAGCCCTCGCAGACGGCCTGGTGCTGGCAGTCCGACCCTGCGAAAGGCAGACAGCGGCGTGAAGCGCCGGCCCCGACCCCCTTCTCCCGACCCGACCTCGGCCCCGCTACCCCCCCACCCCCCCGCCCCGGGGCAGCCGGCGGGCAGCTCAGCCCGGCCGGCCCCGCGGCTCGGCGACATCGGGCTTGACGGCCGCCGCCGAGCCCGCGCCCCGCAAACGTCGGCGAGAAAGCTCCGCGCCCGCCGGCAGCCCCGGAGCGAGGCGGCCGCAGCCCGGCCGGGCCCCGCCGGGGCGCAGCCCTGGGGTGGCTTTTGGCGAAGCCGAGAAGCGAGCGGCAACTCACCCAGCAGCACTCCTAACGTGGCCGGACCCGAGCGCAGAGGGTGGTCTTCCATTTTTATACCGTCCAGCATCTTTGAGCAGTCCGACTGGCCCCGCGTAAAGCACCTTTCCAGGGACTCGGGACCTGTTGCGATGTCCATGGGGCGGGCGGCGGCGCTGCCCGGCGCTCCGGGGCGGTGGGGCAGAGGCTGCCGGGCGGCGGGGCCGGCTCAGCCCCGCGTCTGGCCGAGCTCGGGGACACTCTGCGGCCGGGAGGAGGGAGTCGCTTTTATTTTTATCTGGGAGACATGAGGAGCGTTTCCTGCCTGGACTTCCAGATACGGCAGAGGAAAGAGCCGGCGCCGCTGCCCATGGGGGCAGCCCGCGCTACACGGGCGCGCACATGCCGCGCACACGGCGCAGGGCAGCCCGCGGTGTCACCTGCTCGCCGACAGCGCCGGAGCCCCACGCCCTCCGCGGAGGGCCCTCCCGGGGCCGGGCCGGGCGGAGCGGCGCGGCGGGGCCGGGCGGGGCGGCGGGGCTTCCCCGGCGCTCCGCAGCCCATGTGCCATGCGGCGTCCCGAGGAGCCGCGCCGTTTAGAGCAGGGGCCGCGGCGGAGGAACACACCCCCCGGCGCCTCACCCCTCCTCAAACTTGCTGACATTTGAACTCCATTGGTGCGCGCCGTATCGCTGCGCCGCGGTGATCCGTCTCCTCGACGTCAAATAGTGCCCTGGCCCCGCCGGGCCCCCGCGGCCCCCGAAGCGCGGCGGCGCCCGGGGCGCGGGGCGGGCGGGCTCCGCGCACCCCGGGGTGGCCGGCGCGAACGAGCGGCGCAGGGGGCGCGGGCGGCCGGGCCCGGGGCGCGCCCCACTGCGGGCCGGGCCCGGAGGTCGGGGGTAGGGGGGCAGACCGCGGTCGCCGAGAATCGCGGCGGACCGGAGCCCCGGCCGCTCTGTTCCCCACCCCGATCCCGGCCCGACGGCGGCTCCTGGCTCCTGCCCTGCCCGGGGTAGGTAGCAGCGCGCGTCCCCCCGCCGGGCCGCGGGCAGGTGGCGATGGGACCGGCCCCCTCGGGGCGGCCGACGCCGGAGGGGACGCGGGACGGGGCGCGGGGGGCGGTGGGTAGGGCGGCGCCGCGCCGGCCCCGGTCCGCCGGGCCGGCTCCGCACCGTCGCGGCGGGACTCCCCGCCGGCGGGCCCGGCCGCGGCCCGCGGGAGCGTCCGGCGGCCCCTCGCCGAGCAGCGGCCCCAGGGCTGCGGGAGCCTCCGGCCGCGGCCCAGCAGCGATCGGCGGCGGCTCCGCGCCCGGTCCCGCTCCCCAAACACGGCAGCGGGCCGGGCTGGGGGCGCGGGGCGCGCGCCTGGCCGCGGTGTGCGGGGCGGCCGCCGCAGTGCCCGACCCCCCGCGCTTCTCTCCCCTCTTAGGAAAAGCGATCCCCGCCGCGCCCCCCGTGCTAGGGGGAGAGCGCCCGGCACCCCGCGTCTCGGGCTTTCCTTTCGTTTTTGTTTTTTTGACGATGCCGTTAAAAATCTAAATCTGAGGAAATGAAAATCCGGAAAGGATTCCGTGCGGAGTTTCTTAATGTGACCCGTGATATGCTGTGACCCTGCCGAAGGAAGGGAGTTTATTTTGTAATGCTCCCAAAATATTGATATTTAATAAGCAGGACAAGTGTTAACTTGAATTACTTAATGCTTCTTTTTCTGGGTCTTAAGATAAAGCCTCCTTTTTATGCCGTTTTCGGACGGAAACATCTCTGAAAGAAATTCGTTATTATGTTTTAGTTAAATATTTTGGAAAGGGTTTTCAGTAATGGAGATTATTTGGGTTTTGTTCTGGACAGTACAAATCTGAAAACCTTTGTAGCTAATGCTGAAAAAATAATATATGATTATTTAATTCTGAGATCAAGATAAAAGCTGCTTACATTTCAGAGTTCAATCAGTGGAGAAAAAGCTTCTCGTTCACATTAATTTTTTATGTTCCCTTCCTATTTTCGCGTAAGGATTCAGTGTTCTCCATCACACAGGGCTTCCGTCAAATTATCTTCTACAATTGCGAGGAAAATTAGAGTCCCTCTTTCCACAGTAGTTTTAGTAACTTCTCATTTAAAAAAAAAAAAAAAAAAAAAAGAAGGGGGGGGGGGAAAGGCTGTGGGGGGGAAAAAAGAAAGAAAGAAAAGAAAAGAGAAAGGAACGCTGTGCGGCGGGACAGTGGAGAGTGGAGCGGGAACCCTCCCAAACTCGCACCCGCAGCAATAATTCAACCTTTGTTCGTGGGCTTTTACTCACAAATATCACACCAAAGATATGTTGCTTCTTGCCGTGTGTGTACGAACCCTGCACCGGATAATTATTATGCCTGCCTCTTACCCCGAGAACAATTCGATGAGGTGTTATATTCGGTTTATATAGTGCTTTTAACGAAAAACAAAATACAATTAAAACACCCACGCGCAAAACCATCACAGAAATAAAATCAAACCAGGACTAACGCAACCCCACCTCCCCGTGGCTTGGTTCTAATTCTCCATTTATTTGCAAGGCAAATCTTTTTGTTTTGAGGTGTTTTGTTTAAATTTTGAGACCCGAGCAAGAAATGCAGCCAGTCATAATTCCGCATTTCCTAAACAAGGCAGGGAAGGATGAAGCACCGGAATAAATAACAGAGGGCTGAGCCCGCCGGAGGAGGCTCCACGGCCGCCGCAGCCGGGCTCTGTGCTCGCACAACCGCTCCCGCCGCGGGCGGCAGGGCCGCTCCGTCGGGCCGAGGCGCCCCGGCCCCTTCTCCCCTCCCGTCCGTCCCGCCCGGTGCCCCCGCACGCCTGTGCCAGGCGCGGAGCGCTGCGGGGGACTCGGGTGAGGGTGCGCGGCGAGACCCCCTCCTCCGTGGGTCTACGGACGTGTGCTTGACAGACCAGCCTCGCTTCGTGTTCTCTCGTGTGCCTGCTGGGGACGGCGAAGGCCCCCGAGCTGCTCGACAGCGAGAACAGAGGAATTGCCCCCGCTTTCTGGGCGTAAACGTGCCGTCCCCGGCCGGGGTGCGGGGGTGTCTCTGCATCCCCGCTGCCTGCATGCGTGTGCATCCCGGCTGCCTGCATGCAGGCAGCCCTGCCGGGCGCGGCGCGGACTCCCCGCGGAACCGACGTGCACTGCCCGCTCCCCCGGCTGCGACGGGGCCGTCCCTGCAGGGTCTCGGGGATGCTGCCCTGGCCGCCCTGCCCTCACCCCGCGGGGGTGCCGGGGAGCTCCGCAGGCTGCGGCGCTTGCCGCGCCGGTGCGGGACGGGCAGTCCAGCCTCCCAGTGCGTGCAGTCCCGCGGGGTACGCGGCCGGATCTGCGGGTGCGGGGGTGCACGTCGGTACCGCGGGGAAGCAGTGACCGCGCACGACCCGGCCGACCCCAGCCCGGCCGCCCGGTGCGGCGGGGCCTCGGGCGCAGCCTGCCCCCTACCGGCGCACGGCGGCACGGCCGGGGCTCCCGCGGGCTCGGCGGGACCGGGCCGGGAGCGGTGCCGGGATCGGGCCGGGCGAGCAGCGCCCGCGGGGCCGGGCGTGGCCGGGCGGCCCCAGCGGCCGGCGTCGCGGCTCGGGCCGGGCAGAAGCGGGGCCAGTCGTCCCGGGTGCTGCCCTCTGGGGAGCCGGCGGAGCTGCCCGCCCCTAGACGGCGCGGACCGGCCTCCCGCTCCGCCGTGCGCGGCCTCCGACCCCCCGGATCGGTCTGCAGCGCCCTGGCGGCGGGGCGCGGGGGGAGCCCCGCGGGGCAGCCAGGGGTAAGACAGCTCACTTTGTCCTGTTTTTTTCTCCACCCACAGCTGGACTCTGCGTCGCTGCCCGGCGGAGCCCCGGCCTTCCCCGCCCGCCAGCGGCCGACGCCGAAGCATCGCTGCCCGGGGACCCGCCCGCGGCGGGCGGCCCTCAGGGAGCGTGGGAGAACCGGCCCGCCTGCACGGCGGACAGGGGCCGAGCCTGTCGCGGGTGCATCCACCGGGACGAGAGAGACCGGCGGGAGCCCCCGGGGCGGCCTTGCTGCTGGAGACCCCCGCGGAGCTTCCCCCCTCGGCGTAGCGGGCGCTTTCCAGAAGGGCTCTGCAGCCCGCCGCTCCGACCGAGTCCCCGGCAGCGGCGCACGCCGCGGTGCCTCCCCGCCGCCTGCCCTCTGTCCCGGGCGGCCACCGCTGCAGCTCCGGGCCGGGTCGTCGTGCGGAGCAACCGCACCGCCCGGCCTCGCCGGCCCGGGAGCCTCGGCGGGGCTGCCGCTGCCCGGGAAGAGCTGCCATCGGGTGCTCTCGGCGGTGACTAATTCCTCCCGCTCTCCCTCCCTCGGAAGGATAAGTGTAAGCGAGCCTGCAAAGTGTAGTTACTAATAACAATAACAATAAATTACCGGTCTGTTGCTCAGTAGCGCAAACAAACGCCTGCCGTGAGCCACGCGGAGCCTCCCCGCGCCGCTCAGCCGCCCCCCGGGGACAGGCCTGTCCGCCGGACCGGCTGCGTCCCCGGCCCGGGGGGGGACCCCGGCTGGCCCGGCAGCCCCACGGAGCCGGTGACCGAGGTCGGACCCGCGCCAGGGGCCGCCGGGGTGCCCCGCTGGGCGCGGCCGGCGGGTGGGTGGGCCGGAGCCGGCGGGGTCCGCGCTCCAGGCCCGCCGCGCTCGGTGCCGGCGCAGCCCTTTGAAGAGCCCGACCCCCGCCCGGGGAGCCGGGGAACCCCCGCGCCGTCCCGGGGGGAGCGGGCCGGCAGACCGCGGTCGGAGGCCGCGCCGCGTGGAAGGCGGCGAACACCGAGCCGGTATTTTAATTAAGCAGTGTCTCTTTGATACAGTCAGCCCGATGCTATCTCTGCGCGCTGTTCCCTTCACGGCAGCTTTTGGGTAGGAAAATTGCTGAGCAAGCTGGATCACACGGAGTGCCGGAGCCGCTCCGAGCAGCGCCAGAAAGCCCCGGGGAAGGCGGCGGGTGCGTGTGTGAGTGCGCGGCGCGCTGGGAGTTCCAGCCGGGCTCTGGTGCGGTGCGCGCTGTGTGCATTTTCGGGGGGCCTGGAGGAACTAGAGTCAATTTACCAAGATTAAAGGCACAAGCAGGGAGGCGCCACACATTTGCATGCGCCTTCATCTTTCTTAAGTGGATTTTTGAGGGCAGCGCGGCAGACAGACTTGGGCTCCGCGTCCCCCTCCGTCGGCGGAGCGCCTCGCCGTGCGGCCTCGGGGACTGGAGGGCGCGGTCCCCTCGCCCGCCCGAACGCCAAGGGAGCTGCGGGGCGGGCATCGGCACCTGGGCCCCGTCGGGGCCGCGCTGGCCCGGAGCGGGGCCGCTCTGCCCGGCCCCTCCTGCGGCGACAGGCACGGCTCCGCGCTGTCCCCTCTCTCGCCGCGAGCCAGCAGCTCGCCTGGCGCCGGGCACGACGCGCGAGGGCCGCACCCGCGGAGACGGCTGCGCGGCTGGCGCTCACCGGGTGCCTGGTCTCCTGCTGGCCGCTCTCCCGTCGCAGCGCTGGCCCCGCCGGGCCTGCTTCAGCCCGCTGCCCTGGCCTCTCATCCGGGCACAGCCCGTGTTACCAGCGCAGCCCGGGCCCAGAGCTGCCCCCCGGCCCGACCCCCTTCTCTGAGCCCCATGGCCCGGCCCGGCAGCAGCCACGCTGCGGGGCGGCCATCGCGCTCGCCCCAGAGGCCCCGGGCAGGCAGCCGAGGCCCGGGAGCGGCTCTCCCGGAGGCGGGTCCGGTTCGGAGCAAGCCCCAGCGCTCTCGCTGTCGACCCGCTCGCCACCCACGGCAGCCTGGCCAGCTCTCCCGGGGCTGCCGTGCGCGGGCAGAGACCCGACGGGGCGGCCACGAGAGGCCGAGCTCCGGCTGGCAGCGGCGTGGCGCGCACATGTGTCCCCGCGGTGGCCGATGCCAGGTGCAGGGCTGGGGGCAGAGTTTACCGCCAGGCTCTGACGGCTCCGCGGGTTTCCCAGCCCGGGGGGCTGGAGGGGTGTCTTTTCCCAGTTCAGGGCAAATACCTTCGTTTCACTGGGAAATTTAACCTCTCCTTAGAGTTGGATCTATTATACCGGTTTAATATCCGCTCTTTTACAGCTCAGTGTTGTAAAGGCAGCAGCCAGGTCTGTGAACTCTGACATGTGCACCCGCGGGGGGGGGGGGGGGGGGGGGGGGGCGCGGGGGCCGGGACCTGCCGGCGCGGGGCGCGCCTGTGAGCGCAGCCTTTCATCTGCGGGGCCGCCGCACCGGCCCCGCCGGCCGGCAGCGGGAGGGGGCGGCAGCGTTTCCCCCCCGCGCTGCCGGCCAGGCCTGGAGCGTCCGCGCTCCCGCCGCGGCCCTGGGGCTGCCGTCGGAACTCCGCCGCTACCGGGGAGCGGGCTGGGCCAGCGCGGCGGAGGCCGTGACCGCGTCGGTGGCTTCTCCCGTGCCGCGACACGGCAGGTGCCCCAGGGGCGCGGGCGGAGGCCGGGAGCCTCAGCTCACCGGGCCGGGCGCTGCCTGACCCGAGGGCTGTCCCCGCCGGCGAGACGCGCTCCTGCCGCAGAGACCAGCTCCGGAGAGCCGCCTTTCCCGCACAGGCGGGGACGGGGCGGTGCGTCAGAGGGACGGAAAGGGACGAGACGACCCTGAACCTTCCGCTTTTCTTCCCGCGAACTGGCAGGTGCGTGGGGCGGCCCGGGCGGGAGCACCGGGCCAGCGCTGACGGCGCGGTGGGCCGAGCCCTCGGCCATTGCTAGCCGGGCAGGAGCGGTAGCGGCACGGCACGGCCCCGCGGGGCACGGCGAGCGCTCGGCGCCGGCACATCCAGGGCGGGCGGTGCTGCGAGCGGTGCTGCGCCGGGACACCGCTCCGCCGGTGCAGACGGCCGCGCCAGGCTGCCCGGCAGGATCTCGGCAGGATCCCGGCACCTGCGGGTCACGCCGCTCCCCAAACAGCAGCCTCGGCTCCAGGAGCGGGCGGGCTGACCGTGCCGAGCGACGCTGGGGCCCATCAGGCCGGGACGGCAGCGCCTGGGCGGCTGCCGGGAGCCGCGGGGCCGCTCGCTGGACAGGGAGCGGGCTCTCGTCGGTGGGGGCCCGCTCCTCGGAGGGGAGGGAGCTGCCAACTCCTCTGATTTTCCGACGCGCTGCAGGATCGTTTCTATACGCTTAATCGAGGTATCTAAATAAAATTCGATTTTCAGGAAAACAAAATACCCCAAAATTCCAACAACGAGGAATCGTTTCCTCTTGGAGCTGGGCAGCCTCCCGGATACAACTAACGTTTTCCCCCTCCGTGCCGACGGGAGCGGGGGCCCGAGCCGCCCTCCTTCCTCCCCCGCAGTGCCGGGTCGGAGCAGCGCGGGCAGGAGGGCGCCAGGCCCCACGGAAACCGGCTCCGTCGGCCGCCCGTGGACCCGCGCAACCCGCACTCCCAGGGCCGCCTCGGCCCGCAGCGCAGGGGCCGCTGCCCGAGGGGAGCCGCGCCTGTGCCCGCGGCCGTTCCGCTGCCGAGCCCGCTCCGGGAGCACGGGGACAGCGCGGGGTCGGTGCCCGACCCGCCGAACCCGCCGCTGCGGGATGCTTCTCCCGTCTCAGACGGTTCCCGCTCGCCCAGAGGCCCCCGTGGGACCGGTTAGGGTGTGGGTGCCCGGTAGGGCCGCGGCCCGGCCCATGGAAAGCAGTCTGTACTGCCCCGGAGCCGCGCAGACACCGGTCCGTCCGCGCGCCTTTTGCGCGGCTGCGCAGCGCTACCCGAGGGCAGGCTTCGTCCGGCAGCTTCCACCGGGGCAGCGTCCCCCGGATCGCGCTGCCCCCGGCTCCCACCCCGTCCCAGGGAGACAGTGCCGGTCCCTTCGTGTCCCTGACCGCCGCCAGGGCATCCCCTCCGGCAGGAGCCCCCGACACGGCCGGTCCTGTCCCGACAGCGGGTCGGGGCGAGCAGGGGCGAGCGCCCGCTCCCGAGGGGCCCGACGGACGGGGGCACGCCGGCGCGGAGCCCGGTCCCCGGCCAGGGCTGCCTTGCAGCCCCCGCAGCCCCGGGCCCGGCGGGCCGCCGGTAGCTGGAGCCCGTCCCCGGCGCGGTGTCGGGATGGACCGAGCCCCGCTCCCCGCAGCTCGGCAGCTCTGCCCGGTGCTTCTTGGAGGGAGAAACGAAAAAACAAACGAGTTTGGAGAGAAAAAGGAGAGGGCTTTGCCTGCGAGATGATGTCGCTTTTTAAGTAAAGATATTAATAGTTTGCAGAAAATTCAGTCGGTAGGTAATTGTGTTACATTATCTGTCTGGGCTTTTCTGCTGTGGCTCTCCTGAACTGCCTTTGTAAATAGAAACCGATCACGTAAAATGGGGAAATATCAGGCGCCGTGCAAATAAATAGCGCTGCTAACCTCGCCGGCCTGAGCACTCCCTTGAAGAGCAGAGCGGAGAGCTCCTTTCTGGTTTGTATTAGTGATTATTGCACTGTTATTAAGGAATGTAGGGGTGGAAATACTTGCTTCGGGACTCCAAGCACACTCGGTACATCAAGAGGGAGGAAAACCGCCGCAGCGTCCGTGCCACGCAGCAAACGGAGCTCGGGCAGCCCCGGGGCTGCCGGCGGCGGGGGAGCCGGGCCGAGCCGCCGAGAGCCCCCGGCCCCGCGGAGCTGCTCCTGCCTCTCCCGCCTCAGATCCATCTTGCTTACAGGCTTCTGCTTCCCAGCTCCCTGACACACACGCCTGGCAGCTTGTCGTGCAGACTGGTTGCGTGATGTAATTCCCTAGCATGACATGTTCTCACCTGATGCCAGCTGATCATTCTGAAGATGCACACGAAGCTGCAGGCTCTTCTAGCAGCATTTTGTTGTCCTCTCTCTCCTGCATGTCTGCGTTTTTATCTGACATGCTGGGTGCTGGCGAGGCGGGACCTGGAGCAGCCCTTGCAGGTCTCCGAGCCAGGAGGGCTCCGGCCGCCCGGCCCCGCGCTGGGCTGGCACCGGCTGCCCCCGCCGCGTCCCCTAGCCCCCCGCTCTGCCCGCGGTCCGGCGTCCCCCCGCCGTGTCCTGCCCCCCGCCCCCCCGCTGGGACAAGCGGCCGGACGCCGTCATTTTTTTTTCCCCCCTATTAGCAATAAGCACAAAGCTTACTATTTCTAGTTATCTCGGAACGTAAGTTCGTATAAATTCAGCTGCGGCGTCGGATTGAAGAGGAATCCCTTCTAAAGGTGTTTTCCTAAAAGAAATGCTCTGCTCCCGGGGCTCAAAGGTTATCACGAACAATAAACACTTTCCCCCTCAGCCTCATTTAGACAATGACAGATGAGCCCATCTGACACTCCTCCTCGCACTACAGATTGGCCTCTCTATTTTAGCATTTCTATTTTTGGTCAGGATGAGGAATCCGCAGCAGTTGCGGTGCCCGGTTTTGCCTCCGTTGCGCGTTTCGGTGTCTCGCAGCTCGGCACAAGGCAAACGGGGCAGCGCAGTCCGGGGGGGCCGGGGCTGCTCCACCTGCCGCTAGCCCGAGCCTCGGCTTTGCTCGTCCCGTAGAGATTCCCCAGGTGTTTCTGAGATTCAGTGTTTGCCCAACACACGGGGAAAGGTGTTCCCCAAGAACAGTCGGGTTATCCGATAAACGTGTGCCCAATCAGCCACATTTGCCGCAGGTTCGAAGCACCCTTTCAACCCGGGTGAAAAGGGACTATAAAGCAGAGAACTATAACAGCGGGTGGAGAATGGTACGGTCTGCTTTTCAGGGGGATCGTTGTAGACGTGAATGCAGTCAGTTGCAGTCTCGGTCACCTGAAGGCATGGGGGACAGCATGCCCCCCTGCACATGCTGATCTTATACTTCGGAAGCAGAGAGTTTCATGGCATAAATTCTGATTTGGTCAGTCACTTGCCCGCACAGAGCGGGAGCTAAACTCCTGTTCAACCCGTAGCACTGTTTAAGCCCGATTTAAAAAACAAAACAAAAAAACTTCCCCCACAACCCCGAGAAGCCCGTCATACGAACTAATAGATGAGTACATTTACGTTTCTGCTGTTGGCTGCAGCAGGAGGGTTGGAGCCTGCGGGTTCCCGCACTGGAGCCGCCGCTCCGCAGCCCCCGGCGAGGTCCGCACCCGCGCAGCCCCCGCTCCGCCTTCCGGCCCGCGCCGAGCACGGCGGCCTGGAAGGGGGGGAACGAAGCAGGGAGGGCACGGGCGGCCCCCCCCCACCCCGCGCCGCCTGGGCGGGCTCCGCGCCTAGCCCCGAAGGGACCCCGCGGCTGCCCGCCTGCGGCACCGGGCTCACCCCACACCGGCTGCCGAGCTCGGCTCTGCTGGGACGGGCACCCAAGCTCGGATGCTTAAATACCCACAGCACACGAGCGCCTGGGTCTTAATTTTTACTAGTGTCGAGGAATAAACCCATTGCTCGTAAAACTGGGGGAAGACTGAGTATGTTGATGTGTTGTTATACCGGTTTTTTATATGACAGGTTATAAGATTACTCAGGAGGCCAATACAGCACGTTAAAGGGGCTCTCACGTCCTGTTTTCCTCAGCTGTGAAAGTTGGTGAAGTGATAGGATTAGGGGTCATACACATTTAGACTCCCTTTATCACATGGAGGAATCTCACAGGAGAACACAAGGAAAGCAAGAAACTTCAATTAGCTGATTTCAAGCTATCATCATACACTGGACAGCGTGCAGTATTTTAAAAATTTTGTTTCTGGCACCTTTTGTGCTACAGATTCTTTTCCCTGTTTTTTTGTTTTTTGTTTTTTGTTTTTTTTTTTTTGTGGGAAGGAGAAGTTGCAATCAAAGATGCCAACAAAACATGTGCTTAATGAATAAAGTATGATATTAAAATAAGATATATATACTAATATCATTATTGCTAAGATATTAAAATGCTGCTGTTAAAATGGGAAAAGACACTTCTGAAGACAGCAAGACTTTGAATTTTTAAACTCAATTCACGAAGATGGAAAAATGTTGCACAGTATTTTGTTGTGAGATCCTAAAGCATCTCTGTTGCCAGAGCAGCCACTGCTCGCTGAAGCAACTGCTGCTAGACTCAGATACCTCTGGGTCCATCACCTGAGGACAGATGTGGTGACCCTGGGACCCCTTTGCCCCTGGACAGGGAAATGTCTCTGCCAGAGGCTTGTGTGAGCAAGTCCCGGTTGAGGACTGGGCTTTGTGTGAAGAGGCAGAGAGGAGGGCAGGACAAAGATGGGCTGGAACTACCTGAATTTATATGCTTAAAAGGCTGGGAGAAGGCAGATAATGGGATGAAGGAAGGGCACAACCTGGTAAAGATGAAGAGGAATTTTCCGGGTAACTTTTTTTTTTTTCTTTTGGCAGGTGAAAGACATACAAAGCAGTTGTTACTGGTGGCTAAATAGAGTTTTCAGTGCTCTGAGATACACAGCTGAAAACATCATATGTCCACCAGCAAGGATGTACGCTTCTAGAATATAATTACCTTGGAAAAAATAGCATTTTAATTTCAATTACAATTATTCTATGAGAGACAGATGTGAACTGCTAAAATGTTTATAACGTGGCTTAACAGTAAAAAAACCAAATATTAACGAAATGTGTTTCACTGATGGGATTTGATTGGCATGCTGTATTAATTACAGGCCTTTCACCTCTGAAACTGCTGTTCCAATCATGTCAGTGCCAAGGGAAAACAATTTAAAGCTTGTTTATATATACTAAAATTATATAGAATCATATAGGCATCTTAAAAAAAAAGAGGGGGGGCTGAATTTCAGCCTCGGTTTCACTACAGTGAAATAATTACAAAGAAGCATCTGCCAACATATACATTCTGCTCACCATCCTACAACCCCAATACACCTAGAATATTTACAGACGTGCAAATAATATCTGTTGGATCCGTAATTTGGAATGAAAATGTAAATGTTACCTGAATTTCTCCAGCATGACACAGCCCAGACCTATAGGTCTCCAGCAGGTGGAGATAGGAACACTGGCGTCCTTTATTCAAACGACAACAATAATAGAGATAATCAACAAAGGGCACCTGATTTCAGTATCACTAAGCCAAGGTGTTTAAAATCCATCATTTGGCTTTAAAAATATCATAAGAGCAATTTAAAAGCATGGGATCTTTAACCATCCTTTATTTTTATTTCTAGTGGCTAAAGCAGAGGGTACCTTCTGGTCATGTTTCTAAGTTTTTCTTTGCAGCCAGAAGAAAGAACGTTCTTAACCTCAGAGGGAAAGCATTGTATGGGATGTGCCTGTACTCAGGGAAAAATTAAGCTTCTCTCATTGAGCATGCCACATGGATTCAGTACAGACCGAGAGAGGAGACGGCCAGCCCCGACTGTGGAGCCAGAACCAACGTTAACACTAGCATTTGCAAGGCAGTCTCTGCTCGCACAAGCCTCCTGGCTTTAGCAGGGACACTGTCCCCTTCCAGCCTTGGGCACCTCACCCGTCTGCATACCCACGAGCCGGGAGACACCAGGGCCCTCTCCTTTCTGTGCTGGGTAAGGGCACATGCTGCTCTGCCAGGCACTGTATGGCACTCGCATCTGGCAGACCACAGCAGAGGACAGCTGAAGGAGACTCTGCCGAGGAGAGAGTGTTTTAACCCTTTCCATAAGTAGGAAAATGAAATAAAGAGAGAATAAGCCATTTGTTTAGAGCCCAGAGACCTTAAGTGCAAAGCAGCTCTTTGGCCCTTAAGCTTCCACCAAGCTTACATCAGGGTACCCCACACACAGGAAAACAGCAGAACAAACCGGCACTGCTATACAAGCAACACTAACCAGCGACACTAACGCACAGGGATGAAAAGCAGCACAAGCTGCCTAAATCCTGCAGTAATCCACTCCCCAAGACCTACTTGTCCTGGGGATGGCATCCCTTGTAACTGAGACCCTCACAGGTGACAACAAGAGAGCAAATGGCCCATCAGCTGTCTGCTGAGAAATCCTGTGTGAGACCTCAAGTGACCAGCATAACCTGTCAGCTGATTTAGGTAAACAAAGGTAATTAGTTTACAAATAATAAGGATGTGCGTTTTTCTGTAGTAGAAGCACTAACATTTAGAGCACCATAAAGTAGTAAGCAACATAGCTCCTGCATCAAAATGGAAGTGGGAAGAAAAAAAAAGGTAATAGGATAATATTTTGAACTGTAACCCCTGTTTTAGTCTATTCTACATGTTCCATGGCAGGGCATTTTATGTGATTTGGATACAACCCCACTAGCACATTAAAGTTTATTGGCCTCAAAAAAAATGGATGTATCACTGATGATAGAAGACTTGGTGTTATACTGTCAATGCATATTTTATTTGATCTCTGTCTTAAATACAACTCAGACCTTTGGACTTCATACAGAGTTGGACTTTAGCCCTTTCCTGTAATTATTTGGTGTCTTGTTAACATTTTATGAGCATGTCTGTTTAAATAAACTTATTTGATGTGCATTTATTTTGGCTGTAGCCTGCTGTATAGGATGGATGTGCTTTTCTCTTTGTCTTTTAAAAGAAATCAAAATAAAGCTGAACAATGAAACTGCAAGTGGAATAAATTTAAATATAGTGTTTGTTTCATTTAACAATACAATAGTCAAAATCCAATAGACTTGACAACATTATTTATGAGGATTTAATATTTATATGCTAAGTGTAGAACATTTGGATAATTAGAACTGTAAGGCATCAGTTTGTTTGCCAGTTGCATTGACTGACTTACATTTGAGCACTGCAGGCATAATGTGTTTGCAGTAATGGACTGTAAAAAAGGCTGGCGTTTCAGAGAGCTTTTTAAACCCACCCTTCTGCTCTTTTTATTTGCCTTCTGAATACTTTTAGAGAAATAGAATATCTTCAGAATTTTTACCTGTTGCATGGAAAAATCTTACTTAGTCATTTTTGCCTGTGCAACAATCTCAGCACGCAGAGAAGAGGCAGGGGGAGAGCAAGGCATGACCAGCCCCTCTCAGCCACCTGCACGGGGGCCTCAGCCATTCACAGGGAATCCACCAAGAGAAGAACACACATGCATCCTCCTGCTGCCATACTCCTCCTCCCCCAGAATGCCTGCAACTGCAGGGCCAACCTACATACCCAAATGCTGCTTTAATAATTCCTTAAACTGTCAGCTGTGCACTCTCTATACATCCTTAAAAGCTCTAATTCATCTCTTTTAGATCAGTAAGTACCGTTGGTCATACATGAAAGGTGTAAAAGTGTGCTGGGTGAGAACTGAGACATATGTGCCAGCCTTTGCCCTCAAACTCCCAGCCTGCGGAGTGATGCTGGCCTTGTCACAGCCAATGCAGTCTCAGAAAGGGACAAAGACAGGTAATAGCAGAGCAAGCTTGGAATAATGTTAAGTTATTTTTCTTTCGCTATTCTTTACATGCCAGGTATTCCTGGTAATGTTTTAAGCTTCAGATGCTGAAAATAAAACAAGTGCAGAAACAGAAAGAACCATACTAATTTACATTTTGCCTTTCTTTACTGCCTTTCACCATATGACATTCAAGAGAACTTGCAAACATGCAGAGATGTGTTTGCTGACCACTAGAATGCAGCAACTTCCAAAATAACCAACATCTGCATAAAGCAACATTCAGCAAGGGCTAAAAATAATTGAAGACCTTAAACAAAGAAATATTCTCAGTTTCTTCAAATCACAGAGAGCATTCAGTACTATTGCCTTTGTCCTTCACTATTTCAGCTCCAATAAGAGTCCTTTAAACGGACTGCAGTGAACTGCTGGGAGGCACACGGGTGCTTTGCTCTCCCCTCACCCCGCTCTGCCATCCTCCCGCTCCCAGGGTGAGACACCTTCTGCCTGGCACGAGGTCAGCAGGGCGGTTTTGCTGAGCTCACCCAGGCATTCACACTCAATTCATTTAGTAACTATCCTGCACTAAAAACAGAGACTTTTGTGAGGACTTGAGTTTTTTTTCACAAGTTTTCCATTTCTCCTGGTAAGTAAAGTGTTGGGTTTTTTTTCCACAAACATGGAGATGGTTTGGTGTAAACAAAGTAGCACATATTCTAGAATATGCCTTGGGCAAAACGTTACCATTCCAATGTCTTTCTTAATGAAGTAGGCTGGTTGTCAGTGTGGATGTGGTCTTTCATTTTGGTTTAACAGCTACCGAGGTACAGTTTACTCAGTGTGCAGAAAGCAAATTTCCTCTGTTCCTCTAACAGTTATAATCCTTTCTCCTCACAGACAACTACTGCTATATTGTAGCAGAAAGAAGCGAAAGAAAAGGCTTCACAATTCCTGAAGCTCAGTCATACTTCTGCTTTCTAATCTTTGTGTTCTCTGCATTGCGCCTTGCACAGTAGTATCAGGAGCTCCTCCTGGCTTCCTGTCTGGTGTTTTCATATGGTCAATATGTTAAAACAACAGTGCTGTTGAGAAGGTACAGTCAAATAAAATCACCATCATGAGGTTGTAAAAGATTATCAGACATCACAAAAAAATGACAAAAATGATGGATGACTTTGGATTATAAAATTGCATGTGAGCATCTTTACTGATGCAAGCAGTGTTAAGAGTTTTCAGATTCATGTGCCTATACCCTAAGCCTTTTGCAACAGAGGTTTGCTGAGCATGCTGCCTGCACCACACAGCTTGGTGAATTGTGTGGTCCATGGTTAGATAATGTTGCATTACCATTCATCAGCCTCGGTTTGTTCAGACTGGAGGTCCCCATAGCAAGCTTGTGCAACGTGCAAGCCCACTACAAAGGGTGAATTCCACTTTCCATGTACCTCCTGTTATCACTGTGGAGAAGATAGCTTCTCCAGGGAAGCTCTGTGACAGTGGATGATGGCACTGATGCTGCACCTACTCTCTGAATCTGCTTCCCAGGCAACAGCATCATCAAAAGTGCATCCTCTGAGATGCTGAGGATAATTAATGCCCAGCTGAGTAACTTTCTAGGACTTTCTGAAGAGGAATGAAGATTTCAGTGCTCAGAACCCTACTTCCACCCTCACAGATTACGCTTCTCCTCTCTCACTTCCCCCCAAAAATAATGCAACTATCCTCTTTCCTTTCTCTTGTATACTTTGTCCCTCAGGCTAAACTGTCTCCAGATCTTTACTTTTCCAAAAGTCACTGTTTTCCACTGGGTATCCTGCTGGCAGAGCTACACATAACTATTCCCTATACTGCTTTCAAAGCATCAGGAACTAAACGAGAGATTTTTTCGTAATTGGGTCAAATCAAGAGCCAAACCTGCACCGTGGGAGAAACACTCAGACACTCAAGTCGTTCTTTTCTCACTTAGCTCCATCTACTGATATTACAGCAGATTGCACATACTTGCAGAGCTGATCTACACATACCAGACTTGCTCTGCCCCCCATCAATAATAATTTTAAGGTTAATTCTTCAAGAGATTAGAAAAAAAACTACTATCAAGCAAAAGACAAATGCCTGTACTTGTTTATCCCGTGGGGTTTTTACATCAGAAGTGTGAAGTGAATTACAGGGTACGATAAACCAGTGGAAAGTTACCTGCTTCTTGGTGAAAAGCATTCTGGAGCCAGTTTAATAACCCACCATGAGACCACACATCAGAATTGTATTTATTTAGGGAGCTAATTGAAACAGAGCCTGTAAAGGAGGAGCCAACATCAGAAGCAGGATGCAGTTAAGATCTGAGAAAAGGCAGTGTTTGTGGGCAGAAACAGTGAAGAGTGTATGTGAGGCCAAACGTGGTAGCCCTCACCCAGGCAGAGTTCCCACTGAATGGGATGGGTTGAAGTCACGAGGTGGTTTGCCAGGGAAAGGCTTGTTAGCTCAAGCCTCTGAGTAATTTTCCTGGGCTGTGATGCAGGTCTGCTTTCACAAGTGCTGGCACTCTGTCTGCCTCTTGGCTCTTCCCAGTCCCTTCTCCATTTTGCTGAGAATCTAACCACCAAGCCAAGCTGTCCCCCCCCTCCCAGCACAAACTGATCAGATGGGTGATAGCATTTCACATGTGGTCTAGCGGTATTGTTTGATTGTTGTTATTTTGTTGGTCTGTGCTGCAGGATGTCCTGGTATTTACTAGAGGAAAAAAAAAAAGGAATGTCAGCTTGGAAAAGCCTGTCATCATTTAAACTTGAACAGGCATTTTGGGGAAAAATGCTGAAACAATTATTCAGAGAAAAGCTTCAAAATCAGGCTCCTGAAATACACTCAGGTGGCTTAAACCCATTAATATCAATAAATAATGGCTGAGTTTGCCTCTTGCTCTCGAAGTACCATGAGTCACGCTGTCAGCCCTTAGCTGTGAGCATAAGGACTAGAATCTCACATTTTAAAGTAAGTGCTAGGAGTCCCATATAGCCCAAGGGCTTTAAAGGCAATATTGAATCACATGACACCTATGACAAAACCCCAATATTGTATATAGGGGTGTCGTAGTCACTCATTTAAGGTAAGGCTGAATAGAAGTGCAGTGGGATCACAAACAGCTGCATTTTGCCTTTTATTTTCACTTTGGAACAGCACTTTGAGGGCTCATATTTTGCAGAATTTAGGTAGAAAAACCACAGCTGTTACTAGGGCAAGCAGCTTCAAGGAGAAGCAAACATTGTTAGCCACCTCCCTCTGCTGTGATCCCCTCTGCCTAGCACTGGGCATATACTCCAAGGTAAAACTTGCTCTACTTATGTTAAACTGATAGTGTAAGTAGTGAAGTCTTTTCCCTTTTGGTTTAAATGAATCCTTGCCACTTAAGTTCATGTTTATTTTTATAATATGGACTCTCTGTCATTTATTGCTCCCAAAGGGACTCCAAATACCATGATGGTTATGAGTGAACCTGGGAATATACTACTGAATTGCTTGTGATTTATCCTGTTTCTGATGCACATAATAACATAGCTCTTCCAAAGCCTGTTCAAGGGTTTTAATTATTAATTTCTGCACTTTTGTGGCACCACGTGACAGTTATTGCTGCTGTGGGTGGGAATTACTGTGTCTGTGCTTTCTGGTAACAGCACTGTCATCGGGAATTTCATATTTCAGGCTAACTGCTGAATGGCTTTGAAAGAACTTGAACCTGTCCCCAGCAATGGAACAACTGTCACTTAAAACTAGGCCCTCTGCAGCATCAGGATGCTGAGGAGTGCAGAGCTCAAGGGGAAAGATGAGACCAACAGGAACTGTGAAGATATGTGGTGGGAGCAGAAGGGCGACTTGCTCTGTAAACATGCAGCACATCTTCTGCATCACCCCAGACCTCAATATACCTCTTACTAAAGATAATACAAAAATGGGATGAGTTTACATATAAGCAAATTTTCATTCCTCAGTCTCCAACAGCTCCAACCCCACATAACTCTTTGAAAAAGCCAACAGATCCAAACAGGTAACAGCCTGATGATTTTGGTGTGCCCATTCACTCTGACAAGGCAGCCCTCCCGTACCATTCAAGGCCATTTTTCAGCACTGTATAAACAGCGCATGCTGGTAAGCATTCGTCCTCCAGAGCCGCACAGGACACTCTTTATTGCAGAGTCTGCGTTGCCCTGTGTGCTAAAACGGGTCTGTGGCTTTGTCCTTCTCCTCGTTTCCCTCTCTGCCTTGTGCACCCAACTTTTCTCAGGAGAGGTGGAGACGTTACCGCCCCAGATGTGCACCATGTAAGGTGCTGCATGTGGGGCTGGACCCTTGCACTGAGGACGCTGCAGAACTGGGTCCGTGCAAAGGACATTCAGCAGCAACCGGAGGAGAAGCCCTCCCTCCCCCCTTCCTCAGTTACTAAATCTGTTTAAACTAGGGGAGAGGGGTGAGGAAGTGAGACCTTTTGGAGAAGCCACATAGATGTTTGTTTTCCTTGGGGGTTTATATCAACACTGGTCTTGACATTTTGCCTCTTATTATGTGTGGCTCTTTAAAGGGTGAAATAATATTTTCTTTTGCTTGAGAAAAGGACAAAGTTCAGACAAAGCGCTCAACCCAAAATCATTTTCTTCTTTCCCAACAGTTTACACATTGTCTACACTATGGCTCTGTGCAAAGCACCACTCTGCAAACAAAAGGAGACTGCCAGGGAGATGCTGCTCCTCCCAGCCCACCCAGCCCACGTGGACCCCGTGCTCTGCCCCACTCTGTGTCCCTGCCTGCTCCACGGGCAGAGGGCATGCCACAAACCCACTCTGGTAGCTTCCTAGAGACTGACTTTAATAGGTTTCATAATTGGCAAAATGTGCTTTGAAATTTGAAAAGATTCTCTGCCACTCTAATCCCCCTTCACCTGGCAAAAGCCCGTTTCCAGCACGGGCTGTGTATTTGTGCACCCACTGTGTCGATGAAGTCTTCAGCTAAAGCATTTAGTAGCAACCAGGGCAGCACCTTTCTGCACGCTGCCCACAAAAAGCTTCCTCTGGCTTTTCCAGCTGTGGTCTAGAGCTGCACAGGTCTGGAGGGGAAACAGCAGCAGGGACAGGCAAGGGTCAGACATGAAATTACTGCCTCTGAGCAGAAGTTAGAGGATGAGGAGGAAGCCTACCTTAGCCCATATTGATGTTTAATTAGGGTCAATGTAACTCATATGACTCTTCACCCGTATCCCAAAGGGAGTAAAAGCAAAAGTTTAGTTAAAATGCAGGCTTTAAAAGTATTTCTGTGCTGCCCCTCACAAAGAAAAGAGAGTCATCTAAGCAAGAAACCCTGGTAAAACATGTTAGCAATTGCAGAGTCTCAGATGTGATTCAGAAGCAAACCAAGTCACATGGGAAATGTATGTATATATAGAGAGAGATGGAAGACAACAATGGGGGAACACTGCCGGGTTCAGAAAGCAGCCAGAGTTTTGAGGTAACTTCTCCTGGTCATTTTAAGTGAACAGTCAATAGCACATCCCATCACAGCTCCACAGCCCACCTCGATCCCTGGTCCAGGAGCCCTGTCCCTCCCTGTGGGTGTAGGAGCTGACAAAGCAGGCTGGCAGGTTGGTGCAGAGGGAGGTCACTGCCTCTGCACTGTACAACTGTGTGGAGGGAAGGAAATTGTGGATCAAAATTAATTTGATGGGGAATTAATAAGACAAAGATGCAAAGGCCCGAAGCCAGAGGAGAGCAAGCTTGGGAAGAAGGGCACTTCTGGGCTCAGTGCTGCCGGTCATGGCAGGGACACAAAGACTGATTTCTTTTCCTAACTCATAAACTTAAATGTCAAAGCTGTAAATTGCTGGACTGGCTCTCCTCCCCACTTTACTGAACCTGTCATTGCAAAGCAAAGGGCTTCTGACACCACCTGGAAAGAAGGTGAAGTATTTTCCTAGCTGGCACTGAAAGGTGCTGATGGCAGCGAGAGCTGAGGCCAAGCAGAGGCACCACAGCGCGCAAGAACCATCTCACTGCGGCTTCAGCTGGAGATCAGGTGGGTGAATGGTTCACAGCAAGGGACCTTGGGTATCACCACGGGTCAGTGGGATGGGGGGCAGAACGGGAGGTTCAGGAGGGATGTGGGGAGGAGGCTGGGCCACAGTGAAGCGGTCTGTGATTGACGATGCAGACAGGAAATCAAAGATGAAAGCCCATCCTTGCCATAACATCCTTTGAACATGGATCACACCACAGCACATGTATCTGTCAGGGCACATGGCCTCTCACACGCTTGAAACCTAAATAATGCCCTTTTGTTACACATTTTCCTAGGTTTTCAGTGGCATTGTGTCTTCTAATCCTATTGAAGCTCAGAAGTGCTAATGCTTGGGTAAATAAAGTATTTTCTATTTTGAAGGAGCTGGGATTCTTTCTTATTAGTGTAAAGTTGTAGTTCATTTTTTAATTAGATAAGGCTAGCCACTTCTAATGCTCTTTGTAGACAGATTTTATTTTGTGAAAGATGCTGGAATTTGGGTTTGATTACATTCAGTAGAAAGCTAAATATAATACTTAAATTGTAACATACTAATTGCTATAGATACACAGCATCGTGTTATAAACACAGTACATCCCTCATCTGCAGAATTATTTTACCCCGATATTTAATTGTAACCTAATAAATCTGCATAGTGTGAAATCAAGTGAAAACAGACCCAAATAATACTCTGCAAACCCCTGGTAGTAAAATGGGATTTTTTCCTGTAACTCATGCATTTCTATTTCAGACATATTTTTTTTATTCAGTGTTCTCTTTAGGAATGTATTTCATAGACAAACAGTCTTCAAGCAATGCAAGCCCATGAAATGTGGTAAGTTAGCAAATGTATTATAGAGTCCCATAACTAGTTGTGATAAGAGGCTACACCGTGCTCTCTAGGTGGGAGGGAAGGGGTTGCCCTTCTAAGTTCGCTCACTGTGATGTAACCTACCCAAGCGACTCCAAGGTACACAATGCATTACCATTACCTCAAAACAGCTGTTTAAATGCTGTAGGAATGCAGCGGACCTCTGACCCACAGGTGAAGAGGGAATGAATGCAAATCATAATTCCCCAATTATTTGGGGGTGAAATGTGACACTGGAGTTAGTGCTCACCAATCAGGTTAACAAGTTAGCTGAAACTTTATCTTTCTGTACTTAAATTACTGGGAAATCATCTTGCTGCCCTGATTGAAGAGATATGGATCACCCCTTGTTTGCAGAAGGGCTGCCGGGGTCAGGTGCTGTCCCCGACTGGGCACTGCAGTATCCCCTGCCTTGTCACTGCCGGGCGGCAGCCGTCCTGGGCACAGCCCCAGCTGCCCTTGCTCTCCCGTCCCCGTTGCGCAGCTCGGCCGCTGCAGCCCACGCTCCACAACTGGGAAGCATTGTGCAGTTTGTCTCAGACATGGGAGCTGGAGCAAGCACGGCAACACACCTCTGGTCTTGAAGCCTTTTAAGTGGTCACGTTTGTTAGTAATATACTTACAGACAACAAAAGTAGCTTGCTGCAAAATGAAAAGCTAATGAGAAGCTCAGGGGCTCTCTGTGTCTCTAACACTTCCATGCCACTGGCGCAGGGTTGCCAGCCTTGCTTGGGAATGGGTGGGTGATACCCGGAGTGCTGCTCCAGAGCGCCCAGCGGCAGGCACAGCTCTGCCAGAGAGCTGGAGGCTGAGAGACATGGACCCCTGCCCGTCCCATCGCACTGGTGGGTGCAGCCGTGCTCCCGTGCTGCAGCACCTGAATGGAGTGACACTGGGCAAACAAGGACCATGGGGGCACCCCAGCATCTGCAGAGCAAACCTCTCCTCCCCTGATAACTGCACAGTAATTTAAGGGCCCCGTTACAGCAGTAATGGTATGCTGGGTGAAGGCTGATGCTTCTTTGAGTTTAACAGCTTATGGTAAATATGGTGTATGTTGTCAGGGTAAGATTTATCCTTTCCTTTCATTCTACCAGCTGTCAAATGTGTTTGATTTTTCTCAAGCTTTGAGTGTAGCAGGAATTTAGCCAATAAATACAACTGATGATGATTTTCACTTCGGTTTCAAGCATCTGCCATTCATAACGAAGCCTGATTAAAAATGTAAGAAGATTATTTTTAGTTTTAGAATGTGGCAGAGCCTTGCTGCAAAACATGGTGTGAGGCATGAATAATTAACTTTAAAAAAAATAATCAAGGTATATCAAGCTCCATAAAGCAAATGAGTGAATCCTCCCTGGAGCGCTGCCTTTGCTGTGACGTATCCTCTGTGCAGAGCACAGCGTAGCAGGCGTGCCTTTTGCACAACAGCCAACTCTTTAGCTTTCACTGAAATTTCTGTGCTTTTTTTGTGCCTTATTGGCAGCAAGTTACAAGTTAGTGACTCCCTGTCCTGTGAACAACTTCAGCGTGGTTTTAGAGCCTGCGAATCCTTCAGAATGCGATGGGGGGAAATGCAAGAGCAGCTCTCCAGGTGGTGGCAGGAGCAGACAGGACTGCTGAAATTCAGCTTTTTTTCTCTCTATAGGGCTCTTCAGCTCTGTGTGTGGAGAGAGGCTCCCCTCCAAGCCGAGCTGGACCTGCAGAGATTTAACTTTTGCACTGCATAAAACCCTGCCAGCAGTGACACACACACATATCTAGTGTCTCCCCAGCAGGAAACTGCCCCCAAGCCCTGCTGGCACCTCCCTGCAGCAGTACCAGGGCCCGTGGATGCACCTCCAGCTCACTGCTGCTGAACCTGCTGCAAGAGCCTCTCTGCCTTTCTCCATTTTCACAGGGTGGATGTTAAAACCAGCTTTTCCTAGAAACCATGCAGCAGGTAGGAAGCTGTGGTGCAGAGCCTGGACTCGCTCGGTTACTCCCCATCTGTGCCAGGAGCTGGTGGGCAATCCCATGGTGGGACACAAGAGATGCCAGATGAAGATGAAGGAAGGTGATACAGCTGTGGGCCGCAACTCTGGTGGTGGTGGCTGTCACACCTGTCTTACTGTGAACTCCTGATGTTTGGTATATGAAGATGTGAACAATAAGGATTGGTCGTTTTAGGGATTCACTTACTTTTACTCACATTACAAAACCACCTCTAGTCTCTTGGAAGGAATTGACATTGACAGGATCGAATTGTCTGATAATAAATTTATCAAGATGTTAATGATCATCAGCTTCTCTGTGTACTACTTGGCAAAATCACTACAGGTCTTCCTATTAGCTGGAACTGCTACCCATTTAGGGCTTGCTTTGAAATTTTATCTTTCCATCTTGTTTTCTGTTTCCTCCTTTTTTTTTTTTCTTTTTTTTCAGAGACCTCATCTGTTTGCCAGCATTCTCTGATCAACATCTCTCATGTGTTTCCTATTAAGGCTATGATGTGTCTAGCCATTTTACTTCTCCTGCCCTTTTAAGTGGTGTCAGTCTTTTTGCTTTGCTACTAGTTGCCTTTTATCTCTGCAGTCTCCAATTCTCAGCGCACATCATTACCTAACTCTTGAACTATCTTTTTCTTACTCACTACGACAAATCTCAGAGGCCTGTGGCAAGCCCTTGCCAGGATGTAGCTAACGACACCTGACCGGCCATCAGAAGAGGTGACTTTCTGTGAAAAAACAGAAACTCCCTGCTTCTATGACCACCCGACACTGGCACCTGCCTGCCAGGCATCTCTAGTGTCGGGCATTGGCTGAGCACAAGATGCTTTGCCAAACGAGCAGATTTCTGTTGGGATCACAGCGCAGAAACCTGCATTCCTCCTGCTGGTGCGAGGCCATGGTGGATGCTGCACCCAGGACAGCAGCTGTGCACAGGCACCTGATCCTGTCCTCGGTTCCCAGACTCAGGAGTGTCAGGGTCCGTTCGGATTGTGCTGCGAGGCGGCACGCATGGCTAGCTGGGGAGCCTGATACGCACCTGAAGGTTGGTACTGGGACATTCAGAGATTCAAAGACCTTACTTGAAAAAGGGAAAAGCCCATCAGACATTATCCAGTATTGATCAGAGTGTTCCTTATGGCCCCGTGAACTCTCTCTGAGTGTGAGAATTTGCTCGCTGTGCCTGTTTTGGCTAGTCTCTATGCTTTCATGATTATTGTTTTTCTTCCAGGCTTTTCTCTTTCTAGCTGTTTTCCTGCATGGTGCACCATGTATGGTCACCTTAATGTCTTGCTTATTTATTTGTACTTCACACTGCATTTAATTAAAAAATGGATGCCACTAATGATCCACAGACAACACCACAGAGCACCGCATAACCTCAATCTGTAACTAACTATGGATAGTGTTATCCTACACCGTTACTAAGAATAGCTTCTAAATATATAACTAAACCCCAGACCCCAGGGCCTCCCTCATCTCTTATGACTGGTAATCTTTCCATACCAGCTGTCACAGCTCTTCCAGTGGCATTAGGCTCTGACACTCTGCCAGGGACCATCCCTGAGCTTGTGGAAGGCTAATCTGGGGGTAACGGATGCTATCTGGTATCTGCACAGACAAAATTATTACAGGGCTCATTTGCAGGCAATGGACATATGTTACCCAGCCACTGTCTCTGCAAGTCCATGGGACAGACATGTCAGAGAAATCAGGCACTGGCATCCCCTGACTTCCCAAAGCAACGCGAGGCTGGCTGGGCAGGAACTCATCGGGGCCAGCTGGTAGCACACAGTGGCAGAGCGGGCAAAAGGCCACATGCACAGTCCCTCCTGGGGGCTGCTGGCAATGCACATGAAGTCACCTTTCAGCAAGCCAGCAAAAGTGGGCAGAAGGCTCAAAATTATAACTCAAAGTCAATATAACAGCTTTTCCCATGCCCTTCGCAGCAGGCACTGTGGGATGAGCAGCATGCTCTCCCAAGTAGGACAGTGATGGGTTTGCCCCACGCTGACCTCCACACCCCCACACGTCTCCTGTCCCCACAGGGATTCCCGCTTCCCTTCCCGCTGAGGAGTGTGCTGGCTGGCACAGGGAGGCAGGGAAGCATCGCACTCGTGCTGACCAGGCGCCGGGGTTCCCTCACTCCCGCTCCCTCTCACTTGATGCGGCGCTGCTGGGGGGCTGGTGGCAAAGGCAAGTGACCAAAAAAGAAAATGAAATGAAATATGGTGCCGCCAATTCAATGAGACACATACAGTGTAGCTCCCTGTCCAAGTAAAACTCCTAAGGATGGGAAGAAATCAAATCTCTACTTCTCCACATGTCCAACTTTCCCTATGAAAAACATGACTAAACGAAAAATCCCCCTGTGAAAGTTTCTCTAAAGGTGTACAAGATAAAAGAGTCAAATTACATCTCATCTGTATGACTCGCCTGTGAAGTCGTGATCTGTTCTGAGCTTTTTTATAGCAAAGATCCTGGATAGCACTTAGAATCAGCTAGAATTCAGTCAAAACATATTTTCAATTAAAAAAAGAAGAAAATCTTCATTAAGGTAGTTTAGGCATAACCCCATTATTTTTTCTCACACTAAATCATGAATTAAGAAGACATTTTAAATCCAAATGTAGCAACATCAAACGTTTTAGATTTTTTTCTAAAGGAAATCGTAAAAATCCAATCAGAACAGACACTTTCCATAATGAAATTAGTTTTAAAAAAACTTTTGCAAACCCCCCACTTTTGGCATTACTTATTTCTAACAGCTCTGTTGCAAACATGATGTCCAATTACAAAATGAAGAGAAAGCATTCTGTAAACAAGCCCCTTTTTGTGCTTGTACTTGCCTCTCGTTTTCAAGAGCCAGCACTTTCTGCAGCATCTGAGCAGCCCTGTGCAAATGACAACTGATGGAGCTCCCGCCGGAGAGGCACACGCTGCTGCTTCACACACGCAGAGCTGATTGCTGCTGCTGCTGCGGGGCAGCTGCAAGAGAGCCCAGAGGGTAGCTGCCTGACAGCAGCTTGCACCGCTCTGGGTTGGCAACAGTTTATTTGCACGCATCATTCTGAAAGCAAGCACTTTCCCCTCTGTCCGTAGCTGTACGGGAATTTTGCCCCTGTGAATGGGTCACTGGTGAGGCTGTCACCACTTATCCCTGCAGCAGCTCCTGGCCACGCTGCGCCGGGGGAGTCGTTGCAGCAGAGTTAGCACTCGCAACCCTCAGCAATAGCCAGCTTGCTCCCGGGAAGGGCTGCTTCTGAACCTGCACCACCACACCTGCAAGAGGACGAGCCTGCAAAGCCCTGTCACTCACGGCCAGGGCTGACACGGCCACCCCACTCAGCAGAATGCTTTGGGAAACTGAAGGCCTCACCAGCACCCCACGAGCACCCCTGCCTGCTGTGGGGAGCCAGATGGGAGACCCTCTGCCCAAGGCGCAGGCAGCACACCTGGCCAGCCGCTCGGGCTGCTCAGTGCTCTCTGCCACTCCTGTGGAGGAGGCTCCTGGACGGGTCTGTAATTCCACCTCCTGCACTGTCTGTGCTGCTGCTGGCATTCCCAGGTCCAGGAGCCTCCCCGGAAACCTCCTTTGAAAAGCAGACACAGTGCTGTGCCATTTCACCTGGCGCCCCATGCTGCCTGCATGAACTTGCCAAGCTTGTGCTCTAAGGATTCACAGATACTAAAGTGGTAATTGGAGTAAAAACACAGAGCTGTTTTTGCTCTAGCTGGAAGAAAATCTACTCATTACCTCTTGGAGAAAAACCCAACTTCTATTTTTGTAAGAATAAAAGTAAGTGAAGCAGAAGGCAGTGGATAGTCTCTGCACAGCTCTGTCTTTCGTGGGCGAGTGCTCTTGGTTTCACCATGCACCTGGGCATGCAAAGCCTCTGACATTTCTCACCAAATGCCACAGGAGGGGCTGCACAGTGACACCAACAAGGCTGAGAAATCACAAGACAGTCCTCATTTTTCAAGTGCAAAGTGAGTGATAACTGTTTAAGAATTCAGCCCCATACATTGAACCAGAATGGTGTTCCAGCTCAGTTTTCCAGGGGGTATGAAAAGGATTTCCTGCAGCGTGGTTCATTCAACTCACTTTTCATAAGCTAGTTTTCAACAACATCATCCAAAAGCCATTAGTTTCATTGTATGTATCATGCAGGGTTATTTAGTAGGTCAGAAGGAAAATTTAAATGGACAGGTGCTTTAAATTACAAGATGGTGGAGGTGGTTAATAAAAAAATACTAGAAAACATTGGTAACCTTATTTCGGGCTTGAAGTGGGTTCTGTAACTGATGGGCAAATGGCTTGGAGAAACACTGAGATCTGTCAGAAGCGGTAGGTTCAAAATGCGTTCAGGAAATCAAGCTGCTCCCCAGAGATCAGAGCGCAGTGCATGCTTCCCAGACATTATGCACCTTTAAAACTATTTATTTCCTCTTGGATATTTGCACCGTGGGGACAATTAATTACATGACGCAAATGTCCTATGTGTGACAGAGAGAAACCTGAAAAAAACACTTGTATTTCTTGTCATGACCTGAAAGGTGTGAGAATCACGGTACACTGCAGCCAACGTGGGGAGAGACCAAACCTGCCTCTGCACTTCTGTCTCACGCTGCACAGACGCGAGGAAGGAAGACACCATCCTGAGCTCATCTAGCAAGAATCAAGCAAGGGTCTTCTTGAACCTGAGCATCTGTGGTGTGTGCTGCCCACCAGCGTGATCCAGAACCTGGCAAATTACCTCAGCAACAACTTAGCAGCCTCCTGCCACCACCACAGCCGCATGGGCTGATGCAGCGTGTAGATACAGCACCCAGAGCACAATCCCAAGGTCTTTCAGCACCCAGGGACTACTGGGGTCACAGCTCATGCAGCCACCTCTTGGCCCCTCGCCCAGAGTTATCCAGTACCTATGCAAAGGCAGAGCAGGGCCATGACATGGGGACACGGAGGAGACAGTCGTGCATGTGCAGCCAGCCCCACCACATGGCATGAGGGACTGTAATCACTCAGAAATCCTATCACTGTCAGCCAGATAGCTCAGGAGGAGAGGTACTAGCACAAAGGAGAAAAACACAGGAAGGATTTAACAGGGAGATGAAGATAATTTAATTATTTTATACATTGGAGGCCACTTATTGAGATGTCTACTGAAAGATTGGTGCTTGTAATGCATTTATGTATATAGCATGCAAGAAGGGCAAGTCTGGTTTGTATAAGCATTCCCCAACATCACCACATCTTATCTGATTCCTTTGGCTCAGAGATCAGGCTGGAAATCTAACGGGAGTCAACTGCTTTCCAAGATGCTTGATATTTCCTAATTATTTCAGGTTGGAAACATGTCAACAGCTGAGCAGAGATGCTTTAGTATCTATTAATTCCTGGCCAAATTCAGACTGTTCCTCTGTTCCTGAAGCTCAGGGCACAGGACAAAGAGTGAAGGCAATTAAGTTGTAGGGAAAAGCTGCTCGGTACAGTGGGCAGTAACAGGGAACAGGCAAATTGCTGAGGGCATGACTGGCTGCTGGTTCAGCAAAAGCTTTGGGCTGTCCCTCTGCTGCTTTCCACCCTGCTGGGGACAGCTCAGGACCACAGGGGTCCCACTGGCAGGGGCGGGAGGTTTGCAAAAACACAGCCTCCAGCCATGCACGCGCCTGCAGGATGTTCTCAGGCTTCACATGTGATTGCCTTCTGAGGCTTGAAAGAAAGTTTGTCTTTATTTGTCTACAGTCTTGCCAGACTGCAGAGAGGTTAGCATCTTTAACTAGTTTGGTTGATGCTGCCCCAGCCTGACTGAACTGTGCCCTTTAGCCACCCTAGACCTTGTTAGGATCTGACCTTAAGGCCGGGGAGAGAGGAAATGCACAAAGTCACTGGGAACAACAGGAAATAAAAAGAGAACACCCCCCACCCCCCCACCCCCCAAATTTCTCTGCCTCTGATGCCTGGATGATGTAGCCTCAGATCGTGATGTGCAGCCAGCATTTGGGCAAGAGGACGCAGTTACTGTCTGAGCCCCAGAACACGAGGCTGTGTATTCTGTGCTTCATTAGACTGCTTATCCTGCGAGATGTGCTCTGGGAGGCATGACTCGTAGTCACTGGAAATTCCAGCTTTTTTCTTTTTCCTCTGCATCTTCCCCGTGTGCATAGTTTGCATGCCAGGGGATGAGCTCCTCTGCCCACATGCTTTTCTGATTGTTTGGTTTGCAGACTCCTTGCGGACATGAAAAGATTGAACAACTTGTGCCAATGTGCTGTGAAATCTAACAAACTAATTGCTGCAGGAGCAGGTGATGGTTTGGACTTTGGTCTGGAAAATATACATATGCATACATTTTGCTGTGGTATAGCATGCCTAGAAAAGCCTCCTTTCTAGCAAGGAAGGACAAAAGAATCTATAGGATGGCTTTGTTTCATACAGTGTAGTGTGCACGCCATTATGCAGATAACACATACTCTAGAAACGGATACTATGTGCTGTCAAAACAGCAGACATGTTTGTATCCAAGAAAGAAACATTTTAGTTCTGTGGTGGGCCAAATCCCTCTGCTACCCCGTCATTTGGGTTCCAATGGCACTGGTGAATCTGTTTGAAATCTGAACATACAGTCTAGTTGTGGGATGCTAAACCCAGATTGTGAGATGTGTTACAACAAGATGAGAGGGAAATTACTATGCCATTGAGGATTGTATGGTTTTGTGAGGTAAACACACTTTAAAAGCCAAACTTTGCTTATTTTATGACATAGAAAAAAAAAAAAAGTGACATTAAATAGTTGAGACAGGCAGAATTTGGCCTGGAATTTGGATTTCATATCTGAGGTTTTTAAAATCAAAGGAAGAGATATAGTAAAAGAAAATCAGCCTTTTAAAATGAAGGAACAACAAACACAATTTTTTTCTATTGGGCTCCTTTTAATACTGATTCCGGCTTCCACTCATCACAGGAAAAACTGACATGGTCATTGTGGTCAGTAGCAAACTGCAATCTACCCTAGAACTATATTTGCTCATAATCAAGCTTGAAGGTAACATCTCCTTCCTGACTAATGAACTCTGTGGATAATTTTCCCACTGATTTTAAAAATCCTGAAAATAACTTCTGACTACTTTTGCTTCCTCACCTAAACATACAAGCATATGTCACATCCTCAGAGATCATCCACTTTACATCAGTAATTCAGCGTCTCTGTGAATACTGCAAACTTTTAGCCGTACCCATGAACAAGTGGACAGTATGCTGCAGTTTTAACACCATTTTGCAGTCTCTGGTGTAACCTGAAGGGACAATTCCTTTCCATGGGGGCTCACACACCTGATTTCAGCACAGGGACAGATTCAGACCCTGCCTCCAGGAATGCTCTGCTGCCTGCCGCCTGCTCCTCACCAGTGCTGGTCCGGCCTGCCCAGTGGCCTCAGGGAGCACCTTACCAGGTGGGAAGCACCCAGGAAGCCGGGGACGCCAGCAGCAGCCTAGCAGCACAGCCATGGCCTTGCTGCCCTCGAAGCAGGAGCTGTGCCCTCGGAGCAGCCTCTTTGCTCTGAGCCTGAGGCACGGGGACCTCAACCCATTTTTTCCTTCATTTTTACTCTGCCATACTAGATGCCTCCAGCCCGATCACAGAGCTCTAGCTGCTCTCATGATAGCGGTAAATGAGGCATCATGAACACGGCCAATTATCACAGAATTGGCAGCGTCGTTTGGGCAGACTCCAGCACCTGCGACAGGTTGACCTGCACCTGTCTCCAGCACTGATGAATGAACACAAATGGGGTGAAAACAAAAGCCAGGCTGCCCAGAGGGCCACCCCACACCGTGGGTGCCGTTGTGGTGTGGAGGGGCAGAGGGCAGCCCCTGGGGGAGGATGCTCAGCCAGGCCTCCCCTGCTGCCCTGGTGACACCATGGTGGGAGCAGCTGGGTCCCTCCTGCTGGCCTGCCACTGGGTAGCGAGCCCTCATGCCACAACACCCGCCATGGGCGGTTTTGTGAGGAAGCACAGTGACTGCCACATGTCCAAGACCAGCTCCCGCTGCTCCTCACAGCGGCGAGAAGCCCAGCTCTGGGGGGAACGTGCGGGGGCGGCCAGCCCGCCTATTCAACCTCGCAGCGCGGGCACCGGGCCCTCGGGAGGTTTTCATTAAACACCATCGTGGGCAGCAGTAACACTCAAGAAGATTACACGTAGGCCCAGATACTGCCCTAAGCGGCAGCCTGACATGTTTCAAACTGAGCCTAAACTAACATGGGATCATACATGTGTTTTGAATGTTTTTGGCATTTCTTTAGCATGCTTGCAGTGTTTGTACTACTAAACCACAGCTTCCTTCTTTGGGAAAATAAGAAAGGTCAGAGGAATATTTAATAAACACAAGCAAAAAAAAAAAAAAAAAGATGCATTTCACATCCTGCTGGCGTGTAACTGAAACACTTAAGCTACGAGGAAAGCACAGGTTTGGATATTGGCTCTGCCAGCCACGTGGCTGCCCTTACACAGGGCTGCTGCTCCCCAGCCCCAGTCCCGCTCAGGGCTGTGGTGACAGCCGGGCTTTGTGGCCCTCCAGCCCCAGCAGGGCAGCACTGCTCCCCCACCCCGCCTGCTGGGGCCGAGGGACATGAGAAACCATCCCGTCTTATCAGAAATTGGATTTTGAGAATATTGCAGTCAGGGTTCAGACATGAACAGTGAAGCAAAGTCTATGAAGTTTCATATGTTAAAAACTGACACAGGAGTTTTTAGCGCGCAGAAAAAACCCTCAGCCTTTACATTTTGATGTTTTTCCCCTCAGAAAAGACAAGCTGGACAATCCAGCTCGAGCATTTGCTGTTGCTGATTTCTGCATTGATCTGGGTAAGCAATGCTCATGTTGGGGTGAACCTGTGCCTCATCCAGAGTTAAAACCTCCACAGAAGGCAGCGTTTGCACTGCCTTTGGTCATCTGCAGAAAAGATTAATTACTGTTACTAAAAACGAACACTTTATTCCAGTTTTGTCTTATTTCAGTGCATTTGGTGTGTGTTCTGTCTCCTGTCTCTACCTGTGTGCCAGGTGGAAGTTGTTGAAACATTGGTTTACCAGTTCAGGGGTTTTTTTTATTGTTAAAACATTGTATCATTATATTAAGGTTGCTGAAAGAAAACATTCATATTTTAACAAAACATTACTCTAAGTAAAATAAACAACTAGCATTGCTTTAAATGCTGCGGTCATTTGTTTTGCATTTTCATGCATCCAGTCTCACTTTTACCGTTCTTCCTTTCCACTCTAGTGAAATAGCCTCAAATAAGAGAAAATAGTTGCAAGAGTAGCTGCTATTTCTCTGATTTTTTAAAAGCAAGTGAACTACAGAAAAATTATCCCCTGCCCCTCAGTTTTCCTCAGGGAAAAAGAAAATAAATGAGACAGAAATGTCCTTCCACTTCCCTTTTCAAAGTTTCTCTTCCCCTACTAAGAGTTCAAAAAGCAGATGACAAGTGGAAAACTGAAGTTTTTCTACTTACTTCAAAATGAGAGATTAATTCATAGTACAAAACTTGTATTTCTACACAAAATTACTTGAGTGTAACATGTTGCTTTTAAAAAACAATTTTGTTACAGCAAATGATTAGATGAGAGTTTTTAGCTGATCAGTCATCTGAAGTGGTTTTATTCTAAGGACAGAGCATCCTCTGCCTTTGAGCCTCCTCTTGTCTGGGTGCCTATGAACTGAGTGGTCTGAGCCCTGCCATCCTCTACACACACCGACTCCTCAGCAGTGGATGACAATCTCACTTCTGTCAATACCACAGAAAGGAAAGAGAGTGAAAAGCCAATTTAGTAGGGAGCCGGCACGCAAAGCCCTTGCTGGGGGTTTCCCAGCCAGCCCATGGGGGCTGTCCTCTCTTCCTGTGCCACAGAGCAGCCAGCTGCCCCAAGCAGGGCAGGGGAACCATGAGCCCCCCAAAGCCTCCTCTGTTGCACCCCGTCAGGGCTGTCTCCTCCTGTCCAGACAGCCTTCAGCTCTCCATGGGCCCCCCATGTCCTGGGGAAGGGTCTGTGCAGGGTGCAGGGGAAGGTGCCTCTGCAGAAAGGCGAGGGAAGGGCCAGCAGCCTGGCCAGCCCAGAGAAGGAGAGCAGACGCCTATCCTGCTGAGGGAGTGCTAGACAGGCACCTTTATTGCACAAGAAAGCAGCTTTTGTACAGGGCACCTTGTCTCTCTTATTCCAGTAGTACTGCAACTGTAAAAATCATGCCTATGAAATTTTATATTAGATGGATTAAGAGGAATTCACTTCAGTAAAACCTGAAGAGAGAAAATCTTGGAGTCTTATGGTGTTTTGGTGTGAATTTTCTGTGCTCTTGGTGAGTCTTTTTTCTTGTTTGCAACCAGAGCTCAACTTGCACTGAGCTGGCACAAGACAGTGAAGAAATACATCACCAGTCTGTTGTGACTTAGTGCAGAGGCCAACCCTGGGGCAGCTTGAGTCAGCAGAGAACATCACAGGTCCTCCAGGGAGGAACAGCCCAACTGTCAAAGGACCAGTTTTCAATATGGCTCATTCGAAAAGGCCCTGGCCAAACAGGGACATCCAAAGCCCTCAGATTTGGTTTTGTGTATCAAGCTAAAAATGAATCCCAGCATTGAAAAGAAGGATCAGGTGAAATCAGTGAATTTTGCCTCGTTTCCATCCAAAACCTCAAAGCCACTCAGGTCATACCAGAACTCACACCGGTTCACCAGGAGCTCACCTGGTTTCCAGTTTCATTGCCGAAGTTCTGCATAGCTTTACAGGAATCCAATCAGATCCAAAGCAAATCCCTTGTGAAGCCCTAGGTATAATACTTCTATATTCTGCCCATACCCAAATCACTGCCAAATTGAGGCATCTATAGGTATTGGAAACACTTCAGTTATTTAAGAGTACATGCACAGTGGACAGTCAATTAAAATCACTGATGTGCTTTTTGTGTTGTAAGTGTTTCCATTTGGAAGCAATTCAACTTGAATTCTAGCAAAGCCCTTCAGAGCATATTGAATTGATTTAAGGAGTTTGCATCCAAAAAAATTTGAAATTTAAACAATGAAAAAAGAGGTTAAAAGGCGCATTAATGGTTGTTTATAAATCATGCCCTCAAATGTTAAGAAAACACACTGCCTTCCTTGTTGGCAGGAGGGAAAAAAAAGAGAACATACAGTAGATGCACAGATGTGGGCAGGGGATTAGGTGAGGTTTTGCCAGTGCTGTGGCAAAGCAACCCAGGCCAAAGGCTGCTGGGGCAGGAGGGTGGCGAGGGGCCGCAGTCCCAGCCAGGCTGCAGCTCTGCCAGCTGCACCGCAGCAGTGCTGGGCGAACTGGAGCCAGGCAGCCACTCTCCCTCAGAGGTGCCAGAGCCTACCATAGCCTGCCACTGCCCTCACTTCTCCCTGCCCAAACAGCTGAAAGGCTTGCTGTGCCATCAACCTGCTGGGACTCATTTTCAGGGCAGACTTTTTTTAAAAGCAAAATGCTTCTGCTATTCTTTAACTCTCATTTTTTGACTAGTTGAGAGCAAGCTCCACCAAGACAGAGCCTGAATCCAAGGGGATAATATTAACACACCTGAACACTGCTTTTCTTTCCTTGCGTGCACTTACAAAAAATGAAAGAGATCTGCTTTCATCTCTCTGAAAACAACAATTTCCTATGAAAGATCTTTAGCCCTGAGGGTGCTGTGGGTGTCTCTGCCCCTCCCCGTCAATATTCTTTTGCCTGCACAAATGGAAAAAATTGGGGCAGCCCCTAGGCTATTAATACTTCTCCAAAGGTTTCTCTCAAACTAAAATAAAAAACAAAAGCATAAAAATAACCCCTAGTGACTGCTTGTGATTGTGTATGGAAAATCCAGATACTTCCCAGAATTGCTCCAAACTCAAAATCCCCCAGGGAAACAGGCCTTGTTTTGTAACTAGCAGAGGAACCGGTGACTCCAAAAGGGGTGGAGGCACACAGGCAAAAAGACACACAAAGAGATGTGGTACTGAGGGAATTCACCCACAGGCTGCAAAGGGACTAGAGCAAGGACATGGGGAACGATCACAGAGCACATGGCAAGCAATACCTGCACCTTTGCTCACACCTCTTGCCTACAAGCCTGCACCTTCCACACAAGCACCATCCCTGTGGCACCCAAGAGCTGTGCCAGCACGTTGCTGAGGAGCTGGGCAGGCTTGAGGTCAGTGTCCAATCCAAAAGCTAGAGACTCACTGCTGCAGGAAAGAGCTGGATGTTGAGAGCGTCCCTTACTCTTCAGAAACAAACACCCACAGCACAACAAGTGTCTTGGCACACTTGCACAATGGTTGTGGTGCTGCTGGCATGATTAGGAATCAGGGTCCAAGATGGTCTTTTTGGGCTCCCAAAATGCTGTCTCAAAATTAAAGGTAGCTTGGAAAATGTGCCTGTAGTTAAATAAGTAACATCCCTGGCAAGCACAGCAAAGCCTCCATTTCCCACCTGTGCCCTTAACACACACACAGTTCACTTATGCATGTCTAGGCTGCTGCTAGGTGTTCTGCTGATGTGTTTGTCTTTATTTGTATGTCTTGCAGAGCTCTGCCTTTCTAACAAAAAGCATCAATGGAAAACTGAGGCTAACTCAGTGCTTGTCTTGTGGGTTCAGTTCTCTATGCAACTACATTTCATTATGCGTGAGGATGGACACACAGGGAATCACCCCCACACTGGAAAAAGGAGCCTTTGTCCCCATGCACTCAGCTGCCTTGCTCTCCCCTCCCGTTAGGCAACCCTGCCTTGCTCCTGCCCCCGGCACTGCAGCAGGCAGGACAAACAGGCAGGTCACTGCAGTGTTTCACTAGAAAGCATCACCACAGAGAGCACGGTCATCCCTACTGGCCTGTCCCCACTCGGTCTGCTGGGGACTGCTGTGCATGCCCCACACAGTGAGCCGTCTGTGCCGCTGCCTCCCTCCTGCGAAGCCTCATGGGCTGCAGCTCCCACAGCTCCAATCTCCTCTCACTTGCCTGAAACTCAGACAAACAAGAGTTTCTGGCAAAGGATTTATCAGCCCATCAAGTGCTTTCCTGACTGGAAGTGGGGTTTTGCATGAAAAGCACAGCAGGCACACACTTTACAGGGCGGTATACTTCTTCATGCCATACCAAATTGCTCTCCCCAAACCATCAGTAAGGGCTGTGGTACCCCCCCAGACAGGTGCTTCTACTGTTAACAAAACAGCTGCCGAGATCTCAAAATCCCTCCTGTATGAAGAATGCCATTACCAGAACAGTCAGAAGGCAGCTCAGCTTGGTCTGTCTGGCTACGGCCCTCCTCTTCCTTTCCACTGTATTTCTTTATCATCTCTGTGCTTTTCTCACAGCTTGAGCAGTGGAGGAGCAAGCCCTCCCTCCATGGGCATGAGGTCTCTCCCAGCATGTGGGCTCAGGACAAAGCATCCTGCCACCACCGCTCCTGGTTTTCCCTGAAAACTGCTGGCTGCCCTGCAGGGGCACTCACTGTGCTTTTAGCTTTTTGATTCATTTACGATATTGCACAGCCAGAAAGAATTTAACCCCCTGCATTGCTGCCCCAGAGTCTGCAGGCAGCAAACATCACGGCAGTAGAGCTTGCCAGGACGTGTGTGCATTTACTCCCAAAGGGAGAAGCCTGGCTCAGAGACAGGTCGGTGGCTCCCCGCACCAGTGAGGTTCATGCTCACTGGTGAGAATGCTGCTCTCTGTCAAGCTGCAGGGAAAGCCAGATTTCAGCAAGGGGGGGTCGCCTGGCAGGCCAGGGTCATACACAGAGGAAAGCTGTTTAAAGCTGAAGTGGGTTCCTTGGTGCAGTTTAATAGCAAAGGGAAAGCATGTAGGGAAGAAATAAAACAGAAACAGATTAAGAGCAAAGCAGCGTCCGACACTTTGTGTCCCTGTGACATTTTTGAGAGTGAATCTGTATTGTTGTCCTCTGGCAGGAGGAGGTCCAAGACTAACCTCTCAGTGGGACAAACATTGCTTAAGAAAACTGAATCAAACTGATACAAAACCAATGAGAGAAGCATCTGTGCTGTATCCACATGGACCTTCCTCAAGGACTTCCTGAACAAACTGAAGCTGTGTACTGAGTGAATGTAACTTTCCCACACTGTTTCTTTGCTCCCATTTTCTCCTGTCCCTTACCTTTCCCTTGACTTAACAGCAAAAGAAGCAGGGACCTTTCTCCCCAAAATAATAAAACAGCAATTTGCAAACAGTGCAAATGATGGTGTAGCAGACTACAAGCACATGTAGCCAACCAGCAGAGCCAGAGAGCTCCAAAGGTCTTGGCAGTGGGATGTTCTGCCTTGGGATGTCAAACTGGGCCAGCTGGAACCAGGATTTAACACACAAGACTGTGCTCCCCACGGCTCCAGTACTTCAGGTGAGTGTTTACTTTTGCAGGCCAGGCTAACAATCCAGGGGCCAGGCACTTACTAACAGCTCTGTTTACCAAGCAGTTGTGTCATACCTGGGATCAGCAAACCACCGAAGATTCTGGAAGGGAGCTCACTTTGCGGTGGATTTTCAGGGAAAAATCCCGCAGTCTCTGAACATCAGATGCCTAAGCCAAGTGTTGAAGCCCTCTGTGATGTGACATGATGAACAGGGTTGGCTACACAGCCCGCATCGTCCTCTGGTGCTGGGTGATGTTTGTGCTGTGAGTGACCCTGCCAAAAAATTGGGGCCATCTTGCTGTGCAAGAGCAATGAGCAAACATCATGGCTGTGTCGAGCATAGCACAGCGCAGACCACAGCACTTGGCTCTTTAATCTTTTCCCCCTTCTCCTTGCTGTTATTTATAACCATTTAAAGCACCTATTGAGCCCTGTCTGTAAAAGGCCTGGGTGCTTTTTGATCATGCCATGAATCTTTTCCTCGCAGACTTCTCCTGGACCTACGCAGTTTTCCTGAAGAGCTGCACACACTTCTGTTCTTTTCAGGGGAGGAGTCCCAAGTGAGGATTACAGAGCTATAAAAGCGGAAGCAGACTGCTTGGCAGAGCATTCCTTGCGATTTGCCAGCCTAAGCACACAGATGTTTCTCAGATGGGTGAATTTGGAAATGAAGATCTACGTGGCATCTGTCAAAGGGCTAGTGTTTCTGATCTGTGACAAACACTGCACAGGATCCTGTCTGTCCTGCCAGGCTAATACTGCACACAGCAGATCTACCCATCACTGAAGCTAATCCTGAGTAATTTATTAATCTTCTTGTGCGCACTCGTTTGTACCTCATAATTCTCTTGTCCATAATGAAAAATTATCTCGTTTCAGTTGTCCTTGCAGAGCCAAGGAGAGCTGCAAAGGCACCCAAATGCTTTTTGGATGATGGACCACCCCTTAACTACATTTGCCACAGTAGTCCTCAAATATGCCTGCAAACCCCCTTGGAGGGAGGTGTTTCTGAATTGTAACTGCAGTAACTTTCTTGCACCTATTTTCTTCAAGATGCTGATCAGAGCAGAAGCGAGCAGCTGCTCTGGCAGATATCAGCACAGGGCAGAATGCTGCCAGCACACCCCAGCATAGGCTGCTGCAGGAGAGGGAGCTTTCCAGTCTCCAACCAGTCCCAAAATTTTTTTCGCCCAATGGCCTATGCCTCAGTGAGAACAGAACTTTCCACCTCAACTCAAGTGGTGGCCACGCTCAAGGCTCGCATCCACCACTGCTCGGGGCTGATCTGGTGTTCAGGGTCCAGTGCAAGGGCAAAATGGGTACAACTGCAAAAACCCCTGTGCTGGACCCGTTGTAGCGCTTCCCCTTTGTCCCAGCATTGCTGAGGGGTCCTGCAAGCCTGCCTGCCTGTTTGCTGGGATGTGCAAGGAGCTTTCATCTGGCTTGCTCAGGGTGGAGGGCAACACCTCCTGCTGCAGATGGGCCCACGGTGTTTCACCTCTCACAAGTGCAACAGCAAAGCTGCTTTTGGCAGTGCTCACTCCTACAGACAGCGGGAGTTCCTGCTCTGAGCAGGGGCAAGCTATGGATGGGGGCACAGCAGATGAAAAGGATGTACAAACACCAGAACACATTTGCTCATCATGAATCCCAAATCGTAATTCTTCACCTTGGAGTATGCAATAAAAAACCAACTGCAAAGTGCTTACAGTTGTTGTAATATTCTGTAAATCACAAAAGAAAGAGAAAAGAATTAGGCTACAGGTTTCTGAGGAGTTATGAGTAATGGATTGTCAGCCTCAGTTCAGACCCATGCTAAAAGTCTTTTTAACTAATGCATTAACTCTTTCACTGCTACTACAGATGAAAGCATTAGGGTCACAAGATGTTACAATTTCAACATCCTGCTCCAGTTCATCCAGATATATATTGTAGGTGCCTGTTGGACCCAAGTCTCCTTTCTGCAGAGTGAGATTTGACAGTCAAAGCTGCTGAGAGTGTTAATTAATCATTAAAGTGTTGCAGAAGACAGGGAACTCAAATGCCTACGTAAAAAAGTCTGCCAAAGTCATCAAATTAAGCAGCCATGAAAAAGGGGAAAGGATTACTGGTAATTCCTCGTAATGCTACTCATAGCCCTGCAACATGCAATTCTTGTAGAGAGGCTAAAAAATCTAATCATCTGTAATTGTCATTCAATGCTTTTTCCTCAAACAGTGCTGCCACAGGACTCCTTGGGCTTCTGTGGTACACTCCGAGTTGTCTTTACATCTACTGCTGAAATAAACGCCCACAAGCAAGAGAACCCCAGTCCTGCCTGCTGCTCTTTCTCCTGTGCCCTGCTGGGGTGAGCTCCAGCGCAGCCCACACGGCACGGCTGTACCAGCAGTGGGCATGTTCCCTGCATTTGCTGGGCTAAAGCCAGAGCAGATCCACCACCCTGAATGCTCAGTTCCACGCTCCTGGCTGCAGTGGGACAGTGCACTTTATTTAATGCCTTAATATTGTTCCTCTGCTCTGTTGCTTGAAATCAGTTCACAGGGGCTTTCCATGATTTCACCTCCGTCCTTCAGAGCGTAATGTGTCTCACTACTTTGCAGTGAAGACAAAGGTGTCTGGCACAAAAAGGAAAGTGTCTTGCTGCTCTGAATAGCTGCATGGAGAACACAGGTGGTTTAGACACCAGGTTAGTAACACACAAGGGTGAAGTGACTTGAAATGCATCACACTCATTCAGCTACATTGAACTTTTCTTTGGGGTTACTGTTCCCTTGCTGCCTCCTACTCCACCTCTGTGGTCAGTGCACCCCCAAAGCTCCCTTCTTGCTGTGCAGGGAGTGGTACCTGGCTGCGAGCAAGCCAGAGGCTCAGGAAACAGGTACTTTCCAGCAGCAGGACAGCAGATGAGTGCTTTCTAAGGTGACCTTACCTGGCTGCTCATTTCTCACTGCTGGAAACCTCATCAGACTCCTAGAGTCGTTGAATGGTGGTGTCCTGCACTGGAGAACTTGCCTGTACCTTCCTGGAAGCCAACAGGCAGTAGAGCAGCCGTGGGAGCAAGGGGGAGCAGGCAGGCCCGCTGCCAGGCAAGCATACCAGACAGCACGTCTGACCTCAGGAATATTGATTAATATGAGGACATGACTGTCTGCAGAATGTCTAGCAAAGTGCAGCACTGAATTTCATTCATAAACATTTTAAAAAGGCACAAATCCATCTGTGAGCCTACCAAGCCTTGTGCTGTGCTTGCTCCCTCCCCTTCTCTGGCAGCAAGTCTGAGCCCCAGACCGGCACCGGGCAGCAGAAAGGTGCTATCTGCCCGTGGCACCTGCCCTCCTACCACCAAGTACTCACCAGCTCTCTGGCATGTGCATTCAGCTGTGCCAGTAAGTACACTAAATGTTAAAATGGCATAATGGCAACAGTAAATAATATTTTGATCTCATACACTCTTTGATCTTGCACCTGTTTTCTTCTAGATGCTGATCAGAGCACAAAGAATTTAGTGAGGAGCAGACCCTCCAGTGCCAAGTGCCTCTGCTCTAGACCATACTGCGTTGCAGCTGAAGCAAGCAAGCAACCCTGCCACAGTATTTATTTTTTATTTCTCTCTCTGACCTGCTAGAGATCGTTCTGCAACTGTTACAATGGACTACAGTTAAACTTTGCAGGACAGACATGCCCAGCAAGGAGAGATGCTCACAGCCCAGTGCAACAGAAGGCAGACAGCTTGGAAAGGCTGCCTTAGCTAGTGGGTCACACAGGACATTCATTTGCCCTCTCCAGTTGCAGGGTGAACTGCACAATGAAGCAATGATTCAAGCTGAATGTCTGCCCCTGGTGCTAATTATAAAATAGTTCCTGATTTTGAAGAGTATGTGCTTCTAAAGCCACCTTTACAATAACAGTGCAACTGCTTGGGCTGTCATTAAGAGCTTGACCACTATTGCTTGGTAACTTCACACCTCTCATCTGTATCCTCCAGCTGACAGCATCATCTGCCCTGGCACAACTCTCAGCAGTTTTGTAAGGCAGCAAAATTACAGTGACTCTCTCATTGCTCGAAACAGGGATCCCAACACATGGATAAACTCATTAACTGGGCAGAGTGACAAAACCTGACTTGTGCTGCAGTTGATTTCAGATGGTTTGCATCACAGCAGCATAGCCCACTGCTTCTCGTGCCAGACAAGCTCCTCGGGGTAACAAAGCAGTTCGCACCGAAGTACCGAAAGGGGAGAACATCTCCAAACGCCCGCCCAGTAGAGAGTGCACAACTCGTGGGCGCCAGATCGCCAGCGGAGCCGCTGTCGCCGTGGCCGGGGTGCTGTGCATCGGCTGCAGGCGGCTGCGGGGCCCCCCTGCCCGGCCCTGCCCTGGCAGCGCGGCCGCGGGGCTCCGGCGCTGGCGGCAGCAGCGTTGCGCGGGGGCTGCGCCGGGCTGAGCCAAAGGCCGTATCCCCCGGGGGCGGCCGCAGCCCCGCCGCGCTCCCGCCCGGCCCCGAGCTCCCGGCGGGGCCCGGGGCAGCCCCCGCGCCATCCGCCATCCCCCCGCCGGCAGCGCCCCCGCCGCGCAGCGGCTCCGCGCGTCCCGGCCCTGACACCTAGCGGCGCGCGCCGGGACACGCGTGGGGCCCGCGGCGGCGGGGGGCTGGGGCCCGGGAGGGGCGGCTGCAGCCCCCCCCGCCATCGCCCCGCAACCAGCGCCCACGCCCCGCGGGGTGGCACCGCTGCCCGGGCGAGGGGACGGGGCGGGTGCAGGTGGCGGGGTCGCCCACGGACACCCGCGTCGTCCCCCCGACAGCACCGCGCGGGCCGGCCACCAGCACGAATTCCCGGTAAAAGCAGAACAGGAGAACTGCCGCCTGCCTGCGGTTCCTGCAGAGGCGAAATCCACCTTTCCTTGGCTCAGACCTTCCCCGTCACACACCTGCGCTGGAGCAGGCATTCCCCGGGCAGACCGAGCCCCAGGACAGAGGATGAAAAGGGATAGTGAGTGAGTTATGAGCGGCACAAAATAATTCTCCCAAATAAAAAATCATGGTAAATCAAAGACAAAACTAAGACCACCCATAATAAAGATGTATGGAAAATGTTAAATTCATTTGTAAAAATGGGTAAAGCTTCTTTCCCCAGCAGCTTTACAGGTTGTGATATACGAGCAGCATGTAGGGAGATTTATGCATACTCAAATCTCACCTCTCTGCCTCTCCCCTCATGGCTTTTGCAGCCCTCTAATGAACTGTAAGATGTGTGTTATCACACAGAGCATCATGCTGTATCACATTAGGAATCAGCCCACAATTTGTAGGAGGGCTTCAGGGTCTCACCAGTTCCATGATGGCCCACCTGTGATCAGTGCTGGTAACCGGCTGGATGCTGGAGGTCCATTGATGCACTGAGCAGTGTGGGGGTGCTTGCCCACTGGAGTCAGCAGGGATGGATGTCCTGTGCAGGACCTCACATTCTGCGAGCAGCACAGAGCAGAAACAGCCCCATGAGCAAGGTCTGCTCTGCTTCGCCACGTGGTAGGACTGGTTGAAGCATCCAGCTCACACAGACCACTGGGCTATGGAGCCTGTACCCAAGCAGCAATTCTTGGGAAGCATGTCTTGCTGGATTACTTACCTGCATTAGCACCCTGACTCACTGCAGGGTCCTGGCCCTAGATCACCTCTCACCATAAGTGAAAATATTTCCATCTCTCTTGGATGGATAAAGGAATGAGAAAAATAAAATACCTTGTCACTTGTTTTGCATTTAGCACAGCTAGCAAGACCTCCATCCCTGGGCACAAGACTTCCTGGAAATGGGTGGACACATGAGAACACCAGCATGCAGGTCTTGAGGTTCATGGTATTCTTTGATGCTGCATTCCCTGCCCTGTGCAGGCCTCCCCCCACCAGCCATTTAAACCTACTCGTGGCAGGAGTTGCTTGGCATTCAGGCACTCACTTGCCTGTCCCAGAAGAGCTATTTGATGCAACAACAGATGGGCAGAGCTTGGCAAGCACTAAACAGAGGACTCAAGGGGACCTGGCACACATTTCTCTGGTCCTTTCCACATTAGCCTTTAGCTTTAGTTATCATGAATAAAGTCAGATATGAACAAAGTCTCCTAGCCTCATCCACCAAAACATTAGTGTCAACATCCTTCCCTCGTGCACTGGTCCCTAGACAACACCTCCCACATGTCCCAGTGCTGTCTGTGCATTGGGCCAGTTCGGGGCACCTGTACAGTTCATGTTCTTTCTCCTTTTGGGTGGCTGCTGTCCTCTGAAGCCCTGTCCAAGCCAGGGCAGCCCAGCCCTGAGCTTGGACAAGTGTCACCAAGGTATGTGAAGCTGTCCCTTTTCCTCTTGGGAGGCTATTGCACATAACCAAAAAGCACTTCTGCTTTGGGAAGGAGCCCTGTGCTGCTCGTGACACAGGGCGATGATACACAAGGTCATATGAACCTTAAGAAAGCCTAATACCTCTCAGGCCACGGGCTAACAAGATGTCTATCCAGCCAGAGCTCACCTCAAGCACATCTCAGCCCCAGCTGCAGTTGCCAAGCTGAACCCGCAAAGTGCAGCGGTGACCAGGCAGAATCTGCCACACAGCAGCACACAGGACCAGGTACTGCATAAAGCAATCTATAAATAATAACAATTATATATGTTGCCTATTAAAGTGTTAGAAGCATGCATGCCTCTTTACAGATTAATAAAAGGAAATGCCTTATCACTGTGACTTGCAAGTGTAGAGACTCTGCAGTGTGAATGAGTAGGAGTTATTCATACAGTTGATACAGGAGAGTAGAAACACACGTTACATCTGCAGTATCCTGTACTCCCACTAAAGTTACATTACTTACCTCTAGGTACAGGTACAGAAATGTTTTTTCCCTGCAAATACATCTATTAGTGAGCATCTATGAGCACTTGTCATACATGGTTGTTGGAGTTCAGTGGCACTGTGATCCTCCCTGAACAGGACTGGGGCTATTCCAGTATCACTGAATGGTCAAGACGACTCTTACTCTTTGTACAAGGCAGAGGTGGTATTTTATACTGGAAGCCAACAGCTAACACAGAGCTCCCAGAAACATCAGACATGCAAGCCCAAACTGATAAAATACTCCAAAATAAACCCTGCAAATGTCAGCAGCTGATGGTGCAGAGTCTAATCCAGCCTGGCTGCTAATATCTGAGTGACACATTGGTCATTCTTATTCATTGTGATGTTCATTAGTACCTGGGGAATTCATTACTAAACACATACAGGTTACCTCCATTGCAGCTACTGGAAGAAAGAGGCACTTCTGTCCTCAGTTATATATTTTACAACTGTAATGACATCAGTAAAAGGCATTTTTTTGATCGGATTTAAAACTGAAAAGTCAAGGCAAAGCTTAGATGCTGCAGTTGTGAGGAACTGCCACAAATACCTTTGGCAGAGCTGCATATTAAAACCTGTGAGCTTGTTTGGTCAGGGTAAAGTAATAAACCACCATGTTCAATCACATTGGAATGCAAGGGCTGCAGCGAGCGTGGCGATGCCTCTGTGCTGCCATGCCCTTTCCAGCGGCTGCTTCATGCAAACTTTTCAGCACAAAATCTGAAGGCAAAGTAAATAAAAAAAACTGATGCAGAGAATACACAAAACAATATTGCAAAGAGCAGCAATGACCAAAAACTAATCATCATGACACTTCAGCATGTATGACTGAAGAACAAGAGACCTGTTGCTGAGAGGCAAAGGGCAGCTGGGCTAAATTAGCTGAGCAAGTTTGAGTCTGGATAGTGTCATTAGGAGAAAAGCAGAACTATGCCATAAACTCTAATGAATGCATTAATGGATGGCTTGTGCCTCTCAAAAGGGGAAAAAACGGTTTAAATAAAGTTATTAACACAGCCCACCTGTGTTTGGCTCTTGGACTATGTTGTTTAAATAGCCCATTAACTCTTGGAGTAACTAATCTTGAAAGTGAATATAGCCTTTCTGAAGTAGACATTTAACTACATTCATATAATTCAATTAGATTGAGCATTCTTAGTCCAAAGCCAGTATTCTATGCTTTCATCTCTAATAATGGTGTGCAGCAAACTTTGTTAATATGGTGCTAAAAAAAGAATTTGCATTTGTAATTGTAACCAAAAATAAATTGCTGGACTGACCCTAAAATATAACATGTAACTGAAGTGGTATGAGTTAACATTATTATAATAATACAGAATTTTAAGATTGTATTTAATTCTAAAATCAGTATTACAAGAGTGAGCTGAGTTTTACAGCTCTGCCTTAAAAACTCACAAGGGAAAATTAATGATTTAAAAAAAAAAACTGGTAGTGAGATAAAGTTTCTTTTCTGGGTACCAGAGCTCACATCATTTAACAGACAATACTCTGGACTGCCTCTGCTTGGGTTTTTGTGGGGAGGAAGCAGAGAGGGTGAGGAAGAAGAAAAACAAATCGTGGCCTGAGCAAGTTCATCCAGTTAATAAATAGTTAAAGCAAATTCATTAGGAAACAGGAATTTTATAGATTTAGTTAAAGGTTTCTTCCTATTTATGTCACTGAGAAATGATAAAATTCCTTTTATCACTCTACAACTTGTTAATGTTTTACCCCAGGACCACTTCATCTGTAATAAACATCTTAACAAAATATGCATCCCTAGGGAGGAACCGTTAATTTCCTTAAGGCCTCACACATGTAATAGGTTTTTATTGCATGCAGGTGCTTTGTGAAATTGCATTGACTTGTAATAAACGTCCAGTAAAGAGCAGGTAGCACCTAAAAGGGGGAAGTGTTTGTGCACCTGTCTGAAGAGAGACTTAACACACCCTAATCCTCCACGGGCTTCTTCTCCACTGCACATAGACATCACCGAGCCTCACCTTCTAGGGCGTCTGCTGCCTCTAATCACAGCAAGGTAAACGCTTGGATTTTTACAGTTGTGTTTATCCAACTTAACAAATAAATGCTAGGTGAATTTAATATATATTCAAATATATTTATTGCTGCTTTGGCTAAAATTGCAGCATAAATTACAATCAAACACACTCTGAAGGATAGGGATAATAATGCATGTCAGATTTTCCTTTTCTTTTGTAGGAAGTTATCTGTGTAAAACTCTTCATAGAATTAATATATTTTATTAATCTGTTTAGAATTAAGTGTAAAGAAAGTTTAATTTAATACTTATCAGTAGTAACATACCTTAGATATTTCAGTGAGGCTAGCTTTGCCTTAAATGTTTAATTTTGTAAGAATATTTTTAAAAAGCCATTTGAACAAAGATATATTTATAGTTTTCCATGGACACCTATTGAAGAGGGTTGTTTTGCTCATCACACTAATTAACAGTAATGAAAATTCTGCATTCCAAGAGAATCCCCTTCTAGCAGCAGCATTGTGTACAATTTTTTGAAGCTTTGTTATTCAAGCAATTGTTTTTTGAGTTCTGACAGAACAGGGAGAACATTTGCAATACCTGTGAGCAAAGAATAACTCCCCCCTGTCCTAGGGGAGTGCGGAGAGGTATGTCTAAGAGACAGTGTTTGCAGAAAACCAGGGAGTTAATGTTTTGTGTCAGCATTTGAGGCGATACTAGAGTTTGTATCTGAGGAATTTCTGAGTTTAGTTATGAAGACCAGAACTTATACAAATTCTTCAGTAAAATCTCTGTATATTTCCTTCTTTTCCCCCTGTTTTGTTTTGGGTTTTTTGTGGATTTTTTTCTTTTCCAAATACAGTTTCCCAGTGAAAGGATATCAGGCAAAATTGGAGCTAGAAACCAAATAAATGGTTCTGGTGATCTCAAGTAGCTCAGATTAGAAATCTTTGAGATGAGATTGGATCAAATGCCTTTGTCTAAACCTGTCTAGGCTTCACTCACTACAGGGTGCCAGAAGCAGCTTGCTAAGGGCAATGATAAAGTCACTCTAGGCACCCCTTGGTGAAAAACATAGGGCAAACTTTTTGAAAAAGTCACTGTGACACTTAAACACAAGTTTAGTTAAAATTTTTATCCAGGTCTGTAGGAAAGCCTTTTGACCTTTAACAGGACTATCCCTAAAGCACCAAAGATGCTTTTTTGTTTCAAATTGGATATTTTTGAAAATTGTGACCATATGCAAGATTAAGAACTGAAATGTTTTGACTAGCCCAGACAGGACATACACTTCACAGTCCAAGGCATCACCTGAAATACTTATTAATGACTGAAGCATTTAAGCTCAGCAAAAGTCTAAGAATCTGAGCAGTATTTTAGGGGTGTGTTTAATTAAAACAAATACTTACTTTTCACTGACACCTTTCTGAACTGGATACATACTGTAAAAACTCAGCTGTGATGTTATTGAAGTCAAGAATAACAACAAATGTACTAAAATGCATCCTGACTTCTTGGTGTGTGTGTGTGTTTAAGATAAATTTGCTCACTACTAAATTATAAGAAAACTATTAAAGGGACTGGAAGGGATGAATTTAAAGTCCTATCAGAATAAATCATAAATGGTTGTGTGTGTGGTGTGGGTAAACAAAAATTTAAGAGCAAATAGAGAGATGGTAAATTTTGAAAGAAAATCTTCCTGACTTTAAAAAGCAGAGAAAAAAGAAACAATAAGTAACCTCACACCTGAGCTAAGATGGCAAAGAAATAAATAGCACTGCAAAAATCAGGAAAGCATTTAAACACATAAGTCACTCATACACAGCCCCATTAAGCTCGAAGGGGCTGCGCACACACAGAAGGCTCTGCTAGAGCCAGGCCCTCGGCTCTGACCCCTGCACAACACCACATGCCCAAGAAGGCTGATGAATTATATGCACGGCATCTATGAGGGCTCATTAGAAAATATTGCACCCGGCTGCAGAGGCAGGAGGAGGTCCGGGCATGCAGGGGTGTTGTGGGAGAGCAGATGCTGGGGGGGGACCCTGTGGGGATACTGAGAGACTTTAGGGGTCTCCTGCAGCCGGTGATGCTGAGGATGGAGCATGGGAGGGAGCACAAAGCTGTGCCGGGCACGAGCGCTGTGCCCTCTGCGCCCCAGCACGTGCAGGGCACCGCTCCCACCCCCCCGGGCCAGTGGTCCCCAGCTCTCCGGCTGAGCCAGGCCAGGTGGGGAGAGCCAACAAGGGCAGCTTCTGGGGACTTTCGGCCAGGAAGCTGTTGGTGATGGGGCTGAGGGGCCGCTGGGATGTGCATCCCTGTGCGTCAGTCCCAGCCCGTCCCGCGGGTGGGGGATGCCGCGTGGCGGGTCGGGGGGACCCCGCTATCCCCGGCCTGGATGGCGAGAGGCAGGAACGACTCTCAGGACTGCGGTCACGGTCAGTGGGCGCTTGGTCCGGGCCCAACGAAAGGCAGTGACAGGGGCAGGGACCCCCGGCCCTCGGGCAGGAACTCGCTGCCCTCCTCCTCCTCGCAGGCTCCGAGGGAGCCCCGCTCGGCTGGAGCCGCGGCGGCCGGCGTGCTGCGAGCGGCCGCGCACGGAGCAGCGGGGCTCCGCGGCGGAAGGGGAACAGGTTGTGCCTGTGCCGGTCGCTGAGCGCCCCCCCCGGACCGGCCACAGCAGCGCTGCCCCCCCAGCCAGGCCGGGGCTGCGGGCACCCGCGCGTCCGGGCGCACCGGGCGAAGGGGGCCGCCAGCGCCGCCAGACCCCCCGGCAAAGCCCGGCCAAGGCACGGCCGTGGGTGGAAACTGGGAGCTGCTACCGCGAGCAATTTCCCGGGATTTTTGAGGGGAAAGACCCTTCGTTCCTGCCCCCCCCCCCCCCCCCCGTACACTTCGCCGGAAGAGCGGGGGCGGCCCCGTTGTGTCCCGCGTCTCCGGCCGAGCCGCTCTTTAACGGCGTCAGGCAGCGGCAGCGGGCACCGGCCGCGGGGGATCCACGGGCGCTGCCGGGGCTCGCCCGCCGGGCGCTGCGCAGGGGGCACGCTCCCTGCCCCTCCCGCAGCTGCGCCCGCGGAGCGCCGCAGCTGCCGGCCCATCGATTCCCTCCGAAAAACTTGGCGTGGCATCTTGATTTTTTTCAAGGAAAAAACTCAAAAACAAACCTCAAACAAAAAGCAAACACAAATGAAGAAAAGCAGTCAGCCCCCTCTGCACCAAGGAAAAAATAGACAGGAATTGTAGAGGCAAATGTAATTAGGAAACATGTGAGAAGATTCAAAAAAGTTCAAAAGAATATAAGAAAGGAAATGTATAAAAAGTAAATAAAACACATTGTTTAAAAAAGTTTCATATTAGACTTCCCCTATAAACGTTTTACTTTTTATTTTATAGATTTCATGCTATTCTAATCAACTTTATTTTTGTAACTTCACAACTGAAACTGCAAACCTTACAGCCTGTTTTCACATTTCTGGTGTGTCCTGTCAGTCTTTTATATCTCTCTAGATGGGCGGAAAATAAAGTCAATGAAGTGAGCCAAAAAATTCTAATTTCAAAACTTTTATAGAAATTTCTCCTGAAGAAACTCAGGCACCACATCATGGAAAGATCATAAAGGTTTGGTGAAAACAGTTCCAACTCCCAGACAAATCAAAGACTAAATAGTGTACTATTGCTTATGACGAGTATGTAAACTTGTAAAGGATATTAATGAAGGTGTAAACTCTTACTGAGGAAAAACAAATCTTTGCTGTAGAGGACTGGGGTATTAAAATAAAACAAACACAGCACCTCATCTGCCATGCCTTAAACTGCACCAGAGCACTGGAATTAGAGAAGCCAGGTAATCTAAAAAACAATTTAGAGATGCAAGGCTGTTGCTGGCCTGCGGTCATCTGGATGAAGGTCCCATCTCATCTTTACAATCAAAGAGTTAACTCTGATGTCCCAGCACACAAATAAGTAAATGTGGGATAATTAGGAAACAAATTCTGCAAACATCTTGAAAGGGGCTGGAGACCTTTGATCTTTATAGAAAAGAAAACATTACAATACAGTCTAGCTTTTGGGGTCTGCACACATTTTATACCAAGGCAGAGGATGGTATCTTTCTTAAAAATCAAGTAACACCTAATTCCATCATACCTTAATTATCTTAACTGATTTCATATGTCTAAAGGTATTTCACCAAAAGATTAGAGTAGAAAGAGGGACTGACAAAATAATTAAATATGCAATTTGCCAAGCTTGGGCAATATGGCTTTGAAATCACCTTTTCAGGAAGTTTTACAGCTTGTTCATTGACATATATATTGCAGCCTTCAGATTCTTATTTAAGCTCTTTTGATTACTTTAATGGATTAATACTTGAGTACCATCAATGTAAAGTCTAATACTCAAGCCTGTTTCTAATTTGCCAAAAGTTACACTAGTTTCCTTTTGGTGTTATGATAAAAAATAATAATCTGTATCTTAATCCATACATATATGTTTTTTTAAAAAAATCATAAAATTCCCTTGTCCAAAATAGTTCTGTGAATACAGAACTACACCTGTATCTAGTATCCTTTTTAGTTATACGAAGTACTTTCATGTTTTCTAAGGTTTTGGTGACCTAACCAACATACGCACAGCCATCAACAACATGTGGGGTGGGGTGTTTTACCAGAAGAGTGCAGAATTGTCACTTGAATCCTTTCAGTTTATTTTGGGCAAGAAACCCAAATGAATTCATGTCCAGAGCCTTCACCACTGCACCATCCTAAAGGGCACGCAAAGCAGGGCCGGTGTGGCAGCACCTGCACTGTTGCCCCCAGCAGCGGTGCCCAGCTCTGGTGGCATCACCTGCTCTCCCTTCCAGCACTGAGGATGCCCTTACCTCTGGAGCCACCACAGCTACATGACAGCTCCAACTGCACATCCATGGCATGGGCAACACTGAGGTGGAAAGACTGCCTCACCGCATTTCCAGGTTTGTCTTCCAGCCAAACTCAGGGAGGACATTTCTATACTCACAGCAACAACATTCCTACTTCTCTTTCCTGCTTTGCATCTTCAATGGTACAAAGCTTGCAGGAAAACTTTCCACCAAAAATCTGTGACCTGCTAATGGAAGCCATGAAAGCAACCACAAGGGGTCAAAGCAAGAGTTGTCTGGCCAAGGTTCTGTGACACTGGCCAGCAGAAAATGCCCAGAGCAGAGCCTTGCATCTCATGGGTGACCCTCTGACACTCCATGGCCACAGAGTTTCCCGAGCCAGGGGTGGTTTCTGTATCTAGCAGCCCTCTCAACTTCTTCCCTCCCAGCTCTCATCACAACCCACGGTAATGCATTTCATGATATAATGGCACGCTGTGTGAAGAACCACCTTCCCCAGCTTGTTTTGTGCAGCACAACATAGAAACGGCCCACCCATGCTATACATAAATGCACACACACACAGCTCATACGGCTTCTTGTTAGAGAGCCAGGGGCAGCTCTTTCACCCAGACAAAATGGGGGGAACACTACTGAAGCTGAAAGACATTTTTTAAAAAGTGAAATGAAAATACACATCTGAAGAGTTAAATGATTTGGCCATGGACACCCAGAAGCATCACTACCCAAATGCAATCAAGCACGATTTGAACAAACAATTGTGTAGCATGGAAAAGGCAGCCAACTTCTCAAACACATCAAGCAGTAAAGCTCATTTTACCTAACTCGCCTACCAAAGTTTCTTTTTCTGCCCTGTGTAGAGACAGCCAGTCATCCAAAATTCCTTGGGAAATGAGCCTTCCTTTGATACTTAACCCTTCCCTGACAAACCCTCCTGGACTACGCAGTTCCTGGCTGTGCATGCTGTAAGCGTTCATACAGTCAGGGCTGACCTGGCTTCTGCTCCCACAGCCTACGGCACATGCCATCTCTCCAGCTCAGTTCCTTTTGTGAAACCAAAAGCAAAGACAAGCTTTAGATTTTTAAATTAAAAAAAAAAAAAAAAAGAAATTCAGGTTTAGAAATGCACATAGATACCAGAAAGGGGAAAGGTCTTCAGCCATTTCTCCAGAAACCAAGACACATTCTTTAATGAAGAACAGTTTTTCTTGAGATTTAACAAAACAATCTAATCCAAACCAGCACAGCCTTTGCCTCTTCTTGAAGAGTTCCAGCCTAATTATAAACTTCCACCACAAAATGAGAAAATATAGCTGATACTCACAGTTTGGAAGAAGATGTAGCCAGCAGCAGCTCCAACACAGCCATTCCACAAATGGCTGCAGGCCTGGAAGAGAGGATGAGAAAGGCCTTCCCAGCCCTCCTGGCAGAGGGGAGCTCTGTGTCAGGTCCCTCCTTTTATTGTCAGTCAGAGAGCCTGGCTTTGCAGGCTTGCACCTGGGTAACTTTCTTATTACAGGTGTTGTTGCACCTGACATGCTGGGTGTGTTGCATGTCAGTGTCCCTCGTCCTCCTCCATAAACAAACCCAGCTCTAGATTGTTAGGGTTGTTTTCCTAATGACTTTTTTTGGGTTTATTATTTCTCTGTTACACATTATCGTTCGAAGCCATCAGAAATGACCCAGGGTAGAGAAAAAGCAATTGCTGACCACAAACGTGTGCAATGTCCTTGGTTAGAAAGGCTGGCTGTGGGTTACTTGAAGGTCTCAGAGCAGGGATGGGGAAAATGCTGGTGGACTCTGGTCTTTGCTGCCCACAGGACGCTGCTCTCTCTCTTGCAGGTCCCTGGGGCAAATGCTGATCCGGCACCTCACATTCCAGGGAAAAGGAGTGGGTCTCCTGGCTGAGCTGGGGTGCCTCGCCCAAGGGCTCTGTCAGGGCTGGTCCTCCTGTCCCTGCTGCATCCAGCTGAGAGGGAACTGGCTGAAGCCACAGCACGGGCTGCTGCCAGCACGGGGGCTCTGGGGTTGTTCACCTGTGCCTCTCGGGCCGAGTCCCGGTCATGGGGCAGCCTGAGTCCAACGGGCAGGAGCAGTGCTGCTGCCACGATGCTGCCTGCCATCGCTGCACGTGGGTGCCTCAGCCTGCACGTGGCACGGAGAGCACGGGCTGCCAGCAAAGAGACTTGCCTTTGCCAGTGGCACTGGGGAAGGTGCAGAGGGCTGGGAAAGCTGGAAAAGAATAGTGCTGCTTTGATACCAAGACATAGTTCAGGGCCTGTTTGTTTATTAGTGTCCATAAAGTTTCACCAAGTGACACACGTTAGGATTAAAAATATAGGTAATGTCAGAAATATTCCCTGGAAGGCACAGTTCAGCAGATGCCTTTAAAAATAACTAATTGAACCACAACAGAGAGACACTAAACTGACCTGATCTTTTCCCTCTTTAAAATCACATACATACACTGTATTTCAGGGTCAATTTATCACAACATGCCCCTTCCTCACCGGTGCATAGCAAAAGGGAGTGCACAGACATATTTATAGCAGTCACTGCTTATCAGATGGTATAAATATGTCCATGCTAAAATAAATCAAGGCGTGGATGTGAAGCTCAGTGACCTATAGCAAGAAGGAAGTGTTGATGAGCATCTGGGTCGCTGAGGCACTCCTGCGGGCATGGGGCAGGCTGCTCACCCTCCATGCGGCTCGGCGAGTTCCCCCATGGTGAGGGCAGAGAGGCACTGCTGAACAAGGGCACTGCGGTGGGGATCGGCCTTTTTGTTTTCTTTCATACTTGCACCAAGGAGCAGATGGAGAGGATTAAAAGGAGCCTTCTCTGTATTACCTTTTTCTGATTGTTCCTCTGTAGCTGTTTACCTGGTTGCGTTTTGGATATAATGAAGCTCCCCAAGACAAGGGTTTTTCTCAGCTTATCCTAGCCAGATCTTGGACTTGCCTCCTGTGGTATTAGTGATAAGGCACTGATAAGGCATGTAAGGCTCCTCTGCTGAACTGTAGAAAACAGTCAATGCTTTTCCTAAGCTTTTAGCTGTTACCAATTTGCCGTGATCTCATTAGCACTGTTGTCCAAATTCTAAACATCCCTGAAGCTGAAAAACCCCAAGAAAACTTCCAAGAGACTATGGGATTAAGAAAACACCCCAACTAAGTGGGTTCCCCAGTAGCCATTGCTTTCAGGAGAATAGCATCTAGTGCATCCCTAGATACAGAAATAGGCCCAGACTGAGTCAATACAAAGGAGAGGTGCAGGGAGAGTTTTGATTCAGCGTCATTTCTGGCTCACTTGTGCATCTTGTATCTCCTGCAGCCTTGTGGAACAACTAAGATTTAAGGTTTGCCAAACTGAGGGCACAAATATATTGGCAGGCAAATTGGTTTAACTTTCAAACAGCAAAACACAGTAATTCACAAATCAGCAGAATTCTTGGGACAGAGCTGCTGGCGGTGATGCACAAAGTATTCACAAAAGAATTACAGAAACTGCACAGACCTGGCTTGTTAAGAAGACTACTGGGATAGAGCTGCTATGTTTCCGTATGGGGACCATTTAAGATAATGCCCACTCCTGTGCCTGGACAGTTAGGGCCTTCTAAGAATAAACTGATTAAAGAAAATTTTGCAACCTATAAACCTGGTGCAGTTTAAAAGAAGTCTTTTAACCTTGGAGGTCTTATTTTCCTTAATAAGAAGTTGGGAAGCCCCTTGCTTTCCCCAGTTTGATCAGCTCATTAACGGACTGACAATATCTCAGGAGCTGCTGATACTCAATGCTTTAATAATAACATCTGCTGACTTCCTCAGGGCCCTTTTCAGAAGAAATTAGGTACAGGTTTGCATGCCAAAGAAAGCAGGGATGTCATGAATCTGCATCCAGCTGGGAAAAGCAGACAGGCTGCAGAATCGCTGCTGCCACACAGTCACCGCCCAAGCAAACCCTGGCCAGAGGAGGCAGGTTTTGCTCCCCTCTCCCTCTCTTTTTACGAAGAGCATAAACCCGGACTGCCGTGCTTGCTCCGCGGGCCCCCCGCCCCGAGCATCGCCCTGCTCGAGACCGAGGGGGTGGGGTGCCACCGAAGGGGCTGGTAACTGCTGTGGGATTTTTTTAATCTAGTTTCCTATGAAAACAAGGTTCCTGTGATCCCTGTATGCTTGTCTGTCTGCCTGTCCTGCCCAATAACTTTGAACTCTTTTCTTTACTGATTTAAACCAGATTTCACAGAGAGGTTGAAGTCTCAAGGATAATTAAGTTCCTAAAAGTTTCATATAAGTAGGCATTTGGGCAGAAAAAGGAATTTAGAGTTAGAGCAGGCAAAAAGTTTGCATTAAGGGCTTTAAGTCCATCAACTGGCTTCTGCTGACTGCGATAGGTCACCGCTGGGAGACTGTGGGAAAAGTTTTAGGTGTAGGTGGGAAGAGTGGAAAATTTTTCTGTCATTCAGATAAAAGTCAGCCACAGGAAACCACGTCCATTACCTCCAGCACCTGTGGAACAAACTGATTCCCATGTATCCCTAGAGTTTATACTCCTTGGGTTTTGCTGGCAGCATGGCCCAATCCATGGACACAACAGCTTTTCCCCACTCCGTGGCAAACTTGTTAGTCACCATAAAATAAAAAAGTTCATTCACTGCTTCCCTTGTTCACCACAACTTCATGAGGCTCAGCCCAGCTGCAGGCAGGGTGCTTCGCAGTGGCATCCCACTGTGGGGGATGCCATCGGGCAGCCGTGCCACCACACCGTGCGGTGCCAGCTGCCAGCCCCGGGCTGCCTCTGGCTCCCGTGCTGCCTGCATCCTGCCCGGAGCCACTGCTGGAGGGAGGTGGGGGTTACCATGCCCTGGGTGGGTTACTGTCCCAGGCGTTACCGTGCCCTGGGCTACTGTCCCAGGGGCTACTGTGCCATGGGTTACCATGCTGTGGGTTCTGTGCCACGTGGCTGTGGGCGACTCGGGCTGTTTGTGACCTGAGGGTGCAGGGGAATTTTGTACACGGGGCTTTTTATACAGGTGAGAGAGGTGTTGTTCCAGAAATGAGTGCAATTCATCAGCGAGCCTTGGTGTGCTGTCACTAGGTCCCTATGCGGTGCATTAGCATTCACCTACATCCAGTGCCTGGACCACCACCCCTTCCCTCCCCCCTTAGGGGGCCTGGGCCAGCAGCTCGGGAGAAGGGTTGGCCCCGCTGCAGTTACTGCCCCCTCTCCTTCCCCTTGCTTGCCTCATCCCCTCTGCTTTTTGCCTAATGCACCCCGACCAAGCCCTCAGGTGCTCCTGCGGGACATGTTACAGGGAATAGCAGTAACGGGCTTCTTGCCTGGCTTTTGAAGGATGACCCTGCTCAGACACTCCTGCTGGGAGCATTTCCCTGGCAGGGAAATGACCTGAAATAACCTTATGGCACATCAGTTTCTCGGGCTCCCTGTTTTCTTGACAATTCAGTGACTTTGTAGGCACCCTCCCCAGCATCCAGCAAACCCAAATAAACCACATCCCAAACTTTTCCGGTGACTGTGGGAACAGCCCACTGGTGCGCTCCCAGAGGGAGGGCAGTGCCGAGGAAGGGAGGGCTGTGGTGTTGGGCACTGCTGCACTCCCCTCCCCGCGGGGGCTCAGCTTTACCTCCACTGCTCCGACAAGCGTTTAGCAAAGACTTAATGACAGAGCTACACGGCCCTACCAGGCCTTGCCTCTTCCTCCTTTAGGAAGCTTTCTTAATTTCCAGTATGATTTTTTCTTGCTACCATTTAAACCTGGCACTTCTGGTGCTCTCTGTCAGACCCACAGGAGGTCGTGGGTCCATCACCAAGGAAGCACGTCCCTCCCTGGTCTCTTCTGCTGGTGCCCCGATGGCTCTGCTGCCTGCAGCACGTCCAGCACCGTCCCGTGGTCAGGTTGCCCCTGGGCCAGCAATGCTAAGCCTGCCACAAATCCACCCAAGCCTGGCCTAATCTAAGACACAACCCTGCTCTTGGGAAACATCTGGTAAAACTTTTAAAAGTTGAAAATGAGATTTTGTTTCTTTGCCCAGCTGACAGTGCAGTCCAATTTGGTCAAAAAAACCTGTTCTGGACAAATAGTATCTTTATTTTTCCACACCAGATAGTTTAAATTATAAAACTATAAACTATAAGCAAACCAGTGGGCAGGCTCACCTGTTGGGCACAGGTGTAAAAACTCTCCTAAGAGAAGAGCACAGGTTCCTCCTGCCTGCTTCCAGTCTTTGCTGCAGTGAGACCCTGGCAGGGAGCACGACCCCTGAGCCAGGCAGGGCTGCTGCTGACAGGGAGCTCCGAGGGCACCGGGATCTGGGGCAAAGACCTCTCTGTCTCTCCACTTTGTCCTCAGTTTTCCAAATGGATGGAGAAACAGCCAGTTTGCTGTTTTTCCAGTGAATTTCTGCTTCTGATTTAACACATTTTCTTTTTAAAAATACCTTCTAAAGTAAAAAATCAGGAAAAATGGGTACCACAGAAAATGTCTCGGCATGGGCCCCAAGGTGTGGGGTCTCACCCGTGGGGGTTTCTCTGAGGAGCTGCAAAGGCAGCACAGGAGCTGATCTCCAGGCACTGCCAGCAGCCCTGACTGGGGCTAAGCCTTCCTAGAAAGGCCTTTTTCTGATTATGCAAAGCAAGATTTTAGCTGTAGCTTAAAAAAAATCCACCCCCCCCACAAAAAAAAAAAAACCCCAAACCAAAACAAAGAAGGACAACATGTCTTTTTGCAACACATGGCTGCAGTTACTTAAGGACAGAGGTAACACACGGGGTTTCACAGCAAAATTTTGTTCACAGGTCAGTTTACGATCACTATGTAAATCATCAACATAATCCCCAGGGCTTCACACTGCACTTGCCAAAACCAATTGCTTCTCCTTCCCACGGGGGCTCATGCTCTTGAAGCCTCAAGTGGGTGCAACGGGCACTGGTGCCTCCCGCCGCCACCGCTGGGCAGCCACGCAGGGGGGCTCGGAGCCCCGGGCAGCGCAGGGCAGTGGTGGCAGTGGCAGTGGCAGCGGCAGCAGTAGCAGCAGCAGCAGCAGCAGCAGCCCTGGACAGCACGGCTGGCAGGTCCCTGCTCTGCCTGTGTGGGAAACTGCCTGGCACTGGTTATCCCTGGGAAAGTGCCTGCCCTGCTCTGAAGCACCAGGAGTTCTGGACTTTGGGTGAGGACGTGTTATTTGATTTCAGGTTTCTTCACTCACTCGTGTTCATTTTGGAAGAATCCCCGAGGATCTGCTTTGGTCCTGTTGAACGATGGATGTTAAAGTGGGGCCTTAAAATATATAACTATAGGTAACCTGTCTGAGGTATGCTCAGCTGAGCATATAGCATTTAAAGGCTGATTCCCATCAAAGCCCCTCGAAGAGGATTACCTGGAGTTTGGTTTGGACTTTTTTTACCAGCAGCCCCCATTGGCAAGCGAGCGGCAGAGTCCTCCTTTATGTGTACAGGTATAGTTCTGGAAAGCTGTGATACGGTACGGTCTCCACTGTACAAGCTGGTGGGAAGACTGTAAAATAATATCTGGCAGAGCAGCTGGATGAATACTCAGTTTAATTTAAGATCCAACACTCACAAGTCAAACTACAAAGTGGTCCCACTTGGGATATTCGCACAGTTTTTGGTTTAATCGAGCAAAATTCTAGAGGTCAAATTTCATCCTCGGTAGAAGTATGTTCAAGAGACTTCCAGCATTACTGGTGGAAAAACACCAGCCTAGAACCCGTCTCCTCCGGAGAATTGCACTATGGTTTGCTCAGGCTTTTTCTCCTTGACACGTCACCCATTTTATTAACTTTTGCTTTGCTTTAAAAAGAGGTATCTACCGTTTTGCTTCCCTGAAGAAGCTCATAATGTTATAATTCAAGTGTCAGGACAGATTAGGTTAAATGTACTGTGTGATTCCCAAAGGAAAACAAACTTCCAAACATACTCTATTTGCCTTGTTACATGTCATGGATTGCATTAGAGCTGAACATGTAATTCTGTCGCCTAATGTGTTAAAGTTGGCATGAATTTTATTCTCTGTGCAAGGTGAGAAATTACTTAGCTAACAAAACATTTCGTTTCCCCCTCTTTGCGTTCCTTCTTTATGAGATTCTGAATGTGACATTTTCACAAAAAAAACCCTGCACTTATTTGTGAAAAATGTATATTAAAACCAAAACACATCAAATGGAAAGAAATCACAGATGGTTTTATTCACAAGCAGTAGAATTAATGGCCTTCCCTACTCTTTATAAATATTGGAAGCAGATGAGTTCATTACTATTTCACTCTAATAAAGAAAACCTGCTTTATTTTGACAAGACATCTACTTATCTAGTGTTTCTACTGAATAATAAATCTATTTTCTTTGAAAAATAGAAGAAAGTTTATCAATAAACAAAAACCTGCCTGGAAAATTTGTCAATCAAAAAAACCCCAAACATCTTCATTTCTGATAGTGCAGAAATGGAATTCAAGGGATTTTGAAAATGTCACTAATTTTCAGAATAGAAAGTTTTGAAATGTTTACTTTGTGGTTGTCTTAAATTTTTACATCTTTCAACAAAGCAAGCAGAAAAGTGAAAACATCTGAAAAGGCTTTTGAAAAGAAAAGCGTCAGCACAAGCTGGATAAAGCTGTGGGCTCCTTTATCTTCGAGAAATCTGCACACATGGAGCTGAGTTTAGGACTTTTTTTTTTAACTATGCATTCAAACACTTCCCACTTCACAATCCAGGCTACACTGAGTTTGCCAGACCTTCAAAGTACTGTTGGCAGCCTTTCCTGCGCTGGGATAAAACATCTTACCCTAGGGAAGCAAAAGCTGAGTCATTTTTAACCCCAAATAACATTCACTGATGTGGTCATCTTGTTAGTCATGGAAATCCTGTGTAATTTCTATTTATGCTTCTTTCAACACTTATTAACCAAGAAGTGAGGTTTTATTTTAAACTGCAGAAGATGTTTATCCTCTCTAGGGCCATGACAATCAGTTACATGGCTTATCCATCATTTCAGAGAAAGGAAAAGATTTTGCGAAACTCCCCAGGCAAGTTAATTTTTAAAGCTGTAGGAGGGAGAGGAGAAAAGAAAACAAACACCACCACCAAAGCCACAGGCACACAAAGCCTAACACAACCGTCCAACGCCGCAGGGACCGCGGCTGGCTCCTTCCAGCCCTTGTGCCTGCTGCTTCCCTCTGACAAAAGGAGATCTCCTTGGGGCTGGGACAGCCAGGAAACACCTCGCTGGAGATAAATGGCAGCTCCCGGTGCCAGGAGCACTATGCAGAGCAGAAGAAATTAGAAATTTTCCTTAGAAAACAAATTCCGTGAGTGATGGACAACAGAAAGCAGCTCTGGTGTCACCCTGCCTGCGCATCCACCCAGGGATGCTCCTGGGCAGGTGGGTCCCTCATCGCAGCCCTGCAGATACCTGGGACCTGGGGTGCAATGCCGAGGGGCTGCACTGCGTGAACGCCAATGCCTGGACAAGCCAGTGGCCTGGCAGGTCGGTGTTGTCAACAGCCCAGGCCTCTGCACCGCGGCATGTGCCCTGGCTGAGACCCAGCACAGGGCTCGTGGCGATGGCCCCTCTGCACGAGCTGAGCTCTCTGCTTGGCACCAAAAAACCCTTTGCAGAAAAATTTAAATTTAGTTTGTCCAACAAGAGGCAAGAGCAGAAAGAACTGAAATATCAGAGAATATTGTTCTAGTTGAGGGGGAAAAGATGGTTCAATGTATGGGGATTTATGTTTTCGGAACAAAAGAAAATGAAAATATTGTTCAGGCACTGCCTTGGTCTCTGATGGCACCAAGGGATGCAGCAGGTGAGGCCCCGGGTTTTTACTTCATCTGTTTTTATCATCTTGGCTAATTTGTGCTTTTGAAAACCATGTCCATGCTCTAGCTTTGGCCTGTGAGCAAAACACCGCCAGCTAAAGCGTCACATCATGTCTAGAGGCACAGAAAGGGATGCCTCCCTGAGGCAGGCAGGGAAGGAGAAGGATGCCTGCGCTTCTGCAGGCTCTGAGCACCGCTGTGGCTCCTAACAAAGGAGACCCCCCTCCAGCTCATCACCACTAGTAACAGCAACTCTTTAGGTTACAGCTGTTTCAGAAGAAACACTGCAGAGAGAACTGGTGAAGAAGGTTGTGATGTTTGGGGTTTTTTTAAACATTCAGTAATTACCCCAAAATTCTGAGCAGCTGAATTAGGAAGTGCAAAGATCAGAGGCTGAGTAAAAAATACTGGGATTTCAGTAAAGTCTGGAGTATTTCAACAGCAGAGCAATTCCAGAGGCCTCATGGGGAGGGGAGTGCCATTCACCAGCAGCAGGAGGAAAGGCAGCTTGTGCTGTATGAGAGTGGTCCTGGGCCCAACCACGAATAAAAGCAAGGGTTGGGGGATGAGTGTCCTCCCCGGCAGACACGCCTGCCTGGAAGCTCAGCTGTATCTCCAGGCAGGGATGTGCAGCCCCAACCGGCTTCCTGTGCCACAGAACAGAGACCACGTCCAGTGGCTAATTAGGCAGAAGGAGCTTTGCTGTTTGCAGGCATCACCTGCTCAGCGGTGGCTCCAAGGCAGCTCATGTGCCTGCCCACCGCACGCCCATGCGAGGAGACACGAGCTGGTGTGCAGGACGAGCTCGCTCTGGTTTACGTCCCCCCTGCGCCGCCTCCTCCCCGGTCGGGATATTCAATCAGGTGCTGGTGATGGCTCTCACAGCAGCTCCAAGACGCAGTTTCTTAGTGTTTGGTGGAACAAGTGGTACTTGCTTTCAAAGGAAGGTTATAAAAACATGTGCCTGAAGAGAATGTCGGGAACTTGGGTATTAATCTTTAAGTCAAAGACCACTCAAAATAAGTGAGACAGAAATATTGGCTGGGGTGAGAGAAGATGCCAGAGGTTGCATTGCGCACCACCAGCTTGGTCAAGTTCAGAAGAATAACTTAGCATAAACAATAACAATTTTCGGTTCTAGTGATGTAGTATTAGCCTCTCCCTAGTCGAGAAGTCTGTTTTCCCCACAAGGGCTTGCTGCTGCCGGCCATGCAGGTACCTGCCTGTTCGCAGCGCCGCTGGCCTGGCAGCCACTGCAGCTGGGACCCCTGCGGCCGCCTGCCCAAGCCCAACGGGAAGGGCTCTGCCCCAAGCCGAGTGCTGCCCTCACTGCCACCGGCACAGTCCCTGCACCAGGTATTTGTTTTGCCAGGTTTCATCCTGTCCTGCCCAGTAACGAGATTCTCCCTGCTGCTTGGAGATGGCCAAAGGGACTTCATCTTCCACCACTGCACAGGCACCAGGCACCGTCTCCCATCGCTCAGCCTAAGACCCATCCTGGCAGCATCCCTGCGGTGCCCTTAGAGTGCTCAGTGCTCGCCTGGGCACAAGCAAAGCATGGCCACGCAGGGCAGGCTCAGTCATAAAAGCACGGCACATCCCCGGCAACTCACACTTCCACCCTTAACTGCCTCTCTTAAAACACAGCTGCATTTCAGAGTTGATTATAGAACTGTTTATTTCTGCAGAATCCCAGTTTATAATATTTGTAAAATAGTGTGTGTGTGCACACGTGCGCGTGGGTGTGTGTGTGTACACCACCCCCACCCCGCGGTTCCCTGAGCTGGGCCAGGCCACTCTCACCTTGCAGAAACACTCCCACCTGGCTCACGTCCAGCCTCCATCCCTGATGCATCAGCTCCGAGCCAAAACGCTGCACCAGAGGGTGGCTGCTGGGGCGGCCTCTGGGCAATAAAGCCCTGCCCGCAAGCCCTGCCTGCTGCGGGTCCTTGTGCAGTGCAGCAGGCAGCAGCCAGGGCCCTGGGGGCCAGGGGGAAGCGGCGAGGTATCATGCAGCCCCATGCAAGCTGCATGCTGCTGTCACACTGCACACTGCTGTCACTCGCTGCATGCTGCACTCACACTGCATGCTGCCACGGTCTGCTGCTGCTCCGGCTGCAGTGCCACGAGCTCCGGGCAAGTGCCATCCATCACTGCCCCGAGCTGTGGCGGCACCCGCATCCCTGGCATGGGGAGGCAGGTCTGTACAGAAGGGCCAGGCGAAGGACCGGCCGCGGACATGTGTGCGTGTTACAAACAACAAATTCAACGAAAGCCTGTGCTGACAAGTCAAGCCTGCAGTGGTGTTTCCAGGCTTTGAGGCTGACTCCATGACTTTGACTTGACCTTCTCCTAATTACACACAACGCAAAATTTGCAGCTGATAATTATGAATGACTAAAGTTGTTAATCCTTATAGAGGATAAACAAGGTGTTTCACTGATGTTGCTGTCATTTACTGTAGTGACACACTTATTGCCACATATACCTGGGGCACAGGCTGTGTGGCAGTGTAGATGTCACGTGTGGTCCCATATGCTCCAGAAAACACGCTGAGCTCTTTTGATTTCTGTTTTGACTTTGCAGCATACCTCTTGAGAGAGACACTTTGGACAGATTTTCTAAGTCCTTTTATATGTAATTTCCAAGGACAAAACCCCAAAACCGAAAGTAAATGACAGGGGGATCATGCTGTCACCTCTGAAACTGACCTTTCAGATCCATGAACAGACTGTAGCTGCTTCAGTCCGCCGAGACCAGCCAGCACTGCAGGCAGTCGCTGCTGTCAGCCAGCTCCTCCTCAGAGTTTGTGCAGAACCCTGGTCCAGCTCCAGTGATGCCTCTGCTCCCATTTCTTTACTACTCCTGTGCCTGAAACCAGCTCCCATCTTTTGTGGTGTCCTTCACCATCCTGGGCAGCTTGAGAACAGAGGAAAAGCCATCTCTGGTCTTGGCCCTCACATCCCACCAAAACTGCTCAAAAAGTCCCCATCAGCCCCAAGCAGAAGCAAAAGGCAATCTGCCCCACTGCTGCAGAGGAGAAAACATCTCAATCTTTCACATTTAAGCTTGCAATCCCTGTTCTTTACTGAGACTCTCCAGTCCAAGGGCTGACATGCATGATGATTTGGTATTTTCTTCCAAAAGTGGACAGGAGGTGGGAAGGGAGGCACGCTCATCTCTGCAGGACACCGCTGGGAACATCCACTGGGCGACAAACCTGCCCCCTCACAGTGTGCAAGGCTGACCCTGCACCGTTCTCATTCCTCAACAAATGTCCATCAGGGTACAAAGCCCAATGCCTGACAAAGTCCAGCCCTGCTGTAAGAGGCATTACCTGTACCAAGCAAACCTGTAATCACATAAAGAAACAGAAGTGGTTCCAGGTGCCACAGCTACAACCTCTATGTTGGGGCTCTGTTCAGAATAAACACTGACTCATGCTTCGCTCCTCCTGATGTTTTTAACTACTTCCAAAATATCCAGGTTTGGGATCTGAAGAAGTCAATGCAATGACTTGCAAGTCCAAGGGACTCCCACAAGTCAGAGCTGTGGCGTTTTAAGCTTCTTAAACTCCAAATTTAAAACACAAAGCACAGAGAATAAACTGATTAAAACAAGTTTTATTTAACAAATTATATTAAGAATACAGACTAAGTTATCACACAATGAAACTTCCCTTTGTAAAATACAGGAGGGTCATCTAAAATAAATATAAAATGTAGTAACATTCGTAAGATTAATGCACAGTAAATTCACTTTCAATAACTCAACAAAATGCATCGCATCTTAGAAAAACACTTTGCAACTGTGTAAAAGGTTTCTCTCTTCTATTTGCATGATGACATTTAAAACTGTTGCTGTTAGGAAACAAGTGCACAATAAACAACCAAAATATCCAGACTGTTTGGTTTCCCTGTATTGAATGAATTGAGCAGCACCTTACTGAGTTTTTTCATGAGTAGAGGAGCACCCTCCCTACTGCAATGCTGTCAGAATTTTATGTCTCAGGATAACTAATCTCAGCTGCCCCGCTGCCGCTGCCGGGAGAAATTCCCGTTCTGTTTGTCAAGGCTCAAAGGCTGAGGTAATTATTGGAACACAGCGAGACGCGCATGCCCTGCAGCAGGAGCAGGAATGGCTCTCCAGTGAGCTGCTCTGCTGGCACCTGCGTGATGTGCCTGCTGCCACCCCGGCCAGGCTGCTGGGGCTGCTTTGGGACAGCGGCCCGGGTGGGCACATCTGGGAGGACAGACCCCGTGTTGCCTGAGGGCAGCAGGGAGGTGAAGGCCAACGTGCGACCAGCCAGCTCCAAAGGCACCGCATCCCATTTTCCCTCCCACAAGCAGATTTTTAGGGCCCCACTGAAGAAGTGCCCAGACCTGTGGACACACACCCTTGCCACTGGCATCCACCCGGCACATGCCAAGCCCGTGCTGGGACCTTCTCCAGGCTCTGCGGGTTCAGTCTGAAGAGCTCAGGAAACCGGGGAGCAGGGGACAGGTATGGGTGTAAAACAAAACAAGCCCAAAGGTACAGACTACCAACAACCTCGCACTATACAGGAGGCTCACGGGGGATCCTCTCCTACAAACACCACGGGCAAACTCAGTGACAGTCAAAGGAAAAAAAGTTTGACAAAGTTTATTCCTATGCAACTACACCTACGAGATGCTCCCACAGGGAAGACACCTGCTACAACTGTCCACACTTGAATTTTAGCACAAAGTTCACACTCTACGGTACTTTCTGGACTAATTTCTTGCCTTTCCATTGTTAACACATTAGACAGCACAGCCTGGCCTGGATGGCCCACGAGTCATCTCGGCACACGACCTGCTCTTTGCCGTGAGAAATCCAGGAGGCAGCGTGTCACTACTAATTCACATCAGAAGGTGTATTTTACAGCAAGCAAACCCCTCACTGCTGCTTTTCTGTCTCTGTTGCAGACACAGGATAATTTGGCAAACTGATTTCTCCATCAGCCACAAGATTAAGCTACCTAGAGACTAGTTTTGTTCTAGGAATAGAGGCAAGGTAGCCAAGCACATCTGGGAAAGCTCTGCAAATCCACTTTTGTTGCTTTCCATTGACTCATCCCCTCCCCTTATGCTCCAGAAAGCTTCTCCACAGCCAGACACCATCAGCATCAACATCTCCCTGAATATTTCACCTGGTCCAATGCTACCACAGTTGCCTTTCAGACAGGGAGGGAGTAAGATGTAGAGATGCTGGTACTGGCTATGGCACACACCAACAGGGGACTTGCTGCAAGGAGGATGCAAGGACCGGCCTTGCAATGAGCTGCTGCGAGTACAAAAGTTACGGAACAGCAAATAAAATCTGCCCGTGGAAATGCTGACCTGATGCCCAAGGTATTGGGAATTCAGAGGTGAAATATAAAAGCTTCCTATCATTGGCGGACTGAGAAGATGACACATATACTCAACCACCCTGCACCGTGTGTCTCACTGTGCTTCTGAGCACTGGCTCTGAGCCTTTGGAAATGCTGTTTTCCAGCTGTCACTTAGCAGGTCTCAAGAGCTCAGCTGCCTCTCAGCAGCTGTAGCTCTTTGCTCAAGACAGTTCTGTTGCATTTGTACCACTGCATTTGTACTATTCATGCTTTCAGTACAGGCTACCCTTGCAGTGCCACAGCACAGAAACACACAGTGAAGATCAAGCTAATCTCTCAAGTTTCTTTGCAGATGCACCCTGAAGCAGCTTTGCTAGCCCAGCGTAAGAGGGAAGAGTGAGAACCAACTATACAAATACATCTTGAAGATTTCTTAGATGCTTATCCCAGCTGCACATCCCATCAGCATTTTGAGCTATCCAGTGTTTCTTGTAGGTCACTGAAGAGAAAGCTGAGCTCACCATCTCTAAGACGACTGAGCAAATGTTAACTGTTGCTGTAAGTATTAAAGCACTAACTTTATCTACTGATGCTCTTGAAGCTAAATCTCACAGGAAGGGACCCAAAGCTACATGCCCATTTTTCTGAGGCATATGCAGGGAGTACCCCACTGAACACAGGGCTCAGCAGCTATCTGAACTCGCTCCTCACTGAGCCCTCCAGCTGCTGCACAGTCAGCCCTGCCCTCAGCATGGGATGATGTGGCTTGAGGAGGGGCTCCTGGCAGCCATCCCCCCCATCTCCCTGTGGCAGGAACTGCCCTGGAGCTCTGCAGACTCTGCACCGACTGCCCTGCACCAGCCTGCAGCCCTCACTCCTCCACCACCAATCAGTAACAGGGAAGGTCAGTTCCCTGCAGCTCCTTCATCCCAAAAATATGAGGAATGCACCGCTGCAGATGGCTTCTACCTACCTGCAGCGTCCACTAAGCCACAGAAGCAATGAATGGATGCCACAGAAAACTACAGAAAAAATTACAAGCAGAAAAATAGAAAGACAAAAGATGGATGAGATGGGCATAGTACTACAGCATGGAGTGGATTTGAACTTCAAGTGAACCTGAGCTGAATGACCAGGCTGCCATGGTATGTTCATTTGTCGATGTCGGCATCATCAATCTAGCCTTTGTGAAGCTTGGCAGTGAGGTCTGGCTTTTCTTTCCTGCAGGATAAATAAGAACTAAAAATGGTGCTGCAACCTCCAAGTAAACGAGCATTTCCATGGGGCCACCCAAACCTCCAGAGCTGGTGCAAATGGCATAGCTTTAATTCTTTTGCCCAAATACGACACACCTGCAACCAAATTGGCCTCTGCTCTCCAATTGCACGGCCTTGCTTTACAGAGGCAGTTTCAGAAAATTATTTACCTGATTGGAAGAAGTTGAAGTGAAGACTTAGACTCAGTCTGTCCTGAATGTTATAGTATTTTGTGCTCATTATCCCAGCAATACGGTATGGTGCCTTAAAACCAGAAATGACTCTTTGGACAAGAAATATTTTACATATATACAAATAAAAAATACAAGCTGACAGTACAAAACCTACTGTTAGTCACTATTCTGTCCAACTAGAAAACACAAGATCAATCAAAAGCAGTGCAAAGCAGGTCAGGGCATACATACGACCCAGACTGAGAGCGACAATACTATTATTTGTTACTATGGCAATTGCATTTCAATAGGGTTAGGTAATCAGTATTTTACAATATAAAAAATTGTATGTTTTAACACTTACTTAAAAATTGCCATTTTGCTGCCATGATGTAGCTTTGTTCTACAGCAGAGACTTGAAAAAGCAGCATGGAGTCAGATGGGCACTTCTAAATAACTTATTACAGCAACAGACTTCTCCAAGACATGCATTTGACTCGGGAGCGAGCTAAGGTCAGCGATCACAAGGAGGCTGAGGTCAGGGTTTAATGCATCCCACTCTCATCCTGCACTACGACAGAGTTCAGTGCTTCCCCATGAGTGCACAAAGGAACAGGCACATCTCTTTTTTTTTTTTAGCAGCTAGTGGGGCAAATATTAGAAAACTGTCCAAAGTTACCAGCAAGTGACAGCATCCAAGTTGTCAGCAGGGCGCCAGCTCCGCAGGCAGCTTGGCCAGGGGTCAGCGGGGCACTGCCGCGGTCTGCCTGGGCCGCTGCCAGCATCCAGCCCAGAAAGAAATACAAGACGTTTGTCGCTCTAGGTCCTGATGGACAAATGGACACCCTGTGCAAAGCAGAGGTGCTTCACCTCAGGAACTGCAGTGCAGCCTGTGCTCTCTACACCCCTCCACCTTGCTGGTGCCTGGAAAGAGAGCCCAAGGCAGGTCTGAGCAAGTGTCCCCAGCTCCGCCAGCCTACAGCAAAAACAAGTGATCACAGTCTCGGGTTGATTCTGGCTGCGGCGGAGCTGCTGTGTGCCCGGACCTCGGCAGAGGCAGACAGGGCATCCGCCATGGCTCGGTGCTGCCCGCTGGACAGAGCGCCGCAGGGGGCCTCCAGCTGGGCGGTGTCGAGAGCCCATCAGCTCCATGTCAGTTCAGGTGTGATGCCTGGAGGCTTGCGGATTAACCAGCCATATTTTTTACTCTTCCTTACTTTTAGGGCTCACTGCCGAGCATTTCTTCATGATCCATGAGCTCATGGCTTGCTGTTCACAGCAGTTTGTAACAGCTCTGGGTTTTGTGACTGTCCTGCGCAGGGGTTATAAAGTGAGGACAAGTGAGGAGCTGCTGTCAGGCTCCCAGTCATGTACTCACGTGGAGAGGTAACTGCAGCAGCGAGAGAGGGTGGTGGCAGCTGCCGAAGGGTTGCGCAGTCCCAACGCGTGGAGTGGCATGTGCAGGAGGAGGTGGTGCAGCACAGGGTGGGCGGTGATGGCCGGACGAGAGAGGTCTGCTAGGATGGCCCCAGCACTGCGTCCCGTGTCCCGCTCAGTAGTATGCATGCACACGCCTGCTCCAGCGCCGGCGGCCCCTCTCAGGACTGCGGGACTGGTGGGCATCTGGTGGGGCTGGGTGGCAGGCGGGCCGCCGCGCTCTGCTCTGTCCGGAAGCTGTAGTCGTACTGTGGGACAAAGCAAGACAGAGGGAACCGTGGGGCACTGCCCGATGGCAGCCTGGGCCAGGGTGTGCAGCCACGCAGCCATGCTCCCCGGCCTGTGCCGGGACGATACAGAAGCAGAAGAATGACATAAGTAATGTGCCTGGCAGCTCCCTGAGCTGTGACCTTGTCCCTCTGCCCTGGGCATGGCCACACCACGTGAGCCTGCTGGAACTACCACATCTAACTGTCCTGGCTAGGATTCACCCCGCTCCTCTAAAGCCCAGCGTTAACACAAACACAGCCACAGTCATCCTGCACGTAAAGCAGCTGGTCAGAAAGATTCCCCTTTGCAGGCCTCAATTACACA